>NW_022103901.1:13959517-13965161 GCF_000313985.2 Echinops telfairi | reverse complement strand
TAACAGTTGTATGAGCCCCTAATAAAATGTTTTTAAAAAAAAGAGTTATGCTGAGTGAAATAAATCAGTCACGAAAGAAAAAATTCTCTATGATCCCACTTACCTCAAGCACCTAAAATAAACAATTGGGGAGAAACCAAAGGTCATTTGTATCTATCAGAGCAAGGGAAAGGGGACTCATTGTCTGGGGGATGCTGGTTTCTGTTAAGGGTGATGGAAACATTTGGATAAAGAATGGCTGAGCAACACAATGTAACTGAATCGTGAATATGGGGAATGTTGAAATGATAATATTTTGTTACCCAGGTATTTACCACCATCTTTTTGTAATCGTTTTGTTTTTTATGACAAACATCTGAAAAACCATTCTTTTTTTTCTAATTTGTGTAATGGTCCCATGTGGCATTGTGTTACCTTTTCATGAACAACTCCAACCTCTTTTGAGAGAAGCCCGTTCCGAAACCTGTTTGAGCTGCCTCTGGACCATCTCTAGACTTCATGTGGATGCGTGTGGTTTGAACAGCATATAGGGGCTAAGCCTCTCTCTCCCGGCTGACTGCCATCGATAGATGTGTCCCACAGACTCAGGTCTTAGATTGATGGGCACGCTATTCCAGTCTTCGCTGCAGTCCTGGCTCATCCCTGCGACAGCCATTGGCGCCCTTGCTGCTGCTGTGCCCTGTGCACTTCCTCACTTAGTGGCACAGATACCGCAGGACTTCCAAGCCTGAGTTCCCACCCCTGGGAATGTCATCTCCGCCCAGCCAGGTGTTTTTCCCCAACATTAGAACAAAGTGATGTTTGGGGGAGTTGAGCAACAGAGGGAACTAAATAATTGGTTTGTGTTTAGGGGTGATGTCCCATGGAAAATACAAACCTTGCAACATGAATCATCACGCCACCAAGGGGCATGGACCACGACACAGATTGGGCTGCCCTTGTCCGGAGCTCATTCAGGACGTTGGCACGTGGAGCACAACCTCTGGCAAGACGTCGTTCCAGGTTGTTTTGTTTTGTTTTGTTTTGTTTTTGCCTAGTGTGTATACAAGCCTTGCAGATAAGTGCCCACGTGACGTGCCTCCTCCATTCAGCGGTAGACTGTGGGAGACAAAGCCAAGTGCCTTGGGCCTCGGCCAGCCCAGAGAGAGAGCTGACCCAAATCTGAGCTCCCCTACCAAGTCAAAAGCGTCTTCTCATGCACTGGAAGCTTCTAGCATTGTCGATGTGGGGGTGTCTTCACCCATCCTGGAACAGTGGTTCTCAGCCTGTGGGTCGCGACCCTTTGGGAGTCAAATGACCCTTTCACAGGGGTCGCCCGATTTATAACAGTAGCAAAATGACAGTGATAAGTAGCAATGAAAATAATTTTATGTTTGGGGGTCACCACAACATGAGGAAGTGTATTAAAGGGTCGCGGCGTTAGGAAGGTTGAGAACCACTGCTGTAGAAGAATCCCCATTCTCCTAGTTGTTTCTTTTGTTTTTTAATAAACATTTTAGTGGGGGCTCTTACAGCTCTTATAACAATCCATACATCAATTTTATCGAGCACATTTGCACATATGTTGCCATCATCGTTTTCAAAACATTTTCTTTCTACTTGAGCCCTTGGTAGGAGCTTCTCTTTCTTTTTCCCTCCCTCCCCTGCCCTCCCACCCTTATGAACCCTTGATAAATTATAAATTATTATTATTTTCATTTCTTACACCACCCACTGTCTCCCTTCACACGTTTCTGTTGTTCGTCCCCCTGGGGGTGTAGGTAGGTTATATGTCGATCATTGATCATTGCAATTGGTTCCCCCTTTCTTGCCCCACCTGTCCCCCTACCTTCAGAGTGTCGCTGCTCCCATGACTGTGCGGGAGGGGTTTATCTCTCCTGGGGTTTTTATTCTTCATTCACTAATCCACCTTCTCTGATATCCTGGCTCCCGGGACAGGAATCTCTGCCTGCCCCTGCTGACAGATCTAAGCTTACACCTCATCGCCAAGGTCTCTGCAGGTCATATAGTGCTCTTTTTAAAGCTCTTGCTTTAGAATCCAAATGAAATAATTTCATCTGGTTGTGGCTCTGTTGTATATCTTAGATTGCCGGGCCATTGACTGGAAATATGAGACACTCTGGGACTCCTCTCTCTCTCTCAGGACACATCTGTCTTTTGATGACGCTTAAACAAAGGCCTCTGCTTGGCATGGCCCGGGTCTTTGGCATCCCAAAGATGCACATCCCCGGTTTCCCATGACAGCAAAGAACGCAGAGAATGGGATGTCAAATGCATATTGTTTGTCAGATCAATGGTGGACCTTAAGAGCAGTGTTACCACCTCCCACACCACCCACACCCACAGCAGCCCCGTTGGCACCGACCCTTCTGTTAGGATTCACACAAACCAATCCAGATGACTTGGATTGGGCCACAGGAACCTCTTTGTTGTCCAAAAATTGGATACCTGCCCTCTAGCTGAGAGCTCCTTGTCATTCTAAAACTCATGGCTGTCGAGGTCCGTCCAAGTCATGGCGACCCACCAGGGCAGAGCCCAATGGTCTCATTGGCTTCCCAAGGCTGGGGTCTTCATGGAGGCACACTGCCACTTCACTCTCCTGGGGAGCAGCTGGTGGTTTCGAACCGCCAACCCTTGGGTTAGCAGCCCAGCACCTTAACCACTGGCCCCACCAGGCCTCCTCCTTTTGTCCTGATAAGTCTCTTTTTAAGAAACGTGTAATTATGAAATGCCTTTGGAGCACGGCTTTTCTGTAAAGAGCATGTTCATGTTTAGAATCCTGGCTACATGACCTTTCACGGTATGGACAGTTCTCAGAACTCTTCCAAGGGGGGTGGGGGGTGGGGGGAGGCGACAAAAACAAAGTCCATGTTATAATTTATTCATAATAATTAATAATGTAGATGGGATCTAAATAGAACCCCAGCTCTGACTGAGCCTTTTGTGTGAGCATCTGCTCCACGCAGTAAACACCAGTTGCGATAAACAGTTTCTCTTTGTTGGATCAGCTTCTGTTTGGCATTATCTTCACATCACGGTAATGTTTGTGTGTCTTAAAGAATTCTTAAAATGTAACATCTGTAGAATATTTTCTCTGTCTTCCTCGGAGGTTGAGGAGAATCAGACGATATGTAACTAAACTGTCAACTAACTGTAAGAAAAAGACTGGATGGTGTTTGGGGGCTTGGGGAAACAAAGCACTTTATTAAAAAGAGTCCATTGGCAACCTACAGACTGGAGGTGGGGCTTGGGGATAGGTTATCTTTGGAAACCATTTCCCTGATAAGTGTCTAATCTCCAAAATCAGGAGAGAAAATGGCAACCACTCAAGAACAAAAAGACAAACAGCCCCGTCAGGAAACAGACAAAGGACACGGAGAGAACATGTGAGCAGCCAGCAGACACATGAACTGATGCTCACCATCATGTCTCACTGCCGCCGAATTGATTTAGACTCCCCGCGACCCTATAGGACAGAAAGGAGCTGCCCCCCGTGGATTTCGGAGGCTGAAAATCTTTACAGGAACGAAAAGCCTTCTCTTCCTCACATGGAGAAGCTGATGGGCTTGAACGGTTAACTTTGTGGTTAACAGCCCAACCCATAACCCACTACACCACCAAGACTCCTTAGAGATATCTGTCTATTCCAGTGTCCTAGAGTTGATCCCACTACAAAGCGACCCCAGGTAGCATTTCCAACTTGTATATACAAATATGTGGGTCTAGGTACATATACTCATTGAACGCACAAATACAGAGACTCGTGAGACTTAACTAAACCCTTGCCAGCATTGATCTGGGTTTGAAAGCTTAGAACCAGAATGTAACGGGACAGCTCAGTCAATTGGCCCAACATAGCTCATGAAATCATGATCAGTAGCTTAGTGAAGTGAGTCGGGTCCAGTGTCTGGGGCCTTAAACGCTTTCAAGACAAGAGTAGGAAGGTAATCAACACAGGCAGAGGACATCAAGGTCAACCGATGTAGCATCGCTCCCCATGACAATGTTCTACATCCTCCTTCGAGGAAGACTAACCGGGGTCTTAATTGCAACTCAATGAGAACCTAATGCCGGGGGGCTTAAGTGAAGAGGAAATGTTTTGAGAATGATGAGGGCAATGAATGTACAAATGCACTTTACACAATTGATGTATGCATGGATTGTGGTAAGAGTTGTATGAGCCCCTAATAAAATGATTAAAAACAAAAACAAAAACTTGCAACTCTTAGTCACCCCTCACCCGGAGCAAAGAAGGAGAAAATCAGCAGATGCGTGGAAATAATTAGTCCAAAGGACTAATGAACCACATCAGCCTCAGCCTACATGATGCCTGGGTACCACTACTGACCACTCTGAGAAGGATCGCAATAAAGGTCTTGGATAGAGTGGGAGAAAAATGTGCAACAAAACCTCAGATCATTAAGCAACAACAGCAACAGGCTTACTGGTCTACCTGAGACTAATGGAACCCCTGAGACTCTGGGCCTTTGTCACCCCGTAGGCCTGGCACTGACTCACCCTTGTGGCTTGACTGTTTGCCAAGTAGACAGGGAGGTACCCAATTGGCTCTATAAACTTTTCTGCTCGAATCACAATAAAAAGTTTTTTTTTTTAATGTTTTAAGAAGAAAACCAGAATCTCAAAGGAAAAGAAGACATCTACAGGAACTCTGACATCATCCACCCTGAGACCAGAAGAACTACATGGCGCCCCGCTGCCACCATTGGCCCTTCTCACCAGGGTCACGGTCCTTGGTCCTCAACAGAATGGGAGAGAAGATGGAGCTGACCTCAAAGTCTTCTTTAAGGGAAGCAAAAAACAAGTAGGCAGACTGGAACCTTGGAGAACAAAGGGCTCACTGAGCCGTTGCTATGAGACACTCTTCAAACCTAGAACAGCACCTATCCCCTGAGATTGCCTTTTAGCAAAACAGCAGAGTAGCACAGGCATCAGGGAGATTACCTGTAAGACCAGTGCCCTACTTAAAACCAAAACCACCCCAACAATACTTACAAGCAAAGATGGGGGGAGGGGGATGCAGGTAAGTAGGGGAACCGGGACCCTGAAAAAAGCCACAAAGGGAACACAAAGAGAATGTTGAGCCCGTGACCACCTCCTGTCCTCGGAGAGTTTGTGTGGGATTTGTCCAATGAGAACCTAACTTGCTGTGTCAAGCAGTCACCAAAAAAACCAACAAAATGCAGCCTAAAAGCTAAATCAATAGCATTCCCAAGCAATGCTCAAAACAAACCACACCACTCCCCTGTTTCTTCTTTTCTTTAATCCATGCTTCTTTTCCAACTATTGTCTCTTTTGAAAATGCCTTTTAGTCTACCAGGGGAAAAAGATATGTATTTACTGAGACGAACACTCATTACTGGACAGAGGTGGACTCGCTATGTCTAACAGATACAGCTGACATAATTTATCGATCTGCTGATCGTGTAAACAGTCCTGGTGGCATAGTGGTTACGAGTTGGGCTGCAATCCTCAACGTCGACGGCTCAAAGCCATCAGCCGCTCCTTGGGGAAAAGACAGGCCTTTCCAATCCCAGAAACAGTTACAGTCTCAGGAAGTCCAAGGGGGCAGTTCCACCCTGTCCTATAGGGTCGCGATGAGCCCGCATCAACTCGGTGGCAGTGA
>NW_022103901.1:13950501-13958570 GCF_000313985.2 Echinops telfairi | reverse complement strand
TAAAGTCAATACAAGGAAAATCTGGTTACAGGCTGAGAGAAAAAATTCACGTACCTTTCTTTTTTCATTTGCGGTTTTGATTTATGTCTATTTCCTGAAAATGATTTGATTATTTAGTGATTTTTCCGGTGAGGGAGCTCTGGTGGCATAGTGGTTACACATTGGGCTGCAAACCCCAAGGCCAGTAGTTCAAAACCACCAGTCACTCCTTGGGACAAGGAGAAGGCTTTCTACTCCCCAAAAGAGTGATAGTGTTGGAAACCCACAGGGGCAGTTCTACTCTGTCCTATAGGGTCACTACGAGGCAGCACCGACTGGATGACAGGAAGTTTGTTTGTTTGTTTGTTTGTTTGTTTGGGAGGAGTTGGTGCATTTGAATGATGATGTTGGCAAAGCATATTGAGGGTCCCTTGGACAACCAGGTTAGAAGAAGGACTAAGTATCTAAAAAGAGGTAGAGCCAGAACACCCCTTAGAAGCGAGGATGGTGACTACGGTTCCTTTTTGCTTTAGACATGGAGTTGGAAAACCCACACCAGGCCCTTGCCCTTGAGCTGTTGTTGTTTTTGTTGTTCATTGCGGTTGGGGTGAAATTTCACAGAGCACATCCGTTTCCCATTGAACAATGTATACACATTTTGTTTCACGACGTCGCTGGCAATCTCCTCAATGTACCAGCAGTCCTTCTAATCCCTCCCTGCCGTCCCCATTTCCCTTTGATGCTGCCCTGTTGTTGTCCTGCGGTGGATTGTTCAGCCGCGTGCATGTCTCACAGGGGGTATCTACTGTATATGCCTGCCAACTCCCGGGCTGAAAGGTGATCCCCAAGTGGGTTTGGTTCCAAAACGGAAGGATACCTAAGGGCTCTATCGTCTCAGGGGGCGTTAACCAGTCTCTGTCAGACCGGTAAGGTTGGCGTTTGACACATGGTTTTGAACTTTGTGCCACACTTCTCTCCCACTCTGCCCTGCCTCTCCTCTTGTGATCTTGATCCGAGTGGTCAATGGTGGTGACGAAGCAGCATGTAGTTTTTCTAGTCTCAGGCAGGTGGAGTTTGTGGTTCGTGTAGTCCCTTAGGCCTTTGGACTAATTGCTTCCTCGGGTCTTTGATTTTCTTCCCTCATCATCGGTCCAGATAGGGAGAGAGCAATCGCTGCCTCCCAAATGGCCTTTCACTGACTCGGTCCCTTCCGTTGCCTGGTTATGACTACAATGGTCTCCCACCTCTTCCCCGTCTCTGCTCTACTTGTTGCGTCCCGGCTCAGTGAGGCCCTCCTGACGACGGAACAAAGCACTCCCAGGCCTGAGCCATGCTCACGGTGCCATCTTTGAGCTCCTTGTTGAAGCCCTGGTGCCGTTCAACCCCCTGAGGGTCTCACCGTTTCCCAAGCATCATGTCCTCCTGCAGGGATGGGTCCCTCCTGAGAACGGGTCTCACCATCTAGCGTCCAAGGAGCTTTCTGGTTGTGCTTCGTCCAACGGCACAGGAGCTTACATTCTAAAGCACTAGGCTTCTACACAGGGCACCAAACTCGGCTTTGTGTCTTGGCCTCAGTTCAGGTGACACTGACGTGATGAAGGTGAGTTCCCCAGTGCTCGCTGGCCTGCACATCAACAAGGTGGCTCTGCTTAGACAAGCCCGGGGAAAGTCAGTTTGCTCTCGGGAGGAATGTGGTTGAAAGGAGAGGAAGTATGATGCAGAAAGATACAACGAAGAACTGCGAGAACCCTGACGTGGGCATGTCCTTAAGGATTTACTGAAAATAGCCCATCAGATAAAAATAAATAAAAGACCAAGCTCACTGTCATCCCGTGGACTCTGAAGTGTAGTGATCCTATAGGACAGGGTTGAACTGCCCCCTGTGGGTTTCCGACACCGTAACTCTCAGTGGGTAGAAAGCCTCATCTTTCTCCCGAAGAGCGCGGGTGGTTTCCAACTTAGTGCTGTTTCTGGTGCTAACCTTGCGGTTGGCAGCCCGACATATAACCACTACACTGCCAGGGTTCCTAATCTGACCACTGCTGTCCAATTTAACTCAGAGGTTGGGATCCTGGTGACTATGATCTAAGGTTGCATGATGCATGCATCCAGTACTCTCTAAACCTACCATTATGTACATATTCCAGTCACGACCCTCTCCTCCTCCCCCCATTCTGTGGTCTGCAGGATTGGCCTGTCACCAGTCAGGATCGCGTAATGATTCCTTTTCTTCCCTGTTGTACATCGTGAAAACCATGAGCGTGAGTCAGCGGATTCCACGGGCCTCTGTAATGGTACATGCTGACAGTTTCCCTCATCCGGATAATTGTCTTTGTTTTGTCTCCGTCCTGTTTAAGACTTAATCAAAGGGTCTCTGGAGAACTTTTTAAAATCTGGAGTCATTTTTTCCCTGCTAGCACACAACACAGATGGATGTGTTTCTTCCGGCAGTCTGTGGTATGTTTAATACTCTTCGCCAACCCCATAATTCAGTGGTATCAATTTTTCCTTAGCCATCCTTCCTCATGCCCAGCTTTCCAAACGCAGAGGAGACCATGTGCTCTAGCCTGTGCACGGGTGCATCTCCAGCACAGACAAACCTGTCTGTGGGCATATCTTCTGCAAACAAAGCATACATATATTTGTGAGTGTACTCCCATATGCCATCCCTGTTCAATTTACATATCTACCTGCATGACCCTCATCTAGTATTGTTGTGACTGCTATTATTGTTACTCCTGCTACTGCTATTGCTCTGACAGCTGTTGCTACTTTGAGATTGTGCCTATAATCATGTGACCCACGCGCTCCTTTTAGCCCCGTGGAACTCCCCAGGTTTCCTTTTACGTTGGTCCTGTTTGTTGATCTGCCCCCTTTCTGACAACCCCCTTTCTTTTTCAGCCAAGCTAAACATGTTGAGATCTCCTTTTGATGCTAAAACCTTGAGAACATTGTTTCCCAAAGTCACCTTGAAGCCAAACAGGAGCCTAGTTAAGCAGTGTCCCAGAGACCATTCTGCCTTAGGCAGTGGGATTTTTTGAAAAATTATCTATGTAAGGTCAGTTTAGGGAAACATTCCAGGGTGGGGTTGGAAGCTGTGTTTGGGGGTAAATTGTTATTGTGTAAACACTGGTTCCTGGGCTTTTTCCATAACACTGTCTCTCCAGGCGCCCTGGTGGTGCTGTGGGGTAAACCAGGGGCTGCTGGCCCTGAGGTTGGATGTTCCAATCCTCCAGCCATTCAATGAGAGCAGCATGAGACTGTCTGCACCTGTGGTTATTCACAACCCAGGGAACCCTGTGGGGCAGTTCTGCTGGGTCCCATCGGGTCGCTACCGGTTGAAATCGACTCATAGCAGTGGGTTTGGTTTTTGGAGAATCTCTTACTGACCCAACACTTGGAAGGTCCAGTCAAATACTACCCCTATTATGAATCATACATTAAATAAACTTCCATCAATCTCCATCATTGGCTTAATATGAGTTTTATTTTACAATAGCAAGCCTTTCAATCCCTTCAAAACCTTGGGAGTTCTGGTGGCATAAGGGGTTATGTACTGAGCTGCTAACCACAGGGTCAGTGGTTCAGACCCAGCAGCAGATCTTCGGGGGAGAGATGAAGCGGTCTGCTCTCGTGAAGGTTTATAGCCTGGGTAACCTTAGGGAGGAGGGTACCTAATGGGGTCAGTTGGCCCTTTGACAATCTGAAATTTGAATCCCACCTGGGACCCTAATTAAAAATTTAAAAAACCTAAATTGGCCAAGGATGTACACAGGGAGAAAACCCAGATTCTAAGCTAACCTCTTCTGTGTCCTAAGATTGAAATGCTCACTATTGCTGTGGGCAGTTCATAACAACTCATAGCAACTCTGGAGCTTCCTCGGTGGTGTAATGGTTACAAATCAGGCTGCTAACCACAAGGTCAGCCATTCAAATCCACCGCTGCCATCGGGCAGTCTGAGAAGGTTGGAGATGAAGCAGGAGGAGATGGCATTTACAATGAAAGTTAAAAGAGGAGATGGGTTTTTTTGGTAAATAAAATTGCAAGAAACGGAGAGACCCAAGCATGAACGCTTCAAAAGCACCCTTCCAAAAAAATTTTATGCTGAAACTTATAACCAAGCGTTCCGCCATTGAGTGGATGCTGACTCATAGCGCCCCTAGAGGACAAAGTAGAACTGCCATTGTGGGTTTCCAATGCCGCACAGATATCTGTGTGGGAGCAGAGAGCCTCGTTTTTCTCACTCAGTGCTGCTGGTGGGGTCGAGCTGCTGACCTTGGGGTGAGCAGCCCAACATGTAACTCGCTACACCCGGGACTCCTCCATGGGCGCATACACACCCTTTAAACAAACACTCTCACCGCCATCTTGTTGAGCCCCGGTGGTGCTGTGGGCTGAGCATTGAACTGCTGTGGGAGGTTGGCAGTTCAAAGCCACCAGCCAGTCTGAGGGAGGAAGATGAGGAGAAAGATGAGAAAGATTTACAGTCTCAGAAACCTTTGGGAGCAAGTTGTTCTGCGCTGTCCTCTAGGCTCCCTATGAAAGTCCAAACCAAACTCATTGACATCTAAGCCCTTCATAGCGACCTTGTAGGTCAAGCCAGAACTACTCCAGTGGGGTTCCAGAGACTAGCTTGTTGGGGGAATAGAAAACCTCATCTTTCTTCCGATGACTGTCTGGTGGTTTCGAACTGCTGACCATATGGATAAGCAGTCCAACGCGTAATGCCACCAGGGCCCCCTGGATCATTATGAAACAACCTTTAAAGATATGTAAAAGCTTTATGAGCTCAGACTATGCATATTCTTCTAAGAATTGTTCTGATGATGAGCATAGAGGTTGCTTTCTGCATTTTCCCTAGGAGTCCTGGTGGCCTAGTGGGTAATGAGTTGGGCTGGTAACCACAAGGTTGGAAGTTCAAAACCAAGGTGGAGAAACACAAACTCCTTCTACTCCTGTGAAGAATACCCACAGGGGCAGTTTTTATTCTGGACTTTAAAAGTGATTTGATGGCAGTAAGCTTGTGTTTTGGAGTTTTGTATTTTTGCTACATTTCCTTGGCAGGCTTTAAAAAAATGAGGAGCTGATACCAAGGGCTCAAGTAGAAATCAAATGTTTTGAGAATGAAGGGGACAATGAATGTACAAATGTGCTTTACACAATTGATGTATGTATGGATTGTGATAAGAGTTGTATGAGCCCCTAATAAAATGATTTTTTAAAAAGATGCAAAAAAAAAGTTGTACGAGCCCCCAATAAAATGAGTTTTTAAAGTATATATCTATCTTTAAGGTAAATTCTTAGAAAAAATATTGTTCCAAAGTATAATAATACACTTTGATACCATCGCCAATGGACAGTCCACAAAGCTTTCCCAGCTTACATACCATTAACAAGGGATGGAAATGTCATTTCCAGAATGATAGCATTTGATCCTGGCTCTGAGGTGCCCAATAATTAGGAGTGAGGGTGAACTGGTCCTCACATTTTTATCAGTCATTGGAATTTCTGCTGCTTCAGACAATCTTCCGGATATGGCTTGCATTCTCAGCACGAGGTTTCCTCTGATTTCCCTTGCTCTCTTGTGGGGGATGCCTTATAAACGAAGGCAGTTTGCCTTTTGTTAGGTTACAAAGATGCCCTTGCCTTGTCTCTTGACTCCTTGTGGCAGATGTGCTTCTACACAGCTTCATTATCAATCTAGTGAAATGCATTAATCTTTCTGGCTTTGGCGGCGTACAAGCCAATGGTCAGAAGTCTGCCACCAAGATTATCTAAGCGTGTGTATATCTGTGTATTTCATGTAGAGGTACATGCATTGTCCCATATAGATACGTACACACACATCCGGATGGATGCAGGTACACCTATGCTCCTGCGTTCTCTGGCTTGTTCACAGTCCATTTCTCAGCCCCTCCCGGGGCCCAGCAGGCAGCGCTCCTGCCCAAGGTGCGGGGGCGGGGATGGGGGGGGGGCGCCCTCTTCCTGAGCGGAGCCCCAGGACTGTGGGCCTGACAGGAGGAGGTGCTGCAGGGGCCAGCAGAGCCTGTAGGCGCGTCACTTCCCCTTGCAGCCAGGAACCATCCTTTCTCCCCGGCAGCGGAAGTCCTCCTCCTCCCAGCCTCCGGGATCAGCTGCACCCTGAGCTGGAGCCAGGCCCTTGCCCTAGGAAGCTGGTGCTGAGCTGCAGCCGTGTTTTCAGGAAAGGCCCTGGAAAGGGATTTCCATACAATTTGCAGAGATAGACCAATAAACAGCTGAAAGCAAAAGCCCTGTTGGGTCTCTCCTTCTCTGGCAGTCCTTATTCCCACGAGAATTGGTGACGAGGTAGTCTGATTTTAGGAGCCCTGGTGGTGCCCCCGTTAAAACCTTGCCTGCTGACCCAAAGGTCTGGGGTGAGCCACTGGGGCAAGATGTGGCAGTTGGTTTCCATCAAGACCCACACCATAGAGACCCTCTGGGGCATGTTTTAGCCACATGTGGCACAGAAGCCACATCAGTGACATTGATCTATCGGCGCAGACAGAGTGATTTCTCAAGGGAATGGCTCATGTAGTTGCAAGGGCCTGGCATCTCCCACGTCTGTGGGTCAGACATCAGAGAGGATGCGTGTCCTGACTGGTTTCTATACCAAAGCAGATGGCAGGCTGCTGGTTGCAGAGGAAACTGAATCCAAAGTCATTCTGCAGATAAGATGGCAAGCTTTTGACTCACAGACCGAAGAGGCAAATGACTCAGGATTGGCAGGTAAAACATCCCACCACTGGATCAAGTCCAAAGAATCAAAAGTCAGATGGTAATGAGCCAAATACAGGAACCGAATCCAGAAAAAACACAACAGTAGAGTTTTGCCAGAACATCTCTACGTATCAGAAGCAAGCCATATCCCCAAGGCAATTAATTCCCTTTCAGTTGATTAGCTGATCAGAGCAACTCTCATCATGGGAGTGATTGCGTCATATCAGCTCTCATCCTGAGGGATGACGGCATCATGACTGCCAATCCACCATGGATCATGGCTGAGCCACGTTGACACACAACCTTAACCAGGACAGGGCAGGTCTACTCTCACCTATAGGGTTGTGTGTGGGTTGGGATTGACTCCACAGCGGTGGGTTTGGTTTGGGGGTTTTATTCTGTTCTTTGCAAGCTAGTCTGTGTGACGTTAAGCTGAAGGTTTCCGCAGTCCCTTCCTTAGAAGTGGAGAGCCGAGGCGAGTCCCTCTTCCTTGTCTCTTCTAAGTCTGGAAGCTCCCTGAAACCTGTTCATTTGGGGCGGCCCTGCTGGTATTTGAAATACCAGTGACACAACTTCCAACAAAGCTCAAACCATCACAGTCCAGCAAAGTGACAGACACGTAGTGAGCAAATAATCAGAGAAGCTGGGTCTGTGCAAAAGAACGTGGTATCAGATGGGAGGAAAGTACAGTAACCATCTGCGATATGCAGACGACACGACCTTGCTTGATGGAGGTCAAGGACTGCAGCCTTTGGTGTGGATGACAACTCGATGCAAGGAAGACCCACATCCTCACACCTGGACCAACAGCTCATGTCATGATAAATGGAAACAAGGCTGACGTCGTCCAGGATTGTGTCTTGTTTGGACCCAGTATCAGTGCTGATGGAAGCAGCAGCCAAGAGATCCAATAATGCATTGGATATGGTAGATCTGCTTCCCAAGCAGCAGGTGTTGCTTTGAGGACTAAGTTACTTTGACTGACCCAAGTCTTGTCTTTTTCTTTTTAAACAATTGTAATCATTTTATTGGGACTCATACAGCTCTTTTTTTAAAGTCATTTTATTGGGGGTTCATACAGCTCTTATCACAATCCATCCATCCATTGTGTCAAGCACATTTGTACGTTGGTTGCCATCATCATTCTCAAAACATTTGCTTTCTGCTTGAGCCCTTGGTATCTATCCGCTCCTCATTTTCCCCTCCCTGCCCGCTCCTCCCTCCCTCATGAACCCTTGATAATTTTTTTTTAAATATTTTATTAGGGGCTCATACAACTGTTATCCCAATCCATACACACATCAATTGTGTAAAGCACATTTGTACATCGTTTCTCAAAACATTTTCTCTC
>NW_022103901.1:13934670-13950401 GCF_000313985.2 Echinops telfairi | reverse complement strand
TTAAACCCCCGACATTAGGTCCTCATTTTTCCCCTCCCTCCCCACTCCCCCCTCCCGCATGAGCCCTTGATAGTTTATGAACCCTTGATAATTTATAAATTATTATTATTTTGTCATATCTTATACTGTCAGACGTCTCCCTTCACCCATGTTTCTGTTGTCCATCCCCCAGGGAGGAGGTTATATGTAGATCCTTGTCAGTTCCCCCTTTCCACCCCAGCCTCCCTCCACCCTCCTGCACTGGTCCTGAAGGGATCATCTTTCCTGTATTCCCTGTGTTTCCAGTTCCTGTCTGTACCCGTGTACATCCTCTGGTCCAGCCAGATTTGTAAGGTAGAATTGGGATCAAGCCATGGTATTTTCAATAGCCTCATATGCATGTGAACGAGGGACATTGAATAAAGAAAACGGAAGAAGAATTGATGCATTTTAATTAAGGTGCTGGTGAAGAATAGTGAAAGTACCATGGACGGCTAAAAGGACAAACCGATCCGTCTTGGAAGAAGCATGGCCAGACTGCTCCTTAGAGCAGTGGTTCTCAACCTTGCTGAAGCTGTGACCCTTTCAGACAGTTCCTCATGTGGTGGTGACCTCCCCCCAACCATAAAATGATTTTCGTTGCTACCTCATCACTGTCATTTTGCTACTGTTATGAATCGGGCGACCTCTGTGAGAGGGTCGTTGGACCCCCAAAGGGGTCGGAAGGATATCATGCTTGGCGGAGGGGCCCTTAAGGAGATGGAGTGGCACGGTGGGTGGCTGCAACGATGGGCTCAGGCATCAGAACCATGTCACGGAGGCCACAGGACCGTGCAGTGCTTCTTTCTCCTGTTCGTAGGGCCACATGTGGGTTGGAACCTACTTGACAGCACTAACAATAACAACAACAACAACAACAACAACAACAACAGCAGTCTCTGTGAGCTGGGTTAGCGTGATGTAGCCTCCCCAATCCTGATCTTTCTCTTGGAACCAGACAAGGCTCAAGAAAGGCTCAGTTTCCCAACGGGACCACATCCCCATTCAGCTATCTGGGCCGGGACTTCAGAGCAGACTTTTGGGAGCTACAGTTCAATCTACAACATGGTCCTATCGTTGTCATTTTTTTCTCTTGAGGTCATAAAATTGGAATCATACTTTTAGTATCCTTTTTAATCTGTCTTTCACTGGAGTTGATTTTGACTCACAGGAACCCAAAACACAGGTAGACTGTTTCCAACACTGAAAACATTGTATCCAGATGAATATGTATCTAAACGAAATTGTATCCCAAAAGAGTCTCACACAGTTGTAGAACTGTTTTAAGTCTAGGTCTGGTTCAACTTCCTCACATGGATCAGATGTTGAGCTGGAGGAACCAGGAAGCAGGAAGGCTAATCGGGAGATGGGAAGAGAATGAGGAAAAGCCACAGCTGATGGGTGCAGAGCCAGATTGGCAAGTCGGATTGCTCCCAAGGTCAGCAGGCAAGATGGCGTGGCGTTAGTTCAAGCTAAAGGGCTGTGTGACAGATGCAGGATCTTTGTAATGAGCCAAGTCTGAAGGTCCGTGTCATACCTATTACCCAATTGAGATAAAGTGAACACTTACGGGCCCCTCCCCCTTCTGGATCATCCTCCACTTTGATCTCTGTGAAGCAGAAGCAGATCCGACTTACACAAGCCTTATGCTCCCTGCAAAAGCCCCTAGTGTGATGGCGGGAACTGCTTCTCTTTGGTGAGGGGGTAGGACATTAGCTGGTGTCTAGGATGTTGTGAGCCTTATACCAGGTCCCTGGGTCAGATGGCCCCACCCCTGTCATAGATGATTGTGATAGAAACCCCACGGCTGAAACCTGTATGGAAGCAAACTTCCGCATCCCTCTCCTGCAGAGCGGTGATGAGTTCAAGCCACAGCAACCTTTTGGTTAGCCTGCAAACACTGACCCGGCATCACCCGGGTGACCGATCTTCCACTTAGCACACAGCGCATTTACAATTTGTCCGGGTTGCTGTGGGTAGTTGGAGTTCATATATATACATGGAATATTCCATGGGATGAGAGCAGATTTGTTTAACCGTCTCCCAGTTGAAGGATATTTGGGTTGTTTCCAGATTTGGAAGATCATGAATACAGTTTCAATATTCTTTTGTATTTCCCTGGGATACATGATGCTAAGCATTTTTATATGCTTACTGGCCATTCATATACATATCTTTTCAACTTTTTGTTCAAATAGTTGGTCTGTATTTCAGTTGGGATACTTGTCTTATTGTTGAGTAACACAAGCTCTTTGTATATAGGAAAGCCTGCATAAGGCAGGCATTTGCTACGGGAGGATAGGAAACTGGTTAAAACAGTACCCAGTCCCAGGTAAAACACTTGTGAGATCCAGAAAAAAACTGACAGTCCCAGGGAGTTTTGTCTCCCACAGCTGTATTCCATATACCAGTCCTCTGTTTGCTTCAAAAAGCTGGTGGGAAAATTCCATGATCTTTTCATTCCACTTTCCAACAAAGGTTTTGAAGCACCCACACACATTGTGACTTTTTTTATCCGAGCCAGTGACACGGGGTAGTGAGAGGTTATACCAACCAGACCCTCCTGACTGGGGATGGAGGTAAACCTGTCAATCAAGTGGTCGCTGGAGGATCCCTCCGTGGGGCTGTGGCCTCTTGTATAAGAGTGGGGACTGCTTTTTCGCTGCCCCTCTGCCTCCCTGCCTCCTGGAGCTCCACCTGCCTCGAGGGGTGGGCCTTGGGGGCCACCGGCCCAGAGAGCTGCCAATGCCGTGCCATGTTCCCACCAACCTTGGATCCACGTGACTACCCACCGGCCTGTGATCTCTCTGCTTCTCCATTCACCGTTCTGTGTCACTGGCATGTGGCTCCATGAGTCTGAAGAGCATTGGATGCACTAGAATTTGACTCACGGACTTGAGTTGGCCTGGGCTGAGATGCCTTCTTTATGTAAAGCTCTTTCTTATACAGAGAGGGGTGTCACTGGATTTATTTCTTTATGCAAACCCGGCCAACACACCTGCCTTCTTATTTTCTTAGTGGTGTCTTTTGAACAGAAGAGTTCTGTGGATTTGGTGTGATGTGGCAATTACATTATCATGGCCCTTCTAGCTAGGGGCTTGGCGACATTCACAAAATGATTGGGCGAGACTGTGCAAACAAGCTCTGTTAGCCCACCAAGAGGGCGGAGCAGCATGCAAATAATACAAATGAGGTGTATGGACCTCTCATGGGAGAAGGACTATGTTAAAAAAAAAGTATATGGAATCTGAGCAAGAGGAATTTTGCCAATCCCACAAGTAGAGAGGGGATTTCATTAGCATCCAAAAGAGCCGGTAATAAAGTACATCCTTCGAACCGTCCCCTGTGCTGAGAATATTCTAGACCCAACAGACAGAGACTCAAACACCAAGATGATGAGAGCTGATGAGACGTAGCTGCAGAACCAGAGACTGATATGAGATGGTTGCAGTGGGCTTCCCCACCCCAGGAACAGGGTAGCTACAGTGGGCATGCTGACCCATAGAAGTTAGAGAGCTGAGAACCTTGGGCAGAAGGCTCATTGGCAGAGTATGGCACCTCTGGCTACTAATTCTTATAGCTAAACAACTTGTAACACTTGCCCACGTAGGGCAGACTTCTACTGAGGGACCAGGGACCTTGGGAGAGGCCTATCTACAGGTAAAGCCAAGAAGCTGCCCTATTCCAATAACTGTATCCTGAGTCATTCCTGAGCCTGACTTGTTGGTTCCCTAATAAGCCCCGTAACTGTAAGTATTGTCTGTGAGTTCTGGGTGATCATGACGGTAACTTATGAACCGAGTAGAGAGAGAGAGGGCAGAGGGAGGGGCAGTTGGTGCTAGAATTGGTCACAAAGATCGGAGAGACTTCCTCTCATCGGAATCTGCATTGGGTGTCAAGGGTGATTTTTCTCCCAGACTGGAAATTGGAGGAAGCAGCCCAGGTGTAACCATCTTTCCAGGTGTGCTTCCTCGTTCATATGGTTTAAGCGCTTGGTATCTCAAAACCTCATCACTGCTGAATCTATTCCAACACATAGCAACTCTACAGGGCTCTGATGGGCTAGAAAGAAAGGCCAGGTGGTTGCCTTTCCCAAAATCAGCCCGTGGAAAAAACCCACGAATCACAAGGGTCCAAGCTGCAAGTGATCACAGGAATGGCCCAGGACCAGGCAGCATTTCATCCTGCTATGCACAGGTGCTTGCCCTGAGCCGGGAGCTGATTCAGCGTCAGGCTCCAACAAGGTTATTCCTTAAACCCGTCTTTGCAACCAACGAGGCAGCAATATCAGAGTAAACTTAAAATCCAACAGGCTTGTCTGCAGCTGCCTCCTCTCTCTAAGGCAACGATGCTGTCTTCGTTGGGCTTTTGTTCTCACTGGAGGTGGTCGTATGAAGGTTTGGACCTTCCGCTGTTGTGACGACTGTTGCCGGGCCTTGGGGTTTGCGGGATGACGGCGTGAGCTTGACGCCCACCGGGTCTAAGGCTGCCACCTCCTGGCTTTGAGACCATGAGCTGTGCCACGACGCTCTCTGCTCGGCCACACGGGGTGAAGCGTGTCTACGGAGGCCGTGACAGCTGGTTTGACGCCTACGACTTGCCTACTAAGTTCACCGGGAAGGTTCTGGGAGTGTGTTTTAGGGCGTGTGCTCGTGGCTTTGGGAGGGAGCAGAGGTCACGATGCCTTTGCTCGGGACTTAGAGGGTTGGCAGACTTGTGTGAGAACAGAGGTGTACACAGCTGGGCTACAGAGGGACCGGTGCAGCTCTCCTGGGAACCCAGGCCCTGAAGGACATGTGGAACTTTCCACCCAAAGAAGGGGAGGGTGGTGTGGAGAGAGGAAAGATGAGGAGAGGAGTGAGGAGCCTGTGATAAGGCAGGGTCAAAGCGCAAACAGTTGGTGCCAGCTGGGGTTCCAGGCCAGGTGCAGGGCCGTCTGAGAGGCTGTGGGGCGTTCTCGCGAGCCCTCTGTGCCAGCCAAGTGGTGTAACATGTCCGTGTCGCACCAGCTGAACATGTTGGTCAGCATACCTGTGGTTCCAGCCTTCGTGCCTGGGTGGAATTGCCCCGCCCACTCAGGGAAGCCGGACTAGGGTTTTTTTCCCCCCACGTTAGTCAAGTATGGTTGACACCCAATGAAACACACCCTTTTTAAGTGGGTAGTTCAGTGTGAGTTTTTGAAGCGCAGCACACCCCCTCCACCACCAGAGAACTTAACACTTCCCTGGTGAGTCAACCAGTGGACATCAAAAGGAAGCCTTGTCTGCAGACCCCCCCCCCTCCAAAAAAAAGTTCAGAAGGGAGAGGAAGGAGGAGGGATGGAGTCAGGAAAAGCATTGTGGGGCGCAGTGAGATGAGACCAGACTGTGCGAATGGTTGAGTTAAAACGGATGATGTGCTCAAGTTTCACCCAGTTCACAACCACCAAACTCACCGCCAACTCATCAAGCTCCCCTGGGACACGGGGTACCGCCCCGTGGGTTTCTGAGACTGCCACTCTAGGGCAGTGGTTCTCAACCTTCCTCATGCCGCGACCTTTTCATACAACGCCTCATGTGGTGGGGACCCCCCAACCATAACATTATGTTCGTTGCTACTTCATCACTGTCATTTTGCTACTGTGATGAATCGGGCAACCCCTGTGAAAGGGTCGTTTGACCCCCAAAGGGGTCGCGACTCTAGGGGAGTAGAAAGTGGGGTCATTCTCTTGTGGAGAGACTGCTGGTTTCGAACTGTTGACCTTGCAATCAGTAGCCTAATACGTAATCCACTGCACCACCTTTAACACTAGCAGCAGCAGCAACTCCCTGGATGCTCCTTTGCAGGCGGCCTACGCAGGCCGATTTTGGTGGAAGGCAGATTTAGGGAGTTGTTTTCAAGTGCTAGCCAGCTATGGCGTGCTGTTGCCTGCTCTGGGTCCAGGGCCGGTCCTTTGTACGCACAGGTATTTCACCGGTCCGGACTGGATGGATTGTTTCCGTTGGGAATTCCTCCTGCAAAGGCAGCTGTGAGTGTTCCTGACACCTCCCTGGGAGCACGCTTGTTTCCGTTCTCTTGGGCCCGTTGGAGAGGAATTGCTGGGTCTGAGGGCAGAGAGCATTGTAAGAACCCGCTTGTCATTGCTGACAACTCCCACTCACGGCGAGCCCCATGGAAGTCAGAGGGGCGGGACTCTAGGATCTTCCTGACTGGGACCTTTTGGGAAAGGGACTGCCAGGCCTTCCTTTCTGGTCACCTCTGAGTGGGTTCCCGTTGCTAAGACTTTCCATCAGAAGCCTTGCACGTGCTCACTGGCGACATGTAGGGACTCCTAAGAAATGGCTCACTCACTGCTGTGGGATCTAAGGGACGCATAGTGACCTTCTAGGACAGGGCGGCACTGCCTCTGCAGGTTTCCAAGTCTCTCTCTCTCTTTCTCTCTCTACTGTAACTCTTTATGGGAGCAGAAAGCCTCATCTTTCTCCCTAGGAGGAGCTGGGTGCCTTTGAACTGCTGACCTTGCACTAGTAGCCCACTCTGCTACCAGGGCCCCCACGGGAAACTGGTAGACTGTCTTATTGTGGTGGTGGTGGTGGTGAAAAAAGATAAATCAAAACATGCCAACTCAACATTAGGTAGCCTGTTAGGAAGCGACGCCCGTTAATGGATGTAGAGGTTGGCATCCAACCCAAACACACACAGTCGGCCCCTGGGCTGGCCCCTGACAACAGCACCCTGTCCAATGAAGATGATGGCAATTAGTCATTCAGCCCCTCCAACCCTTGGGTAAGAGACCACTGTTTGTACAGTGGGCACTGCTCAGGGGGGGATACAGCAGAGACATGCAGAGATGGAAATGCCTTAGGGAATGAGCATCCAGACTGCAGCCAGAGAGGCTCCACACCACAGACTCCAGGCCTCACCGAAGGAACACATGTGCTTCTGCAGGAAGAATTCCAGTTCTCAGCTCAGGCCCTCTTTCCGTCTCTAGCAGACCTAGTGCTCCCACCCTGGGCACCCCCCCCCCCACTCTGGGTGTGTGAACTAATGTAGGAACTGCAACGTCCCCTGCAGGACAAAGGTGTACAATACAATGGCCCGCTTCGCAGTCCCCCGCTGTAAAAGCATCCATTCCAGCCTTTTCCAGCGGTTCAGAATGTTCTGATGAATCCATCCTTCACTGGGTCCGAAAATATTCTGCTTGCCACCAACGTGGTCTCATCACAGAGCCCCGCCTTGGAGCGAAACCCTGAAGACGAGGGTGCTGGTGCCGACGACGAGG
Source organism: Echinops telfairi (assembly GCF_000313985.2). Lineage (NCBI taxonomy): Eukaryota > Metazoa > Chordata > Mammalia > Afrosoricida > Tenrecidae > Echinops > Echinops telfairi. Next base: position 13,943,122 of record NW_022103901.1, on the reverse strand, counting down.
GTGCTGGTGCCACGTGGCAAACGTGGCAAGCAGGCCTGTGACCATCTGTCACCTCCCTCGGTCTTGAAGGACTGCGCTGAAACATGCATGCTGGAAGTTCTCATCTGCATCTCCGAAAACTTAATTAGCATTTAATAAGTCGATACAATTATACCTTTCAACGGAGTTGTTGGATTAAAAAAAATATAATTAGTTCATGGGTTTTCCTTAGCCGTTTAAGTGGAAAAATAAAGTTGGTATTTATCAATTTGGAGGGAAAAAAAGAGAGAGAGAGAGAGACCTCAGATGTGTAACTATTGGTCTCTGCCCATCCAGAGGAGAGAAGAGCAAGGAAAATCTAAGACATGTGCCAACGGTGAGTCCGATGGACTAAGGGCCACGGGACCCTCAGCCTCCTCAGCCCTGAGACAAGAAGACCCAGATGGTGCCCAGCTCCAACTGCCAACTGCTCGGGAAGGGATCACACTAGCAGGTTCTGGATAGAATGGGAGACAAAATGTGAGACCCAACTGAAAATCATTAAAAACAACAAAACCGCAGGACTATTGGTTGGACAGAGAAGGGTGGGACTCTTCAGACGCTGGCCCTGAATCACCTTTTGGTCCAGCACGGGACCCAACTCCCAGTTCAATTCTCAACCAAGCAGTACATCTAAGGGGAATAGTACCTTCTAGACATCTGAAACCATTCCACCTCTGGGGACCCAAAGGGCAGTATTCCCCCCGAGGACAGAGTCCAGAGTGGTTGGGAGGAAAGCGTGGAAGCAGGAAGCACAGGAGGAAGTTGGCTGAGGGACGGGGCTTTGGGAGGATTGCCTGTCAAGGCATCTGAACTGTTCCATGGAAAACGGATCTGCTCTGTGAACCTTCACCTAATTCACAATAGAATGTTAAAAAGAAAAACAGAGGCACCCAGGGACCCTTGAGGAGGGGTGTGGGCCAAAGGAGGAAAGGGAGAAGGGAAGGGAAGGGGCAGAGGGCAGAGGAGGGGCGGGCACTTTCTCCTGGGTGCTTAGCAAAGCACTAGCCCTACCCTCATTCCTGATGCCCCATCTGGAGGACAGACTGCCTAGGAAAGGGTGGGGCTGTGGTGAGGCTTGGGAAGGAAGCACAGGTCGCCTGGCTGGCCTCGTAAACTCCCTGCTCACCCAGCTCTGGCCTTGTCCCTAGCAGGAGCCTGAGCAGCACTTCCCACTCAAAGCAAAGTTCCCAGCATGCTTTGTAAGGTAGTAAATGGTTTTCGGTTGGGAGACAGACACAGCCCCTAATTGGCTCCTCCTCGCAGGCTTGGGGGCACCTACTCCCCATGCCTCCTGCCTGGGCAGCAGGTCCAGCCTCCTGGAGTCTGTGCCAAGCTGGCCTGGGAGGTGCAGACTTCTCCGGAGGCAGGAGAACATGTCCCCAGAGCCAAACCCGTTGAACCAGAACATCTCTTTTGTGCAATCCCCAGGCCAGAGCTCTGGCCCGGTTCCCCCGCACACCCAGCTCTGGGCTTGTCCTTGGAGCTGGGTGCCGTGCCCTTTTGCAACGGGTTTTATGTTTCCTTTCGGCTCCACTCAGTGTCCTGAGACCTCTCACCTGTCTCTGCAGGTCCAGTCTCGTAGACCTTGGAAGCCCTTGACTTTGCTGGTTGCTACCAGGTCATCTTGCTCTTCTGCTTCTCCCGACGAAGCATGTGGCAAACAGGCCTTTTTCTGGAGCTCGGGTGATGTTGTTCGGGGTATCGAGTCCATTCCAGTCCATAGCACCCCTCTGCGCAACAGAAGGAAACACTGCCCGGGGCTGCACCCTCCCCACAATGACTCCTACACCTGAGCCCATGGCTGCAGCCACCGTGCTCACCCATCTCCGTATCTGAGCTCCGTGTGATGGCTTAAACAGGCCTTGAAATCCTAATCCCGCTGCCAGAGGATGGCATCCTGGTTGAGAGCAGGGTTTTCCTTGTTGTTAATTAGACTCTCTAGGAGGAGGGTAGGAGCCCTGGGGGTGTCGTGGTTCCTAGGTGGGCTGCTAGGTTAGCAGTTCAAGGTTAGCAGTTCCAAACCACCAGCCGCCCTGAGGAAGAACACCAGTGCTGTCTTCTCTCATAAAGAGCCACAGTCTCAGAAAACCCCAGGGGCAGCTCTACCCTGTCCTACAGGGCCACTGCGAGTGAGCATCGCCCCCACGTCAGTGAGAAGAGCAGGGCGGGTTCCAAATCTTATCCCTTCCGAGTCCTCAAGGGAGGAGGTCCGACGTGGAGACACTTGCTCAATGGAAGACAGCGAGGTGATCGTTGAAGAACCACAGAAGGCCCGGGACTGCCCACGAGGAAGGACGAGCCACAGCCTGGGCTCTGATGTGGACTGTGAAAAATAAAACTCAGCTCCTGTTCATCACTGCCACCCTCTTGCGGTGTTCCACAAAGCGGGCATGCGGGTATCTGGACTCTCAGTAAGAAACGGATATGTACCTCTTTGGAGCGCTCGAAGGTTCTGTTCTGTTTTCTGCCCATGAGTTTCCCAAGACACAAGGCTGTGTTAGATCTCGCTGGAGCTAGATCTATACCTCGGTCCTTGGCTCCGCGCGAGAAAGAATTCATGCCGAAGCCTGGTTCGTGATCCAAGTGAGTTTTATGAGAGTTAGAAGAAGTTTCAGGTTTACCCGGCACCCGAGGGACTCCTCCCGGACACGCGGCCTAGCTGGAAGCTGCTCAGCATCACGCAAAAGTGTGTTCCTAAGGTTCTCCGCCAAAGTTCTCCCAGAGTTCTCTGCGCCAAAGTTCTGCCAGAGTTCTGCCGCTCAACTCCGAGATCTTGCCTATTCAAGGATTCCATGGGGAGGTGTGGTGGACGACCCCTGATCAACCCCATTGGCTGAATTGAATTCACCTGGCCTAGGTGGGCCAATTCAGGTTCACGCCCACCCATGCCTACCGGGGAAACCTGAGCCTCTGGGCATGTGCAGGGTGCCACTCCTTTGTTCCCATAGCTTGGCCCTCTGGGCATGTGTTAACGGACATTCCCCAGCCCTACGCTAGTCTACCTAACAGCTGGGTCCAAGACTGGCTTGGTCTGTTGAAGATGCAGCCCCCTGAGAAGCCAGGATGGGGAGACGTTGTCTCGCATGCTCTGGACGTGTGCTCAGGAGCCCTCCGTGCCTGGAGAAGGAGATCACGGTTGGTCACGTGGAGGGGCAGAGAGAAAGAGGAGGGTATTCAATGAGGTGGGTTGACCCAGGGCTGCCACAATGGGCTCAAACATAGCAATGATTGGGCAGATGACATCGGACAGGGCAGGGTTGCTATGAGCATGTAGCAACGGCCCTTAACAACCACAATAACAACCGCAGAAGCCGGGGAATGTTTTGTGGCTGTGCAAGACTGAACGGTGGACTGCTTGGTGGCCAGGCAGAGCGGTTACATGCAAGGGCTTTCCAGGCACGGAGCATGAATCATAAGTCAGGACGCATCAGAGATGTGGTGACGAGATACCATGTGACCTTGCAACAGACTCAGACAGGCCCAGTGGACCCATGGCTTCTGGCTGGCCCAGAGAGGGAAACGGCTGGACTCTGAGCCAGAAAGCCTTCCAGGGAGCTATCTGTGCCTGGATCATTTGCAAAGTCCAGGGCTAAGAGGCCTCTGGGGAGAAAGGTGGACCGGAGCAGGCACAGGCTTTGCTGGGGCACAGGGCTGTGGCAGGCACCGCTGGGCTCCGAGCCGAGGCTGCTTGGGACAAGGCATTTCCTTTCTGGGTGGGACTGACTTGTGTCCCACAAAGAGAGAGCTGGAGTCCTAACCCCTGGTACCTGGGACCCTCACCTGGTGTGGAAACAGGGGCTTTGAAGGCGTCATCAGTCGAATTGACAGGAGGTTCCTTCTAGAGCAGCGTGGTTCTCTTTTGTCTTGCTTTTTATTGTGAGTGGGCTGAATCCCCTTTCCACTCGACAATTCTCAAACCTCTGACACATGTGGTCTCACCCGGTTGCATCACCGGTCCCACGTCCTCCTGCACTTCCTGTCTCCATCCCTCCCTCTTTCCTAGCCCTTCGGACCTTTGTCCTTGGGTGAATACTGTCCTTTTTATCTCCCCCAGCCACACCAAGCCCACTGTCCTGAAATCCATTCCAACCCACAGTCACCCTCCTTCTGAGAGGGAAGCAGGGGCAGACAGCCTCATCTCCATCTGGTGCAGTGCCTGGTGGGTTTGAATAAGTGATCTGTCAGTTCACAGCTCCGCGCCTCACCCACACCGTCATCTAATCTCGGGTGCTGTGGTGGAAGCAGTAGGGGGAGTGTTAATCCAGTCTGAGTGCTGGAGACTGGATTACAAAAGAGGAGGGCGTGGTGGCGTGGTGCCACCTTATTCTAGAATCTTCTGCCCAAATAAACCTCATCGAATAGAAAAACGGGGGACCTGGTGTCATAATGGTTAGGCTTTGGGCTGCTAACTGCAGGGTCAGCAGTTCAAAATCACCAGTCGCTCTGAGGCAGAAAGACGAGGCTTTCTTCTCCCATCAAGAGTGACAGACTCTGAAACTCACAGGGGCAGTTCTGCCCTGGCCTCTCGGGTCGTGTGAGTTGGAATCAACTTAATGACAGGGAGTTGTTGTTTTTTTTCATGGACTATAAACAAACAGAAGATAAACAGAGACAGACAATGTACAGATGGATGACTGCAGCTATAACCCAAGGACTGCTTGGGAGAGACGGAAGGACACGTGGCCTGGCAGACATGCTAATTAGCTCATCTAGCCTCCAGAATGAGGAGCGCAGTGGGCTCCACGTTGGGCTGCAAACTGCCTGGTCAGCGGTTTGAAACCACCAACCGCTCCATGGGAGAAAGACGAGACTTTGGACTCCTGTAAAGACGAACAGCCTCAGAAACCCACAGGGGCAGTTCTGCCCGGTCCTACCCACGGTTGTCCTTAGACATTACCCGCTTTGTGGCCTTTAGCTAGGAGAGTTCTAGGAAATGAACATACTCACCACAAGTTTGGATCCGTGGTCAGATTCCAGCTTGTTCCCGTAAGCATCCACCCCCAGCCTGAGTTCACTTTGGGCTGGAAGTTGCTGCCTGGACCTGCCCCTTTCTCTGGTTTCCCAGGCTGCTGGGCAGAGAGACTCCCGTGTGTAGATGAGGCCAGTCTGCGTGCAGTGATGATCCGCCCAGACGATCGTTGCTGTTGGTGTTAGGGCCCCCCGTGGGCGCCCCCTCAAAGGAACCCTACGTGTGTACAACCGAACAAAACGTCACCTGATCCTGCGTCCCCACAATTCTCCTAGGTTTGAACCCAGGGTTGTCGCCTCTGTGTCCATGCATCTTGTCGAAGGGCTTCCTCTTCTTCACTGCCCCTGCATTTCCCCAAGCGCGATGCCTTTCTTCAGGGACTGGTCTCTCCTGATAACGTGTCCAAAGTGTTCGAGACAAAGTCTCGACATACTTGCCTCTAAGGCAGCGGTTCTCAACCTGTGGGTCTCGACCCCTTTGGGGGTCAAACGACCCTTTCACAGGGGCCGCCCGATTCATCACAGTAGCAACATGACAGTGATGACGTAGCGACGACAATAATGGTACAGTTGGGGGGTCACCACACACGAGGAACTGCACGGAAGGGTTGCTTCGCCGCGTGAGGAAGTTGAGAACCACTGCTCTGAGGAGTGGTCTGCTGTCCTTCTTCCAAGGCAGATCTCTGTTTGTCCTTGGGCCGCCAGAGCATCACAGTTCACATGCGTTCATTCCCCTGGGTCTGCCTTACTCAGTGTCCAACGTGCACATGCGTGTGAGGCGACGGAACACATCATGGCTTGGGTCGGGTGTATGTCCCTAAGTCTACCAAGACTGTGCATATTACATTGATTAACATGATTGTTCCCGAAGAGATAAGTGGGATGAAAATGGTTTCAACTCAAATACAGAATCAACTTTTAAAAAGATTCGTGCTTATTTTGAAAGATTCTGAGTTCCCTTCAAATGCACCCCAATTAAAAAAAAGTGCACTTCTACCCTCCAGAAAAAGTGTGGAATGGTGGGGACAGGCATCCGACCTCTCACCTCTCACCTCTCACCTCTAACCTCTAACATCAGGATTAGACTTGGGTGAATTCTTAGGAGACAGAGTCAGACACCTCCACTCTCTGACTTCATTTTTTTTTTTTTAATCAATTCTAACTCCAATTGTCCCTTCCACGGCACTTTACTTCTCCGCTGGGGTGCAGCATATGTTGCTACAGCTACACAGAACGCACAAAGAAAGGCCTGATTGGGGGGCTTAGGAGGGCAGTAACAATTCCAGATGGGAAACCACTAAGGATACAGTTCTGTGGTCAGAATAGCTCTTCTCAGTCGTGCCCACAGGCAGGCCTGCTTGCTGGCCCTCAGGCCTCTAGGGCAGTCTGACCTCTGTCCCAGCTGCCCCACTCTTGCTCCATAGATCAGCGAGGGAGCCCTGGGGGTGAAATGTGACCAGTTTGACTGTGAACCACAAGGTCGGCAGTTCAAAACCACCGGCCTCTCCTTGGGAGAAAGATGGGGCTTTCTACTCCTGTAAAGAGTGACAGCCTCAGAAGCCCATTGGGGTCGTTCTGCCCTGTCCTGTAGGGGCGCTAGGAGCTGGAGTGGACTTCGTGGCCAGTGAGTTTGGTGGGCCACAAAGCACCTCATTTGCATAACCCCACCCACCTGAAAGTTACAAAGACTATGACCCAAACAAGGCAACCCACCCATCGAGACCCGGCAGAGCAGCAGGTCTGCCCCTTTCCCAGGGGTCCCCCAAGACTGTCAGAAAACACAGGAACCGAGACAGACACCACTCCTATATCCCTCTCCTGGTGGGTCTGCCCACCTACAGATACACCCACTTACAAGTACCCGGCATAAAGACTGTTACCCATGCTACACCATGCTTCCAGACAAACTTTCATTGATTTGTCATTAGAAATAAATAGTTCACAATATAGAATGACATCTTGTTTCTGTGATGAATCACGATGCTTTCATGAGGTTCAATGTGTAACAATGGAAATACATCCTGCCTGTCGGATATTTCCATGAGGATTCATCACAGTAGCAATATGACAGTGATGAAGTAGCAACGAAAATAATTTTATGGTCGGGGTTCACCACTACATGAGGAGCTGTCTGAAGGGGTCGTGGCATTAGGAAGGTGGAGAATATGCGGTAGAGGGTTTGGGCTGCTAATTGCAAGGTCGGCGGTTTGAGAGCGAATGATGAGGCTTTCTACTCCCATAAATATTTAGTCTTGGAAACCCACAGGGGCAGTTCTACTCTGTCCTATATGGTTGCTCTAAGTTGGAACTGGCTCAATGTCAGCGATAGTGAGTTTGAGGCAGTAAATCCTTATAGGAATAGTCAGCCTCACCATTCTGCTACAGAGCAGCTGGTGGCTTTGAACCACTGACCTGGCAGTTAGCAGCCCAAAGCCAAAATCTCGCTGTCACTGGGGCTCCTTCAGACTTAAGGGTATGGCTAGAAAGGCCATATGATGTTATTCGCTGTACAGCAGAAAGATAACAGCGAAGGAGATGATTCTGAATCAGATAGCACAGAGACTGTTTCAATGCTAACTTTCCAGGAAGTGCTTGACGCCCTTTGTATTTCCGTTGGACAATTCCATACTCACAAATGTTCTAGACTGAGACTACCTCCAAACCTGCTCAACATTTCCATTCTGCCACTGCTGTGTGCTGCTGTCTGTTGGCCTCTGACTCATGCAGCCCCTGTGCAGAATAAAGCGTTGCCCACCCACCCACCTGCCCGGACCGCGTCAGCTTGCATCACCAGCGTGTGTGAGTTGCCCCTTGTTGTGGTCCCTGAGTGGCTCCACCTCCCCCAGCATCTCCCCCACCCTCGCCAGTCTTCTCTTTCCCCAGACATTATGTCCTCAGTTGGCCCTGGCTCCCTCCTGACCAAGGGTCTGTCCAGAGCGAGCCAGCGGGAGGATGTTCTGTTGCGACCCGGTTCTGACTTGTGTGTTTGGGCCGTGTCCTCGGGAGGTTTCCCTTGGCTGGTTTTGGGAAGTGGATCGCCAGGCCTTTCTTCCCAGCCTGTCCTCATCTGGAAGCTCGGCTGCAAGCTGTCCATCCTGGGTGGCTCTGCTGGCATTTGAAAGACCAGTGGCTAGTATTGCATCGCTGTGGTCTTATTCTGACCACTTCCTTTCCGTTGTGCGCTTCATTGTTTCTGTGGGGTTTAACAGCTTATGAAGCACAGAAGGAGTGCCTGCCTAGAGATTATAACAGATGCAAGGAGTGGGAGGGGATATGGGGTGAGAGGGGGGAGATGGGCAGGGTGAGGGGATAAAGTCGGGGGGCGGGGGGGGAGCACTAGAACTGAATGTTGAAAATAATAATCTATAACTTAGCAAGGGCTCATGAGGGAGGGCAGGGAGGGAGGGGAAGGGGCTCAAGTGGGAAGAGAATGCTTTGAAAATGATGATGGTGGCATATGTGC
>NW_022103901.1:13926975-13933423 GCF_000313985.2 Echinops telfairi | reverse complement strand
GGGCTCAAGTAGAAAGCAAATGTTTTGAGAATGATGATGGCAACAAATGTAAACATGTGCTTGACACAATGGATGGATGGATGGATGGATTGTGATAAGTGTTGTACGAGCCCCCAATAAAATGATTTAAAAAGTAAAAGAAAAACCATGTCCAGGCCAGGAGTGAATTGGCGCCCTGTCTCTCCGTGAACACAGAGGGGTGATGCTCCAGTCCAAGCACTGCTCTCGCTCCGACCGCACACGGTGCTTCTGTTAACGTGCGTGCGTGTCACCACCTGCGCCATTCGGCTTTGTGTGCGAGTGCTCTATTTGTGGAAAACAAAGGTTGTGATACCAGCTGTGAATAAAGCTAAGGGGGAAGCTGTGAGAACCACGATAGAGTTAAAGACAGAAATCCCTGCGGAATGTGAGTCGGGCGCCGCGTGTCTGACTTGGTGGCTGACGTGGCCGAGTTGACATGGCCAACATTTTTGAGAAAAAAATAATGTGATTAAAATGGCTGTTGTAGGGAATGGTGTGCAATCGTTAATCAGGAAACAAAGAACCCCGACTATCTACGAGGTTGGAAGGGACTGTTGATTTGAGTGAATCAGAATCAATGTGGTGGTGACGGTGTGTCTGCGGCAGTGCTATCCGAGAAGGCTCAAGGCTCCCACAGTGATTTAACGTAACTCTTGCAGGGGCGAGCACTGAGCAGCCTGGGTGTTCAAAGCAGCCATCGCTGGTTTGAGACACTCAGAATGAGAACAGGCCTGGGGAACGGACGAGTGCAAATAAAGATGAAGCCAATAAGCTTGTGGCTGAATTTGATACTTACGCTTTGATATTTAGCATACTGTGTTTATTTACTGTATTGTTTTGATACTTAATGTTTTATATATAGTAATATATTTATTGTGTTTAGGAGTGCTGGGGGTATTTTCACCATGAAGGGCTATTGACTTTGTGTTAAAAGTTCTGAAAAATGAATTTATAAGTGTAATTCGGGGGCCTCAGAACCAGTTAGGTAGTTTTCCCACTATTTCTTTTTTTTTTTTATCATTTTATTGAGGGCTCGTACCATTCTTATCACAATCCATCCATCCATCCATTGTGTCAAGCACATACGTACATTTGTTGCCCTCATCATGCTCAAAACATTTGCCAGGCTCCTCATTTTTCCTCCTCCCTCCCCGCTCTCCCCTCCCTCACGAACCCTTCATAATTCATAAATTATTGTTATTGTCAGATGTTACCAACTATTTCTTACGGCAAAGAGACATTCAGTTCTTGAACTTTTCGGTGTTCGAACACGCATTTGCAATGAATGAAGCGTGACCACCGAGGCATCACCAGATGAGACAACTATTCACACCCACTAGGGTGGCGGTCATAAGAGCGTGGATAAGAACAAGTGCTGGGGAGAATGTGGAGGTCTAGAGCCTGCAGCGTCGGAGCCGTGACACGAATAGCCGTATGCCCCCTCGTCTTCACCGTCCCACGGATCGCAGTAGCCGTTGGGCGAAACAACCTGAGCACCAGCAATGGATGCAGGACTGCACAAGCAATACCAGGCAAGGAGGACGAAGGCGATGAATCTGCCCAAGGCCTGACAATGAGTGAAGTCAATCAATCACCGAAGGACGAGTGTCGTATGAGACCACGGTTACAAGATGTCAGGCACCGGCTAGCACACAGAAAGAACATTCTTTGACGACGCCAGGGATGGGGAAAGGAGGGATTAAAAATCACTAACTAGATCGTTTTTTTAAAAAAACTCCATTGCTAGAGAATGGATCAAATAGATTCCAAGTCAAAGCAACCCCGCAGCACAGAGAACTGCCCCCTCTGGGTTTCCGAGACTGTAAATCTTAAAAACAAAACCCAAACTGAGCTCACTGCCATCCAGTTCAATTCTGACTCCTAGCAACCCCATAGGATAAGGTAGAACTGCTCCTGGGCTGGTGGTTTTGAACTGCTGAACTCGTGGCTGGCAACCCCAACAAGTGACCGCTACACCGCCAGCACTCCCTGTAACTCTCGGCAAGAGTATCAAGCTTCAGCTTGCTCCTGGAGAGCCAGTGGTGGAGTCCAACGGTTGACCTTGTGGTTACCAGACCAATGATTAACCCACTGTCCCGCTGCGATCGTTGGGTGTTCTGTCCACGTGGGTGGGCCAGGATTTTCCCATGACATGATCTAACATCGTGTGGTCAACTCCATGATGGGGTCTGCTGTGAAGCAGCCAAGCAGCTGTGGGGAGAATGGCATTGTTGTTCCGGGCCGTCCCATCCCCATCATCCCGACAGAATGAAACACCGCCCGCACCATTGTTCTTATATTTGAGCCCATTGTTGGAGCCTCTGTGTCCGTCCATCGCGTCCGGGGTCTGTTTCACTGTCCCTCTGCTCTGCCAAGCATGACGGTCTTTCCCAGGGACTGATAACGCGCCCACAGTTTGGGAGACCGAGGCTCGCCATCTTTGCTTCTAAGGGGTTCCGGCGACGCTTCTTCCCGGCAGGCGGGTTTGTGCCCTTAGCAGTCCGTGGTACTTTTCACAGTACCGTGATTTAAGTGCATCCATCTTCTTCGGTCTTCCCGCTTCCCTGTCCCACGTTCACAAGTATATGAGGCGAGTGAAAATAGCATGGCTTGGGTCAGGTGGGTGCACCTTAACATTCAAAGTGACTTCTTTGCTTTTCAACACTTTAAAGAGAATAAAATCTCAAACTCACTGCCGTTGAGTGGATTCCGACTCCCAGCGACCCTGGTGCATTCCAAGACTGTAACTCTCTACTGGAGTAGAAAGCCTCCTCTTTCTCCCAGGGAGCAGCTTGCCGTTTCGAACTGCTGACCTTGCAGTTAGCAGCCCATCATGTAACCACTCCACCACCAGGGCTCCTGTTAGGACACGGAAAACAGACTAAAAGGAGAGAGAGAGAGAGAGAGAGAGAGAGAGAGAGAGAGAGAGAGATTCCTTGTTTCTCAGGAATTCAGATTTCACTGGGCTTCCTGTGTTTGCATTTGCCAAGTCTGGGAGCCCTCGCCTAAGATGGCTCAGCTTCCAAAGTTCTAATCAGATTTCCCAGAAAGGAAGGAGGAGGAGGAGGAGGAGAGGGAACCAAAGAAGGGGGGGGGACCCCAAATCAAAAACAACCAACCCACTCCCACCCCATGGAGAGGGTGGGAAGTTAAGGTACAGATGGCTTTTCTCAATGTTTGGGCAGGGTGCTGAAGAGCCCCCCCCCCCCCATGGTCCCCTCAGAGAATGATGCCCTAAGAGTGAGGGGCTGCTGGGAATGAGGCACCCGGGTGCCATCCAGCTCAGCTGCAAAGCTTTCTGGGCCACCCTGGGCTCTGAGATGCTCGTTCCCTAGAACTCCAGGCCGGGCATGCCCGCACCAAGGGAGGGCAAGACCTAGTCTCAGGGCAGCTGGCCAGCCGTCGCATGGGGAGGATTCAGCCGTGTAAACGGATCTTCAAGCTCCGGGGAGATAGAGTTTCTGCTTCCCACCTTCACCCCGAGCCTCACTCCGCCCCACTGGGCCTTGCACCTGTCTCTCATACCAGCAGCCGCCCAGGGGTGGTGGCCGAGGATAGCACTTCTCAGGGGACCCAGCTGGGGGCTAGTAACAATAACAACAAAGTCCCTCCCTACCCCCACCCCTTCCCGCGGCCGCCTCCTTCTCCTTAAGCACCCAGCATGGCGGGGGCGCTAGGTGACCGTGAGGCATGCTGGAGGCTTTTCTCTGAGGCAAGCTGGGGTCTCTCAGACACCTGCCTACAGGTGTGAGGGGTTCTAGGTCCCCTGAGGGCCAACGACTGGGCTGAGGTGGACCCCTTCCAAGGGCAGGTCAAGGATGGGCTGGGCACCGGTGGATGGTGGTGGAGATGGCGGAAGGAACCCATGGTTACAGGGTGAAGGGTGTCTCAGCTAGGTGGTAGGACCCTCAGCCTTATACTTATAGAGGAGACCCCTGGTGCCTCAGTGGATAACGGAGAAGGTGGCATTCCCACCTATCTGAGAAATGCAGGGCAAGAAAGGCCTGGTGGCTGAAAACCCCGCCCATCAAAGCCGTGAGGTGCCCAGTCCTGACCTGACACACACAGGACAGCATGAATCGCAGTGCCCTGGACAACGGAGACTGTGTTTCCTCAATTGGGCCATCAGGGTCAGGGCGGCTGGCTGGGTCTTGGGCACACTCTCATCTGGTGCAGTGTGTGGCAGGGGAGCAGGCACCTCCCAGAGGTTGGTGTAATACATGAACAGTCCATGTGCAGGGGTCTCATTCACCTCCTGGCCCTGAGGGCCCAGCCGAGTGACCATGCCTCAGCGGGTCTGCTGCAGACCAGCCTGTAAGTCCTGATGAGCTTCTGCAGTCCTGTAGTGGATGGGCTTGCGTGAGCACATGTGTGTGTGTGTGTGTGTGTGTGTGTGTTAATGTGGCCAGACCAAGGTAGGGTGAATCCTAAATCTACTCACTTCTGCCTTGTAAATAGACCCCTGGCCATGCAGTCAGTTCTGAGATAAAATCCTTACTGAGCCAGCAGCCTCATCTTTCTCTGCTGGCAAGACTGGCGGGTTTGAACCGCCGACCTTTCCAGTTGGCAACCGGATGCTTAACCCAAAGTGCTACCAGGGCTCCAAGAAAAGACCCCCAAACTCAGGAAACCAAAAGAACTGCCATTGGGTTGATCCTGCCTCACAACTACGGGACAGTAGAGCGGCCCCTTTGGGTTCCTGAGACTTTAAATCCTTCTAGGAGCAGACAGCCTCACCTTTCTCCTGTGGAGCAGTGGGTGGTTTCGAACCACTGACCTTGAGGTCAGCAGGGCTCCTAAAACAGGCATATTCCGGGGAAGAGAGATCCCAGGATCATTCAACGTGGGAAGCATTTTTTTAAAAATAAGGAGCATTTACGAATTTGTGTGTCACCTTTGCATAAAACCAGACCTAACTCACTGCCATCCAGTTGATGCTGACCCCTCGTCACCCTACAGGACAGGGTAGAAGTGTCCCCATGGAGCGGCTGATGGTTTTGAACTTCAGACCTTGGGGTTAGCAGCCCGATGCCTAAACCACTACCACACCAGAGTACCTATCCATGTGCAGGGCCCATGCTAATCTTCTGTTTTATCCACATTTTTAATATCTTCATGGGAACACTCACTCACTCACTCGCTGCCGTCCAGCCCATGTCAACGCATAGCAACCTTGCAGGATGGGGTAGAAGGGCCCTGGAGAGTTCCCGAGACTGGGACTGTTCACAGGCGTGGAAAGACAAGAGGAGCCCTGGAAGCGTAGCTGTGAAGCATCGGCTGCTAGCCACCACCGGGGCAGCAATTTGAAACTACCAGCTGCTTCTCGGGACAAAGACGGGGTTCTCTATTCCCGTAAGAGCTACCGTCTTGGAAACTCACGGTGCAGGTCTGTCGCTGTGGGTTGGCATTGACTTGATGGTGCGGTGTTTGGCTTTGGGTTTGATTTGCAGGATGGTGCCCCCTGGCTGGGACATTGCAGACAGGAAGTACCCCAAACAAACCGACCAGCAACGCACTGGCCTGAGTGTCCATTCTGGCTCATAGTGACTCCACGGGACAGGGCCGAACTGCCCCTGTGGGCTCTGAGACTGTCACTCTCTCTGGGAGTAGAGACCCACGGCTTTCTCCCGAGGAGGAGGAGTGGCTGATGGTCTAGAACTGCTGACTTCAGGATTTGCAGTGCAATGCATAACCCACTAAGCCACCCGGCTCCTCTGAGCAGCTTCTGGGACCACGGCCGAGTGGGGGGGGTAGCGCTTTACCTCTCCGACCTGGGACTTACTCTGTCCCTTTTCCTGCCCGTTAGCTGGACTGGGTCACAGGCGACAGTGTTGAGAGACAGCACGTTCTGAGTCCAAGCACATGAAAAGAATAGGAAAGGCCAGTGGTGTGTGTGTGTGTGTGTGTGTGTGTGTGTGTGTGTCTGGTAGCAGCACCATCAAGGTTTTCCCATTGGTGGCTTCTGGGGGTGGGGTGGGGCACAATTACTGGGATCACAGCAGAAGGGGTCAGTCGTTTTCAATCCATGGGAGACCTGTTGAGGGGTGCATTCATTCATTCGTTGACATTTAGTGAGTATCCTGGGCTCTGTGTCCAAAAGAACCCTGTCGTCAAATCAGTTCTGACTCAGCGACCTTATGGAACCGTGAAGAACTGCTCCTGTGGGTCTTTGAGGCTATAAATACTTTTTTAATTAAAAAAACCCATATTTTTATTTTGTTTATAACCAACTGACTCTCACAGAATACTTTCAATGACTTAAGGAAGCAACAAAATGTTACCTGTGAATTAGGTGGTTGACATAGCAGACTGATTTTGCATTCTACAACTCTAACAACTTGTCAGGTCTCCCAGTGGGAAGCCGCAGTTCTTTATGGGAGAAGAAAGCCTCGTCTTTCTCCCAAGGAGCAGCTAGTGGATTTGAACC
>NW_022103901.1:13903615-13922991 GCF_000313985.2 Echinops telfairi | reverse complement strand
AAAGCTTGGGGGGGGGGAGCTTTAACTCATTAAAAAAAAAAAAAAAGGATACCTTACAGGGGACTTTCAAGCGGCCGCCCCCTGAAAGCAAGGGGCCCAGGTGGACCTAAATGTCAGGGGTGAGGAGGACATAGCCATGGACACCCAAAAAGACTGCCATTTTGGAAACAGGGTGCAGACGGAGGGGGCTTCTCTTCTGTCACCGTGGGCCACCCCTAAGAGTTGGGTTTGGGGGGCCTTGGAAGTCAGCAGGACCAGCTCAGCCGCTTAGCGATCCAGAAAGCACCTGGGTGGGCAGGAGGGAGGGGCAGCAGGTGCTGGGAGCCTCTCAGTCAGGCCCTCCCTTGCCTCCTAGATTGGTCCCCACGTTAATGATTGTTTTATTACTGTTTTCAGTCAGCTATAATTCCAGCATTTTCTATCATCTTGATCTTTTCATTGATAGCAGCAGCTTCTCCTTTTTTTTTCTTCTTACAAAGCGCTGTATGTAGCATGATTATGCGCCCACCAGCATGCCATCCCCGCAATTAGAGCGATCCAGACGCAGTTCTCCGCACTCCGCCCGCATCCCTCCGTTTAGCGCTTTTGAAAAAGCGTTTTGTGATTTTTTTTTTAATGCGGGGGGGCGCGCGCGGGGTGCAATGTGTTTACAAATCCAGCAACAATCCTCATTTTAGAGTTACAAAACACGCAGCCATCTAGAACCCCGACAGATGGCGGCTCAATGAAGTTTAATTAAAGGAGGAGGGCTCGGAATCAAATCCCAGGAAAGAGCGCGGCGGCTGGGGGCCCGGCGCGCCTGCAGAAGTAGCATCTGCACGCCCGCGGCCCGGGCCCGGCCCTCCCCGCGCTGCACCGCGGGCGCCTGTCTCGGGAGCAGCGGACCCAGGTCCGGCCGCGGGGCAGGTGGCGCCGGTTTCCCGCGCCGCGCACGCTCCCCAGGTGCAGGTGTGCCGCTGGGCGGGGCCGAGGCTGCACCCCGCACCCCTGTGGCTGCCGCAGAGGGGGGCAGGGGACTGGAGCAGGGAGCGCGAGGGGACCGAATGGGAGTGGCCTCGAACCTTGGGCCGGTGACCCGACCTGATCTCCTGATCTCCCAGGGAGGATGGATTATCGGGAGGGAGCTCAGCCGGGTGTCCTGGATGTGCACTGAGCCCCGGTCACCCGGTGCTGCTCCCAGGTCCTCACCGAAGCGTTTGCACGTAGGAAGAAAGACGTGGCAAGCTACTTCCAAAGGATCCCAGCCACGGAATCGAGGCGGGGCAGCGGACGGGCACCGCGTGGCCCAGAGTCCGAATTGATTGATTGTTGGCCCCTGGGTTTGGTTTCTACATTGTCAGTCGTCCAGAAGGGAAAGGACTTGGCCGTGGCAGTGGGGTTGCGATGTGGGAGTTGAGGTTCTGGGTGAGGGGTGGCACCGGCATGTAGGGGAATTTTTTGGGGGGTGGGAGGCATGCTGCATGGGTGGTTTCTGGCTTGTTTCCAAGAGGCTGAAAGGTCCCAGTGTGAGAAGCTCAGGACTGCTAACCCAGGTTGTGGATCTGGAAGTCAGTGGACCCTGGTTCACATCTCTTGCTTTTAAGGTTGCCCAGTCCTTGGCCATTTAGGACTAGTGATTCAGGGCCTTCTCTCAGCTCTGGGCCTCCCTGACCCTCCACTTCCCCAGCACCCATCAAACTCATTACAAGCCCTTGGGCTCCCCACAACCCTTCTCAACACCTGGCCCAGGTGGCTTTCCCTCCAGGTTACTCCCCCCTGCTTCCCCGACCTCCAGCGAGGTGAGAGTGCTCCCTCCCCGGGAGCAGATGCAGACTCGGCCCCAACCCAGGGTGCTCACCGGGCAAGCAGAACCCAGCCTGAATTTCTGCCCCACCCCCTGAATCTAGCACCCTGAGACTTGTTCCTGGGACCACCAAGTCCTCAATCTTCCCTCCCCACCTTCCTGCAGGGCGCTCTCCTCCCAGGACACCGCCCCAGCCGCCTCACCCCTTCCCTTTGGTCTGGCTAGCCCCTAAAGTGCTAACATCTCCACCAGACCTGTCTTCCTAGTCTTGTCTGGCAGCTCGGCTGAAACCTGTTTTGCAACAAACAGAGCAACAAGACAGCCTCCACTGACAGGCAGGGGGTGACTGCACATGAAGTGAGAATTCTGCCATTGACCCACAAACGTCCTCTACGGTGGCCTGGGAGCAGGGACCGACTGAGTGTCAGGTACAGACACCGTTTGCTTTTTCTTACTGTCCCCTTCTTGCCGAGTTCCACCTGGACGGCTTTTTCTGAAACAGCTCTTGGCTTATCAAATACCCCCACCACTCCAGGACCACCCAAAGGCCTTGCCCTGGCCCCATGTTGTTGCTCCTCCTCACTCTAGGGGATGCCTGATGTCACACCGAATACTCTAGACTTCCCCAGAGTGACTGGGGCCAGCGTAGCCCTCGCTACCCCACCACGAGCCCCTGGATGCCCCCAGAGCTGTGAGCAGCCCCTTCTGTCTCTGCCTGCCCTGGCTTAGTCCCAAGAGAGGAGGACGAGAGGGGCCGTCTCTCCACAAAATGAGCCCTGGCTAAGGGCTCGCAGCTGGCACGGAGCAGGCCTGGGGCACCAGCTGCTGCCTTCAGCGATTGCGACCTAACACTGCCTTCCGTGGCTCCTCCTCCTGAGGTCATGAGTTCCAGCAGCAAGGTCATGAGTGGGAGCTGCACCCAGACACCAGGGCCCAGTGGCCAGGGACACCAGAGCCGTGGCAGGCCACTGCCTTGGGTTCCCCTTGACCCCTCATCCCCAGGGACAGCTGTAGCCACCACTCCAAGAGAATCCAAGACAGGTAAGAGCCGAGGCAACAGCATTTTTTTTTCTTTTTACTTATTTAAAAAGGCCGTGGCGGCAGGAATATAGTGTAAAAATCATTGGAAAAACTAAAAGGCATCGATACATATCCGAATATACATTTTGTACATAAATTACATTTTCCTGTAATCTTTCTGGGATGAGGTCTTGATTCAGCGCTGAGGTCTAGTAATTGAGGGGTCCCGGGAGCTGCACGTTCAGCCCGGTGTAGTCCACCATGTACATTGGCCATTGCTGGAGAGAGGACAAGAGAAGGCCCGGTGAGGTGGGCAGCCCGGCCTCCTGCTTCTGTGGGGCTTCGGCAGATGCTTGTTTGGGGGGCTGGCTCCTGAGTCCCAGGGGGAGGCTGGGCTCTGGGAGGCCGTCCCCACGGCTCACCGCTGGCTTTGGGCCTGGGCTGGAGCCCTCTGACCTGGCCCACCTGTGTCCCAGCCCTGATGGCCAAGGGGAAGAGGGGGTTGACTCAGCCCCCTTCCAGGCCACAGGAGGCTGTCAGCCCTTGGGGGTGGGAGCAGCTGGTGACCCTCTGTGAGTACTTGCCCACCAGGGATAACAGGGGTCTCTGGGGAAGTGAGATGAAGGCACAATCTCCGTGCTGGGGTTCTGCACGAGGGCTCCCAGAAACCCACGGGCAGAAGGCAGAGAGATCCTAAAACCAGTTCCAAAAGTGTCCAAAGAGTCTCCTTTGGGCTCAGGCTTTCCAAGTGGATGGTCGATGACACGGAGTGTGTGTGTGTGTGTGTGTGCGTGCATCCCAGTCCCATCTTGAGCGGAAGGGACCCAAACCCAACAACAGGGCCCTGTAGGTGGGGGGGTCTCATCTCCACAGATGAGGCGTCCAGGCTGAGAGCAGGGCGGAACCCGACCCCTGACTCCCACCCTCCTCTGCCCTTCCCAGGGGCTGTCTGTATCGGTGTCCGGCCTCGAGCCACTAGGACGGGTTACGTGGGTAGGACAGGCAGGTGTGTGGGGGATCCCCAGGGTGCGGGGACACAAGGCATGTCCGGGAGGCGCCTGGGCAACGTTACCACGAGTGAAATCTGGTTGGTCGATGCCACAGACTCTGGGTTGGAGGAGGAGGAGGAGGACGAGGAGGAGGACGACGAGACGGAGTTCCCTTCAGAGACCCGCTTCCTCTTGCGCTTGGGCATGCTGCTGTCTTTGGCTGGTGGGGGACAAAGGAAAGGGGTGCTGACACCGGGGGAGGGGATCATCCTGGCTCTGTCTCTCAGCACCTCTGGAAGAGGCTCTGGGGAGGTCTCTGGACTGTCAAATGGCGTCCCTTAACTCCGGACAGAAGGGCAGCAGAAGCCCTGCACACACGGGGCCGCCACCCGACGGCAACCGGGGTGGGTTTGTTTGGGGCCCAGTGCCCCACACTGCCAACCCCAAGGCTGGCCAGGCCCTCTCCTTGCCACAGCTTTATGCCCTTGGCCCCCCTCCAGGTCCCTCTGTGCCACCACGCCGACGCTCAGGCGGTCAGCCTGCATCTGTGAAGGGGACACCTCCACCCCCCAGGCAGGTCTCTCACCAACAGGCTCCGTTCCAGCCCCAAACCTCAACACCGAGCCAACACTCACGGCACACCCCGGGGTGCTCGGGGGCCGTTTTCCTACCAGACCTCTCATCTGAGGCGTGTCTGTTTTCCTAACGTGTATGTTCCCCAGACCGCCCAGCCTGTGGAGAAGTCCGGCTGCACCCCCCACCCCCACCTCCACCCCCCACTGCCACAAACTCTCTAGAGCCCCTCTGGGCAGCCCCGCCCAGAGCTTCTGGGCTTGAGACTTGGGGAAAGCCGCTCAGTGGCCCCGGGTCTTCCTTTCCCTGGGTAACTGGGCAGTGCGAGTGGTTGGTTCAGTGGGGGCCCAGTTCCCGCCTTCCAGGTAGGAGACCCGGGGCAAGTCCAGCCAACACACTGCCTGTCCATCAGGGAGGCCTGCCTGCTGCCAGGAGGCTGTTGCTCGGAGCTCCTGGACCGAGACAGACTAGGAAGAAAGGCCTGGCCATCTGAAATCAGTCCCTGGAAATCCTGGGGGTCACCACTGAGCCCGGATGGCACAGGGCTGGGCAGCATTTTCTTCTGCTGTGCACTGAGGGGGGTGGTGCGGGGGGCTAGCAGCACCCCAGAGAGCCCGAGTGAGGTGCTCAGCACAGCCCAGGCGGCTGGGAAATCTCAGAATGTGAGAAGCGGGCTGGGCGCTGCTGTCTGGTGGTGGTGTTGGTCGGGAGGCGGGGGGATCTACTGCGTGCTGGCCCCCCTCGGCCGATGCCGATTCCACAGCAGCTCCCGCAGGTTTGGTACCAAGGGACAGGGCCACAGACAGCTCAGCTCACGCCCAAGTCCCACTGCCGCTGCCCGCCAGCTCCATGGCACCCTGGGGACTCACTGGCTTCGGGTGGGACACAGGTGGGATGAGGTGTTGAAGGAGGCCAGGTCCAAGCCCGGCAGGAGGGAGCAAGGCCCAGCAGGTGCTTTGCTGAATGAGTCTGATGTGAGGGCCTGTCTGGGCCAGAGGGCAGTTAACACAGGCACCTAACACAGCTGGTCAGTGGTGGCACTGTAAGGTCAGAGTTACACAGCCAACCACTGGGTCTGAGGCTGTCAGCCTTGGTACAGAATCGACTCGGGGCGGTGGGTGGGTGGTAAAAACATCTACAACGATGGAACATGTGCCGATTCAATGCTTTTCACATGGGGCATCTGGTGATGCCATGTCGTGCGGCCATCAACCCACGTGGCGGCCCCGTATCACAGAGCAGAACCGCTCCGGGGCATGGGGTCCGTGCCAACTGGGGGCCACCCATAGAGCAGCCCCTGTGCATTTCCAAGACTGTAGGTGCCTGGCCTGTGGCTTGAAGGCAGCAGGCTCTGGTGGCCTCCCGGGCCTCCGACTCACCTGGCACCTTCGCGTCATTGCAGAGTTCTGCGAAAGGTCTGAAAGAGAGAGACAGGAGGCAGCAGTGAGCGAACAACCTTGCCTGCCTTGCCACCCGCTCCCTGAACACTCCCCACAAGATCCCGCCGCTGCCGCTGGGTCATTGGCCATGCGAGAGCCGGGCGAGAGCAGCGGGCACCCCTCTAGGCCCAGGGGGGTTGCCCATCACGGGCCGGGTGGGGACAGGACCGTGCTAGGCAAATCGCTCCTCGGGCTCCGTTTCCTCATCTATGGGGAGGGGAGGGGGCATCCAAGGGCTCGCAGAGCAATCCCACGAGCTTTTCATCCCATTTTTCCGCGTGCTTTTTGACGCCCCCGCATACGAGGGTGGGCAGTTGGTCTTGTAACCTTCCATTGGTATTTTCCTCGTAACAGGTTTTAATAGTGACAGCAAAAACCAGAGGCAGCCACCTGGTCCACCGACAGAGAGCACCAGTGTCCATCTGGAAGACACAGGCTGGGCCCACGCATGGAAACGGATTTCTGCACACGGGGCACGGCTCCAGGCCGTGGGGAGCCAAGGGAGAGGCAGCCAGACAGGAAACATGACACTCTGATGTCCTCTGTCCACAGACAGATAGCCTATGATTGCTTTCAAAAGCAGTGCGTCCATGTGCACACACACGTGCACAACACAGGCACATACAGGCGAGACATTTAAGAAAAAGTGAAGCCACGGAGGGGAAGTTTGAGAATTCCCTCCGTGGTTCTCCCCGGGGAACTGGAATCCCCTTCCTGGTTTCCTGCATGCGCCAGTCGTTCCTTCTCTGGAGCTGGCACTAGTGAGGGGGCGACGGCGGAGAAGAAATGTCAGCTTTTCACTTTAACTGTGTCTGAAGACGATGATGTATGTATTTGCTTTGCCGCCTACTAATAGTATTTTCGTCGGACCGCATTGACCCGCCTCGCGGGAACGAAAACAGAAGCAACGTGAACGGGGGTGCACCACGGTCGCCCCAGGAGGGGCGGGTCCTGAGTCACGTGGGCCATTTCTCCTGCCCGGTTGCGGGGTGCCTTCCACGTTTGCTGTGGGTACATGTTCTGTTTCGACAGTTTTTTGGCACTTCACCCACGCAGCATATAATCCCATAGCTCAGCCATAACCAGATGGATTGTACAGTCGTGATGACCGTCAATGTTAGAATATTTTTTTTTCATTTTACTTTACTTTTTATTTTATGATTAGTTTACGTTAGAATATTTTCTTCTTCTTTGTACTCCGTGCTATTCGGGTAATTACGATGATTTGTTAATTGTGGCAAAAATATGCACAACAAAACATTCTCCAATTCAACAACTTCCATGTGTACAGAGCGGGGCCACTAATGTGGGTATTTTGGGTTTTTCACCAGAAAAGAGTCCCACTGTTCCCGTATTGGCTTTTAGTGACGGGCAGGCGCGCAGTCACACTGGATCCCGGGGGACGAGGCGGATTACTGCTGCCTGCTATGAGGAGCTTCAGAGAATTTGTGGAAGAATTCAAGTTTTCCTAAGCAAACTGCTTGAAGCTCCCTCCCCACCCCCTGCCCACATGGTATTTTCTAACCATGGGGAAATGGGCATCCGTGAGCGAGACAGCTGGAAGGTTGAGTTCAATTACAGCGCGGAAAAGACGGAGCGCTATGGACGCCGGGCTGTGGTTCCGGCAGCAGGGCCCTGCCTTTGGCATTAGGGGTCTGGGGGACTCGAGGCGGCCCTCCCTCTCTGACTGGGTGCTGGCTTCCTTCGTCAGCAATAAGACAAGGGTGTTCAGCGGGGCATCTCCCGGGTTCTGTGTAAGTCAAGGGGTGCTCTGGAGGGGCCTGCTGTGGGGTCCCCCGTCCACCCTGCCCGAGGCCGGCCCACTCACTGGAGCTGGTTGATGATGACCATGCGGACGTGTTCTCGGGCCTTGAGGATCTTCTCCAGCCGGTGGATGTCGTACGTGTTGGGGTTCCGGAAAGGGATGTCGTCGGGCAGGCCCGTGACCTCGACAGCATCCGGGCTGTCCCGGATCAGCTTGTAAGGGACCAGCACAGGCCGGTTCAGGCCCAGGGCCTCACCTGGGGGGTGGGGGTGGGGGGTGAACAGGTGATCAGGAGGATGGGCACAAGGGTGGACACTTGGCAAGCCCCAGAGCGGCCATCATACCCCAGAGAGAAAGCAGTGAACAACCAGCACACAGACTCCACTTCTTAATCCTTGAGAAAAACCCAGGGGAGAAAGGGGAGCCAATCACAATGATCTACACAGAACCTGCTGCCAGGGGGAGGCCACAGAGAGGGGGGTACAGGGAGACATCAGGCAGTGTAAGACATGGGGAAAACAGTGGGAGAGGGGGAGAAATGATCTGACGCCAAGGGCTCAAGTCAAGGGAAAGTGTTTTGACTGATGATGGCAACCTATGTACAAATGTGCTGGACACAATGGATGATGTGTGGATTGTGATAAGAGCCATACGAGCCACCAAGAAAATGATTAAAAAATAAAATTAAAATAGCTGACACCTTTACAAAAATTAAAAAACCCTCAGAACCACCCTCGCTGCCACTGAGGCGATTCTGACTCACAGCGACCCTGCAGGACAGAGCAGAACTTGCTCCCGGGGGTGTCTGAGACTGTGAATCTTTACAGGCGCAGACAGCCTCTGCTTTCTCCTGAGGAGCAGCTGGTGGGTTTGAACCGGTGGTTAGCAGCCCAATGCAGGAGTCACCCTTAGTACAACTGCAAACATAATGCCCATGCCGGCTCCCTTTCCTGTTGGGCACAACGGCTGTAAGGCATGCACCCCTCGGACTGAGACGCTGACAGTCACCACGGGGATGGGGAGCAGAGTTGGATGAACCCATGCAGAGACCGGCTCCCCAGCGTTTCCCAGGCTGGGGCCTTTAGAAGGCAGAGGTCCAGGCCTGTCTCTCAACGTGCCCGGAGGTGGGTGACAACTGCAGGCCTTCCCGGCTTGCCGTCAGTTGATTGAGTCATAAGGGCAGAACTGCCCCTGTGGGTTTCCGAGACTGGAACTCTTTATGGGAGTAGAAAGCCTCATCTTTCTTAAGAGTAGCTGGTGGTTTCGAACTGCTGGCCTTACAGTTAGCAGCTGAAGGAATAACCTCCATGCTCCTGTACACCCAGGACTCCTAAAAACTCTGTACTGAAGGACTTATAGGTACAATAGGTTATCTTAAATTTGCTTGAAGAAAAAAAATTTTTTTAAAGGGTATGGATTTGGGAATAGATTAAATAAGACTGGCCAAATTATACAAGCTGGGGTTTTGGTTATAAGGTAGTTCATTGTGTCATTCTACATTTACACATGCTTGAAAATGACTAGCAGCATCAAAAGGAAAACTAGCCAGCCCGAGGCCCCGCCCCTCGCACTGACCGTATTTCTCATTGAAGAGCTCCTTCACTTGCTCCCGCAGGATCACTTTCTCCCCCAGTCTGTTGGCATCATCTTCATCTGCAAGAAGGTGAGGGCATGGCTCTGCCAATAGTCCTGCTGTCCCGTCCCATCACCCCCTGAGCCTGCCTGCTGTCCATCGGCCTACCTCCTGAAGGCTTCCCCAGGTCAGGCCCGTGTCAGCACAGCACCTCCCTGGAACACACAGCCTACTGGGGCAGCACAGACCGTATATACCTGAGTATAAGCTGACCCGAATATCAGCCTCACTTTACCGCAAAAACGGCATTAAAAACGTGCTGAAAAACTCGGCTGATACGGTAATCACGGTGCCCGCCCAGAAGTGGGGCAGGATGCTATGCCAGCCGGGGCATTAAAGGTGAAAGGTCACTGAAGGGTGGCTGTGGCCAGGGCAGGGGCAGGGGGGGCCGGGCTGTGGAGAGTTCAGCCTTGCAGACCAGCGTGTGTGAACCCAGGGACAGGCTGCATCCCGGGCCTGATGCCTGGGCTTCCTCTGCATACACACATATGGCCTCAGGGCTGCCCACCCCCTGCCTGCAGGTCTAGCCACCTGACCCTGCAGCCGTAGCCTCTCACAGCTGTGTTCCCTGGCTGCTGAAGGTTGGCGTTGGGCGTGGGGGGACTTGCAGTCCACCCTGGCTGGCCCTCTAAGGACCCCCAGCAGGAAGCCCAGGGCAGACAGAATGAGCCTTAGAAAAAGAACTCCCACTTTAATCTTGAGAAGCTTCTGCAGAAATCTCTCCCTCTTAGGAGGCTACCTTGGGGAACTGCACACCTGCTGGATCCACCCTGCAGCCCACCTGTCTGCTGAGCCACCCTTTCACAGGGGTCACCCAATTCAGAACAGTAGCAAAATGACAGTGATGAAGTAGCAACGAAAACAATTTTATGGTTGGGGGTCACCGCCACATGAGGCACTGTATGAAAGGGTCACGGCGTGAAAAGGTGGAGAACCGCTGCTCTAGAAGGAAGTGAACCGGTGGCCTCAGGCGCTGTGACACCATAGACGCTTGTCACCAAAGTAAAAGGTAAAACGGATGATCTCGGTTTAGGCGAGATGATACATGGGGACGTTTTAAAAACCACTGATTACATAGCGGGAACCGGCATTCACCCCCTCAGACTTCCCGACCACCTTTCTTCCCGTACTGCTTCTTTATGGGTTATGCATTGAGTGCATATCGGCAAGGGCAGCGGTTCAAACCCACCAGCGACTCTGAGGGGAGAAAGAGGAGGCCTGCCCCCGTAAAAAGTCAGTTTCAGGGGCCCACAGGGACAGTCATGCTGTGAGTCGGCACTGATTCCAGGACGGCGGGGCTTGGCTGTGTGGACAGCTGAAACACAAAGCCAAGCTCACTGCTATGGGGGGATGCCAACTCCTAGAAGCCCTTCAAGACCGAGCAGACCCGCCCCTGTGAGCGTCCGAGCTGTCACTGGACGAGAGCAGAGCGGCCGGTCATTCAGAACTGCCGTCTTTGCAGCGGGCAGCGCAGCACGTAAGGACTGTGCCACCAGGGGTGCTCACGGAGACAACTTTGAGACAACAGAGTGAGCCAGTAGATGTACGGCTGGAAAGTCCAAATCAGGTGTCGGCGATGCTGCTCCCTCCCGAGGGTGCCAGGGTCCTCTGGTGGCTGGCTGCCGTCCTCGGCTGGTAGATGTGATGTACCCTCCAGCCTCTGCCTCCGTCATCACCAGGGTAAGCTCCCTCTGTCTTGCGTCTCAGGACACCGGTCAAGGTAAGGCACCCTGTTCCTCATGCTAAGGCCAGAGATTCTCTCCTAGGAAGAACCAAGCCAGGCTGCACTGGGGCACCGGTGATCCAGCCGCAGGAATTGGGCCTTCTTTGGGGGAGCCCCAGCTTTAAGACATGGCCATCACCTCTCAACAGCCACCACCTGTCTGTGGGTGACGGCTTGCGGGCCACTAGGATGCCGAACAGGTTTCAGCGAAGCTTCCAGGCTTAGACATTTAGTTGAGTAAGAAAGACCGGGTGATCTACTTCCAAAAATCTGGCAATGATAGCCCCACCAAAATACAAGCATTGAGAGCTGGTGAGCCACCATCATGGGGAGCGGGAGGGGCTGGGCAGCGGGCTGGTCCATTGAGCACGTGGTCACCATAAATCAGGGACTGACTTGGCAGCTATGGCCACCCAGCACAGTGACGTTTACCGGTACTGAGGGTCTGCATTTGAAGAACTGCATCCTGACCCATTCCTGATCCTGAGCTGTAGCCTGTTACTCCCCGAAACCACAGGCGGTGTGTCCGCCAACAGACAGCCACAAAATGTGGTCACGAAGCCCTGCTCCGTGCCAACATGGCACGGCCGCACCAGGAAAACCCCACACTGCGCAGCAGTCACCGAAAAGCGGATCCTGGGTGACCTCAGACGTAGCTGCAGGGAGCGTGGAGGTGAGAGGGTGATGGGAGCTGGGAGGCGGGAGGGAGCCCCTGTCGTGGCCAACTCGGTGCGGGATACACGATATCACCCGTGTGATGGGTGCCGGGGAGTTACAGGGGAAAGCCATACAGGATTGGCAAGTGTCGTGTTAAGGTACTTTACAGTCATCATTTTAAAAACCTGAGGACCCAGCATGGCCAGAGCCTGGCCTGGCGACAGTCAGGAACTGTCCCAGATGAGGACTGTCCATCCCCGTGGCCTTCCACAGCCCCTCGGCGTCTGCTGGGACCCACGCTGGTGCCATCATCTCATGGGGCATGTTTGTCACCGGACTCCTCCCCACTGACTGCTGGCCAGATCTGGCCCCCAGGACAGTGCCCCGCCCCTATTCCCAAGGCTGTGACTCAGGGCAGCACTTAACAGCCCAGGACTCTGGGTGCCGAGGGCCCTCAAGGCAATGCGCCTTCTCACCCAGAGGGTGGCTGCTCCTGTCCACTGGGGGGGGCCTGGATGGGGAGGTAGTGGTGTCTGGGCTGTGGCAGTCAGGAACCTCCCCCCCACCCCATGTCGTCTTCCCTTCTGAAATCCTAATCGAGGAAAGAGAAGGCTGAGGGGAAGAAGGGCAGTGACCACAGGTCCCAGTGACAGGAAGGAGCAGCTGCAGTGACCCCAGCTGAGCCCCTCTGGTCAGAAAAGGCGGGGGGGGGGTGTCTCACCCCCATCAGCCCAGCCCCCACTCTCACCTGGAGAACACCGGCAGGCAGCCAGCTATGGGCCTGGCAGTGCACAGGTACTGCCAAAGCCTCCCAGTCGCACCCCTGGGCATCCTAGGGTGGGAGCCCTTCAGCTCTCAGGGCATCCCCCAGGAGGCCGGCCTGCCCCACACTCCCCTCCAGAGACTGTGGACTGTTTTATTCAAGGTCTGGCAGCTCAGGAGTGGTGGACGGGTGACCTAAGGGGTATGTGTATGACCTGCTCCCCCCTCTGCCGCTCCCACTGTCTGAACCTTGGTCCATGTAAGTCAAGCCCACCCTACTCACATTCCACAGCCACTTGCTGGCCAAAATGACCCCAGACCCCACCCACTGCCCCACCTGGAGTTCCTCCTCGCCCAGGGGCTCTGCAGGACAGAGCAGGTGCTCCTGAGGGGTTTGAGACCATTCACTCTTCACGGGCACAGAATGCCTCCTCTTTCTCTCAAGGAGTGGCTGGTGGGCCCAAACTGCCAAACCAGTGGTTAGCAGTCTTCTGCTCAACCCACCATGCTGTCGGGGGCCCTGCCCACTGGCTAAACTCCTTCCTGGCTTTTCTATCCCTAGATTTCCTTTCCCCAGCTCCATCTGCACCGGTCCCACGGCAAGCTTAAGGTACCTTGGCCAGGCTGAGCAACAAAGCCGCCAGAGTTATCAAAATCCCACAGCCACCCAGCCGATGCCAAACCAGGCAACCCTACGGGACAGGGCAGAAACAGCCCCGGTGGGTTTCCGAGATGGACACTCAGCCAGGGACTCTCCCAAAGCAGTGCCAGGCTCCTATGATCTGGCCTGACTTTCGCCACTCCCACTGCTGGCCCCTCCCTGCCCTGGTGACCCCTTGCTCAACCACCAGGCCAGCACAGACCTGGTGGACGTATGTCCGTCCCCACAGAAGCCCTCAGGACCGCAGTGTCACCTGGAAACAAGGTCACTACAGATAGAATCGAGGCCACACTCGGGCCACGCTCATCCCATGTGAGGTCATCGCCCGTGGCGGTGAGTGAACTCTGGGGAAGAGTCCTGAATGGCCAAGTGTGTCTCGGAAGAAGTACGGCCAGAATGCTCCTGAGAAGAAAGGATGGAGAGGCTTGGTCTCGTGTTCTTCGGACACGTTAGGAGAGACGAGTCAGTCCCTGGAGAAGGACATCATGCTTGGGAATGTGGAAGGTCAGTGAAAAAGAGGATGGCCCTCAGCGAGACAGACTGACCCCATGGCTACCACGATGGGCTCAAACATGAGGACAATTGTAAGGACGGCGCAAGACTGGGCGGTGTCTTGTTTGGTTGTACATGGGGTACGTCAAACCGCCTCATAGGCACCTAATAACTGAAATGGGGTCCCCCAGAATCCCGCCAGAGGATCCCCTAGCCAACCTGCCCATTTAGAATTAGAGCCCCACCCCAACCCCCGCCTCTCATGGCAGACCGTGCCTTGATCCCTCCCCCAGCCCAGGACAGAATCCTGGTACCACCCTCAGCCCCTCCCGCCCGCTCCATCAGCAATTGACTCCGCTTTCAAAGTGTGTCCGCTCCAATTCCAGCCAGCTATCCGACCCCAGCTGCTCCAGGTTCAGACACACACACACACACACACACACCTGTCCCTGGTGTCCAGTCAGACAATTTCTTTCGAGGGGAGTGGCCACGGGAGTTGGGCGGGCAGGAGGGCAGCTCTGGGGGCTGGGCTATGGGTGCACATCCTGTGGAAGCTCCTCCTACGGTCTACTGTGGCATTGTCCACGCATGGAAGACGTCATGCAAACATCGACTTTGAGGATGGGACACGCCCACACCTGCCACGGCCACGGTTCCACATGGGGCCGCAGTCCCTTCCATCTCTCACCTCGGGCACAGCCCAGGCAAAGCTCTCGTGGCTCTTCCTGGCTCTGTCCCTAACCCCAATCTAACCTTGGATCCCCTCTTTCTTAACAGACAGTTGCACCCCTCTGCCAAAAGCACTCCCATGGCCCCGCACGGTGATGCGTAAGCCCCGCTTTATCCACTCCCACCGGGCCAATCTGTTGCACAGAACCTCTGGAAAGAGCTGAAAAAGCAAGGATATTCCTCTGAGGACGAAGGTGCACCTGATCCAAGCCCTGGAGTTTCCAATCGCCTCGTACAAATGTGGAAGTTGGACCCTGAACCAGGAGGACCGAAGAACCACAGCGTTTGAATGATGGTACTGGCGCAGGACGTTGAAAGTACCGTGGCGTGCCACAAAACCAACAAGTCTGCCCTGGAAATAGTACAACCCGAGTGCTCCCGATTGTCACGATGGACGAGAGACGGTCTCCTGTACTTCGGATGTGTTGTCAGGAGGGACCGGTCCCGGAGGAGGACAACATGCTTGGAAGAGCAGTGGGGCAGTGAGAACAAGGCAGGCCCTTGAGCAGACGGACTGACACAGTGGCTCCGACAATGGGCTCCAGCATAAGAACAATTGTGGGGTCGGCCCAGGACCAGGTGGTGTTTCCTTCTGCTGTGCACAGGGTCCCATGAGTCAGGACCGTCTCGACGGGGCCTAATGACCATGGCTTCCACCTTAGGCCCAATTCCGATTCCTCCTCCTCCCCACCTGCCCTCCATCCCTCCTGTTTTGTCTCCATGGTTCTAATCTGGAGCCGAGATAGGACTTGGGGCTCGGGGTTCTTATCTATAAGGTTGGGCTGCTTGCCTCGAGGTCAGTAGGTAGAAACCACCTGGCACTCCAGGAGACAGATGAGGCCTTCCACTCCCAGAGAGACAGCCAGAAACTCACAAGGGCAGCCACCCTGCCCCATAAGGTCACTGTGAGTCAGGACCGGCTCAGTGCTTTTAGGTTTTTTCCTCTGCTGTGTCGCTGTCCGATAAACAGAGTGCTAACCGAGAGAGCAGCCGTGCGCACGCACCAGCCACTCTCTGGGAGAGAGATGAGGCTGTCTACTGCTCTCATGGGGATCCACCGCCCTGGGAACCATCTACAGCAGCGGTTCTCAACCTGTGGGGCTCGACCCCTTTGGGGCCAAACGACCTTTTCACAGGGGTCCCCGATTCAGAACAGTAGCAAAATGACAGTAATGAAGTAGCAACGAACATAATTTTCTGGTTGGGGGTCACCACAACATGAGGAACGGTATTAAAGGGTCGAGGCATTAGGAAGGTTGAGAACCACTGGTCTACAGAGTCCCTGAAAGTGGTGTTCTTATCTATACACTTCTCTCTACTAATCTAATATAAACACCCGAGTCAGGGACTCCTGTCTACTTTCTATCCCCGGCATCTCATCTGGCACGCAGGCGGAATTCAGTAACTCTCCGTGGAACCAGTAAGAACCCAGAGTGTCCACTGTGAGCCGGTGGGACCGTGCGACAGAGGCTCGCAGCCAGGAGAGGGCAGCAAAGAACCATCCAGCCAGACACACGGAGACCCAGGCTGCTGGTGGAGAGGAGGATTGGGGGCCTGGACCCCGACATGCCGGGTTCAAATACTGGTGATAGCACATGCTGTGTGATCTTCAGCGAGCTCCTTAACGACTCCAGTGGGTTTCCTCCAGTGCACATGTTAACCTCAGGGGGCTTTGAGCTGTTAAGTGCTCACCATTTGCTCCTTAGGCTGTGACAGGCTGCTCCCATAAGGATTGCAGCCCCTGAAATCCCAGGGGGAAGTTCTACTCCGTCAGCCCTACAGCACTGCTTGAGGGCAGTGGGTTGGGTGTTGGGTGTCTACAGCAGGAGGGGCTGTCCAAATGTCCCCGAGGGGGGACAGGCGGCTACACAATGAAGACACACATTGAGGAGGGAACTCTGGAAGGTTTGGTCAAGGCATAGGGATGCTTATGTTTTAAGGTTTAAGAGAGAGAGTGTGTGTGTGGTGGGATTTATATAAAGAATGACAGTGAGATTTAAAATGAACAAATTTGGGAAGGGAGAGAAAAATAAAAACCTGGAAAAAACACTTATTCTCATGAAAAGTAAGATCCCTCTGGGCAGTTAGATTTCTGTTTTAGCCAAATGTCCACAATTTGGAAATGTGTGTTTCCCACGAGGTTTCTATGACCTATAAGGAAGTACCCTGGTGGAACAGTTCTGGTGACTCACTAGGCAGTAACTGCAAGGCCAGCAGTTCAAAACCACTAGGCCCCTCCTAGGGAGAAAGATGAGGCTTTTTACTCCCGTGAAGACTGACAGTCTCGGAAGCCCATGAGGCAGTTTTATCCTGTCCTGCAGGGCTTCCTCCATGAGACAGAATCAACCCAGTGGCAGTGAGAGTGGGTGTTGGTCTGAGAAGTTTCTGTGGCTGTCTACACAGAGGGTCTCCTCTCCTTTCGGTACCACTGCTTCTTCCCAAAGTGGCCCCACAGCCACCTGGACACCAGCTTTTGCCACCTGGTTTTCTTGGGTTTGGGCCCTTTTAGCTCTTGAGGGAACTTCATGCTAACTCCAGTGCTGCTGGGACCAGAGGGTGACACCAGGTTTCGCTGAGGCACCTCCTCCCAGCAAAACGGCCCTGGTGTGCATCTGTCGAGTACCTGCTGGTGCTTGGAGCACGGAGGACAGAGCCTCAGTGGGGCTGCCCCTGTCACTTCCCTGGCTCCTGAGTAAGGGGTATCCCTCATCTCCCGAATTTAACTCAGGCAGGCGGCTGAGATGGGGTGAAGCAGGGCGGCACATCAGAACACACTTCTCTGGCAGCGCTGCTCCTGGCCCGCCCTCCACAACTTCCCCAGACTCTGGCGCCAGAATCCTACTGGAATGGACACCCAGCCCCAGGGGGGCACCTGGCATGGACTTGGATTACACACCGTCCATAGTGGCGGCTGGTGTTGTGGCAGGAGCTAAGCTCCGATTTACAAGAAGGCAAAGCTTTCCCCTTGTCCTGCAGCGTTGTCAGACGAAGGTCCGTTCCATAGATGTTTTCTTAGAACAGAGCCAATGGAAGCAAGAAAAGGCCTCTGGAAGTTCCTGCTGGGGCCAGAATAAAGACCTGCCTCCTCAGCGTGGCCTGGCCACCTCGGTCACTGCCACAGCCCCAAAGACCAGTGCCTGCTCCTCCCTCTGTGCCTGAGGCGCCAGCCCAGTTCAGTGCCCCCTCCCCGAGGAAGCCCTCCGGAGCCCTAGTAGTGGTAACAGGGAGCAGTATATTGGGTCCAGATCATCCCTGCAGCTGACCCAGGGCTCGGGGTTTATAAACACCTGGATCAGCAGCCAGGGCCCTCCTCCGATCACCCACCTACCCACCCCTTATCTAAAGATATCCCAGCTTCACCTTCTCAAAAACCCAAACTCACGGCCGTGGAGTTGATGGGGACAACCAGCGACCCTGTGAGACAGGACAGAGCTGCCCCTGTGGGTTTCTGAGACCAAGACTCTTCACAGGAGCACAAAGCCTCATCTTCCTCCAGTGCAGGAGCTGGTGGTTTTGAACTGCTGACCTCGAGGTGATCAGCCTAATGCATCACCATGATACCACCAGGGCTCCTAGCTCCACTTTACAGGTGCATAAAGGAGGCTCAGAGATGGGATAGGACCCAGCCCAGATCACACAGCTTGCGGGAGGTTTGTGGGGCAGGAAGCCTGGCTCCCCTGTCTTGTGGGCACACAGCCTCATATCCACATGCCAGAGCAAGCCGGGTGCCCCCTCGACCTGTGCCCACAGGCTCACCTGCCAGTGCCTCTGCCACCCAGCAGCCGCGTGTGCCTGCGTCTCCTCACCAAGGTGGCTCCCGAGGATCTGCGGGAGGGTGTGGGTACAGCCCTCTCTGGGGTTGGAGGGACACTAAATGACCCCAGTGGGCCTGGGTGCCTTCCTGCCAGCCTGCTGAGGACTCTCTGGTGGCCCTAGGCCCTCGGGGGCCAACTTGTAGAAGGACCCTGGCAGGGCCATGTCCCAACTCCTGCAGGCAGCCCTCATCCCCCAGAGCCCACAGAAGAGGCCTTTCCAGTGACCAGAGGGAGGCCGGTGGGTGAGTGGGCACCGGGGGGAGGGAGGGGGGCTTGGGCAGGTCACCCCCCAAGGGCACTGCTAAGCTTCCTGAAAGTGCTCACACACCAAGATGAGCCACAAGCTCCATCGTGGGGAACCACGCCAGGAAGGGCCAGAGCTGTGGTCTGCTGTGGGACCACTGGGCTGGGCCTCTGCCCGCTGGGTGTCCACAAGCCCACTGTCCACTCCTGTTGCCTGGGTGACCGGCTGCATGATGGGACTCGGGGAGCATGGCTCAGGGCCAACAGCCCCTTCAGGTTCAAATATCGTAGGCCCCTTCACCCTTTCTCCAGATGGAGAAATGGGACAGGAAGAAGTGACAGGTCGGCCACTCTGCCTGTGACGCTGCGTGCTCAGCCACCGGGGTTTCAAACACCAGAGAGGTTAGGTTTCGGAGTTGCTTCCAGGATGAGACACAGAAGAAAGGCCTGGCAAACCACGCCCACAAAGGACCGCGAAACCCACTGACCGCAACAAAACGTCAGCTGAAGGCGGACTGCCCAAGGTCCTGAGGGCCGCAGAGGAACCAACGGACGCGTACCGACGGACGGACGTGACAGTGGCAACAAGGGCACGTGAGGGGTCGGAGGTACCAGGTGCTGTCTCGAGGGACCCTCCTTCCCACTTTGCAAACTCACGCGGACACGCGAACGCTCCTGAGAGTAGCTGTGTTTTCCAGCCTCCTCCGGGACCAGTCCGCCCGGGAAGGAGGTCTGGGGACGGCGGGGGCCGCAGAGGGGTGGTCAGCGGATAGGGCAGGTGGAGACAACCTCCCTCGGTTTCTGTGCCCCATCAGCGGAGCAAGGCGAGCGCAGCCCCGCACAGGTGCCAACATTTCAGAAACCCAAGTCGAGGGCAGGCCAGCAGCCGGAACCTGAGTCCGGCTCTCAGGCCCATGTCCATCTGTCCGAGGCCCCAGCCAGGCTGGCCTGAAACCTCAGATGGCGCCAAGGGGCCCCAAAGGACGCACCCAGCTCCCCAGCCCCAGGCCAACAGGAGCCAGGCCAGTCACACTGGGGGCGGGAGGGGCATGGAGGAGGGCGGGGCCAGGACCGGAGGCCAGCCCGGAGGCG
>NW_022103901.1:13890105-13903444 GCF_000313985.2 Echinops telfairi | reverse complement strand
GGCAGGGGGCGGGGCCACGAGGGGAAGCCAGCCCAGGGGCGGGACCCGGCAGGGGGCGGGGCCAGGGCGGGAGGCCAGTCCAGGGGCGGGACCCGGCAGGGGGCGGGGCGAGGCAGGTGTGTTCTCATCACAACAGGAGCTCTGGCGCCCTGCTCAGCCCCAGGCCTCATCCAGCCTGTTTCTGGGGGAGCCCCCACCACTATGCGCTCAGCCAGCCCAAGGCCCCTCAGGAGCATGGCTCGGGAGGCTCGGCAGGCCTTCATCGCT
Source organism: Echinops telfairi (assembly GCF_000313985.2). Taxonomy (NCBI): domain Eukaryota; kingdom Metazoa; phylum Chordata; class Mammalia; order Afrosoricida; family Tenrecidae; genus Echinops; species Echinops telfairi. The sequence continues at coordinate 13,903,177 of NW_022103901.1, read as the reverse complement.
GAGCCTGTTTCTCTCCCCTCTGTAAAGCGGGTTTGAGTGTCCACCTCAACCATCGGCCTGCTCACTACTCTCCGAGCACTGAGCACTGGTCCCCGCCGGCCTCCCGGACCCCACATCAAGCTTCGCTGGTGCCGCCCCCACGCAGCTTTGCTACCGCTGCTCCCACCACTGCCATGGCGGCGCAGTGATCAAGCGCCTGTCTACGAGCAGGAAGGCTGCAGGGGTGCTGCTCTGCCCCAAAGGATCGCCCTGAGTTGGAACCGCTGTGATGCCCAATGGGTTTGCTAACCCAGCGGCACGAGGAAGAAAGGTCTGGGGGGCTCAGTTTCTGTAAAGAACCCCTGCGGGCCAGAGTTCTGGTCTGCATGCACGCTGGGAGTCGGACTTGCCAGTTTTGGGGGTGGCTCCTTCCATCATGGCCGCCTCACAAATGCCATCTCGGGGGTTTCTGGTCCCTGAGAGTTCCGAAAAGGCACCACTGGGGCCATGTGAGCCTGGACCCCTGCTGCCGACCCCCGACCCCCAGCCCCTCCTTCTCGAGGCCTCTCCTTTTTTCTCCCGCTCCTGTCTCCCACTCAGTCTGACCTCAGGCTGCACATGCCCTCCTCCATCTGTGTATCTTTGTCTTTGCCTGTGAGCACCCCGCTTCATGGGAGCCGAGGGCCCCTGAAGCTTGATCTAGCCTGCAGGGCCTGTCCCTCACCTGGGGCTCCCACAGCTCAGAGGTCCCATGGCAGGGACACAGGCTCAGCATCTCTCCATACCTGGATTCTGGGGATCTGTGGTCCAGGTAGCCAAGGCAGCCTTGAGGGACCCTCAAAGGCCAGGACACAGCCTGGGGCTGGGGCTGGAGGCTCACTCCACCAAATGGGCCTCCTTCCACGGGACCCCGTGCTGACATTTTGATTTCACACCAGTGTGCTCTACGGGGCAGAGTAGAATGGCCCGGGTTTCTGAGACTGCAGGAGCAGACAGCCTCGTCTTTCTCCTGAGCAGCAGCTAGTGGGTTTGAACGACCGGAGTTGCAGTTAGCAGCCTAGTGCTTAACCCACGGCACCCCCAGGCTTCTGTGTGGAAAGGCCCCGGAGGGCGTGTACCCTCTGTGGCTGGGCGGGCAGTCTTCATCACGTGCTAGCACCCAGCAGACACCTGCCACCAACTTTATCCATGTCCCCAGATGCCATCATCAAGAGGAGGGGAGGGTGCTATCCCGGCTGGGCCCTCCCTCACAAGCCTTGATATAATTAAGCTCAGACACTGTCAGCCTCCCTGTCCCCGGCCTACTGTTGCTGCTCTTCCTCTGACCCAGACTGGAGCTCAACCTCTCTCCTACCAGTTGGGGTGAGTATCTAGGTGGGCAGGGCCTGGGACCCTGAGCTAGCACCATTCTGGCCTCTGGCACACTTAAACCAAACAGCCCGCTAGCAGCCCCTCTTAATCCCATATCGGCCCCCAGGCATCTCTTACCAGGCTTGGGGATGAGTCCTTGGAAGGGCCTAGGAGAGAGACAGAAAGTGTCAGAAGGTGCAGGCTCAGCACTTGTCCCTGGCGTGGGGTCTGGGATAAGGTGACCCGATTTTAACCTTGGTAAAGCGGGACACCATTGATAAAACTCATATCCTGGCAAAATAGCCACATGGCAGCCGGAAACCGTCTACCCTAGCTTGTCGTGCATTCTTTCCAAAAATCAGGACTTTTATAAAACGCCGTGGGACGGGGGGAAAAATTGTTTAAAAATCGGGACGTCTGGTCACCTTAGTCTGGGAGCATCTCAGAATCCTTCGGGCCCACCTGCGACCTGCCTGTACTTAAAAGGCCCCTGGGAGCCTGGCCAGGGCCTGGACCAGGAGCCAGCATAGGATGCTGGCTCTGGGTCCCTGGACACAAGGCCTACCTAGGTTTCCGTCTCTGAACTTGAGGAGCCTGGACCAGGGGCCTGTCTGGGGCCGGGCACAGGGTGCTGGCTTTGCCACCTCGGACACAGCCCTTATCTTGGTCCTGTCTTTGAAACAGGTCTGATGCTACATCTGGTGGAAAGCGGATGCTTGGGGGGGAGGGGGACCAGGTCAGAGATACTCCTGAAGGCGCTGTTTTCAGTGGGCTGCCGTCCTCATGATGGGCTTGCTCCACCCCTGCAGGGCACCCACTCCCTCCCAGGACTGCCCTGTGAGTGCCGCTTCGGCCCGCTGGGAGGGCAGGCTGGAGGGTGAGGCCAAGGCTCGCTGGTACAATCCCCCATCCGTGCTGGGCTCACCGCCTCACCTTGCCCCTGCCCCAGCGCACCTGGTGACCGTGAACTTGATCTTGTCGGCCACCGCAAGGATCCTCTCCAGGTTCTGGGAGCCGAAGGTGCAGGGCTTCCGGAAGGGGATGCCGGGGGGCAGACCCTCAATGATCACTGAGCCAGGGTTGCTCTTGATGCGCTTGTAGGGGACCTGAACTGGGTACTTGATTCCCAAGGCTTCTCCTGTGGGTGAGAGGGGAGCAGGTCAGTCACCAGGAGGAACGGCGGGGGCACAGGGCTGGGAGTGCTGGGCCTAGGTGTGAACACGGTGGGCACCACAGGTCAGCTGAAAACGTGGCAGATCAGAGAATGAAAGCTTGTGCCCATCTGTGAAAGCGGCCACGTCTACAGTGGCTGTCACACTATCCAATCCAGCAGATGCCCGGAGTTCTTTAGCAAGATCTGACATAGATGGTGTGGTCCTTACGTAACTTTGGGTCAATGTGGAGCTGTAAAAGTGAAGGGGTGGAGTCTAGCCTGTCAACCATGTCACAGCCTGATGATGCCTCCTTATGGGCGTGGTCTTCTCATAAGGAGGATCCTGGGAACCTCCCACCTCTCTCTGTCTTCACCTTCCTCCTGGAGAGCCACCTGAGACCTGCTGGAGCCCTGAGATGCTTACACTGTGCCATTGGATCCACAAGACTTTGCACCGACCAGCCTGAGATCTCCCTGCGTTCTGCATCGTTGCATGTGGCTGTGTGAGTCTGAAGAGGGACTTAGGGGCTAGTACTGGGCTTACGGACTTGATCTGGACTGGGCTGGGATGTTTGCTTGATGTATAATTACTTCTTGATAGAAAGCTCTTTGCTGTACAAATGAATGTTACTGGGTTTGTTTCTCTAGTCAACCTGGCTTAACACAGATGGCCACACCCCCTCCTTGAGCCCCCTCCTCGGCAGCCTGGTGGTGCACAGCTGCTAAACAATCAGCAGCTATCCAGCAGGTGGGCAGTTTGAACCCACCAGTCCCCCTGTGGGAGAACGATGTGGCCTGCTGCTGCCGTGAAGCTTTACAGCCTGGGAGAGCCAGTCGGGGGCAGTTCTGCTCTGTCCTGGAGGGCCGCCGAGTCGGTACTCACTTTTTCAAAGTCTGTTGCCCATAGGGCCCCTCTTCTGAATTCCTCTCTTCCTGACCACCACCAGGTCTTGCCCCGCCCCCTGCTGTGGAAATGTCTCTACCTGTTCCTGACGTGTACAGGCGCTGAGCCCGAATGAGGGCACCGTGAAGCAGAACTCACTCAATGGGCCAGAGGTCTGTTGAGCTTGGGTCTAAGCCATCTTTCTTTATCCTAACTCAATCCACCCCAAATGACACCCATCATCTCCCACCACCCCCTGCCCCAAACCAGGGAGTCCTTAGTAATGCCCATGGTCAAGCCTTTGGCTGCTAGCCAAGAAACGGGCAGCTTAGACGGTCCCCCCAGAGGCGTCGCCAAAGAAAGGCCTGGTGATCCCCTGCCGAAGATCACAGTGGCAGTCCCTGAGCAGCAGGTGGATGACACACCCAGGCACGTTCCCTCCTTTGCGACGGTGGCGACCCCTCACGCAATCGTGCCTCTCCAAGGATCCTCATCAGGCTCCAGGAGAGGCGAGGGGGAAACACAGGAAGGAGCGCTGGTACCAAGCCCAACCTCCTGCTCCATGGACGTCCAATGCCCAGGCTGCTAGAAACCCCCACGGGCTTTCGCCAGGCACAAACAGTCATTTTGTGTGTTGGCTGCTACTGTCCTCTGTCAGCCTGCAGGTGGGAAAGCGAGGCTCACAGAAGGAAGCCCCTTTAGACGGAAGCAGCCCTGAAAGATCCTGACTCTAGATGCAAAGTGGGAAGCCCTCCCAATGAGGTAGTTAGTTTATTGTGCCAACCTGGCCAATAAACATGTGGGATTAATTGAAGGGCAGACACATAAATGGCTCTGCGAGCCTCACCTTTCTTGTCTCTTGCTCTGTGATCATCGGGCCAGTGTGCGGCTGCCTTGCTTGTTCTGTGCCTCAATTTGCAAGCTACTCTACCTGTGGGACACCTAACCCGTGGACTGTGTCGCTGTAATTTGAGGTTCTTTCAAGACCTGCTTCGCCACGCTACTGGAATTTACATCTCTTGAGCTGAGGACTGTCGGACCCTGTCATCTGGCTGACTGTTGGTGACCTACCTGCCTTGCTGATTGCTGCCTGTGCCTGGATAGCCTGAATTGCTCTACAGAGGACCACCCGGCGGCCCTCAAGACGTGAAGGACTGCCAGTGTCTCACAACTGTCTCACGGGAGTGAGTTGCACTGAGCCATTCGTACTGCTTTATAATTTAATGAACTGTTTACTTCTTATGTTATCTATCTATCTGTATCAATATATATAAAAGTATTAGCATTCTGGTTTTGTTTCTCTAGAGAACCCTGTCTAACACACCCAATAAGCCCGTTTCGGATTCCAAACAAAACAGCAGCAACACAGGAGCTGTCGTGAGCAGAAGTGACTCCCGAAGCAGTGGTTCTCAGCCTTTCTCCTGCCGCGGCCCTTCCGTACAGCTCCTCACCATACAATTAATTTCTTTGCTACCTCATCACTGTCATGTTGCTGCTGTGATGAATCGGGCAACCCCTGTGAAAGGGTCGTTCGACCCCCAGAGGGGTCACGACTCACAGGTTGAGAACCGCTGCTCTAGAGCCAGGGCTTGGGGTAGGGTCGAGGTCATCACCACTTGCCCCTCAGACTCAGTCCGTCCCAAATGGCACCCATCATTCTTTCCCCTCAAACGTTCCTAGCCGGCGGGTACTGCCCTCTCTCCCTGGCCCACAGCTTGGGTGCCCGCAGGGTCCCTCCCTCCCCTCTGCAGTCGGGCCCGTGGACAGTTCCAGCACCCACTAGGGGTGCACGGCCCACTTGGGGAAACCACGGGCTAGACCCGGGCTCGGCAGACGGTGGCCCCTCAGCCAGAGGTGCTTTCTGATGCATTCACGTATGTGCCTCTGAGGTCAAACTGGAAACCATTAAAGGTCTTATGCAGACCACGGTGATCTCGTCTGTCTGTAAGAACCACGTATGGTCCTTCAGTAGTTTTCACACAGTTGTGGGGCAGGATTGCCTCTTTGTCTGGAACATTTGCCGACTCCTGGGGCAGAGGGTGGGCAGGTGTTAACTTGTGGGGAAGGAAACAATGTCCTACGGGAGAGGAGAGGGGAAGGGATCAAAGAGGAGGCGAGCTATCGGGACCTTAACGAAGTCGTCGAATACCAAAAAACCAACCATCTGAAGTGCAAGCCCCGCATCTAAGTCACAATAAAGGATTTTAAGAAAAAAGGGGAGATTAATAAAAAATCCCTGTAATAATAGCCCTGCTTGGAAACCAGTTTCTTTGATCATGTTAATCCGTTCCTGCCTGAGCAGGGTAGGGGCTCTGAACCTCATCACTTTGGCGTGATCAACAGGGCTCGGTGGACAGAGACTCGCGGAGGGAGGAGAGAGCCAGTCAGACAGGGAGATGGACTAGCCATGGAGCAGGCGAATGGGCAGCCGCCCCATGGAAAGAGATCAGCACCTCAGCTGGCAGCCTGAATCCACCCTGCAAGCCTCCTGAACTTCTAGAAAACACAGGTCAGCTCTTCTTGTGGTACGGTGTCAGGTTAGCACGAGGTGGCTATGAGCCCCCATCCTTCAGTCTCTTCCTCCGAGAGCCCTTCGTCGGCCCCCTGCCCAGTGTACCCCGACTCATGACCAGATCCCACGTGTGAACTGTGCTCCCCAGGGTCTCGGGCGGCTGACTTTTGGGAATCAGACTGCCAGGCCTTTCTTCCGAGGCACCTCGGGGGGACTCGACCCAGAGGGGCCCTCGAATGCATGTCTTTCTCCAGCTGCCAGCTGGTGCCACCATGCCTCGTCATCTGTGGACCCTGGAGGGATGAGCGGGGCTGGAGGCCTTCCTTGGCTGCCTGCGGTGTCCCCGTGCCCGGTGCCTGGCAGGTGCGTTAAGAAACACGCATGCGTGAACGAGAGAGGGCGGCACCAGCTGGAGGCTCCGGCGCCAGCACTCAGACGTGCCCCCACCACCCGCGCGGCCCCCGGGGCTCACCATATTTCTTATTGAACAGGTCCTGGACCTGCTCCCTCAGCGTGTTGGCGATATCGATCCGGGACAGGCGGGTGTCGTAACTCTCTGCAAAGGGAGAAGCCGGCCGTGGGTTGGGGCTGTTTCGTGAAGAGGCGCGGGGCGGCTTTTAAGAACGATGATGCTAATTATGGGCAATTAGACACTGCTTGGTGTGCCCCCCCCCCAACCTCTCAGAAGGGAAGGGCGCACCCTGACAGACCGGCACCTGTCTCCGCACGTGCACGGCTCTGCTGCAGCAATGGCAGTCGAGGTGGAAACTAAGCTAATCGCCGGCATTTGAAAACTACCAAACGGAGAACGGTGATGGGGGATGAGGGACACAGGGGGGCGGGGCCAGAGCAGGGGCTCCTGCAGGGCAGGTGGGGCCGAGGGGGACAAGCTCAGGTGGTTGGGTGACCAAGAGCCACAGCGTGGGCGGGCAGTGTCCATGGGGGCAGGGCAGGGCTGGGCTGGGCCAGCAGCTCCTGAGCTCACCTGGTCCCTAAGAGTGTGCCCATTAGGGTGTCCCAGACAAGGCCCTGTATCCTGGGGGGGGGTGCGGGGTGTGTGCGAGGGGAGGCGTGGATGGAGAGGGTGTGGTCATGGGCTCCCCTCATCGTAGAATATTCTGGATGCCTGGGAAGGCCGGTGGGAGCCTGGGGTGCCATAGGCAGCCACCCCTTGTTCGGGCTCTTTCCGCCTGGGCTCTGCCCCCTCCACCCCGCTAGGGGAAGCCCAATCTGACCCATCTCACGGTCCCTACTTCCTCCTCCGGGCCCTCGTCTCAGGCATCCCCCACTGGAGTGTGGATGGGGGCCATGTGCCTCCTTCCTCAGGCCCACTTCGGACTGGCACCATTCCCCTCCCTGCTCTTGGCCCAGAGAGCCTTCTGCTTCGAAATCTCGGAGCACAGAGGGCAGACCCTGGTGGTCTAGGCTCTGTCTTGTCCTCCCTGACAGCAGGGTGGCTGCCCGCAGCCTGCCCCAGCCCAGCTCACTCCAACACCCCCAGACGCGGAGGTTGGGGGCTGGCCCTCCCCTCCCAGGCCCCAGTCCTGGCCCCGGGTGGCCTGACCCACCCTGAGCTGCAGCCTTACCTTGGAAGCCCTGTCTCTTCAGGCTCTCGTCCACCAGAGGGTCCCCGGAGTCCCTCTCTGGGGGCGGGGGAGAGAAACCAGGGTGAAGAGGCAGTGCTGGGGGCCCAGGGGAAGAGGGGGCCAGGACTGAGGAAGCAGGGGTTACCGGGCACCAGAGCCTGGGCCCCACTCACGTCCCGCCCTCGGCCCAGCCAGGCTACCTTGACTTTCTGTGACAGGCTCTTTGATGCCCTCGGTGAGCAGATCGGGCCTGGAAAACATAAAAAGTGGTGGTGTCAGCCCTCTCTGGGCCTCAGTCTACGTATCTGTGCAACGGGCCCTCGCGGGTCTGGAGAGGTACAAGCCGACACACAGGCTTTCGGTGGAAGTCCCAGATGCCTGGCCTTGGCAGGCTGGCACTTTCTGACCAATACTTGCGGCTGGGAAAAAGATGAGGTGTTCTACTTCTGTAGAGAGTTACAGTCTCTTGCGGTAATGATTGTACAACTCTTCTCGATAAGACTGAATGATAGACTTGTGTGATATGTGGATCAAGTAACAATAAAACTCTTATCATAAAGACAACAGCAACAACAAAACAAAGAGTTAGGGTCTCAGAAATCCACAGGGAGAAAGAAAGCCTGCCCTGTCCTATAGGGTCACTCTGAGTCGGAATAGATGCTATGGCAGCAGTTTTGGTTTTAAAAGAGCTGATTAATATTCTTGGATGAGCCCTGGTGGCATAGTAGCTTTAGCGTTGGACTTTGAACCTCAAGGTAAGCAGTTCTAACCCACCAGCCACGCTCCGTGGGAGAAAGAGGAAACTTTTTGCTCCCATAAGGATTTGCAGTCTCGGAAACCCACAGGGGCAGTTCTACTCTGTCCTCTACGGTTGTTACGAGTTGAAATCACAGTGGGTTTTTTTCTTTTTAAGTTTTAAAATTATTTTTATTAATCATTCTATTGGGAGCTGTTACAGATATTATTATAACAATGTTCATAATTCAATGAACATCCTAGTGGGTTTTTATCCTCGTTTCCCCTTTATTACGGTCTGTATTAATTATGCTGAGAAAAATAGTCCTTAGACAGGGAGAACCCTGATCCAATACTCTGTCAGCACTCGTCGTGCGGGGCCCCTGGCTGGGTGGGTCCGTGAGGGCACCACTGAGCAAACACACTGGCTGAGGCCTATGATGACCGAGCACCCCCGCCGCAGGCCCAGGACTCCTGCACACCTGCTCAGAGGACGTTCCCAGGGACACCGGAGAGCAGGCTGCAGGCATCGCCCAGTTCGATGCCTGGGTAGACGGAGGACTGCTCTCCCGAGGAGGTGCCGGTCTGGTTGCCTGAGGTCTGGCAGTGCTGGCAACTTCACCCCCAAACCTCATCTGCTGACCCCACAGTGAAGAACAACCCATCCGTTTGGGGTCTTAGACGCTCACGAGCGACCATCTAAGATACAACTCTCAGCCTCTCCCCGTCCAGAGGAAGCAGAGTGATGACACGTGGACTCACTAGCTAATGAACTCATTAACGGGCCACGGGAACCTTCCCCTCCACAACCGAGACCAGGAGAAGTAGACGGAGCCCAACAACGTCTCCCAATGGCTCTGGAAGGCGTCGTCGCTCAGAGCAGGGGTGGGAAACATCCTGCCCTCAGCTACAGAAGGCCTGAGAAATCATTACCCCCAGTTCACATCACAGAGAAGCAGGGCTGGCCATCACAGCAGGAGTGAGTTAGTGTGACAGTTTTTGTGTGCCAATATGGCACCCAGAAAAAAATGTAGGGGTGGAGTAGCCTGTGGATCAGGTCACAGCCTGATGGTGACTCCTGGTGGGCGTGGTCTCTGGGAACCTCCCTCTCTTTCTCCTTTCACCTTCCTGCTGGAGAGCCACGCTGGGACCTGCCAAGTCCTATGATGCTTCCACCACCGTTGGATCCACAAGACCTTGCACCCACCAGGCCGGTGATGTTCCTGCATTCTGCATCATTGCCTGTGGCTTTGTGAGTCTGAAGAGGGACTTAGGGACTAGTAGTGGACTTACGGACTTGATCTGGCCTGGCCTGGGATGTTTTCCTGGTATACTCTGTCTTACACATCTATGGGTATCACTGGATTTGTTTTTTCAGCCAACCCGGCCTCGCACAGTTAAATGCTGGATCACATACCGCAGGTTAATTTCTATGCTGATCCTTTTGTACGGCCTGCGAATGATGTTGCACCTATCCAAATGGCCCTTGGCAGCAGAAAAAGCTTCCTGACCCCCCTGCCTTAGAAGGGCCTGGATAGAGTGGGAGAAAAACGTGGAGCAAAACTCAAACCCAAAAAGGGTCCAGGCGTGTCGAGAGAGACTCCGGGGTCCCCCTCAGACTGCGGCCCCTGGTCCAGAACCTCCAGGTCTGGCCCTGAACTCACCTCACCCTGGTGACTCAATAAGCAGCCAAAAAAATAATAATAATAAATAAAAATAAAAATAAAAAATAGGCAGCCAAACAGTAGCCCGGGGAACAAGAATCCTTGAGAGACACACACACCTCAGACCAGGTCATTGACAAGCCAGCGCGGAGGATCAAAGGGGCAGCATCTACCCCAGGACAGAGCTGAGAAGGGCTGGGAAGGGAGGAGTGGAAACAGACCGGGAACCGAGTGGGGTGAGCGCTGTGAGGCAGTGGGGGCGGCGGTGGGTGGGATGAACGGAACGGGTATCAATTGGTGGGTGGGAAGCCGGGCAGCTTCTGCTCCTTTTCACCCCACCCGCTATGAAGTGAAGTCTTTGGGGCCCAGACAAGGAAGGGGGCTCTTGGCTCAGTGCCTGGTGCAGAGATGCTGCCTGGGGTGCCCGAGGCCCCGGTCAGGCCTCACCTCTTGATGACGAACTGGATGCTGTTGCTGGCCTCCAGGATCCTGCGCAGCTTGGCGATCCCGAAGCAGTTGGGCCGGCGGAGTGAGATGCCCTCGGGCAGTCCCACCACGAACAGCTCCTCCGGGTACATCAGGAACTTGGAGTAGGGGACCTTGACGGGCTCCGAGATGCCAATGGCCTTGGCTGCAGAAACACGGCTGCTTAGGGCCACCCGCCGGCCCACCTCCCAGGTCCCCACAGCCACCAGAGTCCTTTCCAGGGGGGAGGCGAGGGCTGTTGCCCTGTGGGCAGGTTAAGTGGCCCCGAGTTCAGCAACCTGGCCGAGCTCACAAGGTCACAAAGCAGCAGAGCCGGGGTTACACCTGAGCCTGTGACGCCCACCGCTTATGCCTAGGCCCCTGTCCCCCTGCCATGTCTGTAAGAGAAGCCAGTGGCGCCCAGGGAGATCTAGCGTCCATACCACCCAAGTCCACGTGTCCCCACGATGCCAGTAGGCCCCTCCTGGAAGTCAGGGTGACCCACCACAAATAATCCCCAAGGCCTACTGCATGGCTTAGAGACACGGCCGGTCTGAAGTCCAGGCCTGGCCCTGCCACTCACTAGTGGGGGGCCTCGGACCAGCCGTGCCAGCCTTGCTTTTCCTCACCTGTACAGTGGGCACTGGGAGCCAGGGTGTTGTGAGGTAGGATGAGGGACATGGATATTGCATCCAGCCCAGGTCCTGGTGACCATAGGGGCTCGATTAAGAGTGGTCTGATCCTGGGTTGGGTTTTTGTGGTTTTGTTTTGTTTTGATTTTGTGTGTTTTTCCTGTATATGAAGCGCAGGATAGATAAACCTAGAGACGGTAACTGGAAGACTGGTTTCCTCGGGGCATGGCAGGGAGGTTGGCGGGAAAGGAAGCGCTAACAACGCGGAGTCCCAGGAAGAAGGCCTGTCCTGACATCGATCCACCGCTGTTTAGAATAGGACTGAACTACTGAAATGTGTGGCATGTGAACTACAGGTCAATAAAACTTTAAAAAATTGTTGTCTCTTCCTCTCACCACCGTCCCCCCATCCCCCAACCTTCCCTGGTCTCTGGAGAAAGGACGTTCTTGCTACAAATCCTCCTGGGGGCCATGAAGGCAGAGGGCGGTGTTACCTTAGTGGGGTGACTGGCTGGGGCTGAGGTGGCCCAGGAGAGTGTAGACAGTGGCGGTAGTGAGCCAGGGAGTGAGTGTGAGCACCGTGTCGGACGAAGGAGGGCAGGGGAGCTTCGTGTGGGCACGTAGGAGGAGGGCAGGGGAGCTTTGCATGGGCGCGCAGGTGGAGGAAGGAGGTGGTGGAGTGCCTGGGGCACTGCCTGTCTCCATGTGGAGGTGTGCAGGACACCTGCAGGGAGGGGCGTAGCTGGGCAGCAGGTCCCCGGGAGCTCCCCCTACTTCTGTCCGTGGGTCGTGGCGGCTCCGGGGCGCGTGCGCAGCCCGCTCACCGTATCGCGTATTGAAGAGAAGCTCCACCTGCTTGCGCAGGGGCCGGATCACATCGCCGTGGCTGTCTGCAAGGCAAAGGCGATGTGCTGAGCCCCCCCCATCCCCAGGCACAGCAGCTTTGGAACCGCTCACCTCCTGTCCCAGGGCCCCAGGGTGGGAGGATGTTGGTGGCCAGAGTCCTGGCCCTCACCCGCCCTCCTGCCTCAGGCTCCTGGAACTTGGGGGAGGAAAGACGATGGCAGCGTGCTAAGTGACGGCAGGAGCTGTGTTTGCAGGCAACCGGATCCCTCTGCCAGGCAATGCGAGCAAGGCACCTGTTTAGGGCCCTTCAGTACAGGCTGGGAGCTGTGCAGTGGACTAGCGGGTGTGCTTTGCCCAGCCAGTGGGGTACGACACCCCCAGGTGGCAGTGGACTTTTGAGGAGCCCTTAGGGCAGCGGTTGTCAACCTGTGGGTTGCAACCCCTTTGGGGGTGGAACGACCCTTTCACAGGGGTCACCTGATTTCGTAACAGTAGCAAATTGACAGTGATGAAGTAGCAACAAAATAATTTTATGGTTGGGGGGGTGTCACTACAACATGAGGCACTGTATTAAAGGGTCACAGCATTAGGAAGGTTGAGAACAACTGCTCTAGAAGTTTAAGACCCCCTCCCCACCTAGGCCTGCCTGTCCCAGGCCTCCCTGAGCAATGCTGTTCTTAGGACAATGCTAAGCTGGTGCTCCCAGTCCTAAATTCTTCCCGCTCTGGAAGAAAGCAGGAGGGAGGACGTGGACGAACCAAGGAAACAGGGTTTTCAAAGACGAGCCTATATGTTTCCTCCACCTTGGGCAGCCCAGAGCTCCCGCCAGCCCTGGGGTGCTGGAGAAATGGGGAAGAGACGCAGAGACTCAGGGGAGCAGGGAAAGAGTGGGATGTGTGTGTGTGTGGGGGGGAGCGCAACTCACCTTCCATGGGCCTCTCCTCCGGCCGCAGGTCCTCGCTGGGGCCTTTATCTGAGAGAGAACAGAGTGGGCTGAGAAGCCACCCCACTCACCACCCAGCTGGCCTCGCCCCAACTCCGGAGACAGCAAGTCGCCCAAAGTGGGGCTGGGGACCCTGATTCTTTAGAGATACCCTCTGGCCCCCAAGATCCCAGAGAGGGCAGTTCTGAGCATAGACACCCTCGCATGTGGGCGCAGGCCCAGTGCCAACCTGCCAGCCCATTCTCCCACTGGTGGACGCTGAGTGCCGGGGACACAGTTGCCCCAAGACAGAGCCTTGTCCTCCGTGGTGGTGTCAGATGCGGC
>NW_022103901.1:13886880-13889594 GCF_000313985.2 Echinops telfairi | reverse complement strand
GGCCCCTTCTCCTGCCCTCAGCCACCAGCCTGGCAGAAGCACTGGAAGGCTCTCAGAGGGAGAAGCCCGTGGTGTAGGGCACTCCCCTGGGGCCCAGTATCACCGGGCTCCTTCCTGTAGACCACACGCTGACACAGCGCTGGGGAGTGGGGGGGTGGGCGGCGGAGTCAGGTTCAGGTCCCTTGGGTGCCCGGCCTGAGTTCATGGCCAGAGAACCCAGGTGGGATGGGGAGCTGGAGGAAGGGCTGACGCTGGGAGACTCCAGGGAGCTGGGTTCTCCCGGCCCCTTCTCCTGCCCTCAGCCACCAGCCTGGCCTGGTGGACGGCCAGCCCCGGGCTTTCCCCAGCTCTCCCCAGGAGACCGGGCATGTGGTTAGCTGCAGATGCTGCAGCCAGCTTCCCCGGGCCTGGAGGGTTCCCTCAGGCTGCAGGTACAGAGTGACAAGCTGTCCAGGGCTGAGGCCAAGGCCCTGGAAGCCCCTTGCAACCCCTGGCGTCAAGTCGACCAGTTCCCCTGCCACCCAGCTAAGGAACTCGGAGGGGGTGAGGTGCCCGCCAGCCCTGAGGGCTTCTTGATGGGCTTGGCTCAGCTGCCCACGGTGGGGGGGGGGGGTGGGGGGGGGGTGTTTGTGTCAGGACCACCCTCAGAACGAGGCTGCAGGGCCGAAGACTGGACCCTCCAGCCCCACTGGGCTGTGATCTCGGAGCGAGAAGACTGCTAGGTGCTTTCTCCTACGGAGCAGCTGGTGGGCTCGAACCACCCACCTTTCCCTAGGCAGCGGAGTGCTGAAGCCCTGTGCCCCAGGGCTCTCCTGCCCATGGTGGGAGCTGGCTTAACCAGCCTCCATTCTCATTCTAGTGTCCTCCTGGTTTTCCTGGTCACTAACCGAGTCCGTTCTGACTCAAAGCAGGGTTGAACTGCCCCTGGGGTTTTCTGAGACTCTAAAGCTTCACGGGGCGGGCAGCCTCATCTTTCTCCCGCCAGTGGCTGCTGCACTTGAACCACCCATCAGGTGGATGGCAGCTCAGTGCATAGCTCCTTCCCAAACCCTTGACTCCCAGGTCCGCTACGGGGGTGCCCTCAGATGAAGAAGCCATTCTGCCATCTCCAGAAGGCAGGGGGAGGTTTAGTGGGGACATCACGTGGGCAGAAGGGACAGGCTGGGTATACCAGGGAGTCTGTCAGGGCCATCAGCCTGGGCTGGGCCCCAGGTTGGCTGACCACCCCCACCAGCTGCTCCTCGGGAGAAAGATGAGGCTTTCTACTCCCCCCACCCCCCAAAGGGTTACAGTCTCAGAAATCCACAGGAACAGTTGCACCCTGTCTTAGAGAGTCACTATGAGTCAGCATCCAGCAGTTTTCAACATTTTGGAGAGGAACGCAGTGGGGCAGGGGAACCTGACTTGTGTTGGGGTTCCTCTAACAGGGACAGGGGAGGCAGGAAGAGCCCCTCCCCCTGCTGTTGCTGCTCCCCGGGGTGGGGGGCCGCCCAGCCACCACTAGCCCCCTGCTCTTACCAGCCAGCATCTCCATCCCGTAACCTGAATCCTCCGAGGGCAGGTGCCCGGGCATCGAGTCGGCCATTTCCTCTGAGGTTGGTGAAGGGTCTGCAGGCAAAACACCGAATGACAAGCTCATCCCCTCCTGCTCCCGGGCCCTAAGGGACCACCCTGCCCAGCAAGCCCACCTCCTGGGACCCCTTCCCTTCAAGGAAGCCAGGCTCCAGGATGCCTGAGACCTCCCTCACCTGTGAGCTGGCCGTGCTGAAGGTTGTGCATGAGCCAGCCCCAGGGGCCCCGAGCCCCATGTCACCCCTAGAGGCCAAGTGCACCCATCCTTTACAGAAGGGGAAACTGAGGCCCGGGAGGCCTAGAGTCAAGCCCAGGTCCTCTTACTCCATGCCCTCCCCGGCTCCTGCCCCTCTGCCCAGACGCCAGCGAGGTGAAGACCAGGGTGCTGGGGGTGAGCACAGCCAGTGTTGGGAAGGCTGGAGCGGGGGCGGGCAGCGTCCCAACCCCGAGGGAGACACTCAAGACCCCCCCGGCCCTGTCAGGACCACCCGGCAGACACCGCAGCCTGAGGACCAGTGGCGGGGCTGGCCCCAGGTGGGCGGGACAGGCTTGGAGGGGCTGCCTGCAGACTCGGCCTCACCTGGGATGGTGACCTGAATGATGTCCAGATCCTCTGGCTCGATTTTGATGGGGCGCAGCCCGCCCAGCTCCCCGGAGGTGCCTGTGGGGAGGGAGAAGACGCGTGCTGTGACCAAGGGGGGTGGCGAGGGGGCCTTGCAGCCTACAAGTCGAGTCTCTTCGAAACGTGCTTACGTCGAAGGCTGGCTGTCCCCACACCAGGGACGGAGGGCCGAGCAGGTGTCCAGAGACCTGTCAGGCCCACTTTATAGACCCAGCCACTGAGGGCTCTGAGCCCGGGGCTCCTAACCGGCCCCACTCCGTGTCACTGGTGAGCTCCTTGGGCAGCAGCTATGATAACAGACACCCACGGACACCCCGCCACACACACAGGGAAAGAGTCTGCCTTGGCGTTTATAGAGGAGGCCACCAGTACTGTGGACTCGTGCCCTCAGCCGGTCAGCTGGTCTACTGCCCACAGCAGCCAGCAGCCCCGCCGCGCCTCACCTGCCCCGCTGTCTTCAGAGATGCCGCTCCTGTCTGACCTGGGGGAAGGACACATGTCAGCCTGGTCACGGGCGGCC
>NW_022103901.1:13885320-13886780 GCF_000313985.2 Echinops telfairi | reverse complement strand
CACACACACACACACACACACACACACACACACACACACTCCCCCCCTCCCATGTCATCACCCTACCCAGAGGCCCATTGGAGGGTGCTTGGCCCTGAGTGAGATGCACAGCACCACACACACCCACACCCACACCCACCCACACACACACACCCACACACACACACTCCCCCCCTCCCATGTCATCACCCTGCCCAAGAGGCCCATTGGAGGGTGCTTGGCCCTGAGTGAGATGCGCAGCACCCCAACCTGGGACAAGCTGCCGCTGGGTGGACCAATTGCCTGGGTGTCCACTTTGGCGGCCCACTCGCCTGCTGGGAACTCCTGGGCACAGCCTGAGTCTGGCCAGCTGGGGAGCTTAGGGCAGGTTTGGTCAATGCCCGCTGTAGGGGGGAGCTGTATGATGGTCAGGGACATCAGAGGTGGGAGGCTGGGGCCAGAGGCTGAGCAGCGGGCACCCTGGGTGGGACTGAGCTGGCTTATGCCCTCCCCTGCTCATAGCAGGCCCCCAAGTGCCAAACCCAACCCACTGGCATCGAGCAGCTTCTGACTCACAGCATCCCTCGACTGAGGTCTGGGACCGTCAGTCTTTAGGGGAGCAAATAGCTTCATTGTTCTTCCTCGGAGAAGCTGGTGGATTTGAACAGCTAACCTTGTATTTCACCCACAGTGCCGCCTGGGCTCCTTCCTGGGGGCCCCGAGGGACACAAACAGCTAGTTCGCTGGACTGCTCATCAGAAGGTCTGAGCCCACCCAGAAGTGCCTCGGAAGAAAGGCTGGGTGGTCTACTTCAGACAAGTCAGCCTGAGAACCCGCTGGGGCCTGTCTAACCTGCCAGTGTCCACTGCCCACCACCGGGGCTGACATCATGGCACACTGCTGGCAGGAGGCCTGCATGTGGGGGCTCTGGGGGAAACGGCCGTCCCTAACCCCAGCAGCTCCCAGTCAGGGGAGGGGGGCACTAGCGGGTGGTGGTCAGGGCACGTGAGCTAAGCACAGGGCCCCTCGGGCACTCGACAGGTACCTGACCTAGCGTGACATCAGGGAGGGCCTCCAGGAGGCGGCAACACTCCTCTGGCTCTGGAGAGACAGGCACCCACCTGGCGGTGAGGAAGAGGAGACCCGGCCCCTGGGCCTTCTCCCTCCTCTGTTCTCCCTGGGGCCCCCTGTGGGGGGAGGGCCGTGTGCGGGGAGAGGGTCTGTGTGGGAGGACCTATGTGCTCAAGGTGGGGGGTCCTAGGCCTGCCCGCAGGCATGTGGACAACGGGCAGCGGGGGGGCCCCCGGGCAGGTGCGCGGGCCCTACCGAGCAGTGGTGGCCAAGTCCAGGACAGCGGCTCGAGAGGCCTCTGCAGACGTGTCCTCAGGCGAGCTGGCCGGCTCCAGCTTCGTGGTGTCTTTGGTAAACTTGTTCCCTGGATGGAGACATAGGGTAAGACAGGGCAGGACACAAGCTCTCTG
>NW_022103901.1:13882260-13884131 GCF_000313985.2 Echinops telfairi | reverse complement strand
CCCCCCGAGCTCAGAGCACATGAGCTGACCAGGACTGCGAGGGTGTCACCAAGCCCTAGGGACCCCCTGGGGAAGGAGACCACAGAAAGCCTTCACTGGGAGGAGGGAGGCTAAGGTGGGACCCGCAGGAAACTCTCCAGATAAATGACCTGAAGGTGCAGGGGAGGAGGGCCGGGCAGTGCTGGCAGCAGCCTGGGCTGAATGGAGGTGGGAGGGGCCAGCCCAGCAGGCTGTGCTGGGGGCTGGGGGCTGGGGGTGGGGTGAGGGGTCGTTCAGGGGAATGCGGAGGAAGGGATGGAGGCTAGGGATGTGCAGATATCCTCAGGTCTAGCAGGTAAGACACCTGGGCATGCGGGCCAAGGAAGTGTGGGTGGCGCAAGGGCCAATGGGGGCTAGGAGGCTGGGGTCCCCTGCCTGCCTGCCTGCCTGCGGGCTGACCGCTGGTCTGGGGAGGCAGCGGTCAGGGCAGTGTGTCTTAGAGGGGCTGACCCTTGGTCTATAATCTCAGGACCCACGGATGAAGGGGAGTCCGGGTGCACATGCAGGGAGGCCCCTGGGGAACAGGCCAAAGGCAATTCAGACAGCCGAGGCGTCCACTGTGGGGAGCAGAGCCTGGGCCAGGGGGCCAGAGACCCCTCCTTCTTCAGGGGCCCAAGAGCAGCCCCAGCACCCCCATTGATCCCCAAGGTCCAGACACCTCTGGTCCCACAAGGTCCTGCAGCCGCCGCAGGGATACTTCCGGGGAAAAAACGGCTTCCTCCCTAAGGCCAGCTCCCACGTCCTGCCCTGTGTCTGCCAGGCTGCCAGCCCGCTCCCTCCGAGGGCAGCTCGCTGATGGATGGGCGGATTCTGCCCCAGGCAGCACAGGGCGGAGTCAGGGTGAGGGGACGGGACAGGGACAGGTCTGGTGTGGCCTGGAGACGGTGACCAGCGCCCTCCTGGACCCCCCAGACCGGACGGCTTCTGCGGGCTGAGGAAGGGTCTCTGCCATCGCCCCCCACAGCCGCTCGGCATTCGAGCAGCTTCTCCAGACTCTTCACTCTCAGATTCCTTCTTGGCTCGACCAGAACGCCTGGTCCTCAGACTCTCTCGCTTGGGGCTGTGGAGGTCAGAGGGTGGCAGGGGTCGAGGCCGGGGCCGGGGGTGAGTGCCCCATGACCACAGAATCAGTCAACCCATGCCAGTTGCGGAGGCAACATGGAGAGCTCCCCTGCCAGGCCCTAGCCCCACACCCCAGGGCCAGGGCAGAGATGCCACCCCTTGGCTATTTCTAATCACTCCTGTCTCCTGACAGAAGAGAAGGAATGAGCTCCCCGTCTCCTGGATGATACCAACATTTCATAGCCGAGGCCAGAGTGTATCCCACTGATACGGGACCAGCGAGGTTGCGCACGGTTCTGAGCACACGACCCAGGCCCGGCCATCTGGTCTCTCAGCCACACTGTGTCTGTGCTCCACCTGGACAGCCATGAGCCCCACCTGACAGGGGGAAAGCGAGGCACAGAGCAGCCCGGTCACACGGCTGGGGCTGGACTCAGGCCCAAGCTGCCAGAGCTGATACTCCCAGCAACTTTAGCCACGTGGGAAAAGGGAAAGGGAAAGGACTCATGGTGACCGATGGCCTGTCCCTTGAGGGGTCCGGTCCACCGATGGCCTGCCATTAGGGATCTGGTCCACTGTCTCCTCTGATCACTGCCCTCGCCGGATGCCCAGGAGAAAAGCTGTGTGCACAAGCCGGCCAGCCCGGCGTGATGGGGCGCTGGCCAATGCACCCAGCGGCTGACTGAAACGCTGGAGGTTCACGTCCACCCGGATGTGCCTTGGAAGAAAGGCCTGGCAACCCACTTGTGAAAAAGCAGCTGATGAAAACC
>NW_022103901.1:13879631-13880641 GCF_000313985.2 Echinops telfairi | reverse complement strand
TTCCAAGACTGTAACTGTATGGGAGTAAACAGCTTCGTTTTTCTCCCTCAAAGTGATTGGCAATTTCAACCTGCTGACCTTGAAGGTAGCAGCCCACCACTACGTTACCAGGGCTCCCAACCGGTCATCTTTCAAATCATCCGTCAGCAGCCCAATACATAGCTACTAGGCCCCCAGGGCTCCCGGGGGGAGGGTCACCCCAAGGAGAACGTCCTAGGAACCACGAGGGCCAGGCTTTGCCGCCCTTTTCCCGTCGGCTGCCCGGCCCCGCCCCTCCCCACGGCCCCGCCCACCGCACCTCTTAATGATGAACTGGATGCTGTGCCGCTCCTCCAAGATCCGCTTCAGCTTGGGGACCCCGTACGTGCAGGGGCGCTTGAAGGGGATCTTGTCTGGGATGCCCACAATCTCCACGGCTTCGGGGTCGCAGGCAATCTTCCTGTAGGGGACGGGGACCATGTGGTCCAGGCCCAGGGCTTCAGCTGGAAGGGCAATGGCAGGGCTGAAGGGGAGGACAGAGGAGGAGGGACACACAGGGGCCCCTCCCCGCAGGCCACGGAGGGGCTCTTGGCCACATGAGCTGCAGGCTGGATGGGTGCCGGCCCCCTCGCCTCCAACTGCCCCCGCTGCCACCTCTACTCCCGCCACCCTCTTGGGCTTCCTCCAACTTGCCAGACACGCCATCCGGGGCTTTCGTACGGCGACGTCCTTCTACTCGTTCATCTCCAGATCCCCCACCCCAGCCCCACCCTCCATCGGTCCTGACACCCACCTCCAACACTTACCATGCCCCTCCCACTCCGCTAACTTTTCTATCAGACACCCACCACTCTAACATCAGAGCAGGCACAGCCCCAGGGAAGCAGGGTACCACACCCTGCTTAGCTATGGAGTCAACACCGACTCTCAAGACCGGGAACTCAAGCAATACATTGTCTACGGGCTCTGAAGTCAGCGGTTTTCCAATCTGACTTCCCATGAGCATGCTGGGAGAGCCCTGGTGGTCCAGT
>NW_022103901.1:13877740-13878790 GCF_000313985.2 Echinops telfairi | reverse complement strand
CCCCACTATCATGATCCCAATTCTACCTTACAAATCTAGCTAGGCCAGAGGGTGTACACTGGTACAGATAGGAACTGGAAACACAGGGAATCCAGGATGGATGATCCCTTCAGGACCAGTGGTGAGAGTGGTGATACTGGGAGGGTGGAGGGGGTGGTGGTGGAAAGGGGGAATCGATTATACGGATCTACATGTAACCTCCTCCCTGGGGGATGGGCAACAGAAAAATGGGTGAAGGGAGATGTCGGACAGTATAAGATATGACAAAATTATAATTTATAAATTATCAAGGGTTCATGAGGGAGCAGGAAGTGGGGGGAATGAGGAGCTGATGCCAGGGGCTTAAGTGGAGAGCAAATGTTTTGAGAATGATGAGGGCAACGAATGTACAAATGTGCTTGACACAACTGATGTTAAGTGCGGGTTGCGATGAGAGTTGTATGAGCCTCCGAGACTCCACAGAGGCTCCACAGAGGCAGGCTGCCTCGTCTTTCTTCCTCACAACGGTGGCAACAGAAGGCTGGGCCTTGCGGCTAGCAGCCAAGACCTCACCTACTGGGAGGGCTTGTTCACACGCAGGTTGTTGGGCCAGGCTGACTCCAAACCGGCTGCCATCGAGTAATTCTGGCTCATAGCGACCCTCGGGGCCAGGGGGGAGCTGCCCCTGTGGGTTTGCGAGACTGTCACTCTTTACGGGAGTTGAGAGCCTCGTCTTCCTCCCTTCCAGCGGCTGCTGGCTTCAAACTGCTCGCCTTCTAGTTGGCAGCCCAGCGATGGCAAGTGACCACTACACCACCAGGGCTCCCTAGTCTTACCCCAGGGATCCCGATGTAGGAGGTCTGAGGTGGGGTCACAGATCGCTGGTGATGCAGTGGTTCCGTGATGCAGTTGGGCCGCTAACTGCAAGGCCAGCAGTTCAAAACCACCAGCCGTTCCGAGGGAGAGAGCTGAGGCCCTCTGCTCTGTAAAGAGTTAGTCTTGGGAACCCACAGGGGCAGCCCTCATCTGTCCTCCAGGGCGGCTCTGAATCGGCTTGACGGCAGTGAGTTC
>NW_022103901.1:13874099-13875656 GCF_000313985.2 Echinops telfairi | reverse complement strand
TATTGTCAATTTGAGACTTAGAGTGAAGGGGTGGAATTTAGCCTGTCAATCAGCTGCAGCTTGATGACCTCATTTGGAGGTGCTAAGGAGATAAGTCACACACACACACACACACACACCCTGCAAGACACTCCTGTTGAGAAAACGCATGGAGCTGTGCTAGTCCTGGAGCTGAAACAGCCACGTGGAGACCCTGCCAGTGCTGGGATGCTTCCCCTGCCACTGGATCCACAAGACCTCCCACCTACCGGCCTGCGATCACCCTGTATTTTGGCATCATTGCATGTGTTGAGTGAGACTGAAGAGAAATTTATAGACTGGTGTTGGGCATATGGGCTAATATCGGACTTATGGACTTGATCTGGACTGGGCTGGGATGTTTGCTCAATATTCAACTGCTCTTGTCTATAAAGCTCTTTCTTATACACATGAGTGTCTATGAATTTGTTTCGCTAGTCCACCCGGACTGACACAGTGGTGTTGATGAAGACTACTGAACACAGCTCGGGCAGCTGGGAGCAAGACAAGTGCGGCCAGACTGCTCCTTAGAAAGGAGGAGGATGACACTTCTTCATCTCAGGGACTCTGGACAAGAGGTCATCAGGAGGGACCAGCAGAGGGGCAGTGAAAAAGAGGAAGACCCTCCACGAGGGGGCCAGACATCGTGGCTGCGGACCGGCCATGGGCTCACACACAGGAATGGTCACCAGGTGGGGTGGCGTTTCGTCCGGTTCCTCGAGCCTCACCAATGCCTGTCCATATCCCGAGAATGCTGGCTGAGAGCTGGACCCCCTCCTGCCGCAGGCTGCCTGGGCAGGCCCGAGCTGCGAGGCCCTCCCCACTCTGGAGGGAGCCGGGGCCCACACCGCTCTTTGGCAGCCAGAGCCCACTGTGAGGTCACACTTAGCTCGTTGTCAAATTAAACCCTCGAAATCACAACAGCTGTCACACCATCTCTCCTGGCAGCATCACTGCCGCCCCCGACCGAAGGGCGATGGGCTCCGAGTCTGTGCCAGGCTCATGGGCTTGGCTGGGCCAGTCTCTGCGGTAGGCAGGTGCCCGTCGGGCAGGGAGGAAGGCGGGGGCTGCCTGCCCTTCATCTGCTGGCAACGTTTCCCCCTACGGTGATTCTCCGGAGGTGTCTCGAAGGCTCAGGTTCCCGTGCCTTGCATTTCTGTGTTTCCCCCTCCGCACCCCCAGCCCAGGAGCCCAGGTGGTGAAGTGGTTCCGGTTCAGGCTGCCACGCACGGGGTCAGCAGTTCAAAACCACCAGCAGCTCCGTGGGGGAAAGACGGGGCTTCCTAGCTCCGTAAAGAGTTACCGTCTCGGAAACCCACAGGGGCTGTTCTGCTCAGCTCCCTGATGGTCACTGTGAGTCTGCTTTGCAGATGGCAGGGTTTGGGTTGGGTTTGCACCCCTAGCTCAGTGTTGGTCCCCTTCACCCCGAGGCGGTAGCTGAGGGGGCTGTGCCAGGCTGGGCACCCTCAGCCAGCCCTGCTGGTCCAGGATGGAGGGATACCTCATTACTGTGCGCCCATCCAGGGTCCCCAGTGTCAT
>NW_022103901.1:13854044-13873089 GCF_000313985.2 Echinops telfairi | reverse complement strand
GTCCTGGTGGGAAGCTTCCCTCCAGCACAGGAACCACACGAGGGTAATGACCTCACTTCCGGTGGCCACCCAGTGATGGAAGGCCACACCTCACTTAAGAGTGAGCGGGGCTCAGAGAGGGGGCTCCACAAACCTGAGCTGGCAGGGCAGGGAGGCCTCCAGGAGGCAGGAACCAGAGGCCCAGCAGGGACCGGGAGGGGCGCATCTAAGGCTCCTGGCCAATCGGCGCAGGGCTCCCCACTGCAGGTGAGGAGGAGCTTGTTCATACGGGGAGCCATATCGACCAGCCATCCCTGAGGTGTGCCTCCCGGGACTCAGGGTAGTGGGCACTATTCAGAGCTGTAGACCCCTGTGAGGGAGGGAGATGAGGGAGCCCCTTCCCAGGCCCCTGGCCAGGAGACCCCCACAACCGAGCAGCCGTTGCCCGGAAGGAGTGCCAAGAGCCCCAGGGAAACAGCACAGGCAGGAGGCTCCAGAGGGACACAGCCTGGGAAAGGGGCTGCCAGGTGGGTGATGCCAGCCTGAGTCTGTCTTCCGGGCTGTCTGGAGGGTCCCCAGAGGGTGGCTGGCCTCTCCAGGCCCCCCATATCCCACAGGTCAGCCAGACCTAGGGCTTTGCCACCGGCCCAGGAGGGAGATCTTGCCGTGGCCACCCCATCCGCAAACAGGCAGCGTGCCAGGGGGAACAGGAGAGCTGCCGGCCAGGCGCGGGCACAGCAGATGGGGAGCCCACTCACCGTATCGGCTGTTAAATAGGATCTGCACGCACTCCCGCAGCGTGTTGATGTCCTCGGTTTCCTTGATGAAGGTGTCCCACTTCTCTATCAGAATACAGGAGGTGCACGTGAGAGGCTGGGGCAGCCACAGGGCCTCTGCCGGCCTGGCCCTCCCACCCACCGCCTTCTCGGCCCCCGGACCTCCGGCTTCCTCAGGACGTTCCAGGTGCCCTGTCTGCTCGCTCCTAAGAGGCCACTACGCCTGACCCTGGGGCAGCCTCTGTCCGCCCCCATGGGCACCCGGGGCGGTACAGGCTCAGCAGGTGCCTCCGGGACCCACCTGCTCTGAGCATGCAGGAGGTGGCCGCGTGGTTGTGACCTCAAAAACCTCACCCTGCCCCCTCATGGCTGGTGGTCTCTCCTGGGTGGGCCCGGTGTGATCCCTAAAAGCAACACCTTGAAGTGGTTAAGCGCTTATCTGTGCTAAAAGGAGCGCTGGGAGCTGAGTGGTTGGTTATGCATTGGGTTGCTAACTGCCAAGGCCGGCAGTTCAAAACCACCAGTTGCTCAGAGGGAGGAAAACGGGCCTTTGTACTTCCGTAAAGAGTTCCAGCCTGGGAAACTCAGAGGGGCAGTTCTGCCCTGTCCTATAGGGCTGCTGAGAGTCGGCAGTGAGCGAGCGAGTCTCTGTGCCGAGCATCTTATAGACTAGGGCAAGTCAAAAAGCCACAGGAACCTTTATTCAACAACATCAAAAAGAGGCTGTCTCCCGGCATCCGCTTCACGTAGGCCTCCAGCTCCCGAAGGCGGCGTCCCCTCCTCTCTGGGAAGAGCTCTGCATGTCCGATGGACACCCCATTGAAACAGCAGCTCGGGTGTGCTTGACCCAATGGATGGATGGATGGACTATGATAGGAGTTGTACGAGCCCCCAATAAAATAATTAAAAAGCAAAACAAAACAAAAACCAGCAGCCCGAAGCCTCGTGGGGGCCAAACTGTGCTTCTTAGACGTGTGTCTCTGGGTCTGGGAAACAAGAAGAAGTCTGACGGTGCCAGATCAGGGCTGTGGGTGGACGGGGAAGGCTTCCCGGTGGAATTCTCCCGGGAAGGCCCTTGCCTCCTTGAAGGATGAGCAGCGCACGGTCGGGATGAAATGAGTCTTCTTCGGCACAACTTCCTCGGGCTTTTTCCTCACCTGAGCAGTCGTCAACTTCCTGCACCTCCTCCAGAAGGAGCCCCTCCTAACCACCCCGTGGTCCTTCGAGAGCAGCTATCAAACAACAACAGCCAAACAGTCCCCATCACTGTCGGGCGGGCTGGCCTCTCTACCTCGGCTCTCGGTGGCCCAGAAGATGCCCCGGAACCTTCTTAGTAAACCCAGGAGTGCTCTCTGGAAAAGCCTGGCTCCATGAAACCGTCTTCGTTGGCGTCTCTCTCGCCTTCAAAGCCAGATGGGAAGATAGGTGCTTTGAGCTAGTCCGGGGTGATGGGGGGTGGAGTGGGGCTACTCTTGTGAGGGTACAGAGCAACCACTGAGAAATTATTTGAGAGCATGAGTCCATTTTTATCTGAATGACACAGCCTTTCACGTGTTTAAGTGGAACTAGGAGAGTTGAATGTTCACTCTCAATTTGTGTTCAGAGCCACCCGTATGTGCTTGAAGGCCCCGGCTGGCTGGAGAGCCTCAGTGTGCTGACCCTTAGCTAGCCCATCTTCACTGACGCTGTTGGATCCTTCGAGCCAAAGGCCCGCAGAGGCCAAGACCTTCCCTGGTGACGGAAAATGCCAGTCCTGTGCGGCCTCAGCATCCGTGGCTCTCGAGCCCGCGGTCAGCCTACGGGTCCTCTTCCACTTTTTCTGGACTTCAGCCACTGTTTCTTCGTAGTGCGCCGAAGCCGACTTGGTCTGCCCTCTCCTAACTCAGCGCTGAGGTCTTCCCTACCTGTCTCACACCTGGCTGGATGCATCTGCACGCGTGCTGTCTGTGGTGCAGGGTGGCACTGCTGCGGGCTTGTTGCAAGGCTCCGATGTTTCGGGAAGACGCTTTGATGAACCTTTAATGCTGGCCTTGACCTCCGAATCGCTCCCCTTCCCTTGGACACCAAACACGCCCTCCTTTGGGAAGATGCCCCAGGAGACCTTGTGGGCGGCCACCCTCGGATCACAGAGACAGGCGTCTTGTTTGGAAGACGCCCGTTCGCCCGTGAACGGGAACCCTAGGAGCGATACTTCCTGACAGATCACGGTCCTGTGACCCTACATGTATCCCACTTCGGCCCGCAAGACAACCTGGAAGCACAGCTGTTGCAGAAGGGGCACCCGTGGGGAACGGGAGGCTCAGAGAGGCTGGGTGCCCTGCCTGAGGCCCCCCAGCAATTCTCTCACCCAGCGCTCACTGCGGGCGGGCTCTCACGTCCCTCCCGGCTCTGGGCTGGACCTTGTTTGGGGTGGCGAGGTTTCCGTTCTGATCCCAGGAGGCCGTGTGTTCTAGACGATCCTCCCCGGGTGTACAGCGGGGACCTCCACAGCGAGGAACTGCCGGGACTTTCTCAGTCTAGTTTCATGCCCCTTTGCTACCACGGATGCCCCGGGCGGGTTTTTCTGCTCCCAACCCGAGAGTTTATAAGATGAGGGGGCTTCAAGCCCCCTTTTAACAGGATTTGAGACTCCTCTCTTCCGACGATGGAGTTTAATCTGCCGCCTCTGAATGTGGCCCACACCAAGTGTCTCGTGCCCGACGGGCAGGCGATGGCAGAAATGGCCGAGGTCTTGAGGGGTAGGGCCTCAAAGGCTCGCCCCATACTCTCTCTTGGATCACGGACTCTGTGCGAAGCTGCCATCCAGAGAGGCCCACCCAGGACGGAACTGAGGCCACTCGCCAGCAGCCGCATGAGGAAGCGTGGAAGTGGATGCTCCAGCCTCGAAGTGGACGCTCCAGCCCCGCCAAGCCTTCTGTTGACGGCGGCAGTCCCCCACCCCCACCCCGCCGCCGCCACCTTGCCCACAGCCTTGTGAGAGACCCTGAGCTAGAACCACCCAGCTAAGCTCTTGATTTCCTGACCTATGGCTGCAGGGGCTAACTGTGCTTGCTGTTTACAGCCACGTTCCGCGGCAATTCCTTAGGCAGCTGAATCATGACTACCCCCGGAGCCGAACCAACACCTTGTCCTCACAAGGATGAGCTCCGGAGCCACTGAGCAGCCCCCGTCCCCACCCCACCCCCGCCCCCACCCCCGGCCGGGACGCTGTCCTACCCGACTTGTCATGGACGATGGAGAACAGGATGCGCTTGGACGCGTGCACGTTCTGAATGAGAGGCCCGCCAGTCCCGGGGGGCTTCTGTCCTGGACCAGGGAGAGGAAAGATGCAGGTTTATGGGGGGCCCCGCCAGGGGGCTCCCCAGGCCCTGTCCGAGTCCGCAGCATCATGTGTCAAGGAGACCCCCAAAGTGGTGATGGCAACCTCGTGGTAAGCACCTCCCTGACCCAGGGCCCGAGCCATTCTTTCTGAAGACCGCTCCCCAACGCCAGAGCCAGGAGGGTGGGGCCCGCGAGGCCGCTCTCGCAGATGGGCCCCTGTTTCAGGCGGGAAGTCCCGCTTCCTTCCCCCACCAACTGACACGCTATGTGGAGGGGCGGGGACCTTTTCTCTCCTAATCATAACGATAATGTGACACAGCTATCCATGCCCACTATTTTAAGCCCCTACTATGTGCCAAGCCACAGTGGTCACACACTGGGCTGCTAACGCCAAGGTCTGCCAGTTCAGAGCTACCCGCTGCTCCGCAGGAGAAAGACGGGGCTCTCTGCTCCGTCTCAGAAACCCACAGGGGGGTGCTGCCCTGTCCAGAGGCTGCCTAGGAGTCGGTGGCAGGGACTTTGGTTCCGTTTGGTCTGTGCCAACCGGGAGCCCTGGTGGCATAGTGGGTCCGTGTAGGGCTGCTAACCATAAAGTCAGAAGTTCAAAACCATCCATCTGCTGCTCCGTGGGAGCAGGGTGAGGAAACTCAGAAACCCACCGGGACAGTGCGACCCCATCCCTTGGGGTCTCCTCAATGGCCGTGAGTTTTCATTTTTGAGGGCGCACCAAGCACTGCTTCCGTCCCTAAGCTAGAGCGCTCTCAGAACCACTTGGGGGGGTGTCTGATAAGAAACCCACTGCTGGGCCCCCACCCAGAAGTCTGGCAGGGCTGGTGAGGGCCTGCACACTGTCTGGTTGCTTCCTGACTCCTCACCTGCATGGTGGGGGGGCCCATTTTACAGATGAGGACACTGAGGCTCAGAGGTAGAGCTGGCCCCTGGACACACAGCCATTAAACAGAGGAGGCCCACCCAGCCCAGGTGATCCGGATTCACAGCAGCGCTGCACGGGGCTTGCGAGGCTGGGGCTCTTTGTGGGGGTAGACTGCCTCAGCTTCCTCCCGAGCAGCGGCTGGGGGGCTTGAACCGCCAACCTTAGTGCTGGCAGTTCAGTGCACATCCAACAATGCTCCCAGGGACCCAGGTCTCTGTTGCATGCAGCTGTTGTTTCCCCCATTCCTTCAGGACCCCCCACTCAAGTACAATCAGCCAGTGTTCATTACACGGCCTTGCGGGTACCCTGAGACCTTGGTCTCAGGCCAAAATCATTGTCCACAGAGGGATGAGCGGTAGCCGGGTCCTACTGGGTCGAAGCCCTCTACCCAACCTGCCTCCTCCCAGTCCTGAGTCCCCTGACCTGTCTTCTGAGGGCGCCCCATGCAGCCATGACCTCTGTCCACCCCCTATACATGGGGCCCTGGCAGCCAGCCCCCTTACCACAGCAGTCGGCAAAGTCCTGGCCGCTGGGACCTTTGGGTTCTGGCCCGGCCCGGCCCAGGCCTAGGTCACCGGGGGCCAGCGGGCAGGCAGGCGCCTCTTGCTTGAGCTCTCGAATGGCGTGGTTGGGGAGCGAGGTGCTGTACAGGAAGTTGGCCATGGAGGAGGAGGCGGCAGGGGGGGGCGGGTCCTGTGGGGGCACCTTGGGGGCCTGGCTGTGCAGGCTGCAGTCCCGAGAGCCCTTGGATATCAGAGTCACGCCGTTCAGCTCTACCAGGGCCTTTGACTCACGTCCGCTGTCCTCGGGGTGCCTGGGAAAGGGTGGGGTGGCTTCACACCCTCATCGCGCCTGATGGATGCCCACTTCCGCCATCCGTCCCCTCCTCCCCAGACACCCCAGTCCCATCAGGTCTGGACTGCACAGGAGCTCGTTCCAAGGGGACAGGTGGGAAGGTCAGCCCAGAGGGACCGATGGGCCCAGGGCCATCCAGCGGAGCCAGAGTAGGGCCGGGCCTTGTGCCCCTTGCCCACCCACACAGACTCGGTCCATCCTCTCCCTCCTCCCAGGGATCCCCGCTGGGCACCACTGGTGACCCTTAGCAGAGGTGGGCTCAGGTCCAAGCCCTCCAGGGCCGCCCCACCCACCAGTACACGCCAGGGGCCGTCTGAACAAGCCCATCTCCTGCCAGCCTCTAATGCAAGCCATGTGGCTGGCTGGGCGGGCCGCCACCCTCTGCACAGCTGTTCCTGGCACCTGCGCTGGCTCTGGGTGACCGCGTGCCAACTCAAGTCTCTCTGGCCACTTTGCGAGTCCAGCGTGGGAGGCCCTGGGAAGGACACCTGTGACCCAGTGGCCTGGCTCCGGGGTACTTGCGCCAGCAGCCGACTGGGAGTTCTCTGAGCAGGAGCGCGACACCCAACCCCCACCTGCTGTGCAAAGACCCTCCCCTCTGCCTGGACCAGTGGCCTGGAATGCTGAGCCAGCCCCCAGCAGGTGGCCCTCTCCACCAGGCGTCCCCCCAGCCCCCCGTACTCACCGCTTGAGCTTGAAGCGGATGTGGTGGCTGTGCTCTAGGATGCTCATGAGGGCCTTGGGGTCGTACTCGGCCGGCCTCCGGAAGGCCAGGCCCTCGGGCATCCCCTGCACGACCAGCAGTCCCGGCTCCTTGAGCAGCCGCTCGTAGGGCAGCGCCACCACGCTGGCCTTTCCCAGGGCCTCACCTGTGGGGCGGTGGGGGACGTGGTGTGAGAGGGCAGCCAGGCGAGGTCGGGGCCGGGGGCGCCCCTGAGCTGGGCCGATGTGGGGTGACCCTCCCCTGGGTGCCAGTGTCCTGGGGAATGACCCCAAAGGACCCTTGGAAGGGCCACAGCAGAACAACTCTCCACAGGAGGGGGGGGCAGTCCGGGTCACTGGACGAGACCCCCAAGGCCTGCACCCCAGGGCTCCCCTCCCTCTCAATGGGTGGGGGCCTGGGACAGCTCCTCGGGGGCCAAGGGCACGGAGGACAAAGGCGAGAGGGACTGAGGGAGAGGAGAGGGCGCTGATAGGACGGAGAGGAAAAGGGGGCTCGGAGACAGACGAAGGGGACGATGATTGAGGGGGGACCAGGAGCCCCTCGGCAAGGGGACTGAGGATTGGACAGGGGTCCGGGCCCTGTGATATCTCTTGTCACCACCTGCTGTGTTGTGCCCCCCACAGCCAGAAAGAGGCCCTTCCTCTCATTCACCCCTGTCTATGCCGGACATGGCCTGGGGGTGGGCGGGTGGAGGACTCTGGGTGGGGGGGAATCATAGCAGCACAGCCAATGGACAATGACAAGCCCTGCCGGCCATGGTGGCCAGCACAACCACTCAGGGGCCCTGGGGTCCCTTCCTGACCCCAAGTCTCATAGACCTTGGCTCCACAGAACCTGGGGCCACTGGAAGGGCAACTGAGGTGGGGCTTGAGGGACCCGAGTCACCCAGGGAGTGTGAGGGCCATCTGGGGGCCCCATGACCCTCCACAGCCTGAACGCTCTGAAGGTGGCCAGGCCCCCCTCCTCCTCGCCCCCATGCAGGAAGAACTGGCTGGTTCGGCCATTCAACCAACGGGCCCCGAGCAGGACTTGGGACGCCCAGAGCACCTGGGCACAGCGGCAGGGCTGAGCCTCGGAGGACAGGACAGGCAGCCCACAAGAAGAGTCCCTGCAAAGCGCTGCTGTCCTGGAGAACATGGGGGGGCTCCCTGAGACGAGTCCAGCAGAGGGACTGCAGAGTCAGGTGAGGAGAGGCAGGGGGTGGCCACATCGGCGGGCCACTGCCACCACGCTGAGATGCTGATGGCAGCAGGGGCCTGCCCGAAGAGGTGCAGGGAGGAACGAGTCAGAGCTGTCTGTGCGCTGGGCAATGTCGGGGCAGAGAGCCCAGCAAATGCTGGCCTGGAGACAGGAAGACGACCCCAGCAAGCTTGGGCCACTTCCAGGCGAGAAGGAGCAAGCCTGTGGCAGGCCGGGACTTGGGGACGGCAGAAGGTTCCGGAACCGGGGACAGAGGAGAGATTCCAACCGGGGCTGTGCAGGTAAGAGAGGGCTGGGGCACACAACACACCCTTGGCCAGAGTCCAGCTCCGAGCAGGACCCAAAGGGGAGTAGCTGAGCAGGGGCGGGGTGGAGGGGTCTTGCCAGCTGGGCGGGGCCTACAGCTACCTCCCACCAAGTCCCCAAATGGAATGAGGAAGGGTCTTACTATAAAGAACATCAAACACCTCCTCCACCATCTTCCGCAGCAGGTACACGTCCGAGCCGTGCTCCAGGGAGGACCTGGGGAAGCTCCGGCCGCAGCCCTCGCCCCGCGGCACCTTCTTGGGGTGCTCCACCTCCGGCTCCTTCCAGGGGGGCCCTCCTGTGGGACAGAGCATGTGGGGAGATCACAGGACCCTGCTGCAGGGCTCTGAACCCGAAGCAGCCAGGCTCCCCATCCGATGGGGCATGAGTGTGGGCTACCGGGGTCGGGGCTAGACATCTCGGAGTGCCCAGTGTCTGGCATAGGGGCCAGGTCTCATCTCACCTCTGGGTGGGCCTGGATCTAAGCTGGGGGCTGACAGTCACCATCACCTCTGTCCCTCCCTGGCTCTTTGTCCCCAGCCATCCTGATCCTGGTTTCCTGCTTGGCCACAGGGTGAGGACAGGAGTGTGCTAGATCCCTGGGGAATGTACCAGAAGCTGCGTCGGAGGGGGACCAGAGGGCCCCCTGCGGCCCGCTCTCAGCTGGAAGCCTGCTCCCCTCTGGGGATCTGGGAGGCTTGAAATAAACCAGCCAACTTAGGGTGCTATAAATAGCAGAGCCAAGGGGCTCCGAGAAGCCAGGTGCTCCTTCCCCAGCCTGGCCCTGCCACTGCCCACCTCCACCCCCACTTCCACCAGCAGTCAGGCTCTCCCATGACCTTGAAGAAGCTTGGGGGAAGGGGGGGGGGGGGGGGCATCCAGGCCCAGGTGTGGGGTGAACACAGTCTGAATCAGCGAAGCGGGGCTGCAGTGGACAGAGGAAAAGTGAGTGGCGGCCGCTGCCCGCAGGCTGAACGTGTGGACTTGGCACTTCCACCTCCAGCTACCCCACGGGGTGGACAGCACTGTTCTCCCAGACCACAGGTAAGGAGGCTGAGGTCCAGCCGGTCCAGCCAGGATGTGCAGACAAGGGCCTGGCCCCTGCCCCACACTTAACACAATGCCAGAGCCGGACCGTGGGCGCAGACTGCCACCAGAGCTGGAGGCTGGGCTGGAGGGCCTCTGGGTTTGGGGACACGGGGTTCTTGGCAGAGGAGCCTCCAGGGACAGGTACTTGTGGCTCCTGGGAGCGGGCCAGCATCTGGCGGGCAGAGGGAGGAGCCAGGACCTGCCGGGAGGGGCAGGTGTGGGTTCGGGTGAGAACGTGAAAGGCAGCAGGCTGGGGACAGAGCAGTGGAGCGTGGACGTGAGGACCCCAGGGGTGTCGTACACAGGGCCAGGCTAGGTCTCCACAGGGGAAGGGGGTAGGGGCTTCAGAGGGACCCCTCTTGCCTCAAGGTCCCCGTGCCACACCCAGGCAGTGCAGGCAGGTGGAAGTCTCTGTCCTTCTGAACTGACAGGGGCAGCAGATGGAGCCCCGGTCCCTCCCATGAGCTGTGCAGCCCGGGCCCTGGGAGCTGGCCTGTGTGCATTGCACCCCCCTGGGAGCCCACAGCCTGCCCTGTAGCCCACTGCTATGGCGCATGGCTCAGGCTCAGGCACCCGCTCTGGGACCTGAATCCCGGCCAGCAGGGCTGAAGCCGGTACCACTACGTGGACACCCGTGAGGGCTATGCACACAGCGGGTGCTCAACCAACACGGGCTGAACGTGTCCTTGTTCACACAGAGCTGGGGGTCGGGCCGCCCAGCCAGCAGGCTCTATCAGCTCACACAGCCCAATCTGCCCGGTCAGACCAACCCCGGGCCACCCCAGTGTCCGCGGCTGGGCATGGCTGGGGACTCCCAGCTGGGTCCCCAGGGAAGCTTCCAGTAGGGAGCGCAGGGTACTCACGGCAGAACCTGAGGAAGTCCGACTGCAGCTCCTTGCGCGTGTTCAGGAACACCCTCCCCTTCTCCGTGCCCACCACAAAGGCGCTCTCATCGTGCACGGCCACACACGCCACCTCCGCGTTCAGTTTGGAGAGGGCGGAGCACTGGGAGAGGGGCAGCGGGGGTCAGCCGGGGGAACCCCCCCCTCCCAGCACATCTCCCCAGCCAGTCTCAAGCTGACAGATCAGCTGCCTGAGCGCCCAGGAGCAGGCCACTCCCCACCTCAGCACCCCCCTCCCCCAAACTATATTCTCTGCCTGCCTTAGAAGCTCCAGGGGGACACGGGACTGGGTCCCCACGACGGCCACAGGGGTGAGAAGGCATGATGGACACAGGGCTGGAGGACGCGGTAGCCCCTGTGCCTCCAGGCAGGTCCCTTGGCTAGGGGGGTCTTCCTGCCCTGGGGACTCCTGCAGAGTCACAGAGCCAGGAGCCCCGGGAGAACCAGCTTGGCAGACCGAGACTCAGTTTGCCCTGTGCCCCTGCAGCGCGGGCCTGGGGCCAGGGCACACCGTCTCTGGGCCCCGTTTCTACATCTATACAGAGGAGACAGGCATTCCTGAGGGTGGGGCAAACACCTCTCACCTGGGACACCTGTATACATGGGCAGCCGGGGGGTGGGTGAAGCTGGACCCTGTGACAAAGACCACCAGGCCTGCCTCCAAAAAGCCCAGCCGGTGAAGTCCATGGCACAGCCGGGGCCCGAGAGATGCTGGGCTTTACTTGAGTCACGTAGTGTTTGCCTCGCGACTCAGGTCTGCTGCTGTGTGACCCAGGACAGGAGCCTTCCCCTCTCTGGGCCACCAGCCTGCTCCTTGTGCCAGCCCCAACCTGGATGCGTGCCGGTGAGCTGGGGACCTGGGGACCGGCAGGGCAGCTGGCCCGTCACCTGGGCCTCTCCTACGGGCGGGCGGGCATTTGTTTTCAGGTCACTAAGATTAAAACAAGGCCCCTGTGTGGCCCAAACATTGTGTGCTCCTCTGCTGACCTCCAGCTAGGCAGTGCAAACCCACCCAGGGCACTGACCAAGACAGTGCTGGTGAACATCCGCCTCCACTCAGATTTCAGCCAAAGGACCTCCCCGGGAGCCTGTCTGCTCCGTCACGGGAGTCGGGAGTCGGCAATGCCTGGGCGGGAAGGGGCTCGATGGGTTCACGATAGAAACAGGAGTCACTTTGGCAGTTAGGATTTTTGTGCCAACGTGGCACCTGTAAGAAGGTATGGGTGGGGTCCAGCCTGTCAATCAGGTTGCAGCTTGATGACTTCCTTTGGAGGTGCGACCAAGATAAAGGCCTCTCTGAAGGCCAGCCTCTAACCCGCCCCACCACACACACACACACCTCTTCTCTCTCTGCCTCCACCTTCCTGCTGGTGAGCCACCCTGAGACCTGCGTGAGCCCTGTGGTGCTTCCACCGCCACTGGATCCACAAGACCTTGCACCCACCGGCCCGTGATCTCCCTGCGTTCTGCACTGTGGTGTGTGGCTGCGTGAGTCTGAAGAGAGACTTACTCGGGGACTTGAGTTGGATAGGGCTGGGATGTTTTCCTGAGATGCACAGCTTCCTGATAGAAAGCTCTTTCTTAAACACGGAGGGGCGTCTCTGGATTTGCTTCTCTACTCAGCCCGGCCCCCCACACAGCCACACTGGGACAGCGGTCAGAAAGAACAACAGAGGAGGGGCCGCCTGAGCCGAGAGACGCGTCCATCCAGGGTCCCGTCTTTGGTGAGGGCCCAGGTGGGAAACGGACCAGCCCAAAGCCCACAGACCAGGAGCCCCGACGTGCTGGCAGGAGGGTCTGAGGCCGGTTGGCGGCTGGGTGTGAATGACTGCGTGAACACTGAGCTCAGGGACCCTGCAGGGGAGCAGGGGGCAGGAGTTAGGTCACTGCTAGGCAAGTGTCTTGGAGGGATCCAAGGAGGGAGAGGGGGCATCTTGTCATCGAGTTCCCCCTCCACCGCCCCGCTATCCAGGACAGCGACAGGCATTTCAGCTTCTCCACCCAATTCTGGAACACCTTTTGATCAGCATCTTCAACCAGTTCTCTGTGATGGTGGACGCGGGCTACTCCGTGCGGTATTGTCCCAGGCCAAAGTCACTGGTCGCATTGAGCTATTTCATTTAAATGTCAGCGTCAACAGCCCGTCCCCATGCCTCCGTCAGCTGGAGCTTCCATCTCGACAGGACGCGGCATCCCTGGCCCCCCCACGGGTGGCTGCTCTCCCTAGGGAGGGTTAGCAGCCCCTTCATGCAGGGGCACTGGCTAGCTGGAGCCCAGGACCAGGACGTGAATGGCACGAAGTGATGCTATGAGGACCAGGGCTCAGGGAACCAACGTTTCTCTCTTCCTCGGGCTGGACTTCTGCAGACCTGGACCTCCCTTGTGGCTCTGGCTTTGCAGAGGGGGCGGGGGCCGGGGCAAGCACTCACCATAGAATCTAAGGCAGACACGAGGCTCGTGATGATCTCGTCCTTTCGGGCAAAGGCAGTGCTCCAGCGGTCAGGCCCACAGCCGTTAGCTGGGACTTCACAGCGCTTCCCCAGCAAGGCCATGGTCACCTGCAGAGAGGGAGGGGACCTGGTGGGTGCCTGACAGAGCGGGGCTACCTACCCAGGGGCCCACCCACAGGCCTCTAGAGCAAACAAAGGCGAGGGCAGCAGTCAGTGCAGGGGGCCCAGTGCTCCAGGGCCCTGTGCGTGGTCCGGGCCCAGGCTGGGAGCCTGTGCAGGTGGGCTGGCTCATGAGAGAGCTGCAGGGGTCCTCGCACCGGTCACTTGGGCTGGAGTGCCTCCAAGGGGCGCGCAGCCCAGGGGTGGGGCCGAGGGGTCCACACGGGAGTGCCTGCTCCACCACCATCCACCTCACTCCCCAAGTTCAAGGGCCAGAACCAGGCCTGCCGATGCTGCTCTCCAGGGCCCAGGGCCCAACGCGCAGGGCAGGCCGGGGCCACAGGGCCCAACCTCAGACATCGGAAAAAGTCCCAGATGCCCACCAGCGCCCACGCAGAGCTGGCATCAGGGGGTCTCAACTCAGAGGGACCCTGATGGGCACGGGCTCTGAACCTGCTCTGGACCCCAATCAACTCACGGCTAAGTCCGTCAGGCCTTGGCCCAAAATATGTTTTCGGTTCCCTCCTGACTATGTGCAACATGGTTTGTCTCTGCGGTTGCAGTCAACTGGAAAGCCGTCATGGTCAGGGGAAGGGAGGCCGGGTGGGACATGTGTATGGACCGAAGCACCCGTGGCCACAGCTAGGGACCATCTGTGGGTATCAAGTCCACCGATGGGTCTACCTGCCCCTGTGCAGCAGGTCAAAGTCTGCCCACTGGAGGACCTCATTGGGCCTCCTTCCTGTGGCCAGTCCCTTAGGCCATTCCCACAAAGGCCTGGGCTGCCGGCTTCGCAGCTGTCCAGTCCAAATCGAATCAGGGCCAAGCAGGAAGGCACCAGACAGCCCTGGCCTCCTGAGCAGCTCAGACTCCGCTGTCTCCTTCCGGGCATCCTAATCCACTTAGGGAGGAAGCCGGGACTCAGGGAGGGGCCGGGTAGCAGGACGCACTTGGGGAGCAGGGAGTGAGCAGCCCCTCCTGTTCCCCAAACACACAAAGCCCTCAGAGAGGAGCAGGTGCCCCCAGGGCTGGGCAGAGGGGCAGGAGTGAAGGCCAGGAGCCAAGGCTGAGACCCGATCATTCAAGCCCTCTGCAAAGTGGGGGTACTTCTAAATGGGAAAAGGGGGGCAAGAGATATCCCCAACCACAGAGCACCGACATAAGTAAGCAGTGTGCCCGGACTTGGGAATCCACACGAGAGAGACCCCGGGAGGAGGGGAGGGTGGGAGCCGGCCAGGACCTCTCAGCATGGTCTACAGAGGATGGGAGGGTAGGCAAGGGGGCTGTGTAAGCTCTCCTCGGTGCCACCCAAGACAGGACACCAGGGGTGACTGATGGAGCTGAAGTGAAAGCTGAGGATGGCGGTGATGGACAGCTAGCTCCTGACCAAGGAGATGCCCAGCCGGGAAGTCCTAGTGAAGAGGGGCTTCCGGTCACCCTGGTTTCTGGGTGGCCAGACCCCTGAGGACACAGTCCCCCTCCCTGCCCCCCCAGCCATGCTCAACTCCCTGCCACTCCTCCCATGGCTCTGAGCACTGGATGCTGCCGCCCTGGGCTTGGACCCTGACCCTCGTCTCTTCTCTGCCCAGCTGCCTCCTCTCCACCTGGTCTCCTTAGAAACGGCTCCAGACTGGGAGCCTGGGGTTTTGTGCCTCGGGCTTCCCTGTCACCCATGCAGGAGCTCAGCCTGAACACCTAGGAGACTGGCCTGCCGCCTGCCTCCCATGCACCCCAAAACAACCCTCCCAGCTCCTGCTGGCTGGGCTCCCTAGGGCACCTCAAGCCAGCCACTGCCAGGCCCAGGTCCCCTGGCTCCTCCCACCCCCACACCCAGTCCTTCTGCCAGACTGCAGCCGCAGGGATCTTGCTCAACTAGAGTTGAGTCATCTGCTTAGAAACATCCCCTGCACTGCCTGAGTTCAAGGCCACGGACCAGGTGGGGGAGAGATGTAGCCTGCTGTCTTTTCCTGACAACCTCCTGCCTGTGGACTGGGTCCCTCACGGTGACACAAGGACCAACAAGGACCAGCTGATTCACAGCTGACCCATGACGAGCAGACCAACCTGTCCTGGTGTGCCCAAGATGTCCCTGAGGCTAGCACTCAGAGTCCCGGGCACACTGGACCGGTGGGTCGCCCACGTATGACGTACGACAGCACAGGTGAGATATGGGCACCAACAACAAAGGGCAGGAGCAGGTGGGCAGTTCCAATCCCACCTTCAGCCCTGAGCTTCAAGTTCACTTATATGAGGTGGGGGCTGGGCTGGGGGCTCCTCCAGGAAGGGGAGTAAGAGGGAGCCCCCACCCCAACAAGAAGAGCATGCAAGAGGTGAGGAAAGGATGCCCCAGGCCAGGCCGGGGTGGGGTTGAGGTGGGGACGGACGGTCTCATCTCACAAAGCCCCACCTCACCTCGGCCAGGCTGTCAGGTGGAGACCCTGGTCTACCCACTCAGGTGGGGCCACGGGGTCAACTCCTAGGTCCCTGCCCCCTGCCCAGCCCTCAGCTCTTGGTGGCAGGGTCACAGAGCACCCAGGAAATGGCACTTTTAGGCTCCCAGGGGGTCTGATACACAGCCTTGATCCCTGAGATGTTCACTGCTCCAGCGTCTAAAGGGGCTGGGCGTTTCCTGCCCGCTGCCACCGGCCCTTGCCAGGGATTCTCGCTGCCCACACAGACAGCATAGCCGGAGCTGGCCTGGTCCTTGAGCCAGAGACTGGCCAGGCAGTCCTGTCCATGGCTGAGTTGGTGCTGCCTAGGCCCCACGGCAGACCGGCTACATCTTGGCCCACCTTGGTCCACTTTCCAATGCCCTCCGCGTGATAACAAGGCTGTTCACACCTGGTCCATGGTCAGGGGGAGTCACCAGAGGCTTCATGCAGGTGTACTTCACCTTCACTTTTTGAAAACTGAAACCATTTTTGAATGGGTCGAATGGGGGGTCAAATCAGATGTTACATTTTGACCTGGCTACACTCCCACACTCCGGACACACTCCCACGCTCCGTCCCACAGCTACGGCCAGAGAGGATTTACCAGCGGCTTGGGCTGCGTGTGAACCCTGCAGATGGATGTTGGGCTTCCACTGTCAGCTACCACCTTAGACCAGATGTTCATGATTGACAACAGTGGTTCTCAACCTGTGGGTCTCGACCCCTTTGGGGGTTAAACGACCCTTTCACAGGGGTTGCCGAAGACCATCGGAAAACACATAAATAGTTCACAATATATAATGACATACTGTCTTGTGATTCATCACTATGCTTTATGTTTTAATTATGTTCAATGTGTAACCATGAAAATACGCCCTGCCTATATCAGATATTTACATGACAATTCATCACAGTAGCAAAATGACAGCGATGAAGGAGCCATGAAGATTTTATGGTTGGGGGGTCCCCACATGAGGAACTGTGTTAAAGGGTTGCAGCGTTAGGAAGGTTGAGAACCACTGACTTAAAAGCTCCAATGCCATTCCCACCGATGGATAATGCTTGGATCACACACTTGTTCGGATGTCTCACTTACAGCCACACCTTCAAGACCGGGTGCTATTCTTTCAGACCGCCGGGCACCATCTAGTTTCTCCAGCACCCTTAGTTCAGCTCCTTTCCCCTCACGCTTCCCCCGGGGACATTCCTGCGTGTTTCCTGTTTCCCGCTCAGTGAACTGCTGCCACGCCCCACTCACAGATGTTTGAGGGAATGGCTCACGCGGAGGTGGGTGCCATTTGGCCCACAATCCGAAGGGAGGCAGTGCTAAGCCTAACGCTGGGTCCTCCAGAGGACCCCCTCCACACGCTGGGCTCTGCAGGTGATGACTTTCCGCCCACCCACACCCCAGCTTGTCAGAGGGCTCATTTGATATGCAGCAGGATGGCACTGCAGGAAATGCTGATTACCGTGACCCACAGGGGAATCCTATCCGTGTCTACCCCCATCTTATCAGACCCATGCAGGGAAGCAAGGTCGTTAGGTGGTACACTGAGTATCAATTGGTACAGTCAAAATAATAGGTAACCCTTCACCTTTCTAAGGATGCTCGAGTATAATGATCTGATCTCCACCCCTGGACTGTATCAAGATGATTTAAGCATAATGTGACCCGGAGCCTCTGGCAAAATGCTTCCAGTTGGCATCGCTACTATTGTTGCTACGTGGCATGAGTCGGTCCACTTGCAGCGACCCTATACGAGGAATGAAGCACTGTCCGGTCCCGCCTGCGGTCCTCACAATTGTTCTTATGCTGGAGCCCATCAATGCAGCCACGGGGGCAATCCATCTCGTTTTTCGCCACCCCTCCACTTTACTAACCGGGGACTGGTCTCTTTTGACAACATGGCCAAAGGACATGACACGGAGACTCCCCGTGCTTGCTTCTAAGGAGCTTTCTGGATGGACTTCTTCCGTGACAGAATCTCTGTTCCTTTGGTGTGCCACGGTCCTTTCCTCATTCTTCACAAGCACCGTAATGCAAATGCATTGGTTGTCCTTTGGTCTTTATTCGGTGTCCAACTTTTACATGCATATGAGGTGATTGAAAACACCATGGGCCAGGTGCAACTGAGCCCTCAATGTAAGATACTTGCTTTTCGACACTTTTAAGAGGTCTTGGGTGGCAGACTTACCTGGATCCCTTGACTGCTGCTTCCACGAGGAGTGATTGTGGATTTGAGCAAGACAATATCTTTGACAACGTCGATCTTTTCTCCATTATGACGTGACCTACTGGCCCAGGTGTGAGGGTTTGGGAATTCTTTCTATGGAGCTGGCATCCATACTGAATGCTGTCATCTTTGAACTTCATGTGCTTAAAGCCAGGGCTTCAAGTTATCCTCAATTTCAACACGCAGCGTTGTGTCACCTACATAAGTCGTCCTCCAATGCTGACCCCCATTCTTCTTCTTGTAAGTCAACTCCCTTGCTGGGCACAGTGAGAGGACTCACCCCGATGCACACCTTTCCTGACTTTAAACTATGCCCTTTGCCCTTGTCCCGTTCCGACAACTGCCCCTTGATCCAAGGACAGTTTCTGCATGACCGCAATGGAGCATTCTGAGATTCCCAATCTTCTCCAGGTGATCCATCCAGTTTGTTACGGATCCCTTCGAACCGTCGATCTGCCTTTAAATAGTCAACCAAACACAAGTAAACATCCTTCTGGTATTCTCTGTCAGCCAAGATCCGTCTGACCTGAATAACGATAACCCTTGTTCCAGACATCTCTCTGAAGCCGGCCTGAATCTCTGGCAGCTCCTTGTCAATGTTGCAACCATTGTTGAATGACCTGTAGCAAAACTTTGCTTGCGCATGATACTAAGGATAATGGTTTATAATTTGAGCATTCTGTTGGGTCACCTTTTGGGGATGGGTATCAGTATGGACCTCTTCCAGTCAGTTGGCCGTCTTCCAATTTTCCTGGCACAGAGGAGTACTTCCAGTGCTTCCTCAGCTTTAAAGAACATTTCAATTGGTACTCCATCAATGCCTACAGTCTTGGACTTCGTCCCTCAGTACCAGTGGTTCTTGCTCATGTGCTCTCTTGTAAGAGATGAATGTGTACCAGTAAGTAGACATTGACTTCCTACTAATCTGAGTCAGCCAGGCTTTTTCCCAGGCCACCCCAGAAGCAGCTTTTCCTCTCGCTGCAGCATATTATTCCTTACGCCTATGACAAGCCACCGTAACCAAGATGACCGTTAAACAAAGAGTGTGACCGACTCACACCCTCTACCAAGGTCAGGTCTTAATCTGTTCTGATAATGTCCTCCAAAATGGGCCAATGGCCACAAGCACACGCAGTCCAGAATTGTAGTATCTCACAGGGGATTACGGCTAAATCACACAACTGCCTACACCTCAGGCCGCCCGCTGGCTCTTACTCATCATTCATACCTGAACCGAGAGAGGATCATCCCCTTGCTCGAAATCTGATGTTAGATGTTCCCTGCCACATAACCCACTTATTCATTCCTTATCTTCAGCTGTTATTTCTCCTTCCTTCCGTTTTTTATGATATCTCACCCAAGCTTCCCCCTTTTGGGACAGGGCGTGAGGTTCAGCTGCTGTGCGAGTCCGGATTGCTGGGACCAAGACCCGTGTTCCTCCCTCGGTCCGTTCCCACGATGGTGGAGGGGCACAGGTGCAAGACGAGGGGACCATCTCCACCATCAGGCAGTACGACCCTCTGTCAGATGAGGACCACCCCCCCCCATCGCGCCCCTGGGAAGTCTCGCCTATGGATTCAGGGATTTCGCTCTGGCCTCTCGCTGAGGGATCACCTGTACATCTGAACGTCAGCATCAGGCAGAAAAAAAGGCATTGCCAGTGAATTTTCACCTTGAGTAGCTC
>NW_022103901.1:13850551-13852659 GCF_000313985.2 Echinops telfairi | reverse complement strand
GCTCACAGAGCAGATCGAAAGACAGGTGCTCGGGCACCTGGGTGCCCCCGTGACTCGGGGCCAGATCTTAGTGACTACAGCTGATGGAGTTCTGACTCACAGCCTCCAGCATGGCCTCGAGCGGCCACCAGGCCTCCAGCGCCCGCAGGGGCTGGTTCACGGGAACGTTTCTACCAGCAGCTGGGCTTCTAGCCATTGCACCAGCCACTGAACCTCTTAGTTGGCGTGCTTGAAGACTCTAAGCCATCGAGCAGGACAGTACCCAGGGCAGGTGTAAGGAGGAGCATGGGACTCCCCCCCCACGCCCCAATTCTGCCCAATGGGGCATGAGGAGCCTAAAAGAAAGATCTTGTTCTTAGAAAGGGTCTGAAGCCAGAGGTGTCCTCCTTCATAAAGATGCCCCCAAGGGACCACCACCTTGGGGCCAAGAGTGGATGATGGCAGACCGGATGTACCTGTGGGGAGGACCCCCCCACCCCACCCCGTATCACCTCCAGACTTTGGCTTGAGGTAACGAAGGTGCATGCTGCACACCAGCCACTCTCTGCGGAGAGACGTTGGGCTGCGAACCACGGGGTCGGCGGTTCAAACCCACCAGCCACTCTCTGGGAGAAAGATGAGGCTGTCGGCTCCCACGGTGGTAAAGTTTCACCACCTCAGAAACCCCACACAGGGAGGCCAGGAGTCAGAACTGACTAGAGGGCAGTGGGTTATTTTACTTGCTGCCCAGAGTACCCTGCTGAATTCAGCCGCTACCAGATAGGTAGTAGGCCCATAATCTCACGTCAACGTACAGGTCTAAGAGTGAAAGGGTGGAGTTTAGCCTGTCAATCAGGTCACAGTCTGATGATGCCTCCCTGTGGGCGTGGCCTTCTCCGAAGGAGGGTCCCGGGAATTGCCTCTCTCACTCTGCCTTCATCCTCCTGTTGATGAGCCACGCTGAGACCTGCGTGAGCCCCAGGTGTGCCCACCACTATCGGATCCACAAGACTTTGCACATACCGGCCGGTGATCTGCCTGCATTCTGCATCATCACATGTGACTTTGTGAGTCTGAAGAGGGATGTGGGGACGTGTGTTGGGATGGTTTC
The DNA here is from genome assembly GCF_000313985.2 of Echinops telfairi. Taxonomy (NCBI): domain Eukaryota; kingdom Metazoa; phylum Chordata; class Mammalia; order Afrosoricida; family Tenrecidae; genus Echinops; species Echinops telfairi. Next base: position 13,851,569 of record NW_022103901.1, on the reverse strand, counting down.
TTGATAATGACCTTGATAATGACCTCTGGCTAGAAAGCTCTTTCGTACACATATTTGAGAGTCTCTGGATTTGTTTCTCTGGTCAAACCGGCCTAACACAAATCCTGTGGTCCCATGCAGACTCCCAGGTCACTCCCACACGGGCCTTAAGCACAGGCTGCCATGTCACCCTTGTCACCCCGTCACCCCGTCACTGGCTGTGGCCGAGTCAGCCCCCAACACCCAGCAGCCTCATGCACGGTCGAACGAAACCCCGTCCGGTCCTGCGTGCCCCACGATGGGTTGTGGAGCACGGCTATGACCCGTGAGGCTTCACGGGCTGCTTTCTGGATTTGCTGTGGCCTTTCTGCCCAGTGAATTTTGTCTAGAGCAGTGCTTCCCAAAAGGGGAGAGAGCGGTACCAGCCACTGGAGGGTGCTGTGTGTGTGTGTGTGTGTGCAACCCCTAAGTTAGGTGACCCCTAAGTTAGGTGACGTTACAAGACAGCGACAGGTTTGGGGCACTCACGATACTTTCCTCCCCTTCAGTGAAATGGTTTTTTGGAAATGTTTTAAAAGCACGAGGGATTGATTGGGTCACCCAGGGAGGGGACAGAAGTCCAGTGGCCCTTTCCTGCTTCAGGGCAAAGCGTGCCCGTCCTGCCCCATCCTGCAGACAGTTAGGTGTGGATTCTGAAAAACAGACCCCTCAGCTCCTAGCCATGGCCAGACTCCATCCGCCCAGAACATCGGGTCCTGTGTGAGACCCCAGCTCCTCCACGGTGGGGCTACCAGGCCACAGGGTCCACATGCACCCCTTCTCCCCTCCAGCGCAGTTGGCCTCCCCTGAGAACTCTCTCTGAGACGCAAAGCTCTCGCCACAAAGAGGCCTCCCCAGGAGCGGCTGGTGGGTTTGAACTTCGGACCTTGCTGTTAGCAGTTCAGTGCGTAGCCCATCACGGCACTGGAGCTCCTAGAACATGCCCTACATCCACACATACATGACACACGCGAAGCGGGCCACCTCAATGCCCAAAGGG
>NW_022103901.1:13847719-13849260 GCF_000313985.2 Echinops telfairi | reverse complement strand
GTGTCCATGCAGCTCCTCAAGGACTTCCCCTTTTCCGCTGCCCCTCCACGTCACCAAGCACGCCGTCCTTCTCCAGGGACGGGCCTCTCCTGCCAACACGTCCCAAGTACGGGGCGCTAAGGCTCGCCATCCATGCTTCTAAGGACCGTTCTGGCCGCACTTCTTCCAGAGCACACGTGTTTGTTCTGCTGGCAAGCGTGTCCCTTCCCCGTTGGGCTTCTTTATTTAGTGACCAACGTCCACACGCATAGGCAGTGATGGGAAATAGCAGGGTTTGTGTCAGGCGCCGCTGAGACCGCAGTCACTGTAAATCAGACCCCCATTGAACACACACACAAAGGGGACAGGTGGAGGTGGACAGGGGAGGCTTCTTGGAAGGGGACCGGAGTTTCACAGGGAAGCAGGCGTCTGCCAGGTCAGGGGAAGGGCAGGCCACCCACAGGAGCCCAGGGCACTGCCCTGCCTTCCCCCTTCCCACAAAGTCCACCTCCACTCAAGATAAATACTGAGCAAGTATTTAGACTAAGCTGTCTGAGGGCGTGCGGGCGACTGGCTGCCCAGGAAATGGCACCACAGAACCTCCAGGCCGGGACATCCCCAGGTCCCAGCCAGGCCTGAGCAGCGCAGAGACATCAGGGCATGAGGCAGCTGGAGTGGGTGGGGTGGCGGGCACAGCAGCTCTGGGTGGCCAGAGAGCCCAGTTCAGAAGAGACCGCCACAGGCCGAAGGATCTCAGGAAGAAGTCCAAGGTCACTGAGGACCTCAGAAGTTCTCCAAGGAGCTCAGGGGGGCCTGAAGGCTTGGGAAGGATGTCAGAGGCTCACAGAGGACCTCAGGGGTTCATGCGGGAGCTCATGTGTTCATGAAGAACCTCAAGGAGGACTTCAGGAGTCCATGATGACCTTGGATATTCATGGAGGACCACGGGAGTTCGTGGAGGACCATGGGAGTTCATGGATTCATGGAGGACCATGGAAAATCATGGAGGACCATGGGAATTTGTGGAGAACTACGGGAGTTCATGGAGGACCATGGGAGCTCGTGGATTCATGGGAGACCACAGGTGTTCACGGACGTGGAAGATCACAGGTGTTCATGGAGTACCACCGGTGTTCATGGATTCATGGAGTATTACAGGTGTTCATGAACATGGAAGTCCACAGGTGTTCATGGAGGACCACGGGTGTTCATGGACTCATGGAGTACCACAGGTGTTTGTGGAAGAACACAGGTGTTCACAGAGGACCGTAGCTGTTCATTAAGGACCTCACATGTTCACGAAGACCCTCAGAAGCTCATGACGGACTCCAGTCCACAAAAAGCCCACCAAGGTCACCTTCCAATCAACAGGAATCCCTGAGGTGTGGGGAATGGGTGCAAGCCATGGTCCGTCTAGAAGACCACTGGCTGGCTGTGGTCAAATGTAGAATACAAGAATGGAGCCCTAATCACAAGGGGCTGAAGGGATCAGTTACCAGGCATCAAAGAACAAAAAATCATATCATTGTATGTTCACCTCCCCGATACAATTTGCTGAAGAC
>NW_022103901.1:13844767-13847123 GCF_000313985.2 Echinops telfairi | reverse complement strand
AAGGACAGACACCTCCGTCCAGGGAGAAGCACAGCCCGGTGTTTCTCAGAGGCCAGGATGGAGAGCCTTGGTCTCACGTAGTCTGCACGTGTTGCCAGGAGAGCCCAGTCCCTGGAGAAGGACATCATGCCTGGTCAAGGGAAGGGGCAGCGAACAGGAGGAAGGCCCTGGGCAAGATGGATGGACGCGGCGGCTGGCACATTGGGCTCAGGCAGAACAGCCGTGAGGCTGGCGCGGGAGTGGGTGGTGGTGTGGAACCGACCCGATGGCTCCCAACAATCACAACTGCTTCCGGAAGCAGTTCATTAAGGCGTCCTTCCTATCTGCCTGAGTCTGGGGTGCGGCGCAACACCAGGTCGCCACGGGTGGCCCTGCTGAGGTTTGAAAAGCCGATGATGCCGCTTCCAGCAGCAAGTAAGCCACCACAATACGACACACGGACAGAGTGGTGGTGGCACACAGTCCCCAAGACTCAACTCACTGCCCTCGAGTCCAGGCCGACTCAGAGTGACTCTAACGGACACAGGGTAGAACTACCCCTGTGCGTCTCCCAGATTGGAACTCTTTTCAGAGAACAGAAAGGCTCCTGTGGAATGGCTGGTGGTTTCGAACTACCGACCTTGTGATTAGTAGCCCGATGCATATCCCACTCTGACACCAGGGCCCCTAGTATACGGTCAGCATTCCATACGTACTCGGTGGGCAAAGGAAGGAAAAGCGTACAGGAAGCAGGAAATCTGACAGTGGGGGAGATGCCAAGCCAAGCTCAGCCATGCTCTGCCATCTTGGGCATCTAAGCCCTCCCCCTGGCACCTCTGACCCTGCTGGGCACACCCTGTCCAGCCTGGTTCTCTGACCCACCTCTCTCAACACACACACACACACACACACACACACACACACACACACGGGGAAATACCTGGGCTGTGGAGCCGAGAAACATAAAAGCAGAACAGATAAACCCCTTAGGACCAATAATGATCAATAGTGAGGAAGGGGGAACCAATCACAATGATCAACATATTACACCACCACGGGGGTGGGGGGACGAACAATAGAAAAGTGGGTAAAGGGCAACAGCGGATGTAAGAAATGAAAATAATAATAATTTATCCAGGGTTCATGAGGGGGGAGGGAATGAGTAGCTGATACCAAGGACTCAAGTAGAAAGAAAATGTTTTCAAATGATGATGGCAACAGAGGTACAAAAGTGCTTGACACAGTGGATGGATGATAAGAGCTGTCAGAGCCCCCAATAAAATAATTAAAAAACAAACATACACAACCAAACGCACTGCTATAGGGCAGGGTAGAACTGCCCCCGGTTTCCCAGATGGTCAGTCTTCATGGGAGTAGAAAGTCCTGTCTTTTTCCCTTGCGGGGTTTCGAACCACTGCCCTTGCTGCTAGCAGCCCACTGGTCCTCCAGGCTTCCTGCAGCCCAGTAAAGCTGCCTCAAGGTCAGCGGGAGAGTCCATCCAGGGGCTGGGCTGCTCCTGCCTCAGTGCCGCATGTGCAGAATGGTGGCTGGTCTCTGCCCCTCGTGGCCAGCGAGGCCCGGGACGGCGGGAAGGTGTCTGGCTCAGGGCCTGGCGGGTCACAAGCCCTGCTAGGCAACAGCAGTGCTGGGAGGCCTGCCTGGGGCCTTGAGCTGGCACCAGCCTGTCTCCTGACAGGCAGGGCCCTGGCATTTCTGTGCCCACAGGTGTGGCAGGGCCTGGAGGGTTTGGGGCACCGGCCCCCTCCCAATGGGCTTGGGGGCACAGCCATCAGCATTCCTTATCTGCTCGGCATCAGGGCGTGTGGAAAGCTGGGGGCCCCTGGGGTGGGTGGGGTTGGAACCTGCCCTGGGCCCTGGGGCACGGCAGCGGTTTGGAGGCTCCCAGGTGGCTGGGGCTGGGGGGCCCCCTGTGCCAGACGTAAACAGACGGGGCTTAGGAGGAACCTCTGTGGGAGTCGCTTCAGGTCTTCTCTTGTCAGAGAGAGGCTGGCAGAAAAGACCTCTTACAGCTGACCTCATCTCGGGATGCTGGCCCCTGGGCCCCCTTCCCAAGCCGGCCTCCACCTTCCCCACGTCACCCTTTACCTCGGTTCTGGGTGGGCTGGGGCTCAGGAGGCCTGGAGGGCACCCCTCCCTGGGTTTGTCTCCTTACCTGTAAACTGAGGTCCCTCCTCGAGCCTTCACACCCCTAGCCCCACATGGACGGACCACCATGGCTGCTCCCCTGGGGTCCAGCAACTCCCCACCCGCAGCCCTGCACTCTAGAACCTTCTTCACAGTCACCCTCACAGGGAAGGTGTCCCACCCTGCCTTCTTGCTGCCTCAAAGCCATTCTCAAAGAACCGCCTTCCTGTCC
>NW_022103901.1:13836427-13840095 GCF_000313985.2 Echinops telfairi | reverse complement strand
GGGGAACCAGCCAGTTCTGGACAAGGGGCTTTCCCGGGGTGCAGACACTGGGGTCTGCCCCTCTCCCCCACTCTAAGGGCAGAAAAGGGCTCAGCTCCTCTCAGGGGGCTCCTAGTGTCCTGGGCAGATGCCAGGTCATCACATGACAAATGGAGGAGCCGCTTTTAACTGGGATGGCACCCAGCTTCCCTACTTGAATGTGCCTGTCCTCCCAGAATGGCACCTAGCTTCCTCTGATCGAATGCGCCGGTCCTCCCCTCCCCAGAACCCTGCAGGGCTGTCAATCCAGAAGAGGATTCCAGGAAAGAATCAGAGAGGTGAAGTCACTTATCTGAAGCCACACAGTAGGAGCAGTGGAGCTGGGATTCAAACCCTTGTTTGTCTGGACTCAGGGCCCTGAAGGTGACATTGCACCCGAGGATGGGCACCGGCCTGCACCCTTACAGCATGCTCCCCAAGAGTGTGGGGAGCAGTTGGGGAGAGGCTGACGGAAAGCACTGGACTTGAATCAGAGAGATGTGGTTTGGCCCACCCACCCAGAAGCCTGCAGCTTCCCCCGAAACCCAGGGTGCACACAGGCGGGAGCAGGGGCAACCTCCTCCTTCCCAGGGCCCTGCCTCCCTAACCTGGGCCTCTCTGCTGAAAGCCGCCACACCTGAAAAACCGGCTCCTTGATAAACACCTGAGACACCAGACCTAGTCACAAGACCCCCCTGGAGTCCACCAAGACCACCCTGCAGCTGCAGCTGGGTGGGTGGGCAGGCAAGGTGGGGTCCTGCCTAGCCAGGAACACCCGTGGGCCCTTGGACACAGGGCTGGTCTGCCAGGGCCTTCCCAGCCTTCCCAAGGAGCACCCAGCCCAGGGACACCCAGGGCTGCAGTCTCTGGGGGCTTTGGGAGAGCAGTGGGCAACTTGTGGGCTGATGGCAGAATGGGGTCCCAGGCCAAGCTCCCTAAAAACCGACTCACTCAACACTCACAGACCCAGAGATCTCTCTTCTCCGAGGCTCCCACAAGCCCTGGGAAGCCAGGGGGCTCTGAGCACCCATGTCACTAAGGTCCCACCTTCTACAAACCAGGCCACTTCACAAGGCCCTCGCTCAGCTGTGATGACCAACAAGCATCTCCGGTTGGGGGCAGGCGGGGAAGCAAGACACACGTTCCTGACGACGGGAGGATCTCAAATGTCTCATCCACCGACCGGCCCGCTGCTCAGAGCTACTGAGAGACCTGTCAGGTAACTAACCCAAGGCAGGTGCAAGCCCACCTGGAGGTGCCTCAGAAGGAAGGCCTGGCGATCCACTTCTGAGCACCAGCCTCTGAAAACCCCACAAAGCACAGTTCTCTTCTGATACACACGGGGGCGCGAGGAGTCAGAACCGGCTCAGTGGCCCCTCTGATCAAATGGGGACACAGGCAGGGGGAGCCCTACTTGGCCCATGTCACCCCGGCATTCTGTGGACATCCACTGCTTTGCAGGACTCCTGCCAAGGAGGCCAGATGTTCCCTTTTCTCAGCCACGGACGTCCAACACAAAACAGGGAGAGGGGAGGCCGCTCACGGCAGGTCACACAGCCCCGTGCTGTCTGCGCCTCAGTGCCCATCTGCCTGCCCTGCTTTCCCCAGAGAACACCTGCACTCATTTTCAGGGAGAGTCCCCGGTGGTACACACCATTAGCAGGCTCGGCTGCTAACCGAAAAGCCAAGAGAGGTGCCTTGGAAGAAAGGGCTGGCAACCGCTTCTCAAACAGCAGCCCGTGAAAACCCTGGGGAGCAGAGTTCAGCTGGAAAGGCCATGGGGTCCCCATGAGCCGGAATGGACTTCCCACCAACTAGAAAACTAGGAACTTCTACCACCGCGGCTGGCTAGACAGCCGCAGGATGGAGAACCGTGACCACCGCCGGGACCCCCAGATCCTGAGGGTACACAAGACATGGGCAAGGTCCCTTGGGGCACAGGCATGGCCTGCCCCGCCCTGCCCGACCTCCAGCTGTCCAGGCACCCACCTGGGCTCGGGAGAGGCCACACCAAGGGCACTGGCTGGAGGGTGTAATTTCATCACCGGGCTCACTGTACTCGAGTCACCAGAACCTGAAGATGAAATTCCAGCTCTGAGGACAGAGGGGTGCAGCTCATGGGCTCCTGGGCTGCGTTAACCTGGGTGTTGAGGGCGGGGGGCAGGGGACAGGGCCCCTCCTCCTCCCTGCCCCTCAGCAGTACCTTTGTGAAAACCACAATCACGTACTCTGTGCCACTGGGTCCCCCATGCGTAGCATGCGCTCGCTGCTAAACCGAAAGGTCAAAGGTCCGGGTCCACCCAGAGGTGCTGCAGAGTTAAGACCTGGTAACCAACCCCCTCCCAAATCAGCTCCTGGAAACCCTTGGGACCACCTATGGGGGGGTGGGCGGCACGTTGGAGTCCCAGACTCCAGGAGAAGGCAGAGCAGGACATCACAGGATGGAATATCACTTGGAAATAGAATGATATTCCCACCCCAAGGAGAGACGCCTCCGAGAGTCAGGCTCAAAGCTCCCCTTTACGGCTACGCTCTGGCTACAGGGGCAGCAAGCCAGGCAGCAGTGCGGCAGGGGCTATATGGGGACCTGGCAGTAGAGGGGCTGAGGGAACTTCTGGGGCGACAGGGTTGAGGGCCACAGGTGAGTCTACATTTGTCAAGATGTACCTCCAGCCTGAGTGATGTGTCAGGTATATTCAACGATGCCCCCCGGAACACAGAGGGGTGCTCCTGGACCAGAACCCCACTTGAACCCCCCTAGACCACATGGCTCGGCTTGGGAGGGGCAGAGAGGCAGTGGTCCCATCAGTGGTTAGTATCACACCCGAAGCCCTATTGGGCCCCCAAACCGGCCAAAGGAGCAGCCTTGCCCCAGCCTCCAGGCCACTTGAGGGTCTGTCTCCTGGGCTCAGCTGCCCTCCCTCCCTGACCCCACCTCCCTGCCAAGCTCCTGCAAACTGCCCAGGACCCCAAGTCCTTAGCTGTGACCTCATTCCAGTATCCCCCATCCTCACAGAGAGGTCAAGGACGCCTGGGGTGGGGAGTGGGGGCACACTGGCAGAGTGCATGCAGGCCCCTCACCCATCATGTGCCTCCTAATCCTCCCCCCTCCTGCTTCTGCCGGGAAGCCAGATTCTATGCCAGCCTGTACGGCGGGGGGCAGCAAGGTCAACTTCAACAACCCCACATTGTGCTCACCTTCCAGCTCCCCCACCTACCCACTCACCCCCACCCCACCCCCTTGCAGGCCCAGCTCAGCAAGCCGAGACCCCTCCCTCCCCAAGCCTGGAAGGCGGCAGGGGTGGGGGTGAGGGTGGTTCTCATAGAGCCGGTTCCCAGTGCTCGGACCTAGCTTTTCAAATCTGGACTAAAAACCTTAATTTGGTGCCTGATGCAGTGTTTCCAGAAACTTCCTCCCACCCACCCCCTCTCCCAGCAACCCCACCCCCACCCCCAGTGTGTCTTCAGAAGTTACATGGGCCACACAGGCACAGCAGACTGTAGCCTAGGGCAACCCAGACTGGGGACCCAGGAGCCCCAGAGATCACCCCACTCGGGGCCTAGGAGGGTCCTGACTCTGAGACCAGAGGTCGGATAAGTCTGCAAGAAGGGGAGACCCTCACACCAGCTCTGCCCGGTTCAAACCCACC
>NW_022103901.1:13832740-13836163 GCF_000313985.2 Echinops telfairi | reverse complement strand
TCATGAGTTCAAACCCACCAGCTGCTCCGGAAGAAAGATGAGGCTTTCTGCTCCCATAAAGATTTAACCTTAAGAACTGACTGCTCTCCAGTAGTCGATGCCGACTCAGAGCGACCCTATAGGGCAGGGTAGGACCGCCACGGTGGGTTTCTGAGACCATGACTCTGCGGAAGTAGAAAGCCTCATCTTTGTCCTCAGAGCAGTTGTTGGGTTTGAACCTCTGACCTGGTGGTTAGCAGTCCTGCGTGTAACCTCCACACTCCCAGAGCTCCTGAGAGTCGGGGTCGCCTTGCTGGCAGTGAGCTTGAGGTTAACTATGGCATGCTTCCTCGCTTCTTAGAAACCCGACTTCAATCGCGCGGCCTGATTTTACTGGCTAGCTCTGGCAGCTATAAGCAGGTGGCCCTGAAAGAGGGAGACAGGTGGGCACACAAATAGCTCAGGGCTGGCCCAGCCCCTCTCAGGCTCGAGGAGGGGGTTGGGACCTTGAATTTGGACCCCTGCCTGGGCCGACACCCCACCTTGCGGATCAAGTATGGCCACTCCCAGTTTATCCAGGGACTTCAGCTCATCCAGTCCCCGGCCCTCCCCAGCAGTGACCGAGGACCCTGCCCCCAGGGGCCCCTGAGAAAGACAGGGGAGTATCCACTCTGGAGAGCTTTCCAATCACAATCGGTCCCTGCCAGAAATCCAAGGAAATGAGGAATTCTAGGGAGACACTGCCAAGACTGGGTCCCAGGTTCTCGCTGCCTGGACCCGAGGATGACAGTGAGTGGCCCTCAGCCCAGAGGGAGGGGCCACAGGGTAGGGGGGCACAGCAGGGACACGGGAGACTTCAACTGGGTGGGGGGGGGGGCGGGGAACAGTGCTAAAGGAGGGCTTAGCACCCCCCATCCCCAGCACAGCCCCACCTACTTCAGGCCCAGGGCCCCTCTACCACACCCCCTGCAGCCTCCAGCTACCTGGGTTGAGACCCTCCAAAAACGGCCAAGGAGATAGGGGTCTCCAGCAAGCACAAAGCCTGTAAGGGCATTGGGGGAGGGGGGGGGCCTGTTTCTCCCCATGGCTGACAGGGTTCCCTGGGGGGGGGCACCCCTGCCCCACCTGGAGATCCCTGTAGCACCCACACTTCATTGTCCCCTGTGACCAATCACCTGACATGCCCCACCGTCTGCCGGCCAGGTTCCTCTCCTCCTTCTGTCCCACAAGAAAGAACCCTCCCCACCATGTTGCCCATGTCCGGAAGTGTCCCTCGACTCCCAAGCCAAGACCCTCCAGGAAGCTTTGGCAGACCTGAACAGAGCAGGGGGGTGGGTGAGGGGGCTGAGCCCTGGGCCCTGGTCTGCTCCTCCGTGGCTGTAAGTGACTGCTACAGGGCCCCAGGGTGCATCCCACCCCCACCCCATCCCCGGGCCCTGCAGGCTCCCTCAGCCCGATGGAGGATGAGCACTTTCCTAGTGTGTCCCAAAGCCCCTGGCTGTACCCCTGACTTCCAAGCATCAAGAAGAGATGCCAGCCAGGAGCCAGGTGTCAGGGACCGAAGAGGTGGATGGTGTTTGGGGAGGAGAGCCCTTGGCTTGGGGGGTGGGGGGGCGGGACTTGGAGGAAGGAACAGGTTAGGTCAATAGGGAGACAGAGCAGGAGGGGTGGGGAGGGGGCTTCAGGACCATGGCGGGGACCTGGCCCAGCAGCGAGAATGAACAATGACAGCAGGCTGCTGGGTAATGGGGTTGGGAACCAGGTGGAGTCATTCATTCCTTTGTGGAGCCACTCAACAAGTGCTAGAGGGCCAGACCCTCGGTAAGCTCACCTCCAGCCCACCCCACACAACACCTGTCTGAGATCCATGCTGGGACAGAGGAGGGACAGGGCATCACGGACATACAAAGGTGACACTGAGCAGCCATGGCAACAGAAACGCTCCCAGCCCCAGGACACCAACACACAAGCTGGGTCCAGAGACTCATCTCACTGGCCCAGGGGCAGGATGGGAAGGACCTTCCCTGCAAGGGGAATGGCGTGGGGCCTGCAGATCAAGCAGGGGATTGCCAGACTGCAGGACTGAGCGAGCGGGTGAAATGAACCAGGACTAGGAAAGAGGCTGTGGACTGTGGGTTCAAGGTCACAGGTAAGGGCATGGCTGCCTGGAGTTGTTACCCACCAGGTCACGCCCACCACCACCACCGAGAGCTCAGTGGGGGTCTCCAACACCTGAGCTGGAACCCAGCCATGGCCACCTCACTCAAGGAGACCAGGAGCCGGCCGGCTGCAAGGAGAGCCATCTCCAGACCCCCGTGATCCCGCCTGCCTTCTGGGTGATGTCCAAAGAACTGGCGGTGGGGACGCTGGTTCACAGGGCTCTAGAGCCTGCCTTAAGGGAGCAGATGACAATTATTTGGGATGCGCATACTGCAGAGCAATGCTACTCCTTCCAGTCTTCAGAGAACTGGCCTCTTAAGTGGGTTAGCAAGCCCCCCTGCAACACTGTCTTCAAGACCTGTTTCCTTTTTGGTTTTTTGCCAACTGCAGCCCCAAGTTCTCCCACATTTCGAAGGAGCCAGAGACCGCTAGAGGTCCCGGGGTCTTTTGGGACCCTCTGAGTCCCAACAGTGACTTTCTAAATCACCCTCCCTGCAAGACCACTGGGTGTGGTCCTAGGGTTCTGCCCCATCCCACAAGCCAGACAGGGGTCTCTGGGACACTGAGCCACCTGGGGTCCTGCTTGCCCCAAAGAGGTCAGTGTCCACCTCCACCTTCTGTTCCCACACAGGGTAGTCATTCTCGCTGTCCCTGGGGACAGTCCTTCCCCATTGCCTCCTCCTGCTCCAATTAAACCCGCCAGGCTGATGGTGCCCTTTCCCTCCGGGACTGACATTGCTAAAATAAATGGGGCGCCTCCCAGGCTTGGGGCAGCCTCAGATTGAGGGGGAGACGGGGACCGTGGCCAGAGGACCAGGGCAGCTTCTAGCTCCCCTCTCCTCGGCTCTGCTCAGAAGGCGCCACAAATGCCCTCCAGAAGCGGTCCAGGCCTGCCCCACCCCACACCTCCACCCTCCCGGCCCGGGGCCATGCCTAGGCAGCCTGCACCCATAGGGGCCAGGTGGCACTCCATCCCAGAGGATACTGTTTCCCCCGGGCCCAGCAGAGATACCCCTACTTGCGGAACTCCTCTCCTTGGCTGGGAAGGTGGGCGCAGGCATTGCCCCATTCCGGGCGTGGGGACCAGGAGTCCACTGTGCCAGCTCCCTCCGGCACCCACTCTGAGCTCAGAGCTCTCTCCGCTGCCCAGTCCTGCACTCTGGCCTGGGCAGAGCAGTCTCTCTCGGTGGCCATAGACTGGGGGCTGGAGTGCCCAGGCCAGGCCACAATGCAGCGTTCCCCGGGACCCAAGCAGGCAGAAGGTGGGGGGCCCCAAGCACCCTG
>NW_022103901.1:13827570-13831560 GCF_000313985.2 Echinops telfairi | reverse complement strand
GGGTCAAGGTCACCGAGCGGTTGGGCGAGGATCCCCCACCAGCCCACCCAGGACAGCGGCTGGAGTGCGGGAACCATGGGGGGCCTGGGGTGACGGCTCAACTGGCATTCTGCCTGCTTGGGGTGGGGGGTGGGGGACAGGTTCCAGGCTTGGGCCCAGTAGAAGGGAAGGAAGGCCACAGTCTCACAAAGTCCAGTGGGACTCCCGGCCCCACCTGGTAGGCCAGCCCCCACTTATGTTCCCTTGGCCCCTCTTGTCCCCCCAGCCCAGGGGTCCTCTGCAGGATCAGGGAGCAACACCTGCCCTTCCCAGTGCCCTAAGTCTCAGTCCAAAGCAGAGGAGCTGGTCATTCGCTCAGGCTCCTGTGCTGGGCTTTGGAAAACTGGACACCTAGGGGAGGCATACCACCAAGGGTTGGTGGGGAGGGGCCACCCTCAGAGAGATCCCCCTCGGAGCTGAGTACGAACTGGGCTACTGAGTCCGGGGTCTACCAAGGCCCACCCCTAGCTTCTCAGCACAGCTGGGCACCCACCCGTGGTCCTGGCAAGCATTCATGGTGGCTGACGATGATGTGTGAGTCCGGGTTGACTAGAGAAACAAATCCAGGGACACTCATGTGTGTAAGAGAGAGCTTTATATCAAAGAGCAATTGTATATTGAGAAAACATCCCAGTCCAGATCAAGTCCATAAATCTGATATTAGCCCTTAAGTCTGATACCAGTCCATAAATGCCTCTTTAGACTCATGCAGCACAGGCAATGATGCAAAATGCAAGGAGATCACAGGCCAGTGGGTGCCAAGTCTTGCGGATCCAGTGGCAGTGGAAGCATCTCAGCGCTGTCACAGGTCTCAGAGAAGAAGTTCCAGGGGCCGTTTTGCCCCGAGCTCAAAATGTACATTAATCACATTCATTTTTTGCCATATCGAACAGGAATAACCAAAGACAACAGCCAAGGAAAAGTCTCAAAACTTTATCGTCCCATGTTCTTTCCAGAAAACAAGCCAGTAAACTGCCTGCATGGACATATCTGACCTCCAACCAGCCAGAGAAGAAAAACTTCCACGAGGCAGAGGTCAGACAAGCATCCACTCTCCATCTTCATGATTTGTTTCTCTAGGACCCCACTCCCAAGGTACCGCTCCTCTGGGAAGCCCACGAGCCAAGACAACTGGACTCTCTTAAGCAGGCCGTGTCCACAGAGTCCCAGAGAAGCCTGTGCCCATTGCATGATCTTGTCCACCAAGGTCCCCCCGCCCCACCCCGCCAGCCTGTGCTGCCCTCCAGGACTCCCAGGAGAGCTCTTGCACTGTCTCAGGCACTGATAGGACAGACACCAGGGTGGGGGTCCCGGGATTTTATTTTCTATTCCACCCGCAATTCCAGGCGGCCTCTCCTGGCCGCCGGGTTTGGCCCAGGAGCATGGTCTAGGGCAGCCACTGACCAACATACAGAGCGTGCAGGCCGCATGGAGGTGGTTAGTCTGTCAAGTTCCTTCCGATCCATGTGTGCAACTCGTACCTCCCCATAGGGTTGTCAAGACGATGATCCTTTCGGAAGCAGACGTGTGACATCTCTGGATTCACTTGGACCAGCCCTCTGATGGATAATCCAGCATTCAACCATTTGTACCCACCCCCCAGGAGGCCTGTGTGCGCAGTTTCCGGCGGCTGCAGTTACGAGGTCCAAAGAAGTCATTGTGATCATATATTTTATGTTACAACTGGCACAAGGGCACGTTAAAAAGCGTGGGTGCAAAGAGAAACAAGACTATCAGCACCGCAGCTGTCCTTTCTCAATACAGCCTCCACTGAGGAATGGGCTTTTCTGCAAGCGGCCATCTCTCTAATAGCCCTTCCCTCCATGAATCCTGTGCCCGCTCTTCGATGGACCCCACGTCAAACGGCAGTTTGGGCATCCCCGAGGGTCTCCCATCATGGTCCTTTTCCATGTTCTTTGAGTTTGGGGAACAAAAGGAAGTCTGAAGGGCTGGAGGCCGGGTGGCCTGGGGGGCGAGGGGTAAGGAGTCCCAATGGCATTCTCTTGAGACAGCCCTGGTTACCCCCCCAAAGAATGAACTCCTCAGAGAGGGACACAGTCAACCCCAAATCATAAGAGGCCAGCCTTACTGGTCAGATGGAGACAGGTGGGACCCCAAGACTATGACCCTCCATCCTCCTTCAGGTCTAGCTCTGAACTCAGCCCCGTGTTGGGATGATCAACCATTTAAGATGAAGCATTTCCCCAAGGACCAAGTTCAGCGGGCTCAGGAGGAGGAGGGATGGGAACGGAACCCAGGGAACCCAGGGAGGCGGCGGGGGGCCCGGTGGTTCGTTGAGGGGACGGCAGCCCTGCTTTTCAAAGCTCTGACTCATCAGAATCGGATCGCCAGCCCAAACCATCCCCTGGTGGATGGCTAGCTGCACTTCACCATTTGCATGACCCGTGGGTCACAGGAGCCCTGTGGCATAGTGGTTACTCGTTGGGTTGCTAACTGTAAGGTCAGCAGTTTGAAACCACCGGTCAGTCTCTCCTAGAGAGAAAGACAGGGGCTTTCTACTCCTGTAGAGAGTCACAGTCTCAGAAAACCACAGGGGGCCGTTCTTCCCTGTCCTGTAGGGTCGCTATGAGTCGGCGTCCATTTGGCTAGGAGCAACACTGTCATAGCCAGTGTGTGAAAGACGTGGACTCAGAGAGGTGTCCGAGGCTAGCTATACACGGGCAGTGAGCTCCAGAGGTCACGCACGCATGTGCACGCGCACACGAACACCACAGTGGGCCAGGTGCTGGCGGCCTGGCAGCCGGCTTCGTCCCTGCTCGGGATGCAGGCTCCTCAGTTTGCCCTGGGAGTGGGACAAGTGGACACCAGCCAACACCCACAGCTGCTCCCCGAAGCGCGTTTGGTCACAAATTAGGGAGGAATTAGTACAACTCCAGGGCCAGAAAAGGGGAAATGGGAAAAGCCCTTCAAGGCAGCTTCCCCGGATGCTGCAGGGAAAACCAGGAAAGCCAGGGGCTCCGGTCTGGGGCGGTCTGTGGGCATCACTGCCCTAGAGGCTATGCCAGCCTCAGCCCCACCCACCCGGCTCCTCAGAAAGAGGGAGGTTCCCAGATAAAGCAAGAGGTGGGGCAGCCACCAAGAGCCAGGCACTGGTTCCCAGCCAGAAAAGCACTGCTCTGGGGTGCTGACTGACAGGCGCTGTCACTCGGCTGCATTGTTTGGGTGCCATCTTTTCTCTGACGCTCAGTTTCTCATCTGCAGAAGGGCTTTCCGGACAGAGCCCCAGGGAGTCTGTCCCTAGCGCAGTGACCAGGGATGATCCAGGGAGAAGTGTCTTCCACGTTATCAGCAGAGCCCCTGCAGAAGGCCATCCTGCTTGGTAAAGTGGAGGGGCAGAGACGAAGTGGAAGGCCCTGGATGGGATGGATGGACACCGTGGCTGTAGCAATGAGCTCAAGCAGAAGGACAGTTGGAAGGCTGGCACAGGACCGGGCCGTGCGTAGGGTACCGAGTCCACAGGACCTAGCAACAGCACAGACATCAGGGTACCCCAAACCAAACCCGTTCGACTGCTCTGAAAAGCCCTGGATAGCGTGGAAGAACGCGTGGACCAGAACCCAACATCGTAAGCGATCAAGTTTATCTTCAGATGGAGGCTGTGGGAGCCCTAAGACCCTGCGCCCTGCCCTTCAGGTCTGGAACTGAATTCCTCTGTGTTAGAGCCACCAACCATTTAAAGGTCAAAGAGCGGCATGGACCCAAGGCCAAAGTTCAGAGGGTTGGGAGACGGGGAGGAATGGGAGCGGGAGCCACCCGGAGGAAGTGGGATCGTGTGGAGGCGTCGAAGCAGAAGGTATTTGAATTGTTGCGTGGAAAACTGCGATCCCCTCATTCACCATAAAGAGTGAAAACAAGAGAAACGGGGGAAAAGAACCCAAATCACTGCCATACGGCTGATTCAGATGCACACTGGCCTTGCGGGACAGAGCC
>NW_022103901.1:13822574-13827002 GCF_000313985.2 Echinops telfairi | reverse complement strand
CGATGGTGTGTTCTGTTCTCCCTTGGACCTCCTCTCTCTTTCTCCCTGGGCCTTTCTCTCTCTCTCTCTCTCTCTGTCTCTCTGTCTGTCTCTCTGTCTCTCTCTCTCTCTCTCTCTCTCTCTCTCTCTCGGGTGTTTCTGGCCTGTGCTCCCTCGCTGTCTCTGCCTGTGATTTTTCCTCCGCTGGAATCTTTAAAGAACACACAGAGGCACGTAATTGAGCTGGGCCGTCTCCATGGTTGCAGCTGTGGAGTAACTGGAAGATCAATTTGGAACGACTGTCTCCGCAATAATTGCGCCTTAATAGTTTCTTCGAGGCAGAGCGGGGCTCCGTGTGAGGCTGCTGGGACAGCCTGGTACCTGGAGGGAAAGGCCACCTGGAGTCAACCAGTGGCCAAGGAGACCCAGGGCCAAGCCCCAGAGAGGACGCTTGGCCATGGCCAGAAGGAGTGGGGGTGAATGGGCAGGGCAGTCCGTCTCACCCCTCCCCAACACCCCTCCCGTGGCGTCCCTGCCTCACTGCTCCTACCCGCTGTGCCCCGCTCCTGTTTATAATTCATGCTTATGATCAGAATTATCAGCAATAATGATAACATGATTATAATTGCTGAGCTACCTGGCTCAATTGCAGCGCTGTTGGTAAATATTATGATAGAGACTCGCGTGGGCTCATGGACCTGCAGAGCTTGAGGGGCAGAGTGGGGATGAGTGAACCCCCCGGGGGGTTCTGTGGCCCCGCCTCCTGCCAGCCAAGCTCGCCAGACCCTCTCCAGCGAGTGCCACTCCAACACCCATTCGTCCATCCATTCTAACGCCCAACAAGCCTGGCCAGACCCACCTGAACCCACCTGCTTCAGCCTCAGCACAGGAGCCCTGGTGGCTCAGTGGGTTCTGAGTTCGGCTGCTACCTATAAGGTCAGCAGTTTGAAACCACCAGCCGCTCTGAGGAAGAAAGATGAGGCTTCCTCCTCCCAGGAGAATCACAGTCTCGGAAACCCACCAGGGCGGTTCTACCCTGTCCTGTAAAGTCTCCATGAGTGAGTTTGGGGTTGGGTTGCTTTTGGCTTTAACATCTACATGGATTCCACCTGGCAGAAGCAGCTCCAAATATTCAATAGGGACTTTTAGGGGACAGTGGGTTGATGTTCACGAGAGGACCCTCTCGGGTCACACAGCCCCGAGAATGTCCTCAGTGTCCCTGAACTGGAGCCGAGAAGCTGCGGACATGGTGTCTAGGTCGCTGGGCATAATCCCACGTACTTTGGACATGTTATCGGGAGAGACCGGTCCCTGGGGAAGGACTTTGTGCTTGGTAAAGTAGCGGGGCAGCGACAAAGAGGAAGGCCCTCCAGGAGGTGGACACGGTGGCTGCCCTGGTGGCTGCTCCACCACCGTGTGCAGGTGGCTCAGGACCAGGCCGGGTTTGGTTCTGCTGTGGACAGGGTCGCTGAGTCAGAACCAACTGGGCAGCAGCTAACAACAGCCATTCACCCCTGCAGCAAAATCACACACACACACACACACACACACACACACCCTTCCACCCCCCATGTTGGGACTGATGACTGACTCAGCTCCCCAGACCCCCGGGGGTGTTGCCAGGGGGTGTTGGCAGGACTCTGGCCCGGGGACTTTTCCGGCACGCAAGCCGGCCGTTGCTGAGCCAGCTCCAACACACGGTGCCCCCTCGTGGGTGTCAGAGTAGAACTGTGCTCACAGGGATCTCAGGAGCAGGCTTTCTGGGAGGAGACCACCAGGCCTTTCTTCTGAGGCACCTCAGATGGATTTGAACCTCCAGACTTTCCGTTGGCAACCAAACATCATCGCCACCGGGAGGGGGGCATTCCTTGGCACCCAGAGGCCCCTCTTTCTGTCCAGAAGACGTGAGGTCCAGAGGCCAACAAATGATCCCTTTTAGAGAGCTCCCCAGGACAGGCCGGCACAGCTGCCCAGAGGGGCTGCTCTAAGCTCGGCTCACTGGTATTCAGGGAGCGCCACCCCCACCCCTCACCCTGGGCCTCCCCCCTCCTCCCAGCAGCCTGCATGGTGTCCTGTCTTGGAGCTAGCTCTCTGTCCCTGTGGCAAGTGCATGTTGGTAAGAGGATGCTGGGTCCCGTGAGACCATGGGAGACACCCAGCTGGAGTTGGTGAGTGAAGCTCATGGGTGGTGGGCGCCCCATCTTCGAGCCCGGGACTCTGGGGCACAGAGAGGCTTACCCAGGGCCTGTCAGCCGCCACTTAGAGACTTCCCAGCACCAGGTCGGAGCCACGAGGCCTTCCCCACCCCCACCTTGCTGTATTATTCATCACCCGACATTCCCCCAGGGGTAAACACGCAGCAGGAGCATTTCAAATCCACTTTCCCGCTCTGAAAATCAAGAAATGAGCGGAGCACGCAAGCGGGCCGCTGGGGTGGGGCCTGGGACGACCACGCATCCAGACCCCTTCAGGACAGAAGCCCTGCACCCGGGCAAGTCCACCACGGGACAAGGAGGGTCTGGGCTGCAGCTCCTCCCTGCCACCCTTCCTACCCAGGCCTGGGAATGGCATGACCTCCCAGCCCGGGGCTGAAGCTGGGTCCCCCAAGACTAAGCAGCCAGGCTGGCCTGTGCAAGCACCTTGGCCTCTGGCTCTGAGCACACACAGGTGGTGCTTGTGCAGTTGAGACGATAAATACATGCTAGAGGCCCCAGTAGGAGCCCTGGTGGCAGAGTGGGTGACAAGTTGGGCTGCTAAATGCAAAGTCAGTAGTTTGAAACCACCTGCGGCCCTGCTGGAGAAAGATGAAGCTTCTACTCCCGGACAGAGTTACACTCTCAGAAGCACAGGGACAAGCCTGTCCTCTGCCCTCGCCCTGACTCGGCACCGGCTGGTGGCCGCAAGCTTGGAGTTTGGCCTGAGAGGCCTCCATAGGAGCCCTGGTGGCAGAGTGGGCTGCAAACAGGCCTGTTCACCGCAGAGTCAGCTGTTCAAAACCACCAGCGTCTCCTTGGGAGAAAGATGAGACTTTCTAAGCCCGTGAAGAGTTACAGCCCACGGAAACCCCCAGGGGCAGTTCTGCCCTGCCAGATCAGGTCACTGTGTGTCAGAAATAACTCCATGGCAGTGGGTGAGGACACTCCCCCACCCCCACCCCCTCACCGCCGGGAAGACCACAGCCCTTGGGAGCTCCCTCCTAGGCATGAGACCCCACAAATGTGACTCGGACAGAAACGTTCATTTCGTCGAAGAGCGCTGGGCAAGCAAGACCCTATCGGGCAGATGGCCTGGTAACAGCAGCCAAAGGACAGCCCCGAGCCTCCCGGGGGGCGGGGATGGAGGGGACCAGCCAGGAGCGAATCCTCAGGACAGGCTGCTAGGCTGAGGGAGGAGAGGATAGGCTATGGTGGAGTTTCAAAATACTTCTAGGGCCAGGAGGGGCCAACTTTTCCCAGGTCACCCCGCACCTGCTCTGCCCTGGAGCACCCTGGATCATGGAGGATTTGCTGCCTCCTCCGCTGGGGTCCAGGATAGGGTGGGTCTGGAGCCAGATGGGACCAGATGTCATCTGGCTTGCAGAGACCAGAAGAAAGAGAAACAGGCAAAGGCTCTTCTTCCCCCTAAGAGGTTACGACCAAAGATTGGGCTGAAAATCTCATTGCTCAATGAAGAGGGAGCCCGCATTCCAGAGAAGTAGGGGAAATGTGTCAGCCTTTTCTTCCTCAGTGCTGTCTCTCAGCTCATGATGTGCTCATTTCCTCTTCTGCATTATTTTAGAACAAGGAAAAATATAAATGACCAGCGTGTGTGTGTGTGTGTGTGTGTGTGTGTGTGTGTGTGTGAGTCCAGGTAGACTAGAGAAACAAATCCAGGGAGATTCTCACATGTGTCTAAGAAAGAGCTTTATAGACAAGAGCAACTGAACATTGAGAAAACATCCCAGCCCAGTCCAGATCAAGTCCATAAGTCCAATATTAGCCCATATGTCCCAGACCAATCTAGAAAGTTCTCTTCAGACTCACGAAACACATGCAGTGACACCAAATACAGGAAGATCACAGGCCAGTGGGTGGGAAGCCTTGTGGATCCAGCGGGCGGTGGAAGCCTCTCAGAGCTAGTAGGGATCTCCACATGACTTCTTCAGGTCCAGGGCATGGGCTATATCAGTGTGACGCCACGTGTCTTGTCAGTAGAGGGTCTCACAGGGAGTGAGCCAAGAGAGTGTCTCCCGCCTCCAAAGAGGAAAATACAGGAGTTCCCAGAATCCTCAGGAGAAGGCCACGCCCCCACAGAGGCCTCATTGGCTATGACCCGATTGACAGACTAGACTCCACCCCTTCACTCTTCATCCTCCCAGGTCCCAAATTGACACCAGATGATGTAACTACCACACCTTGTGTGTTTTCAATTCATCTTTTTTCTTTGTTTTCAAAATGTTCAAAACATTTT
>NW_022103901.1:13820208-13821279 GCF_000313985.2 Echinops telfairi | reverse complement strand
TGCAGAGATAATAATATGCACAAAAAACAGATCAAAACAAAGCAACAGAAGAAAACAAAACAACAAAAAGAAAAGCCTATAAATAGTTCAAGGTCTGTTTGTTGACTTTTAGGAGTGTTTTGTGGTCAAGTCTGATGGGGTGCCAAGCCCTGGCCCCAAAATCTATTTTTGGTATTCCCCAGGGACTTCATTGCTCTGCTCCCCTTGCTGTTCTGTTACATGCCCTTAGTGTTTTGCCCTGGTGTGGTGGGGTCGGATTGGGCACAGTTCCCTCACTGTGTCCCCCATAGGTATATTGGTCAGTAAGGGACGTCATGTCTTGTGGTGGGGCCGGCCGTATGGTCCTCTGTGTGCATTGGCTTCTCTGAGCAGGAATACTGTCCTCAAGACTTGGTGGACCAGGATGTGTTCCACTTTCTCTTCCTCCCGCTTCATTTGCTCCTGTGTGTTCTGATCAGACTTGCCCCTCTCTCTGAGATGTAGCTTCAGTGCTGTCCTCTGAAGTGAATTCTTCGGGGGTGGGGGTGGGGGTGTTATATATAGTTTTAGTCATTGAAATAAAATCTTACTTCCCATGTAATCTGAGCATCCTCTGTACCATACATCAACCAGTGACGATGCTCACTGTACTTGAACACTCTCAGTGACAGGAGGCTTGCTACTTCTCCAGGGAAATTGCTCACCAGTGTAGACAAGGATTTGGAAATGTGAGGTTCCTTACAAAGGGCTCCCCAAGAAAACCCTGGTGGCTAGCTGATACCAAGGGCTCAAGTAGAAAGCAAATGCTTGGGGAATGACGAGGGCAACAAATGTGCTTGACATACAATGGATGTATGGATGCATTCTGATAAGAGTTGTACAAGCCCCCAATAAAATGATTAAAAATAATAATAATAAAAAAACCCCTAAAACAAAAGAAGAAAACCCTGGTGGCATGGGGGTTGCACGTTGAGCTGCTCATGGAAGGCCGGATGTTTGACCTCCCCAGGGGCTCCTCGAGCAGAAGGGAGCCTTTCTCCTGAGAAAGAGTCACCTTCTTGGAAACGCAGGGCGGCAGTTCCACTCTGTGCC
>NW_022103901.1:13817309-13819386 GCF_000313985.2 Echinops telfairi | reverse complement strand
GGGGAAGATGAGGGAGGAGGGTGAGCAGGCAGGAAAGAGGAGGAGGAGGGTGAGAATGAGGAGGGAGGAGGGTGAATGGCGAGGAGGGAGAAAGGGGAGCAGGGAGTTAGGAAGGGCCAGGTGACCTCACCCCCAAGCCCCAAGCCCTCTTGGGGAGCTCTTCGCCCTCTCTATTGCTGACAGAGCCTTTCCCCCTTAGGCCTGTTGGGGAGGAGGAGATGGCTGGTTCACAGCCCACCCAGGTGCTGCAGGTCCTGGCCTCCGTTTCCCCCACCCCAGGGTGGTGGGGGTGGAGGGATGCTTACTGCCCTAGGTCCTCGTGGCTGGGGAAGTGCCGGCCCCACCCAGTGAGCCTCCAAGTTCCAAGGCTCTCTGAGCCCTGCTCTCCTGGGCTGCCAGTGAGCATACAGTAGGAGGCTCAGACGGGCAGTCCCGTGGCCCCTGCCTGGGAGAGAGAGGTACCCGCCCCTAGTCACCACGGTGCTCACGTGGGCTCTAGCTGAACTGGGCTGCACACCCACCCCCAGTTTCCCACAGCTGCGGCCTTGTGGAGGAGAAAGATGGGCCTTTCCGCTCCCACGAAGAGTGAAGCCCACAGGGGCCATTCTGCCCCGTCCTGCAGGGCCGGGTGGCTGCGTCCACATGGCGGGGGCTGTGGTTGGTTTGGATCGCCAGGCTGCTCCTCCTCAACCCAACCATCCCCACCAGCCTGGGTCCTTCCAGGTCCCTGGGGGTGTCAGCCTCTATTTTCATTACCTCTCTTCCAGGGTCCCTCCTCGGCCCAGGCCCCGGAGCGCTGGGCTGGGGAACGCGTTCCTATTCAGACGGCAGGGACCCTTCCAGGGCCCGAGGACACCGAGCCCACATCTGGTAATGGATACCCTTGACGGGTTTTATTGGAATGCAGCAGGCCCTGCACATGACCGGCTTTTTAATTAAGAAGCAGGCGCGCTGCCCTTCCCTCCCAAGCTGCCCTTGTGGCGGGCCGGCTAAGCGGTGGGGCAGAGTCACCCAGGCCTGGTCCAGCCACCTCTGCGGAGAGGGGGGCAGGGAGGTGACTCCATCGTGCATGGCACGGTCATCACCCAGCAGTGGCCCTGACCTGGGGAACACGTGGTCTGAGGGCAGGTACGGTATCACCTTCACCCCGTGCAGGTTTTATAGGACAAGTTTCTAGAAGGTTCTGAGGAAAGAGCTGAGCCAAGATGAAATGAAGCAAAGCAGAGGTACGGGAAGATGCCTTTGGACGGACGCCTGGCGATGGTGCCTTCCAGGCATCAGGTGCAGGCTCGGCAAAGCTCCGGTGCGAAGCCAGCATCCGTGTGCTGGATGATGGGGCTAAGACCAGAGGCTGACCGGCCAGGGCTTTGCATGCAGGGCCCATTAGGCTGACTTTCTCCTCAGGGCAGTAGGGAGCCCTAGAAAGTTCCTTGCAGAGGAGTGACGTGGTCAGAACTGAGTTTCCGAGCCATCGCTCTGGTGGCTGGTGTGACCGCAGGCTTGTGCTTCAGGGACCACAGTTTGGGGAAGCAGCGGCCAGCCGTTAGAGCCGAGGCCCAGGCCACCTTCTGAGGCTTGGTCACCCCCCAACTGCTCAAGAGCGTGGACTTTTGTGGGGCAGTGCCTTGCAGCTGTCTTGAGCCCCAGACGTACCTCCTCACGCCTGCTATTTTTAATGCTGCTGTCACCGTGTTGAAATTCAAATAAGTACCTCCAGTCCGGGTTCCTTTGCATAATTTTCCCCCAGTGCATATTTCCAAGGCTCCGAGGAAAGCAGCCTTCCCCCAGATGGGGACCCCTCCCTCTGGCTGGCTTTGCGGGAGGCAAGCTCGGGGGGTCCTGCGCGCTCAGTCCCAGACGGGGTTGAGGTTCTTGGGCAGGCCCGTTGCCTCTCCGAGCCTCAGTTTCCCCTTTGTGGGAAACTGGGGGAGGCGTGGGTGGCCTGATCTCTCAGAACCCACACGTGGTCTCCTTTTGCCCGGAGAAGCCTTGGGCAGAAGTAGTGAGGACAATGGACCCATTAAACAGACAAGGTAACCAAGACCCACGAAACCAGACCCGCTGGCTCCCAGTGAGC
>NW_022103901.1:13814942-13816714 GCF_000313985.2 Echinops telfairi | reverse complement strand
CCTTCCTCGCCTCCCCAGCCCCCCGCCCCCCAGCTCTAGAGTGTTCACCCCGAGTCTCCACAGCTCCAACCACGAAGCTGACCTGCTTATTCCAGTTTCAAGGATGGGCAAGGGATCCCGAAGCAACCGGCCAGAGCTTCACACCTGCCAGACCCCCAGGATGGATGCAGGAACGGGTGCGAGGCCTGCGGCTGACTCGTGCCACACAGCATGCCAGCCGGGGGCTGGACCTGTTGTCCCCAGCAGCACCGGCGTGCCCCAGCCCCTTCTCTAAGTGGTCGGCGGCATGGGAGTGGCTATGTCCCGCGGGACTTACAGGGAGGGCTTCTCCTTCCTCTCTCCCTCGTCAGCTGAGTCCGCAGACGTGCTGGTTGGAGCTCCAGCAGTCAGTCCTGTTGGATGTGGAGGTGACCGGTGCAGACAGACAGCAGTGAGGGAGCTGCCGCTGCTGGGTACCATCAGAGCGACCCTGGAACTCAAACGTACTGCCATCCGATCGATCCGGCTCCTCTCCGCCCTCTAGGGCAGAACTGCCCCTAACTCTTTATGGGAGTAGAAAGCCTCCTCTTGCTCCTGCAGAGCACCTGGTGGCTCTGAACTGATGACCTTGTGGTTAGCAGCCCAGTGTGCAACCCCCGTGCCACCAGGGCTCCTCAGCAACCCTATGGGCAACAGAAGAAAACCCGCCCAGTGCCCCGCCAGCCTCCCGACCACTCCTTTGTGGGAGGCCCTGCGGCAGCCGCTGTATCAACTTCATCTCCTTGAAGGTCTCCCAGCTTCCCGCCGGCCCTCTGCTTTCCGGGGCAGAACGTGGGAAGTCTAATTCTTAATATCGCTGTGAGTCGGCCCCTTCTAGAGTTAGCATTATATTTTTCATGGATCATTTCATCGGGGGGCTCTGACAAACCTTAGGACAATCCGTCATTCAATTGTATCAAGCACACTTGGACCCGGGTTGCCGTCATCATTTCCGAAACCTTTTCTTTCGACTTGAGCCCTTGGTATCAGCTCCTCGTTCCTCCGCTCCCATCCCCGTGGAGCCTGGATCACTGATCTATGGTTGTCGTTATCACGTGTCTTCGAGGGTTATTGATCAAAGACAAAAACCATCTTAAAAGTGAGAGAGTGCTACTTAAGACATCACTGTCTGGGTTATTTGTTTGTTTGTTTTCCCCCCAATCTGATACGCGTCCCTAGCCTAATTTTCTTTAGCCTACTTTTTTTCCCCCCTGAAAAGTTCTATCACTTTACTTTTCACACATAGTCCTTTGATACTTCGGGAGTCGTTGTTTGCTTACGTGGGAGGTGGGAATCTAATTTTACTTTTCCCCCCATCTGGACGGCTAATTGTCCTCACATCATCTATTGAAGAGTCCAAAACATAAGGTGCTTTGGCACACATTTACTAAAAGTTTCCCCGAGACCCTTGGAGAGAATGTTAGGGAATGAACTTAGAGTTTTAAGGACACTTAGCAATGTGGGTAAGCTATACCATGCTCATGGACAGGGACATGATGCTGCCCTGCACAATCCTACCCCATCTATGCGATTTCACGTAAATCCTGCCCAAAATGTTCGAGGTAAGAACAATGTGGCAAAAACAAGTTAAGGAATCAGAGAAAAGAAGACAAAGCTAGGAGGGGGGCTTGTGGGGGGGCTGGTATGGGGGCAGACATAGACCACACGTTTCCCGCTGAACTTTTTAGCTTCAAGGAGAAGGACCGCCCAGGTAGCATGGCTGTCTCTGGCCCAGATGCAAAGCAGAGGGCTGT
>NW_022103901.1:13811924-13813142 GCF_000313985.2 Echinops telfairi | reverse complement strand
GAGAAAATGATTGCCCGCAGCAGGAAGATTCCCCAGACTGATGGAACATCAGATTTCCAAAGGAGGAGGTAGTCAGTCAGACTTGCAGGGAGACTTGGAGGAGAAAGAATGTAGAAGACCAAGGGGCGGGCTAGAACAGACTTGAGAGTGCTGGCCACTCCTCCCCGCTCTCCTCAGGGCAGATCACTCTTGGGGAGCACTGCTGGGAGTGGGAGGTGGTAGCTCCTGAGGAGTCCCCGTGAAGGTGAAGCCCTTGGGCAGGTGTGCTTGCTGGGTGATAATGGCTCTTGACAATTCATCCCCAGCACCTACTGTGTGCCAGGAGTCCCTGGGTGGCTGTGAGCGGTCAATGCACTCGAAAGGCTGGTGGTTCGAACCCAGCCCACGGTGCCTTGGAAGACAAGCCTGGCACCCTAATTTTGACACATCCCTCGTAGCACACAGCTGTCCTCGGACGCCCCTGGGGTTGCCCCAGGAAGCCAGCTGGGCTGGGCTCTGGCCAGGTGCTGCGCTTGGGGTTAGGCTATGGGGGAATCAGGTTCTGCAGAGAACAGGTTTGCACAAGACCCCTGTGAACAGGGGGTGAGGAGAAAGGGTGTGTGTAAGGGAGGAGCTCTCAGAAAGGCTGGTCTACAGGTGTGGGCTTCGACAGGACTGATGGAGAACGAGGGGCCCGGAATGCCGGGCAGGAGGAGGAGGAGGAGGAGCATGTGTACAGAAATGACAACAGGTGAAGCTTAGGGGAGAGGGCCTAGTGAGGAGGGTGACAGGCCCCGGTCCATTTCAGGCTGAGGCTTCTGGGAAAAGAGAAGGTGAGGAGGGGTTGTTAGGTAAGGCGACCAGATTTAAAGCAGGACACCATTGACCGGGGTTGAGGGGTGGGGGGTTCTTGATTAAAAATTTGGTCTATATGGACCAAATAGACCGTTCCCTAGCTTGTCGTGCATTCTTTCCAAAAATCGAGACTGTCCCGCCAAAAGCTGGACGGCTGGTCACCTTAGTATTAGGGCATGTAGAAGGTGCTGGATCAACCTTAGGGACAGCGAGGTGGCCCCTTCTGGAGGAGAACAGCAGAAAGTTTTGCCAACGGTCCCAGAACAGTCTCAAACCAGGCTACAGAGCAGAGTCCGGAACGAGGGCTCCTGGCGGCTTTCCGTAGCCCATGTGGCCTCCACAGTGCACCCTCAGTCACAGGACAGGCTCTCAGCCCTCCCTGGT
>NW_022103901.1:13809418-13811296 GCF_000313985.2 Echinops telfairi | reverse complement strand
GAACCACAGGGACTCAGTGGCGGGCCGCCTAACAGGACCAGGAAATGCTTACCTAGTCTGAAGTCAGGAAAGGTGAGCCTCAGGGATGTAGCCTCTTACGTTGCTTATGTTATCGGTTGGTGAGCAAATCATCGGAGAAACCGGACTGTGTGCAGGAGAAGCGGGCATCAGCATTGGAGGAAGGCTTACTTACGAACAGCCTGCGATGCCCAGACGACACGCCTGGCTCGCTGAGAGTCAAGGGAGCTTGAAGACCAAGAGCCAAGATTTCCGCCTTCAGGACGGATTGCACCTCGGTGTAAAGAAAACAAGAATATTCCACCACCACCCAACTGGACTGACGAGTAACATCACGGTCAACAGGAGATACTGAAATTGTCGCAGGTGTCCTTGTACGGCTCCCTGGGAAGGGGCAGTCAAGAAATCCAATGATGCACCCCTAGGGGAGGGTCTACTGCAATAGACCTCAGGCGGTTTACAAAGCAAAGATGTCTATTTAAGGGGCCCCTGGCCCAAGCCCAGGGGTTTCCTCTCCCTTCGTATGCATGTGCTACCTAGACCGTGGGGAGAAGGGATGCCTTTAAATCCGGGTGTGGGTAAAGAATATTGAAGGAGCCACAGATGGCCAGAAGAATGTGCACATCGATCTTGGAAGACGTACAGCCAGAGTGCTCCTGAGAAGCCAGGGTGGTGGCATTGCATCTCATGTGCTCTGGACAGGTGATCAGTGGGAGGGGGGGGGGCGAGGGGGGAGGGGGCCCTGGAGAAGGAGAAAGGAGACCATGCTTGGTAGCTGGCTGGCAAAAAGAAGACAAGCCCCTCGATGATGAGATGGATGGACACCCCGCAACCACCATGGCGCAAGTATAGGAACCGCCGTGGGGTGGAGCCGGGCCGGGCTGTTGTTCTCAGGGTTGATCAAACCCCAAACCAAACTCACGGCCCTCAGTAGAGTCGATGGGACCTTCTGGGGTTGGTGAGTTTCCGAGGCTGGAGGAGAAAGCCTGGACTTTCTCCCGAGGAGTGGCTGGTGGTTTTGAATGACGAACCTTGCAGTCAGCAGCCCAAGCTATACCCACTGTGCCACCAGGGCTCCAGGGTCTGTAGGAGTGGGAGCAGACACAGCCACAAGGTGGGTGGCCCGAGTGTCCCAAGCAGTCCAAACCCACCCAGGGGCGTCGTGGCAGAAAGGCCGGGTGAGCGCTTGCCAGGAAGATGGCAGCTAAGCAAACGCTCAGGGGCTCAGGGCCCACCCTGTGAGTCTGGGGGCCCCAGGGGTGGGCATGAACCGAGAGACAATGTTTCATGTGTCTTAAAGGAGGACAAGAGGCCAGGTGAGGGGGGACAATACTGGACGAGAGGAGGGAGACGGGGTTGGAGTAGGCACAGATGTGCACTCACCGGGAAAGTGACAGGAGCAGGGAGCTCTACAACCAGGAGCCAGGGCATGCTCGCCCTGGCCAAGGTCTCCCCCATGGGCTCCATCCATAAATCCTGTAAAGCCAAGCAGCTGGGCTGAGGGCCGGCTGGTCAGCTTTGCAGTGGATGGGCTGAGGCTGACACCTGGTGTTCGGTTGGAAGCATTGCAGGCAAGACTTGAAGGGAGGTTCCCAGGGAGCCTGGGATGCATGGTCTCACTTGCTCTTCAGTTTCCACCCACGCTTCACACCCCCACCCTGTTCCCTGGGGAGGAGACCGCATTCTCCCAGCAGGATGTGAAACGCCAACCAATGCCTCCCCAGGCAGACAGAGCACAGTGGGTGAGGGGGCCGGAGAAAACCTACTTAGGTCCCTGTCATGTGATACAGGTGGGGTGAATCTGTCCTATTGGCCCTATTACTCTGCGGATGGGAAAGCTGGGTGCAGAAAGATTTAGGA
>NW_022103901.1:13777842-13808960 GCF_000313985.2 Echinops telfairi | reverse complement strand
CTTTGCTACTGTGACGAATCAAGCAACCCCCGTGAGAGGGTCGTTTGACCCCCAAAGGGGTCTCGCCCCACAGGTTGAGAACTGCTGACCCTGTTACTTACCGCCACAGAACCACTCTCAGCTATTCCAGCCAAAACAGCGGCTAAATTCCTTCTCCAGCCTTTTATCCCTGGGGATGCCCTGGGGTCTGTGTTGGGCTGACAGCTGCAAGGTCTGCCGCTCAGAACCCCCAGGCACCGTCAGGTAGTAGGGGTTTTTTTTGGGGGGGGGGCAGAGGGACTGGAATGTGGCTATAAGAAGCCCTAATGGCACAGCAGTTAAGCACACAGCTGCTAATCCAAAGCTCAAACACACTGGCTCCTTCACGGGAGGAAGATGAGCAGTCGGCTGACTGCCTTGGGGCTCCGATGAGGCAGTTATGGCCTGAAGGGTCGCTATGAGTTAAAATCGACTTGATGGGGGGTAGGTGGCTACAGGGCAGTGAATGGGTTAACGTGCAACTCCTAGCCAAAGTCTCTAAGTCCCACCAAGCCACCGTTTCCTGCAGGGGTCTGGTAAGAAGATGGGGGGAGATACTGATAGGGTTCACCTGTGAGTCCTTGTGAACAGGATTCCCTGGAGTGGCATCCTGCTGTGTATAAAAACGAGCCCTCTGGGAAGAAGGAGGAGGGATCTCATGATCAGCAAGAACCAGGAGTGGTCCTCTGGACCCGAGATCCCTGCACTGTGAACCTCCTGGATCCAGATGACAGTGATTGATACCATGGGAGCAGCAGCAGAGCACAGGACAGAGCGATGGACCCCCCTGCCCACGATAGACTCCCCTGCCCACGGCACAAAGCTGCGCGCAGGAGGCTGGCTTGTGGAGTGGAGCGTCTCGGGGCACTTCATCCAGGCAGCTGGGTTTGCTAGCCCCCTGGCCATTTAGTAGCAGACCTGAAAGAAACTTTGTCACATGTCCTGATAAAACAACTTAACCCTGAGCATTTCTCCCTGGCGTTACAACTTGTTAACCTCTTCAGTAAACCCTTTCACCATGAGATTTTGTCTGAGTTCAATGGCTAGTAGAACCTAGAGATCAAATGGGAACTATGGAGACATCACGGTGGCTGTGCCGTGTTTTATTCATTCACCAGCTGATGACGCAGGACATTCGCTTGTTTCTCAACTTCCCGCTGCTGTGAACATTGGTCTCTAAGTCTAGGTTTAGAGAAGCCCTGCTTTTAGTTATTTTGGGTTTGTACTGCTTGAGGAGGGGAACTGCTGACTTAGCTGGTCATTCTATGTCTGTAAGTGTTTGAAGAACTGCAAACTGTTTCCCACCCGTTCACATCCCCCTCAGCAACGCACAAAGATTCCAGGGTTTCCCTTAACTTGTCAACATTTGCTCCTTTCAGTGTTAGTTTGTAGCCGTCTTACAAGGGGGTGGTGTTGTTGTATCTCTCTGTGGTTTCGATTCACGTTTCCCTATCCACAGATGACGCTGGCCACGCATAGTCCTACTGTGGAGAGCTGTCTAAGGCGCTGGCCTATTTTCAACTGGGCTGGCCTATTTTCAACTGCGTTCTCTGTTGGACTGTTGGGTTGAAAAAAGAGTTCTTTATACATTCTGGAAACTAGACCATTCTCAGGAGCCCTGGTGGTGGAGTGGTCGTGGGTCGGGCTGTGAACCCCAAGCTCCGCCGATTGAAACCACCGGCCAGAGTGGGAGAGAGATGGGACTTTCTGTTCCTATCAAGTGACAGTCTCGGAAAGCCCCAGGGGCAGTCCTTCCGTCCAGTCAGGTCACTGTGAGTCAGCATCACCTGGACGGCAGCCAGTGACTGCTTGCTTGCTTGTGTTCAAGGTGCTTGGCTCTCGGTGG
Source organism: Echinops telfairi (assembly GCF_000313985.2). Taxonomy (NCBI): domain Eukaryota; kingdom Metazoa; phylum Chordata; class Mammalia; order Afrosoricida; family Tenrecidae; genus Echinops; species Echinops telfairi. The sequence goes on along the minus strand of NW_022103901.1, from coordinate 13,807,096 downwards.
CTGTTTCCAAGGAAAATGCCAGGTGCACAGGGCTGACCCGTTTGCTGAGGCTCCTGGGAATGCCAACCTGCTGACATACCTGCCTGCTGATCAAAAGGCTAGAGCAAAGGGTTCCAAACCGATTTGACCGGCTGCCCGCCCGTTTTTTCGGGGGTGGTGGTGGGGGTGGTGGTAAAAAAAGGTCAATGCCCACCCAGCACTGAAAACCTTTTGGACTCCAGGATAAAGTGGAAGTCTTCTCTTTCACAGTGCCCCAGGGATCGGCCGGTATTGTCCACTTTGGGGACCACTGGGCAGGCGGTTTGACCCCACCCAGAGGCCACTTGGAAGAAAGGCTTGGCGGTGGACAGGAAACCCAGCCACTGAAGGCCTTCGGAGCAGTTCAGACCCTGGGCGCAGCGCCCCGCCTCAGTGGGGGGTGGGGATTGGGTAAGATGAGAAGTCCACCAGGTGGTTGGTCCTTTGGGGGGAAGGAATTGAAACCACACGCGGCGCCGGGCGGGAGGTGGAGGCGGCTTTCTACTCCCGGACGCAGTTCCACTTTGTCCCATAGGGTCGCTAAGAGTTCAAGGACAAAGGCCATTTATAGTTGAGGCAGCAGCCCGCCAGGTAATAGGGTGCCCTTTAAACTCGGCCTCGAAACCCAGCCAGTGCTGCTGCGTTCCCTGCAGACGCGCTGGACACGCCCCCTCGCTCTAGCCCCCGCCGCACTCCACGCGCTGATCTGAACTTGAGCCAATAGGGGCCCTTGCCCTACGGCTTCCGGTTGGTTTCATCCAATAGGAGGTGCCATCAGGAGGAAGTGGGCGGGATGAGATGGGGAATGGGCGTATTGGTTCCTCCTGCTCCTCCCTCCGCCCCTGCTCCAGCCACACCGCACCATTTGGCTCTGCCTGGTGCCAGTAACAGCTGCCGGGCTTTGCTCTGCCCCTTGGGGGCAGCAATGGCTCCCCATGGCAGTCCTGTGGGTCCCTTCGCTCTGCCCCCAGCTGTACGCAGGGCCCTCTCATTACACTCCCATTCACCCTTGAACTCCGTTTCCTCCAGGATTCTGCCAGTACAGCTCCCCAGAAGGGACAAGGAGCTTGCTGACACCCCACTGTCTTGTTCCGTCACCCAGGGAAATGGCCTTAATGGCAGAACTTGAGTGACCACAACACCCTCCAAAAATAAAGTCCAAGTAAAAAACAACAAAACCCAACGAAGGTCCCAGTGGTCACATGATTCAGACAACCAGCCACTCCCATGAGCCGGGGTAGAACTGTGGTCCTTTGGGTTCCCAATGGTGGGCTTTATGGAAGGCCATTGTCACGCCTTTCTTTCAAGGAGTTCCTGGGTGCACTTGAAGTTGCAGCCTTCCCATTAGCAGCAGCTCAGTGTGTTAACTTTGGGGACCTGGAAACGGTTAGCATGCCTGACTGCCAACGCGAGGGCTGTCGGTTCTCGTCAACTCAAAGGAGGCACCAAACAAAGGCCTGGCCACCTGCTTCTGAAAGTCCCACGGGCTGCTGTTTATGCTGACACACCTGGGGGAGCCAGGAGTCAGAACGCACCGCATGACACAAGGTTGATGACCAGGAGCTTGCAGCGTACTGTTCCCGTGCCCTGGCGGAGGAAGCTCCGGTAGGGAGAAAATGCGCTCCCTAACACTGTAAACAAGCCCCTCAATCACGTGCTGGCTGCGTCACTGCCATTTTATATGGCAAGATTTTGTCTCTGCCAGAAAAAACCAGTGGTAGTGTTTAGCTTTTTCCTTGCAAAAAAACAAAACGAAACAAAAAACCCTCACTGCCATCCAACCGATCCTGAGCCATAGCGACCCTATAGGGCAGGGGAGAATTGCCCCTGTGCGTTTATAAGGCGACAACTCATGGGAGTTGAAATACCAACAGGTAACCCCTAAACCAGTGTTTCCTGGCAGGATGCTTCCAAACACACCACGAACAGATTCAGACCCAAGGGCGGGGCAAGGATCTTCCCATAGTGCTCTGCGCACAAGCTGCCCCAGGCCCCGGCTGCAACCCTTTGGTCTGTAGCAACATTCACACCCCAGTAGGAATTCGCGGCCCAATCCCGGACCAGCAACCCAGGGGCCCGCAGAGAGCCGCAGCCAACCAACAGTGGAGGTTCCGGACCTCAGTCACAAGCTTTATTGCCCCGAGCACGGACTTGCCACACATCCACAATTCCACTTTGGGGAGAGGAAGACAAGGAAGGGGGGGGGAGGGGGGTCCATGGCAGAACTGGAACCGAGCAGCAGGTGCAGAGGATCACCGCTGCTCCGTGGCTCCAGCCCCACCTGGTGCACGGGCCTCGCTGTTGGGTCACTAATGGCTGCCCCCTGGCCTGAGTGTGCGGACAAGAGCAGTACTGGGCTCTGGATTAGGCCGCCCAAGCGTGGCTTCTCTATGATTAATAAAACCTCATGCGAGCGCTACCAAAAGCCAACAGGGAAGGGGTCCAGGGTACCGACCTGCACGGTGGGACAGGCTGCGCTTAGGTGAGCGCATGCGCACCACCCGCCTGCGCCTGGATGAGATTTGCCTACCTGTCCGGGTGCGTTATAGGATCATCCCTGGCGAGCCTGAGCTTGGGGAGAGCGTTGCTGAGGCCCGGCGTAGGCTCGAAGCCAGCTACTCCCACCGCACACAGGCCTGGAGCAACTTAGCAGGGCTTCAGAGAAAAGAGGGGAGGCCACTAGATTTTTCTGTCCAACACACTTTCGGGGCTTATCCTGGTTACGGGAGGCAGGGCTGGCAGGTGGAGAGGCGGCAGTTGCTGGTACAGGGATGCACAGAGTATATGCAGCAAGTGCGCCCTGCCCGGGACCCGGGCCTGCACGGCCAGTGCACACACAAACCTAGTCAACGGGTGGGGAGGAGGGACCCCAGTCAAAACCTGCTCTGGGCTCCCCTGTGGCTGCCCCATCCCTAGCCCCAAACGAGGGCTGGCCAAAGGCAGTGGTGGAGTGCAGGAGGGCGACACCCCAGTTTCTCTAATACTGTAGCTCCTAGCTGCAGCTGGTGGGGCGTGGGGCAGAGAGGTCACACGCCACCCTCCAGGCACCGAGAACATGGAGTCCTACTGGACAGGAGGGTGGCGGAATCTAGTACCACTATTTAAAGGGGGCTCCGTATCTAGGGATGAGGAAGTAGAGGGCACCTCTATCAGGAAATGGCTTCAGAAAAGGGGCTCCTACCTGGTGCCTGCAGCCTAGACCCACCCGCTGGGTGCTTTCCCAGGTCCACTCCGGGGAAAACAGCTCTAGGTGACCCAGGGGGCTGAGGGCTGAGGAAGACAGCAGGGACGCAGTGGGAAAGCCTCCCCTCTTCCAGCTCCCAGGGGCTGCCCACCGGCAGGGAAGAGGGCGGCGAGGGAGGGGCCGACCCCTGGTCCCGGCTTCCCAGACGAACTCTGGAAACCGCTGGGCATCTGGGTGTCCGAGTGCCAGGCGGAGCCTGGATGCCACGGTCAGTGGAAGGCCGAGCTTGAGGGAGCCTCCTGGTCCGGCAGGGGGTTCTGGGAGGGGGATTGTCCACAGCGGTGAGTATGTCATTGTTACAAACACTGTTCTTGTCTCCAAAGTGACCATCCTGGCCCCTGCCTGGAGGGGGCGCCATCAGGGCAGGCCAGCGGTCTCTGGTGCGGGCTGGACCACTCCACCGGGTTCTTCAGGGTCAGTGCTTTTCCTAAGGGAGAGCAAGGCCCCGGTCAGCTGGGTGTTCTGGAAAGGCAGGCCCGCGTGGGCAGCAGCGAGGGCTCCCGGTAGATGGGTGCTGAGGGAGAGGTGGGGAGCATGGAGGGCCAGGCACAGAATGGCATATACACAGGTCTCGAGGCAGGAAGGCTCCTCAGAGGTGGCGGGGTGGGAGCTGTGGGTGACAGGTTGAGGGGAAGAGGCCAGAGGGGCTGGGCTTTACAAAGAGGCCGCAGGGCCTGTGTGAGGGCTGGCCAGAGAAGAGAGGATGGCAGAAGCCAGACTCAGAGGAGCACAGACAAAAAGGGGGTTCGTGGTTGCTTAGGGTTGGGGGGCCTGAGTAGGTGTGGGGGAGGAAAAGCTGTCAAAGCTCCACACCCCCTGCCTGTGAGCCCACCCGCTGCTCTGGGCGGAAAGCTGAGGCCGTCTGCGCCAGCCAAGATTTGCAGGCCTGGGAACCCTCCGGGGCAGCTCGACTGTCCTACAAGGTCGTCATGAGTTGGGGCTGACCCCACAGCAGTGGGGGTTGGGATGGGTGGGAGTGAGGCAGAGTCACAAAAAGCCACCACGACGATCTTGGGCAAAGGGGTCCAAGCACCGCGTTCTGAACGAGGTCAACACTTAGAGTGGCCTGACAGCAACGAACGTGACCGAGGACAAGGGGGCATGACACCAAGTCACGAAGTCAACTTGCCCCAACCCCGGACCCTGTCCCGAATCCCAAACCCAACCAGAGCGGTTGCCTCCGCTGAGTGGATCCTGACTCCTGGTGGCCCCCCACCCCCACCCCGCCCTGTGTCAGACTAGCACAGCGCTGCTCCTCAGCGCTTTCCAGGACCGGTTTTGTCAGAAGTAGATGGCTAGGTGCCTCTGGGCAGACTCACACTGCTAACACTTCGGTGAGCAGCCAGGGGTCTAGCTTTGTGTGGCCCCCTGTACTGGGGGGGTCAGAGGGGAGAGGGCAAACTCTGGAAGGCTTTGTTTTATCAACACACACGTTCAGGAAGTATACTAACCCTTAAAACGGCAACCTCAGTCAGCTCTCAGTGAGAAGGCTACTCTCATGAGGGTCGTCTTCTTTATACAATTTTGGATTTTTCCCCTCAAAGTGTCCAGAGAGACTGTGACTTTATCGTTTATTTTCTTTAAAGGAGGTTTTCATCAAAGGATCTGAACTAAGTGTGAGAGCGTTCAGGAGGACAGGTCCCTCTGAGAAGCGGACACCACACACACAGCCTATTGGTCCGTGTGTATGAAGAGGCCTTCAACAACAACAACAACAACAAAAGATCTGTGGGAAAATCCTGTGATTTGTTCATTTCCCCACAAACATTGTGAAGCCCCCTGGGACTGCCGGTGGTGGTGACAGGGTCATCCCCTGCAGAGAAGCCCGTCAGGATGGGAAGGCCGGGGTCCCCGGGCCACCCTTACCTCTTGTTTGTGGGCCTTGTCTTGCTGGTGGATGCCATTCGCGGATCCGGGACCGCTGAGGGCCTGTGAGGGTGGGGGAGAGGTCAAGCGAGGGTCTCTGGTGCCCACTAGAGGCGAGGTCTTCCTGATGGGGCGCCCCCACAGACTAAGGCCCCAACTGAGCTCCTCAGGAGGAAGTCAAGTCGGTCGGTCCCCCTTGGCCCAGAGGGCGGGGCTCTGTCCCTCAGACAGGGCTCCCGGGACGGGACTTGATCCCTTCAGTCAGGTTCATTGGGCGGGGCCATCTTCATTTAGATTTAACCATTCAGATTTGTCCTGGAGCTCCCAGGACAGGGCTCCCCAGATGGGGCCACCTCCCTTCCTCCTCCCTCAATGAGCCCAGCGCTGGCCATGGCTGACCTGGGACTTGTCGGGGCAGCTGCGCATGGCCTCCAGGAGCTTCTCCACCTGCTGGTTCTGGTCCAGTGCGTCACGCAAAGTGTCCTCTGTGCTGATCAGCTGGTGCTGCAGCCGCAGGAGCTCGGGCGCCGTGGAGGGGTCAATGAGGGAGTACCGCCTCTGTTCCGACAGGGACTTCTCTTTGACCTGGACGCAGCAGGAGACAGGAAGAGGGAGAGTGTGTGCGTGCGTGCACGTGTGTGTTTGTATGTACATGTGGGTTGGGGGAAGGCGGGCTTTACCGGCTCCACCTGGACTCCAGACCCAGCCCGACCACCAAAGTCCCCCACTTCACCTGAGAGCCCCCACTGAATGTTTCTCCCCGCTCCCTGCCTTGAATTCTCAGCTCTGCCAAGGGAGCTCACGTTCTCCGAGTCCCGGGACGCTCCGACTTCTTTCCCTCGGAATGATCCCAACCTCCGCCCTCCATCTCACCTGACCACCCTGCGTCTGGGCCTTGCCCCCTGTGACCGCCATGAACACTGGTTTTCAAGGTCTCCACGGCTGTGCCAACCCACCGTGGGCCCAGAGGCATCCCCTTTAAGAGGGCAGGCCAGCAACCTGACCCTACACTGTCCCCCACAGAGCCTGATCTTTTAGCTCAGCTCGGCCCCTCGGTGCTTTGGAGGCGGACACTTGCCTCCAGAAACCACCACCCTCGCCACGCCATGCCAGGCCCGCCACGCCACGCCCTTGGCCACGTCCACCCACCTCGCCCTCCCCCACGGCCACGCCCCCACGCACCTGCGCCGCCAGCTTCTCCCGCAGGCCCCGGATGTCCTCCTTGAGTTTCTGCTCCTTGATCCGCCACTCGGCCTTGTGGACTTCGCGGCTCAGGTCCCTCTCGGGCCCCGGGGAGTGGCGGTTGGCTTCCAGCAGCAACACGCGCAGTTCGTTCAGGCTCCTGGAGGGCGGGCAGCGCAGCGGGGTCAACCCTGCCCCGCCAGCTCCCGCACCTGGACACTGGTCCTGCTGCAGCAGGGGCCTCCCACCGGGGACGGGAGGGACCAGATCTGACCAAGGGGGTGGGGGGTGGGGATAGGAGGTGTCCTTGGCAGGCTTTTGTTCGAAAGGAGGCAAGGTGGATCGAAGTTCGAGGTTCACTGGAGCTGCAGACAGGGGGCCAGGGTCCCTCCAGCCCCTGGGCAAGGAGGGCAGGCGAATGTCCGAGCATGCCTGATCCGGGCCCCAACGACTCACCGCTCCTTCCGCAGCAGCTCCTGGCTGAGAAGGACCAGCTGGCCCGAGGCATCGTGGGTCTTCCGGGACATGGCCTCCAGCTCGGCCTCCAGCCGCCTGGTCTCCCTCAGCAGGCTTTCCACCTTCTTCTCCCCGCCCTTGCACTTCCCCTCCAGCCCTGCAGGGGGAAGAGGGGGTGTGTGGGACTGCGCCCCCCAGGGCCGAAGCTCGGCCCAGGGAACAGGTCTTCCCGGGAGGTGACAGCTAGGCAACCCACGGAGTGCTTGGAAGGCCCTCTCCTGTCCTTGGGGGGGCAGGCAGCAAGGGGCTTGAGAAGACGGCTACAAAAAGACCCTAAAGTATCAGCCGTTTGGTTTGAGTTCAGATCTTTCCGAGAGCTGACAGCCTCATCTTCCTCCCTCGGAGTGGTTGGTGGGTTTGAACCGCTGACCTTGAGTAGAGCAAAGAGCCATGCTTAACCCACGGTGCCACCAGGGCTCCTCTGCCTCGACAAAGCTCGAGCCAAACTCCCTGCCCCCGAGTTGAGCGGCATCTGGAGGGCAGGGCAGAACTTCCCTTGTGGGTTTCCGAGACCGTAGCTCTTTATGGGAGTAGAAAGCCCCATTTTTCTCCCACAGAGCGGCTGGTGGGTGCTGACCTTGTGGTTAGCAGTCCAACTCATGTCCACGGTGCCACCAGGGTTCCGTGACCTGGACACGGCTAAATCTTCTTGTTGGCCTTGGTGGGGCCTGAGGTCCTCAAGCCACGAGAATGTGACGGGAATTTGGTCAAACCGGGTGGGAAACGGTTCGCAAGATGTGAGCTATTCCCATGGGCCCCATCCCTGGCACTCTTGTGAGCAAGAAGCAGTGCCAGCTTATGCCCAAATCAAATTCCAGCCCACCAGCCCTGCCTGGCTCTCCGAGACAGCAATTCTGATACCCTGGCATCTTTTTCCAGGGCTCGGGGCAGTGACGCTGCTGTCAGAGTGGCCGAGGGGTCACAACCTTGTACCATGATGAGATTTCATAGGTGACCTGGCGGAGGGACGTGGCTGGGGCCCCAGGTTATGTCATGGGTGGGCATGGCTCATCTGTTCCACTCACTGCCGCTCAGGGAGACCCCCTTGCATCTCCCCGGCGGGAGGGAGACTTACCACTTACTTGGGCCCTGAGCATCTCGGTCTGGGATGTCAAGGCGGTCACTTCTTTGTCCCTCTTGTTCAGCTTGTCCTGCAGCTCTGAGGGGAGAGAACAAAGGGGCTACAGGCCCTGCGAGCCAGTGGCCGAGGCTGTGGCCGACCCCTGGGGACCATGCTGGACACCGAGTTTTGTCCTCACTCTGGAGAAGCCACCCTGAAGAGGAGGCTTCCACACGGGGTGGCCATGGGCCACTTGTCTCTCAGAGCCTTAGTTCCCACATGTGGAAAGTGGGCACGGTAGTAACGGCAGTGCCCAATGCCATGGCTGTTAAGCGTGCAGGGCTTCAGGGTAGCCATAACGGTCACGTATGGAAAACTAGCAGGAACACACGCCATGGACACCTGTCCAAACCCCAAAACCCACTGCCATCAAGTGGACTGCGACCCCTCGCGACCCTATAGGACTGGGCCAAGCTGCTCCTGTGGGTCTCCAAGGCTGTCAGTCTTTGCGGAAGCAGCAAGCCTCCTCTTTCTCCCAAGGAGCGGCTGGTGGGTTCGAACCGCTGACCTTTCGGTTAGCAGCCTGATGTGTAATCTGCTATGCCACCAGGGCTCCTCTGAAAGGTGTCAAGTCTCTGCTCATTTACAAATCTCATGCAACACCAATTAAACACACCCATCAGATTTTGCCTTTTCTGGGGGAGCCGGAGAGGGGAGCCCCTCCTGGTCAGACAGCATCGCATGTGGGGGGAGTGGGGTGTTGTGGTCACGTTAAAGACCCACCCTACCCTGTGCTTGTCATCTGTAGCCTTTTTGTTGCCAGTCCCTGGAGCAGAGGATCTGGGATTTAGTCGGGACGGATGCCTTGGCCATCCCCGGCAGCCTGGTGCACAGTGGAATGACGCGCTCCTGGTCCTGCACCCACCTCCTCTTCTATTGTTCGTACAAGGGGGTGGGTGGGTGGGGAGCCCATTGTTGCAGCCACGGCGTCAATCCACAACTCTCCACCCACCGGCCTGTGATCTTCCTGCATTGGCCATCACTGCATATGCTGCATTGAGTCTGAAGAATTTATGGACTAGTATTGGACATACAGGCTAATATTAGACTTATGGACTTGATCTGGACTGGGCTGGGATGTTTTCTCAATATACAATTACTCTTTGATATAAAGGTCTCTCTTGAACACATAATGAATCTGCCTGGATTTCTCTAGTTGACCTGGCCTAACTCAGTCACTTCATGGAATCTAAAGCTCAGGCTGGTGTTTTGGGTGAGCAGCGGGGCAGGAGGGCTACAAGGACACCTATCAAGATCCTGGGTACTTGTTTGGGGAACATGAGAATGGGTCCTTGCCTCACACCTTCTAGGAGGGTGAGTGTGAAATGCATCCAGCATTGGAAGACAGAAAATGAGACTTTAAAAGTACTAGATGAAATCCATTCAAAAGAAATAAGCCCAGAAGCCTACAGTAAAAAGATTAAAATAAGCTTATACTCTAGATAGCAAATCCCACCATTAGAAAAGTAAAAAAAATACAAGCCACGCATGGGGGCAGATGTTGACAATGTCCCATATAAAGAGCATGTAAAAAACCCAAAGATCAGTAACCCCGCTGGTGGGGGGGTGGGGGTGGTAGTTAGAGGGTGGGAGCAGAAAATAGTCACTCGGACTAAGAGGGAGGGAGCAGGCCGCTATTCAGACGCCTTCTACACTTCCGGGGGGCAACGACGACGACCTCGTCAGGGCCATTTTTGGAGGTGAGGTCTGGTGGGAGGGACAATTGGTCCGGCTCCCTGGCAGCTGCTGCCATGAAGACAGCCTCTGGCCCTCAGTGACCTCATGTCCAAGGGGACTGAGCAGCTGACACTTTGAAAGCAGATGGACAGACCACTCTTCCTAGCCTGGAAGTTGAAACCTGCTTAGCATCACAGCCACACACACCTCTCCGACAGACGACGGGACGGCTGTGCGTGGGGTGCCTGGGAAGGAACATTCTCCCACGGGGCCATCGCTGCCTCCCCTCGGCTTGATGGCGTCCCAGGTGACCGATGGCAGTCTGTCGGGGCACAGACTGGAGCACCCTAACTAGCCGTGGATAGGGACGTCGCTACGTACGTGGCGCAAGTCCCGCGGTTCTGGAAAACAAAGTGCCGACGGGGAAGGTCGGCAAGCTGTGTCACTATTCCGTGAGAAAAGTTAGGTGCGGTGTGGGAGGGATACTTCCACTCTGTTGACCTACTTGCTCGCACGTCAGACGTATTATCAGGAGCGCAAGGCCCGGAGAAGGACATCACGTTTGGTAACACAGAGGGTCACCAAAAACAGGCAGGCCTCAATCAGATGGACTGACGTGGTGGCTGCGACAGCGGCTCCAATAAGAACAACTGGGAGGAGGCCGGCACAGGACCGGGCAGTGTTCCATCCTGTGGAACAGAGGCTGCCGTGACTTAGAACTGACTTGTAGGTACCAAACAACCACACTGGCGCGTGTGTGTGTGTGTGTGTGTGTGTGTGTGTGTGTGTGTAAAATCTCTCTGGAGAAGACATAAGATTGCCCTTTCCAGACGTGTGTGTGTAAAATCTCTCTGGAGAAGACATAAGATTGCCCTTTCCAGACGTGTGTGTAAAATCTCTCTGGAGAAGACATACGACTGCCGTTTCCCTACACCTGACCAAATAAAAAACCCAAACGCACGGCCATCGAGTCAATTCCGAGTCACAGCGACCCCATAGGACAGGGTCGAACTGCCCCTGTGGGTTTCTGAGACTGTCACTCTTTAGGGAGTAGAAAGCCTCCTCTTTCTCCTGAGGAGCGGCTGGTGGTTTCAAACAGCTGACTTTATGGTTAGCAGCCCAACACATAATCATTATGTCACCAGGGCTCCTGCCAAAGGGCGGGTGACGTAGACCTCCCCCCTCCCCACCAGGCCCACTCACCCTCCACGGTCTCTTTCACCCTGATCTTCTCCTGGGAGATGTCATTGGCTTCGATCATCTGGAACGAGAGGCCCTTGTGAGGGGTGAGCGGACCTTCCCCCTGCCTGAGCCCCGGCCACCAATGGGGGTCCACAAGCCTGTCTCCCACCCCACACATACCACCGAGGCCCCTCTGCTGCTGTGGCTTCTGTGTGAGCGCCCCCACCCCCACTCTGTGGAAAGCTTACTGTCTTACATCTCCTTCCCGGGGAGACTGATGGGGGCTTGTCCTGGAGCCTCCCCTTCCAGACTCAACCCTCCCAGGCTCAGTCTCCCGTGCACACAGTAGGCACTGAATGCTGCACGGCACATCACTAATTATTTTTAATAAATAAACTCAGAAGCCGCAAAACAGAAAAAAAAAATTGATGTAAAAAAGTTTCCCCACGGCAACCACGGCTGCGAGGTGAAGCCCAAAGACAACGGACAGGCGGCTGTTTCTCAGCAGAAGTTCTGGCCTCCTGTCGGGCTGGTCGCCCTCTGAGCCTTCAGAGTCGGACACGGGATCAGGGCAGCACAGGGCCAGCGGTGGTCACCTCTGCCAAGGTGAGCCTCATACTTGCGTCCATGGATGCCAGGCTCCCTTCCAGCCCCAGGAAGCTGTGACTAACTAAAATCTTTCTGTCCAGCACAGCATGGATGTGGCTCAAAACTTAGACACTACCTAAAAGCAAAAACAAAACCCTCACACTGCAAAATTTTTTTAAAAACAATACTCAGTCATCAAGTTGAAGGCTACTCACAGTGACTCCACAGGACTGGGTAGACCCATCCCTGTGGGGTTCCAAGCCTGTAACTCTTCATGGGAGTAGAAAACCCCATCTTCCTCTGTGGAGTGGCTGGTGGGTTTGAACCGCCCACCTTTCGATTAGCAGCCCAAAGACTAACCCGCTACACCACGAGGGCCCCCCAAACCCAGCTGCTCCTGGTGTGAACCCTCTGGCTCTGGGGAGCACGTGGGCTCAGTGGCCCTAGCGAGGGCGAATAATCAAGAGAAGTGGTTTTGTTCCTTGGCTCCAGTGTGCTGGTGACTGAGGGGCAGGGCCAGCCCCAGCCCTCACCCCCCCATGCTCTGCTGCATACCCCTGCAGCCTGCTTTCCTCTCCGTCCTTCTCCCCAGGATCTTGCTAAGAAATATGTCGCCCCTCCTGAGAGAAGGGGAGGCCGCAGCAGGGGGACCTCGGTATGGTACAAGACCCCAAATCAAACCCACGGCTTCCGAGTCAACATCTCGGCTCATTTGGACCCCACAGGACAGAGTAGAAATGCCCCATAGGTTTCCGGAGGCTGTAAGTCTTTACGGGAGCAGACAGCCACATCTTTCTCCCTCAGAGCGACAGGTAGGTTTGAACCACCGGCCCCTGCTGTTAGCAGCCCAGCACTCGGCCCACTGTATTGCTCCTTCAGCATGCCGCCGGCAACCATACGCAGGCACCCCGTACTCCCGATAACGGAGTCCTCAAAGGCTAAGCTATGGCTTCCAGCTGCCTGGGGCCCGTTTCAGGGCAGCGACCACGAGACCTCCCGAGCCCAAAGATGGATTCTGCTGAGAAACCTCCACCTCGGGAGGGTTAAGGTGGATGGGGTACTCATGGGAGTGCTACCCAGAGCCTGGCACTGGTGCCCAGAGGGCTCTAGGGAGGGGTGGGCTCAACGCGAGCAGGAGGGACTAGCCTTCCAGACTGCAGTTCTGGGTGGCAGTGAGGTTCCACTGGGAATGGTGGTGTCAGATTCCCTGGGTCAGCAGGGAGGGATGCCTGGAGCGCAGGGACAGGCAAGGTTGGCCCCCACATCTTCGCCAGCCCATAGCTGAGTGGCAGACGGGGTAGAAGGTAAAAGGAGGAAGCATGGTGACATGGTGACATGGTGACTCCCTACAGCAGATGCCATCTGGGAGGGCTAGGGGGCTGTTTGAGGACTCAGAGAAAGCCAATCTCTCCAAACCTGGGGTGTCCTGATGGGGTTGGGGGGGCTCTCACCTGTGGGCATGCCACAGGGGGGCTGGAAGTCTCTAGCACTGGGCCACCCACCTCCCCGTCTGCCCCTGCCACCCGCTGGCCTGGCCCAGGGACAGAGGCCTACGTGGGTGTGCTGGGAGGAGCACGGGGACCCGAGGGCCTGCAGTCTGTTCTCGGCAACCCGGAGCCGCTCGGCCTCCTGGCGGCTCTGGGCCTCGGTGCGCTGCAGCCCCTCGTAGTCCAGCATCTTCTTCTCGGCCAGGGCGATCTGCTCCTTCAGGAACTCGATGGCCTGCGCCTGCCCGCGGTACTCCACGTCCAGCTTCTCCAGCTCGTGCACGCGCAGCTCCGCGTCCCGCCGCTGGTCCTGGGCCTCCTGCAGCTTCTGCCGGAGGCCCTCCTTCTCCTTGGCGTGCACGGCCGTCTCCAGGTCGTGCTTGGCTCGCAGGTTGCTCAGCTCCAGCTGGTGCTCCATCTTCACGCCCTCCAGCACGGCCCTCAGCTCGCCCAGCTCTTTCTGCTGGGCCCCGGGGCCCGAGTTCAGCGTGGCCTTGAGGTCCTCCAGGGACTTCTGGTGGTCGGAGGCCAGCGAGTCCAGCTTGGACTTCCAGTTGTCCATGAGGCCCATGTTCTCGTGGGTGGCCTGCTGGACCTTGGCCTTGAGGTCCGCCACCTCCTGCGCGTAGCGCTCGTTGGCCGCGCGCAGCTTCGCCACCTCGGCCTGGTAGGTCTTCAGCGCCGCCTCGTACGTGTCCCGCAGCGCGCCGCTCTCCCGCTGGTGCTCCTGGCTGGCCGACAGCAGCCGCTCGCGCAGCCGCAGGCTCTCGGCGGCCTCGGGGTGGTCGGTGGGCGGCGGGCTGGCCTGCAGCAGGTACTGCTGCAGCTCCTCGATCTCGCCGCGACGCAGGCTCAGCTCCTCCTCCAGCTGCAGCACCCGCGACTTCTCGGCCACCGTCGTCAGCTGCGGAAAAAGAGGGGGACGCGGGTCAGCCGGGAGGGAAGGAAGGGGGACCGCGGTGCGGGGTGGGGGTGGGAGGGCGGAGGGCACCGGGCACTTCCAGAAAGCCTTCCCACGCACGCCCTCACTCGGGAAGTCGAATGTCCCCATTGTCCTGCATGGGGTGGCGTGGCCGCTGGCCCAGACTGTCCAGTCTGAACGCCTGAAGCTGAACCAACTTGCGGCTCCCAGACCCTCCCTTCGCCTGAAAGGTCAACCTGACCACATCGATGACGCGGTTCCAAGGCTCTCACTGCCCTCCAGCCGATGCCAACTCACAGAGACCCCACAGGACAGGGCAGAAATGCCCTGTGTGGGTTTCTGTGGCTGTAACTCTATACTGGAGTAGAAAGCCTCGTTTTTCTCCCACAGAGCAGCTGGCGGCTTTGAACCGCTGATCCTCCGGTGCGCAGCTTAACGCATCATCACCGCACCACCAGGACTTGAAGACACTCTTTAAAACGTCTAAAATCTTTAGGAAGCGTTTGTGTGAGGGGTGTGGGGGAGGTGGAGGTAATCGTTTCTTCCGTAGTTGATTTCAATTCACGGAAATGGTTTCTCCTGGTTATCAAATGACCTGTCCATAGTTTGGAGGCTCCAACCGTCCACAGTGACGGGGTCAGTTTCCACAACCGGGCCTTTGTGCGCAGGCGTGGCTGGCGACCAAGTGCTGGCCGGTCTCTGCAAATGGCCCCCATGCATGCCCTTACACACGGGTCTCAGAGCCCCAAACGTATAGAGACCGACCTCGACTTCCTCCCCGTCCTGCTGGCTGCAGCGCTGCATGGCACTGGCCAGCCTGCAAAGTCGGGCCCTGGCACACACCTGGTGGTGCGAAGCAGCCGGTGGCGACGGGAGCCCGGACTTAAACGTGGTGCGTTCTCTCTGGCCTGGCTCCCAGCCTATTCCAAAAGCCAGACCCTGTGGCTGACAAAGATTCCCAACTCTTGGGGTCACTCCCATCCACCTGCACTTTTCTAGCCCCAGGTCCTTCAGCCTGGCCCCTCCTGCCCGCCATGATCGGTGAGCCCCTGGGTTAGACACTTGTACCCATCCGCCCGTGCCCTTGGCCAGCCTCCTGTGCTGGCGAAGGGGTCAGCCTGTTTCCAGGCCCTCCCACACCAGGGCCCGTCGACTCCCAAGATGCCCTCAATTTCTGAATGTGAGAAAGCCTCTTTGGGGCAATGCACAAGGGGGTAGGGGTCCCACGCACGGTGGGGGTGGACACAGGTCCGGAGAGCAAGGATCCCGCCACACCATCTAGCCTCCCCGGGCTGCGGGGCGGAAGCAGGTTGCCCATCTCTCCGTCCTGTGAGGGGCGTGGCAGAAGAAACCGGGCTGACAGCAATTGCAAAGGACAGAGCCAAGGGGGCCAGGAAGCCGAAGGGGACCACGGTTACCCTGTTGTCCGCTAACTCCCTGAGCAGCCGCTCGGCCTGCGCCTTCTCCAGCAGCAGGCTCCGCTCCAGCTCCCCAATGCGCGCGTGCTCCAGCTGCGTCTGGGTCTGTCCACCCGGGGCGGGGCGGGGCAGGGGCGGCGGGGAGAGGGCACGGGGGGCAGAGGAGGATGGAGGAAGAGAGAGAGAGAGAAAGAGAGAGAGGTGGCGTCATCTTCTGTGAACAAGGCAAGGAGAGCAGGTCACCAAGGAAAGACTTGAATTGACGCTGGGTAAGAGAGAGGGTCGGTCTGGGAGGCGGCGGGGTGGGGCCCGATACCCGCCCCTCACTGCGACCCAGCAGGCTGGGGGCGCTGAAGGTGGAGCCTCACACCGCTTCAGTCTCAGACCCAGATTTTAAAAACGGGGGTGACCTGGACCGCCAACTGGAATGGGAAAATTCGGGGTGGTAGTTCTGGATCGGGAGATGTGGGAGAGTCTCTAGAGTGGACAGCGGCCAGGACTGTGGAAAGCCACACAGGGGGGCATGGGCTGCTGCATCTTTGAGCTGACCACCGTGGTTTCAGGCCGTTGTCCGAGAGGCCCGTTGCCCTGCCATGTGGGGGTGTGTGTAGATGCGGGTGTGTGCCCCATGTTCTCCCGTCACCCCACCTTCTAAGAGGGGTGATGAAGGTCCTAGCAGGGCATCCGTCAGCCATCCTTTTTCCTGTTCTGGTGACCATTCCAGTTCACCCGCATTTTAAAGATCCAGGTCCACCTACATACCACTTCACTGGCAGTGACTGAGCCGGGCCAGACTGGTCCAAAGCTCTGCTTTGAGGGCTGAGGGTGGCGGCCATGGGCATTCCATTCCCCGGCCAGCTCCCTGGGGACACCCCAACTACCGCCTGCGCCCCTGGGGAGCCCAAAGCTCCGCCTCACTGGCAATCTCAGAAGCCCTTTGATAAATGAAGCAGGCGGGGCCCGGCACTGAAAGCAAAAAGCACCAATGGCATGGAAGGGCTTTGAAGAGTACTACCACCCACCTGGTCATCAGGCCGGGGGTGATCCCACCACCCGGCGCAGGTTCCTCGGTGGAGGCCAGGCTGTGCCTCCCACAGACCTGTCACCCCACTCCCATCCCCGGGGCTGAAGGAAGCACAGAAGCCCTTTTGTCTCAGCTCCACAAGCCCCACTTCATGCACTAACAAAGCTGCACATTCTCCGCATGCCCATTCTGCCCACGGCAGTTCCCACAACTGGCCCACAGGGGGCAGCAGCAAGCACAGGCCTGCTCCCAGGGCCTCATTCTCCAGCAGGAACTCGGTCTCTGGGGCAGGTCTGAGAGGAGGCAGGGCTTGCAATACAGCCGATGTGTCTGTGAGTCAAAACACTCATCAAAACCTAGAAGGGGGACGTGATGCCGTCACCTTGGGCAGAGCTGACGCTGCAAACCAACACTATCCATTCAAGAAATACTCTGCTAACAGTTTGTGTCAAAAGGTGCTGCTGCCGAATCATCAAAACCTTTAGGAAGCAAAAACATCCAACAGAGAAGCTGGTCTCTCGACATAACTAGCCTCCATCTGAGTCTCCGGCGGGTGACGTGTCCACCCTGCGGCTGTTCTTAGGTGCCGTCCAGCTGGTTCTGACCCACGGCGATTGTTCTGATGTTTGCAGCCACGGTGTCCATGCATCTCGTCGGGGGCCTCCCTCTTTTTCGCTGCCCCTCCACTGCTACCAAGCGCTGTGTCTACCAGTCTCCAGGGACTGGTGTCTTCTTGAAAACATGTGCACAGTATGTTCAGACATAAGTCTCTCCATCCTTGCCTCTAAGGAGCTCTCTGGCCGTACTTCTTCCGAGACAGGGGTGTGTGTCCTTTTGGGGGGGCCAGGCGACTTCCAGGACTCTTCTCCGGCACTGCAATCCAAAGGCGTTCATTCTTCTTCCGTCTTCCTTACCCAATGCCCATCTCTCGAACCCGCCGGGCAAGAGGGCCTCCAGGCTCATGCCTTTTCCCTGATCCTTGGGGGAAACACAAAGAAGTCTGAAGGCACAAGATCGGGGCTGGAGGCTGGATGGGTAAGGTTTCTCGGTGACCTTCCAAGAATGAGCAGGTGCCCTGTTGCGAGGGAACCTGTGCCTCGATGACACTTTCCCAGCTTCCTCACAAGTGGAGTTACCAGTCTCTGAGCCCCCGTCATCATGCCGTGCCCTTTGAGAAAACATGGTCACCCTTCGGGGGACCCTTCCCCACCGGAACTGGCCTCTCGGCCTTGCATGTCACTGGTCCAGCAGGGCCACTGTTGGGAATGGACCGTTCGCTTTGTTGTTCGGAAGGCACCCTCAGGAGACCAGGGCAAGCGGCGTTACTGGGAGCGCTGATCTGCAGGCCCCCCACTGAGGGCAGAGACGCGCCCTGACTGAAATGCTCCCCTGCGCGTATGAACCTGGAAGGTTCCTGGCAACGCTTTCCAAACTCACCGTCTTCCACGAAGGACGAATGACACGCGGGCACCAGGAACAATGAAAGCGGCCCCAGTCTAACAAGCAGCCCTGCCTGTTTGTTCTCTTGTAGAAAATTCCAGGCTGATGATGTGGGTGCCGCAATCCCACACACGCCAGCGCCGTCCTTCTCCCCGCCTCAATCGCTGCCTCTGATGGTGGGCACAGCCGCTCTGCCCTGGTCCCTCCCGAGAGATGGCGCCCAGAAGAGCATGCCCGTGGCCTTGTGGACAAGAGGAACCGTCCAGCTTCCTGACTTCAAAGGCGACCTCACTTGATCGCTAAGGGCCAGGGGCTACACCAGGACACCTTGCAAGCACTGCCAGAGCCAGTAGATCTGGGGACTGGGGGTCAGAGAGAGCCGTGGGGGGGCGGGGGGGGGGCGGCTCACTCGCTGCCATTGAGTCTGTGCCAACTCAGGGCCCCTGTGGGTTTCCAAGACTGACACTGTGGACAAGAGTGAAGAGAGAGCCCAGTCTTTCTCCCGAGGAGCTGGTTTTGAACTGCCGACCGTGCGGATCGCAGCCGGAGTGACACTGCACCACTAGGGCTCCTCTGAGCTGTACACAGGACTAAACCAGCAAGCGGCCACTGGAACTGGGGTGAGGGAGGTGCGCTGGAAGTCCCTGGGGGACCGTCCCCGGCGTAGCAGCTCTACAGACAAGGACTTTCCCCAGAGTCCACAGAGAAAGCCTCCCCGAGAGCCAGAGCCGTGAACACACACTTCTAGTTCCTGAACTGTGAGTAATAGACGTCTGTCTGTGAAAGCCACCCCCTTGTGGCAACGGGTACAGCGGCACTGTGAGAACCAAGACCAGGGCTGCGGGCAGTGGAAGCTGTCCAGTGCCTGCCCCGGTCACTCCCGGGTCCCCAAAGCTACTGTTCAGAGAGGCACCGGCAAGGTGGCTGGGCAGCTTGACAGGTGCTGATGTAACTTCCATCTGTGCACTAGCTTTAGATAGAATCCCGCCTCATCTGAGGGGGTGTCTTTGCTGTCTCCCCACCTAATAGGAGGGGCCCCACCTAGAAGGGAAAGCCCCGAACGCCACCTGGAAACTTTGGGGTCAGAGATGGGCCTAAACTTAGGTCTCCAGGACCCCCTTTCAGCTCCTTGAATCGGCGGGCACCCCTCATTTCTGGGCCACCATTCCTGTCTTACTGCCCGGCCTGAGTCCACCTCCCCGTCCTCCCCCATGCCGTGGCCCCAACCTGAGGACATGTCTCAGGTAACCAAGGCCCTGATCAGGTGCGTTCACGGGGCACCAGGTGCACTGGCTGGGACTCAACCTTGTAATTTGTAGTTCTTGAGGCCGCCCGTCAATCCCAGCTCATGGCGACCCCACCGCATCAAGGGAGAACTGGGCCCCCGAGGGGTTTCAGCAGCTCGCTTTGCAGAAGGGGGTCACCAGGTCTTCACTCCAAGGCACCTCTGGGTGGATGTCCTGTTAGGCAGCCGGTAAGTGAACCAACCATTTGCTTCACCCAAGGACCCCCCCACTTTACAACCAAGCTCTCAACCGACAGCAGACTCGGGGTGCATGGAGTTGGCCCTAGCTGTGAAAAACGGGCACTCCTGGGTGGATGAACTACGAACACGGAGTTACTCCTGGTGACTCCACAAAGCCAGGGCAGGGGCTGCTGTCGCCGCAGGCCACCAGGTGGTGGCAGAGGACAGCACAGCTCGTGGGCATCCACCGCCCACGAAAGAGAACCTCAAAACGCATTCCCAGTCTGGGACTTGGAAACCCATCGGGAAAAGCATCCGCTGACACTCCTGCCCTGGTCTGGGCACTGGGGATATTGAAGTGGAGAAGAGAGGCCGGGTTCCCCACCCTCAAGGGGACTGCAGTCAAGTCAGGGGAGGGGGGGGGCTGTGGGTGGAGGGACGCATGGTTAATAAATAAGCAAACCCACTGCCATTGAGTTGATGCCAACACAGAGAGACCCTATAACACCGGGAAGAACTCCCCCGTAGGTTTCCAAGACGTGACGTTACAGGAGCAGAGAGCCTTGTTCATCTCCCGCAGAGGGGCTGGTGGGTTCAAACCGCTGACTTGGAGGTTAGCATCGCAACGTGTAAACCCACTGTGCCACTGGACTCCCAGCCATCTGGTGAGGGGTGAGCTCCTTAAGCGTTTGACCAAAGGCAGCAGGTTAATGTTTAAGTTGAGTCTTTTGTATATATAAATATCTAACTGGCCCTGGGCAGATAAAAAGATTCCCCATTCCCACTCCGGTCTATAGGTTCCCAAACTTCTTTGGCAGACCGGCCCCTTTTCAGGAAAAACAACGAAAAACGTACCCAGCACTTCTGGCTAGTAAAAATGCTTGCACGCTAGCCTACCCAGGACGAGGTGTACAAACCTCCCTGTCAGGTCCACGCTGACTCAGTGCGTGGCTGTGGGTTTCCGGGACTAACAGCTATGGGAGTAGAAAGCCCAGTCTTTTCCCCAAAGAGATGCACGTGGTTTTGAACTGCCGACCTCGAGGCTCACAGCCCAACACATAACCACTAAACCACCAGGGCTCCTGGATAAAGCGCAGGTGTCTGCTTTTACAGCTCCCTAAATTGTTCCAGCCACCCCCAGCAGGGGGTGCCATCACCCACTTTGGGAAAAACGTTGCCTAGCCTGGACCTAAACCCCTGGACCAGGGGTCCTCAAACTCTATCCGGCCCGCCGGGTGTTTTTGCCCTGTTTGTTTTTTTACTTCAAAATAAGATATGTGCAGTGTGCATAGGAATTTGTTCACAGTTTTTAAAAAAACTATAGTTTGGCCCTCCAATGGGTCTGAGGGACAGTAAACTGGGCCCCTGTATAAAAAGCTTGAGGACCCCTGCCCTGGACATAGCCATTCCTTGGGAGAAAGATAAGAAAGCTCCCAGAATGCTCCGCAGCCTTGGAAACCCGTGGAGCACTCGACAGCAGTCGGCATCAACTGGGTGGCAGTGAGGGTGGTGGTTTGGGGGTTCGGTGGAGCCCCTGCTGACTGCCATCTGTAGAGGGCGTGCTGCCCAGGTCCTGCAGGAGGGCAGCCAGCCAGTGTGACCAAAGGACACGGGCGCTTGTCTGACACGTCCCCATGAAAGACGGTGTCACCATGTCTCTGCGCCACCTTGAGCCCTGACATCCGAGGGAGCAAATTCAGCTCCCCACCCCCAGAAGCAGCCAGCAGACCACGCAGGGCCCCATCCTAGTCAGGGCCACCCGGTACTGGACAGCCACCGCGTGCGTGCACCTCAGCTGCTGGGATGGCTTTTGGGCAATCAGAAACGACACTTTCCGATTTGGGCTGGGGCGTGACCTCGTGCAGAGAGTCCCCGAGTGGGGTCCCCAGATCAGCAGCATCACCTGGGAATGTATTGGAGACACGCATCTGCAGGCCCCCACCCAGACCTGCTGACTCAGAGCCTGAGGGGAGCCCCCCACCCCACCCCCGAGACGCTGAGCACCGCTCCAGTGTGAGACCCACTCATATTCCACAGATAAGGGAACGGAGACCCTGCAGGGGGCCGGCTGTCCAAGGACCACCCCTCCCAGCTCCCGGAGTCTTCTCCTGAGGTCGTCTCGGGTTAACCAGCGAGGGGGACACGGAAGACAGCCTGCTGCCCTGCACCCAAGGGCTCTGCAGATGTGGTGAGCAGAGGGCCGGGGGCAGGGTCTTCAAGGGTGGGGTACCCTGGAGAGGGGAAGGGCCAGCTTCATGCTGACCAGTGTGCCCAGGACACAACCACTGGCCACCCTAGGAGCTAAGCTCAGGGTCCGGGGCCCAGTCCCGCTGCCTGCTGTAAGACTTGGTAAGCCCCTTTGCCTTGGGCCTCAATTTCTTTGCCTAGTTTTTCTGAGACTCAGCAAACCATTTTCAAATTGAAATGCTCCCAAGAGCCCAGCATCAACGGAAGGCCCAGGGGACCTTTAGGGATATCTTTCAAGTTGTAGCAGGGGAACCCAGACCCTTGGGCCTTATGCCCAGTTCTATCTCCTTGCTACCTTCCATCCGCCCCACCCGGCCACTGACAGGGACCCGTGGGCCCTCTGGGGCCCAGCAGCTAAACCAATCCCACTTCCGACACCCGCTTCTCTCATTTGTGACCTGCCCCTTCCACTTGCCCTCCCAGGTGTGAATCCTGGCCCTGCCCATTCCTGCTCATCCTCTCCCTTGCAGGGGCATGGCGGCATGGCTGCCCAGACTCTGACAAATGGCTGCACCAGCCGGGCTGGGGGAGTCTGGGGGAGGGGCTCGGACGGTTACCTCCAGGTCTCCCTTGGTGATCGACTCCTCCTCCACTCGGAACTGCAGGTCCTCCACCTTCCTGCAGGGGGAGGGAGACAGCAGGCTGATGGCAGGGCTGTGCCCAGAGTGGTGGACCTCCCCAAGCCACCACGATCGGCCAGCGGCAGAGTGGCAAGGCCACCTGGGGCCAAGACTCCAGGCACAAAAGATGGTCTGCCGGAACAGGGGCCTGCCCAGAGGCCTACGGCAGATGGGGACAGAGCCTCCTGGAAACTTCCAGACTGCCTAATTCTGGCCGGCCCTCTAGGAATGAGGACCAGCAGTGTCCCTCATGTGGGTGTTGCATGTCACGGCAGTCCTCCTGGACGACGTGCGGAGTGAAGGGCATTCTGAGTGGGAGCCCAGTGGGGTTATGGTTGACTCTGCTTCTACTGGAGCTGGGAAGACTCTACCAATGGTCTAATTAGGAGGCGAGAGCAGGGCAGAGCGGGGAGGAAAATGAGTTTCCTTCTCCGTTGATCCCTCCTCACCCCCATGCCTCAAAGTCTGGGGCCAGAGGTCCCACCCGGACACCTGGTGGCTCCTGATGTGGAGGCCCCCAGTGCCCTGCTATAGGACAAAACTCCGGGAGGGGCAGGGGGTGGGGGAGACACACTTGCCCACACTGGGCTGGGGCTGCTGGCTTTGTGGGGAGCACACCACCCACCCCGAAGCTGCTGGGGTCTCCGGCCGACGCCCAGCACTCAGATGAGAACACAGTGGCCCAGAGAGGGCAAGCAGCCTGCCTGAGGTCACACAGCACACGGAGGGCGGTGCAGGCACATACAGGCACCCAGGCCCTTCCCCAACACGACCCCTCCCCACCCAAGACGCCTTCAAAGCCTGCTTTTGTTTGTTGGCTGGCACTGGGCACGTTGCCATGGGAACCAGATGTGTGGGCCCCATGACCGGCCGTCTCGGGAGGATATAAATACACCCCTGTCTCCCTGAGGCAGACAGCAACAACAGGCTGGGAGCATGTGCCTCGGCCGAAAGCCCAACAGACTCAGGTCAGGTGGGGGCGCAGGGGGTAATGCAGGGACCAGAGTATCACCCCGGATGCTGACTACCATGCTGAAAGTCCTGCTGGGGGTCCCCACAGGCCACCCAAACCAGCGGGGCACCTGCTGTCTGGTTGAGGGTGGGTGGGGCTGAAGGACATGCCTACATCTTTTGGTGGGGGTCTGGAGCCCACTGCCTCCCTCCTGACCCTCCTCGGGGCCAAGACGGTGGCCCGGGTGGGCCGAGGTTCCTCTCTGCAGCCCTGGAAAAGCCCGAGACACAGACAGAGGAGACCACCAGCCAGCCCCCTCCCACTGAGGCAGGGCAGAGGCAACCAGGGCCTGGCTGATGGCCTCAGGCAAGTCCCTTCTTGCCACCCATGATGTGAGAGAGATGAGCCGGCCTTCCAGGCTGACCCCTGACCTGCCTGCTGCGCGTAGCCTCAGCTCTCCGACCCGGACCCTGAGCACAGGCTGGGGGTGCAGGCTGTCGGGTTCAGAAGAGTTGAACGCACACACATAGCAGGGGGGTAAGGACCCAGAGGGTGCTGGGAGAGCAAGGGGCTGCCCGCCCCCACCCCATTTGTTGTGCAAGCAGAATGGGGCAAAACAGTGAGCCCCAAGGGACATGTCTCTGTGGGGTTTCTCCTGCACCCAGCACCTCGTAGGGGTTTTATCTGCCTGTTCCCCGCCCCCCGGCAGCCTGGAGAGATGGGGTGCATCACCTCACAGTACAGTGCGGAGACTGAGGCCCACAGAGAGCAGGCCACTCCCCAGAGGGCCGAGGCGGTGAGCGGTACAGGTGGGACGTGGGCCTGGGTCGGCCGAGCTGTGCCCGAGCCTGCGGTGGTGGCCCCATCCGTCGGGGCTTGGCACGTACCTCCTCTCCTCCTCCAGCTGGTTGGACAGGTCCACCTGCTCCTTGCGCACGCTGTCCACCAGCAGCCGGGCCCGCTGCAGCTTCTCCTCGGCCTCTACAACATACTGGCCCCGAGCCAGGGCCAGGACGGGGTCAGCCTCCTCCTGGGGCCCGGCGGCATGCCCCCACCCCACAATGGCCCCCACCCCTGACACCCCCAGTCCCTGGCCCTTCCCCCGCATGCACCTGTGGTCTTGTGAGGACCCGCCAAAGCACACAAGTGAGCTCGGCCTGGGTGCTCTCGGCACCCTGGGGGTAAGGTGGGGGTGAGCCAAGGCCCAAGAGGGGGGACAGGGCCCGGGAGGAAGCGCTCAGGTGGGGCAAGGACAGGCCTGTGGCCAAGGTAGATCCGACAGGCTCAGGGACGACGCGGGCGTGAGACCCTCAATCCAGCCTGTGAAGCTGCTCACGAGCAGGGTCTCAAGCGCGGGCACACGGGACCCGGCGCTGGTGTCCCCTTGGCCGGTGGCGGCCCCTGGGCGTCAGAGCAGAAGCTCGCTCTGTGAAGCCTTCAGGACGGTTCCGGGCCTTTCTTCAAGGCGCTGCCGACTGGATCTGAACGGCCAACCTCTGCGTTAGCAGCCGGTGCTGCCACTGGCCACGCCCGGGGATTTCGGAGGGAGCGCTGGTGGTGTGGTGGTTATGTGCCCCCGTGGGCTGCCATCCAAAGGGCCAACCGTTCAGAACCACCGGCCCCCCCACGGGAGAAGGACAGGCCCATCTCCTTCTGCAGAGTCAGCCTCGGCAGCCCACGGGGGCAGGGCTACCCTGGGCTCTGGGGTCACTGTGAGTCGGAGCCCACTCAGCAGCACGGGGCAGGGCATCTGTGAGGGGCTGAAGGGCTGCAGATGGCAGCGGGCGGGGCTGCCTCGGGGAGGGGACAACCCGAGACGGACGGGGACGCGGCCAGCGAGACAGCGAGAGCCTGGACAAACACCGCCGTGGAGTCTGTGCCGACCCCGGCGGCCCTGAGGACGGGCTGCGGCTGCCCCGAGGGCTTCTGCGGCTGCCAATCTTCACGCCAGCAGACGGCCTCGTCTTTCTCCCCCGAGCGGCTGGTGGGGTTCCGACTGCTGACATGGTCTTGGCAGCCCAACTTGTGACCCGCTGGACAACCCCCGAGCTCCTTCACGTCCAACTCCCAGAAAGCCCACCACCATCGAGGCCGCTGTGACTCAGCACGCCCCTAGAGGGCAGGGTAGAACTGCCCCTGTGGGTTTCCGAGGCTCACTCTTTACAGGAGCAGACAGCCCCCTCTTTCTCCCGCGGAGCAGCTAGTGGTTTCGAACTGCTGACCTTGAGGTAGCAGCCCTCCGTGTGCCCTGTGCTACCAGGGTACCTTCCATGTGATACAAAGTAACGAAACAAAGGACAGAAAACGAACACCACCCAGGTCCTGAAAGTAGGTGTGAGCGTCCAGAGAGAAAGAACATTTACAAACAAAGAGGGCAGGAAGGGCATTCACTAGCTTCTGAGGGCAACCTGGGGAAAGGGAGCGGACGGGCGGACCAGTCAGCCACAAAACCAGCTGCCACTGACTGGACACAGACGTCTGGACCCACGGGTGTCAGCATAGGACTGGGCTCCAGGGGAGACGCCCAGGGCTGCTTTTTCAGAAGTACCCCCAGCCCTTTCTCCCGAGGCACCTCGAGCTGAGCACACAGAGTGTGCGCCCCCCCAGGGAGACCGTGGATCATTTATCCCTTAGAGCAGCGGGTCTCAACCTTCCTCCTGCCGCGACCCTTTCAAACACCTCCTCATGTGGTGGTGACCCCCCGACCAAACATTATTTTCGTGGCTACTTCATCACTGTCATTTTGCTACTGTGATGAACCAGGCGACCCCTGTGAAAGGGCTGTTCCACTCCCAAAGGGGTCGAGACCCACCGGTTGAGAACCACTGCCTTGGAGCCCCGGGCTCTGTGTGTGCATGTGTGCGTGCACGCGGTCAGGGGGAGGTGGCCCGTGCCCACCTGCTCGTGCTGTGCCTTGAGCAGGGCGATCTCCTTCTCCACCTCGCAGATGTGGCTCGTGGCCTTGGCCACCTCGGCCCGCTCCAGGTCCCGCTCGGCCAGCAGCTGCTCGATGTGCTGCTGCTTCTCCTTCAGCGCCTCCTGCAAGGCCGTGGTGCCCGAGATCTTGCGGGCGTAGCGTGAGGAGGTCTCGGTGAGCTGCGGGAAGACGCGTGGGCGGGTGGGACTCAGGCGTCGCCTGTCCGGAGGCCTGTGAGCTCAGCTGGCTCTACCCAGCCATGTGTCCTGCCAAAGGTCTGGACTCCCAGGGCCCTGCCCTGTCCTGCCCTACAATGAGGCCTGGCTACTTACTCAGGGAGGATCGTCACAGCCGAGGTTCAGAAGCCCCTGGGACACTCTCTCTGGCCATGAGGAGCCTCCTTCCCAAGACTATGTTCAGAGTGAAGGGCCCACGTCCACTGAGGCGGCTGCACCAGACTGCCCGACTCCCTTGGCCTGTCTGTGAATTACCTTCTGACCCCTCTTAACTACCAGGGAAGAACCCAGGCTATGACAAATCTTATGTCACAATGACAATAAATATAAATGGGTTCATTTCCTCTATTAAAAAAAGGAACTTGTATCTTTGTTCAAAAGCCCTAAACTGAAGGACGCCTGTACCCAGACTGTCAGCGACACATGGGGTGCGGTGGGGGGACCTGGTCAGCCAGGCAGTGCCCCCTCCCCAGCCCCACCCTTACCAGGCCACTTCGGCTGGGCCGGCCTCCCACGGAGGAGGCCACGGAGCTGACAGAGCTGATGGAGGAGCTGCTGGGGCTGTGTGTGAGGGCAGAGACCCCCATGGTCATGCGCTTGGTCTTCTTGGCTTTGGCTGGGCTGGTGGACGGGAAGCCGATGCGGATGACCTTGTGGATCGGTGCGAAGAGGCCGAACTTGGGCGGACACTGGAAGTACCTGCGGAAGGGGGCAAGGGTGACCCTGCGGTCATGGCCCCACAGCTCAGAGCCTCCATGCTCCCCACCCTGTTCAGAGCCCAGAGGGCAGAGAGGCACCTCCTTGGGGTCCCGTGACCCATACCCCAGGCTGGAAATCCCCGAGACAGGAAGACGGTATTCCTAGAAAATGAACCAGTCACTGGGGAGCAAGGGCAATCACCGAGCCCCCGGCCCCGTGCCAGTCCCTGTCTGTGAATGCCCACTGCCAGCTCCCCGGAGCCTCCTCTGCTATCTGAAGATCCCGGGTGAGGACAGCGAGTCGCAGAGAGGTCAGTCACACACTAGTGACGGGGCAGAGGCTTGGCTCCCACACCTGTGTCGGAAACTTGCCCGGCCAGACCTGCCACTCACTCTCAGAGTTGCCCTCGGGCCACCCCAGGCCCAAGGCATTTCACCGGCTTCCTGTCCCTGGGGGTGGGGTGGGGGGCGGTGCCCACCATGCCCTTCGATTCTGAAACTGAAACACCGCCATGAACATGGAGGCGAAATGCTGTCTCAAGGACTTCAGAGCCTCTTCTTGGACAACCTCGGGGGTCACGGGTTCAGGGGACAGAGTGCTCGGAGCAAGACCAAGCCACTGCCGCTGGGTCGGGTCCAGTTTCCAGCAATGCTGGGGGCAGAGCTGTACAGTCGGGTTTCTGAGACTAAGATTCCTTATTTACAGGCCATTGCTCTCCCCGAGTGGCTGGGGGCTGGAACTGCTGACCTCATAGGGAACAGTCCAGAGCTTCACTCATGGTCCTACAAAGGCCCCTACAAGGGCCCCAAGGGGAGGGCTAACAGCTGATATCTCCCACCTATGGGTCTCTGCCCAGACCCCCCACCCACCCCTTATCTAGGACCCTCTTCCATCCTTTTGCAGAAGCAAACGGACTCTTGAGCCTGGCTCAAGTCCCGTTCAAGCCCTGACCTCTCCACCGAGGTGGCAGTGACCACAACCATGGGTCACTCAGGCCACCTCACTTCAATCCCACCCCTCACCTCTCACCCCGAGACCACTCTGCAGTGCAGGGAACCCACCGACGCCCTTCTCCTCTGAGAAGGCGGGGAACCCTCCTGGAGCCAGCTGTGATTCAGGTAGAGTCCTGGGGTCAAGTGCTATCTGATGAGGTCACATGCTATGGGGACTGGGGGCGTGGAGGGCAGGGACCACTGGCCCCACCTACAGCATGGCAGGGAAAGGGAGCCAGGGGACAAACAGATGGACTCTCCTCGAGCTTGCTGTGGCTTGCTGTGTGACCTTGAGCAATGACCTCTCTGGCCTCTGTTCACTCATCTGTCAAATGAGGGTGAGCGTGCTACCCACCTCTCTTGGGGGCGCTGCTGGGGGACATGAGCGGAAGCACCAACATCAGGGTGACTGGCACACCGCACCCCCCTCAACATTGGCTTCCTCAGGAGCCCCATCCCCACCCCAGGCTCTGAAATCCCTCGACCATCCCCTCCAGAAGCTCCCCCCGCACCTGGTGCCTGCCACGGCCCCGTCGTTCTTCCCAAGGGGTTCGTCCAGCTCCACGCCACACCACTCGCCCTTGGCGAAGTCTGTCTCCCCCACATAGCGCACCACGCCCGTCTTCGTCCCACCAACCTGTCGGCACAGGGAGAGAAACTCTGCATGGGGGAAGGAGGGGGCTGGGGCAGAGCCAACACAGAGGAGGCCGAGAGGACACAGGTCCACCCACTGTCTCCCAGGACCCTCCCACCAAAGAGCCCAGGCTCTGGACACAGTCAGACCTGTGTTCAAACCCTGTCTCTGCCACGCTGTGGGAGCCTCGGCAGAATTATCACTCAACCGCTCTGAGCCTCTGCATCTGCATCTGAGCGTGTCATCTGCAAAAAGTGTTTTTGGAAGGTTTAAATACTCTACGGTTCAGTACTGGATTATTGTTCAGTATCGGTGAGGTAGTTAGTCTATTGTGACAACCTGGATGATAAACACATGTGGGGTTAATTGAAGGGCAGAGATAAATGGCTCAATGAGCCTCGCCTTTCGAGTTCTCAGGTCTCTTGCTTTCTGATGGTCGGACCAGGGTGCAGCTGCCTTAGCCAGTTCCCTGCTTCAGCTGGCAAGGCTCACTTCCTGCAGGACATCCCCAAGGTGAAGCCGCATGGACTTACCCCGATGCAGCCCTGGGTGCTGGAGCACCCATGTGGAGACCCCTGCCAGTGCTGAGATGCTTACACCTTCACTGACTCAGCTTTCCTCCTGCAGTGGGCATTATTGCATGTATTTTGTGAGATGGAGGAGGACTTGGTGGATTGATGTCGGACATATGGGTTAATGTTGGACTTGTGGGCTTGGGCAGCACTGGGTTGGGATGTTTTCTTGATGTGCACTTAACCTTTATGTAAAACTCTTATACATGGGTTTCTGTGGATTTGTTTCTCTAAAG
>NW_022103901.1:13776588-13777623 GCF_000313985.2 Echinops telfairi | reverse complement strand
AAAACTCCTCTCCTGGCATCTTTTGGTATTTACCTCCACGTGAGTGCAATGTGTTTATAGTCAACGGCTGTCTTCTCAAGAGGATCAGCCATCAGCCCTGCCCCCAACCCCGTGCCCCACAAGGCTGTCGCTCTCTCCAGGGTGGAGGGTACAGGAGCCCAGTGAGCCCAAAGCCCGTCAGGGTTAGGGCTCAGCTTTCTGAACGGAAGTCTCCCCCCAACCTTCTTTCTTCGGTCAGCCCTGTGCCATCTGGGTCCTCTCTGCCCAGCTTCCTTCCTCCTAACTCGGCGAGCTCCGCCGAAACCTGCCCACGATGGGTGACCTTGCCGGTACTGGGATCGACTGGTGACACAGTTCCTAGCACCCTAGCAACAGGAAGCCACCACTGGACAGGCTGACCGGCAGCTGGTGATGCTAAGGGTTCTGAAATAAACAGGCTCAGCTCCCTGCTTGCGAGTCCAGGCCGACTCAGGTGGGCCTGCAGGACGGGCAGAACTGCCTGTGTGGGTTTCCGAAACGGCACCTCTTTACGGGAGTGGAAAGTGTGAGCCACGGTCTCAATGTGTTGCCTGTACCAACATGTTTCAGTCAGGGAAATCAACCGACACAGAGGTGATTCGATTCCCAGCGACCCATGCGGGTCAGAGCGGAACCGAGTGCAACTTGGGGTTCCTTCAACGGCTGACTTTCCAGAAGTCTCTCCCCAGGCCTTTCCTCAGGGGTCCCTCTGGGTGGCCTCAAGGCTCCCACATTTCAGTGAGCAGCCAGGACAGTGACTGTTTGGGACGCCCAGGAAAGCTCTCACCTCCGACGAAGGGCTCGCTGAGATTCCCATTTGACAGATGGGAAGACAGACGCCCAGGAAGGTTCAGAAAGGAGCCCACGCACCCTCTGTGTGGTTCCTGATGAGGCCTGTGTGTCCCTGGCCTGAGCACTAGCTAAGTCCCTCTCCTCCGAGCCCCCAGGGCCAGCTTGTCCCCTCTCCTCCGAGCCCCCAGGACCAGCTTGTCCCCTCTCCTCCGAGCCCCCAGGGCC
>NW_022103901.1:13774852-13776478 GCF_000313985.2 Echinops telfairi | reverse complement strand
TTGTCCCCTCTCCTCCCAGCCCCCAGGACCAGCTTGTCCCCTCCTCTCCTCCCAGCCCCCAGGGCCAGCTTATCCCCTCTTCTCCGAGCCCCCAGGGCCAGCTTGTCTCCTCCGAGCCCCCAGGGCCAGCTTGTCACCATGCGGAGGTGGGAAGGGGAGGCGGGCGGTGCCCACTGCACTCACCAGCACTCGGTCTCCCAGGCGCAGGTCCTTGTCGCCCCGCTTCACGGAGCCGCTGTCTGAGAGGTTGGAGCCAGACTCGTTGCCCGTCTTGACGGAGCTGTTGAGGACGCTGTCCCGCAGCGGGATGACGCGGCTCGCCAGCGGGGGCGTGGCCGTGCCCGAGTGCAGCGACAGGTTCTGTGCAGTCAGCGACTCCACTGAGTGCGAGTCAGAGCCCTCGGCAGCGGGCTGCCGGGTCAGCTTGGAGGGCCGCGTGAAGATGCCCTGCAGCGCCTGGCACTCGAAGTAGCGCACGCCGCCCACCGAGCCGTCATTCTTGCCCACGGGGTCGTCCAGCACCACGCCCGCCCACTGGCCCGGTGCAAACTGCGTCTCGCCCAGGTACTGCACCAAGCCTGGCTTCACGCCGTTCACCCACACCCGCTCGCCCACCACGAAGTCCCCCAGGAAGTCATCGCCCACTTCGGCCGCCTTTGGGCCTGGCTTCTCGGGGGCGGGGGAGGCTGAGGAGGGTCCGGATGCCTGCTTGTGCAGGGGGGAGCCTGGGGAGCAAGGAGAAGAGGCAGTTAGGGCCGAGGCGGGGACTGGACCCTGGGTGGCCCCCAGAGCTGAGCCTCACTCAGCCCGGCGGGCTCGGTGCCTGTTCACAGATGGGGACACCGAGGCACATGGGTGCTACACATGGTTAAGCGCTAGACTATGAGCCTGGGGGTGGCATCTGAACCCACCCTGAAGCGCCTCTGTGACCCCCCCACCAATGCTCATGGAAGCAGTCAAGAGATCAAACACATTGCACGAGGTACACAGGCGGCACCAGCCCTCGTTTAGAGAGGTGAGAAGCCGGGAGTTAACTTTCAAGAATGAGCTGTGCTTGAGCCATGGGATTTCCAGTTGCCTCCCATGCATGGGGCGTTCAACACAGAATCGGGGAGACAGAAGATGACCCGGCGCATGTGAACTGTGGTGCTGGAGAACACTGAGAAGCATCGTGCCACGGGGCAAACAAACCTGTCTTGGAAAAAGTACAGCCAGAGTGGGCCTCAAGGGACAAGGACGGTGAGAATTCATCGCACGGCCTTTGGAGAGACCCGCCCCTGGAGAAGGGCATCGCGCTTGGTAACGTGGAGGGGCGGCGCCAAACATGAAGGGCCTCCCACATCGGGACACCTGAGGGGACGGGGCAGGGCCGCTCTGCTGGACATCAAGCCGCTGCGAATTGGGACAGACAACCGTGCCTCACAAGGACGTCGCCGAGGAGCTTGGGGGATAGGCCTGACAGCCGGCTTCGGACCCTTGAAAGCTCTGGGGAGCCCACTTCCACTGCATACAAGGAGGCTTCCTGAATGTGCTCGACTTGAAACACCACCACCAGCGGGAGGGCGGAGCCCCCAGCCCACGGAGGCTTCCCAGGGTGCAGCGGAGCCCCCAGCCCACAGAGGCTTC
>NW_022103901.1:13752141-13774722 GCF_000313985.2 Echinops telfairi | reverse complement strand
AGGCTTCCCAGGGTGCAGCGGAGCCCCCAGCCCACGGAGGCTTCCCAGGGTGCGGCGCCCCTTCTCACCACTAGGTGGGCCCTTCCTTAGGAAGCACTAAATCAGCACCGTGGGCGTGGGTTCCAGCTCAGACTGGGTCTGTGGGTCTGCCTGGTCACCACCACGAGAGTCTGTCCACCTTGCTGTTACTCAAGTAGCAGCTACCATCCCCTGAGCAGCCCTGGTGGCGCAGTGGTTATGCGTTGGGCTGCTAACTGCAAGGTCAGCGGTCCGAAACCACCAGCTGCTCCTCGGGATAAAGACAAGGCTTTCCATGCCCGTAAGCGATGAAAGATCTCGGAAACTCACAGGGGCAGTCGGAATCAACTCGATGGCAGCGAGTGGCCATCCGTGGGGTGCCTGTGGGACTTCAAACGCATTCTATTCTTCTTGTTATTGCTGAAGGGGCCCAGAGTCAGACCCACCCCAACGCCCCGAGAACTCAAAGAGCTTCCAAAAGTTGGTGGGGAAAAAATTCCATGAGCTTTCCATCCCATTTTGCCACGAGCTTCTAGAAGCCCTCTCCTGCAATGGGACAAGAGGCTGCCCAGCACTGGCCCACCCCACGGGGGCCTGCGGGTCAGACCACGTTGCAATCCAGGCAGTTTCTAATGCCTGATTTTTCAGGAGAGGTCACCAGGCCTTTCTTGCTTATTTTCCAGGTCCATCTCCATCTGGAAACTTCTTCAGCAGCAGCAGCATGGGCATAGCAACAGGTAAGAGAACCGGGCTCTCCCACGTGGAAGGGCAGGATTCTACCATGGACCCCCCACGGCCTCCACCCTCATCTTGTCCTTGTTGCCAAGGAACCTTTGCGTGGGTCCTGACCCACCGCGAGACCCCGGGCACAACAGAAGGAAACACTGGCCGGTCCTGCGCCCTCCTCACACTTCTTCCCGTGCCTGAGCCCGCTGTTGCAGCCACGGTGCCGGTCCACCTCCCTGGGGTGGGGGTGGGGGGGGGGAGGGCTTCTTTTTTGCTGCCCCTCCACTGTACCAGACATGACTCTTAGCTTAGAGACTAGGAAACAGGAGGTTAACACGAGGCAGGCATGGAGCCCAGGGGCTCCCTTCTCAGCTGCTGCTCCCTGTAACATGCCTGGTGGGTGCTGGGCAGCTCTCGGCCCCTCCCTACAGCCACTGAGCGCAAACAGACTCCAACTGCTGCCCCAGGTAGGCGCCTGCCTCAGCCGACCTCTTTTTTTCAGCCAGAGACGGAGGCCCACGTTGAGGGGCACCCAGCTGGCTATTCTGGGCAGAAAGCTGCCCTCTCAGCTGCCTTCCTCCGCAGCTGTCCCAGCCCAGCCGGACCCCAGGTAATCCCCCCTGCCCCAGCCCCTCAGGGGGACACACAGCCAGGGACCAGTTGTTTCAACAGCTGCCGAAACCCAGGTCAAAATGCTGTGGACCCTCGAGTGGCTATTTCCCTTTGCTGCACCGCCCCCGTGCCCCTCCAGCGACAATGCCCTTGCCCACATGCAGTCCCCTTCACACCGGGAAACTTCCCATGTCGGAGAGGGGCAAGCCCAGGAAAACCTGCCATGGTCCCCCACATCCCACCCTCCCTGAGCCACCCCAAGCCCCTTCCCACAGTCAGGCCTCAGAGTCCCCGCAGGAAGAGCTGGGGTCCCGTCAGCTGACACCTTCTGTCCCGTGCATGTGGGAGCTGGAAGAGTCCCAGGCCTGCACCCCACCCGCACAGGGTCCGAGGGAGTGCTCCAGGGTGGGGCCGGGTGCTTCCTTCAGGGCAGCCATGGCTCCAAGCCCTGCCCACCCCACCCCCTCGGGGCAGCACAGGACGATGACCAGCTGCCAGAAGGCCCAATGACCACAGCCAATTCAGGGGAGCAACTGGCCCCCTCCCCAAAGGCCGACGCCGGCCCAGACGCAGACACAAGGGAGATCATGTCGGGCTTCAAGAATTTTGATGAACAGGGTTAGAGGGAATAACTTGGGGGCGGCAGCTGGTCCAACAGCAGGTGGGAGGGGGAGGGGGGCCCAGTCAGGGCCCACCCTCTTGCAGTGCTCAGGTCCTGCCCTGCTGAGGAAGTGGGGACAGGCCTTTGTAGGCCACTTGCACCCCACTCCGTCCACTGCACCTCACTAGGAGGTGCTGGAGACCACAGGCAGGAGGGCTCCAGCTTGCCACTTCTGTAGGGGAGGGGTTCACACAGGGGACTGGGGTGTTTCCCAGAACCCCTCGGTGACCCACCCTCCCGTGCCTCTTAACCTCACTTCTCTCAGAGAGCCAGGCAGCTCGCCCCAATTTCTGATCTAGCCCCTAAGCCACCTCCTCAGAGAAGCCTTCCCTGACTGCTTGGGCCCAGAGCCAGCACATCCCGTAACGTGCTCGGCCCACATGGCCTTCACAGTCAACCCTGGGTGGGATCATGGTCCGGCGACGGTGAGAGGCTAAGCATCGGTTCTTGAAAGCCCCCACGTTGAGTCCTTTTGTTGCAGTGGCCTTGGAAAAATGAGGGAGCGCCCCCCACGAGCACCCCCCCCCACAGACGTTCACTGCGCTTCTCCCCCTTCCCCATGCTCGAATCCAAATCCACTCACGCGCTCACCAAGAAATAAACCAGCCATGCCGGAAACCGCTCCCGAGCCCATGCCCTCACGCCCTTCCTTGGGCTCCCAGTGAACCCCACGGAGATCTGGCTCCCGGGGCCTTCTCGCTCCAGAAGGGTCTCCAGCCTCCAGCCTTACCTCCCCGTCAAAGGCCTAATCCCACCGCCCCCTCCCACTCATTTCCACTCACTAACTGGGGGTCACTGCTTAGGTTCCCAGGGCCTTTCAGACTGCGATGACGACCCCTGGTAGCACGGTGGGTTAAGCGCTGGGCTGTGAATGCAGAGGTCAGCAGTTTAAGATCACCAGCTGCACAGGAGGAAGATGGGCGTTCTGTTCCTGGCACGACTCACAGCCTCAGAAACCCACAGGGCAGTTCTCCCGACGTGGCACCTGGGTTGCTACGACTCAGAACTGTCTTGATGGCGGGGAGCCTGGTGCTGAAGCAGGCGTTGACAGCGAGGCGGTCGGCTGCCGTAAAGAGCTCCAGTCCTGGCCACCCACAGGGGCAGTTCGACTCTGTCCTCTGGGGCACTATGAGCCGGCATCACGCAACGGCAGGGAGTGGGCTACTTTTACTGAGGTCCACAGAACGGCATGAACCAGAACATAGTTAAAGTCCAGGCGGTGGTCGGCTCCGACGCACGCATGTTGGTGGTGGTGGTGGTCGAGAACCAGGGAGCTGACCGAGACACCTCACATCACAGAACTGCACCCCGGGGGACTGTTTCCTGGCTGTGATCTTGGTCCAGGCAGACCACCAGCCTCCTTTCTTCTGAAGAGTGGCTGGGGGGGGCAAGGGGGCGGGAGCAAGGGAGGGCGGCTGGAATAAATGAACCATCCAATTAATAGTCAGATGCTTAACTGGACGAGCCACCAGGCCGCTCGCTGCGGCCTGTGTGGGTTTTGTAAGCCCGATAATAAAATGCAATGTTCTAAGGGAAGAAATATAAAAGAGAGAAGGTGCTCTTCGGTCGGTTTCCCCTGGAAGCAATTTCAAAAGACAAAACCGACTCACTGTCCTGACATTCACCAAGAACTATCCCACCCCGTGTCCCCCAGTAACAGGGGAGCCAGTGACTAACCAGCACTCCGGCCACTCACATGACAGAGCCATCTTTGACAAGAGGCCTTCCGGAGTGACAGGGGAAATCGGACCTAGTCCGGAGTCCAGGCAGCAGGTACCTGGGGTGGGGTGCTGAAGCGGTGGGGGGAGGGGGGGCAGGAATGGGAACAGGCCAAAAAAAAAAAAAAGAGAATCCCTTAAGAGGGGTTGTCGGGATCACCTCAGTGCCACACGTGAACTCAGGGGTCCCAGGTGGCCATGCAGGGAGACAAGCAGAGCCCTGCTGCCAAGAAGCCCTGGTGGGTTCCTCTCTGAGCTTCCAACCACGAGATCAGCAGTTCAAACCCACCAGCTGCTCCTCAGGAAAAAGCTGATGCTGCCTGCTCCCGTAGTTACAGTCTTGGAACCCCACAGGGCAGTTCCACCTGGTCCTAGGGGACAGTGATTTATCCCCCAAGTGTGTGAATGAACGTGGTCACACAGGATGTTAATGGGTGGAAGAAAAACCACTTTTAAAAAGTGTTTGTTACAGCACC
Organism: Echinops telfairi; assembly: GCF_000313985.2. Lineage (NCBI taxonomy): Eukaryota > Metazoa > Chordata > Mammalia > Afrosoricida > Tenrecidae > Echinops > Echinops telfairi. The sequence goes on along the minus strand of NW_022103901.1, from coordinate 13,770,511 downwards.
AATCCACTGCCGTGGAGTCCATGCTGTAGAGCTTAATGGGACCAGACAGCCTCACCTTTCTCCCGCCGAGGAGCAGGTGGGTTTGAACCCTCACCGATGCTGACCTGACAGTACCACTTTGCAGGGCCCCTTTGCAGAGGTTAAGCTAGACATAAACAAAGATCTCCACTGTAACCACCTTTTAAAATGGTGACAATACCTATAAAAAAGCAATTGCCATTTCAGCTGGGTTTTTTGTTTTGTTTTGTAACAAGCAGAGTCCGCGATGTTAATTAAAGCCATTGCGCTATGCAACCTTACTTCCGAAACTTGTGCCTCGCCCCAAATGGAAGCTCCGTTTCCCTTAGGCAGTAACTGCCCTCCTCTCCTCCCTCCACTAAGAAGCTCTGGTCCTGTGTGTTTGCTTAAACTGATCTAAATTAAACCAAACTACACTAATCTAAGCGGAACTCAACTCCCTGCCGTGAAGTCCAATCCATACAGGCCAGAACGGGCCCTGTGGGTGTCTGAGACTGTCAGGCTTTGCAGGAGGAGAAAACCTCGTCTTTTTCCCGGAGAGCGGCCGGTGGTTTCAAACTGCTGACCTGGAGGTTAGTTAGCCCGGCCACTTAGACTAGCCCAGATGTTCACCGAAGCGGGACGGGACCAGATGTGAACACAACAACAAAGTGTTTGGAAATCAGCAGGTTCGAAGGCGGTGAGGGCTCCCGGCTGGGCTCTCCAGAACCTTGAAGCGGCTCTCGCAAGCAGTCAGAGAAGGGGCTAAAAATAAGATGACCGCAGGATGCGCTCACCCGAGCCTCAACACCTGCGCGGGTGAGGGGGGTGCTATTCAGGATGTCAGCAGGCACAAGCCAGCCTGGCCCGGGCCACACGTGGTCACCTGGCCTCAAGGGAGGGCATTTTCTGCTCATTACCCTCTACGGAGAAAAGGGGGGGGGGCTTGGTGGCACAGGCGATTAAGCACTGGGCAGGGAACCACAAGGTCGTGGTTTGAGCCGCTCCAAGGGGGAAAGGCGGAGAGGCTTGTCTGCTTCGGAAGACTTGCAGCCGTGGGAGCTCCGCGGAGCAGTTCTCTGTCCTTCAGGGTGCTGGGAGCTGGAATCCACTCGCCGTGGGTGGGTTGTGTTGTTTTGGGGTTTGGGGGGGGTGTGTTTGCCCTCCAAGAAAATCTTGCCGGCCCGTCAAGACCAGTGAAAGCACCCCCACCCCCACCCCTCATGTGCTCGGGGGCTGCGCATCCCCCAGGGACTGGTTCTCTCAGGTCTCTGCTTCCAACCCACTGTTCAGTCTCCCTCCCCGGCGACAGGGACCCCCCTCTGTACCCCACCCAGACCAGAGCCCCGGGTGGCTCTCAGGTCACCTCCTGTCACCCCCTGCAGCTCCTGGGCCGTGAGTCCTGACACCTGTCTAAAATGACATACCTGGATGACCCCAGCCCCAGGGGTGGACCCCAGGATTAAGGCCCTCCCTCACCCCAGCAGGTGCCCAGAGACGCAGGAAGAAGCGAGCAGACCCCAGCACCCCACAAGGCTTTTCCCACCCCCACTGGCCACTGCCTCTGACACCATCCACCAGCCTGGCCCCCCAGGGAGGATGGAGGGGCCCCTCCCTACCCACCCCAACCACCTAGGCGGGTCCCACCTGAAGCTCCGCCCAGACTGATAGCTGCATGCCTCTATCTGTCCCCGGGTTATTCAGACCCCAAGGGAAGGCCCCAAGGCCTCCTGAGGGAGGCCGGCCCCAACTGCAGACCCCACCAGCCAGCCAGCAGCGGGCGGCTTACCAGGGAGAGCGCAGAGCCAGCTGCCCATGGAGAAGCCCCGCTGCAGCGCTGGCTGCCCCGCCCGGATCAATGCATCGATGCCGATGCTGGAGGAGGAGGAGGACGTCAGGGGCTTGGGGAGGTGCCCTGCCCCCGCCCCGCACTGGCCTGGCGCCAGGAGAAAATTCAGGATGTGGTTATAGAGAAGCTGGGGAAGAGACTTGGCAGCGTGAGAGGGCTGCTCCCCGGCTTGCTGAGAAAGTGCCCCTGGCAAGGCTCAGCACCCCGCCCATCTTGGTCCTCCCTGGATGAGCCTCTGGGATCAGTGCCTTCAATGGGGGCGACCTCTAACCTCTGACCTCCCAAGAGTGTGAGGGTGAAGACAATCCCCCAGGGTGGGGTCAGTGTTGCAGATGACAGTCACCAGCCCTGTGGCCACCCAGATGCCCAGGCCAGGGCCCAGGCAGCCCTAGGTGGGCCCTCTGCAGGATCTAGGGAGGAGGTGGGTCCTGCCTTGAGGCTCTGCTCCAGGTCTGGGGAGGACACCCCCTCCCATTTCCGCCCCTGCTCCCCATCAGTCTGTCTTTGCTCTCCTGGAAGCTGAGTCTCCACACCTGGTTCGGGGACAGCTTTGAGCAGCCTACTAAGATCAGGTGGCTGTCTGCCCACCTCTCCCCATGCACATGAGGCCTTTCAAATGGCAGATCCCATTTTTGTGGGAGCCCCCACGGGTAGGGCCTGGGTGTCTGGCTGGGTCCAGGTGCCCCCACCTTGCAGGGCTGGTTCCCGTGCGTGGCTGGCTGGCGTGGTGATGGTGGCAGAAGGCTGAGCAGGGCTGAGCTGCCTCCCCACCCCCCCCACCCCCCCACCCCCGCTGTCACCTCTACTCCTGAGTTGGGGAGGGGGCAGGGGGGAACAGTTGGCGGGGCTGTGAGACCCTGTGGGGCGGGAAGGCACAATCCTACCAGGAGTTGCTTTTGTGTCTGCTCCAGGGTCCCTAGAGAAGAGGGGTGGCTGGAGCCTCGAGGCATGGCCCCTCCCCACTTCCTCTCAGGCTCCCTTACCCGCCCACGCACCTGCCCACCCCCACCAGGGGCACCTGGGCACTTGGGTGGCCTGGCTGGGTCTGGGCCTGGCAGTGTTTGGGGAGGGGACCACGCCCCACCCCACCACCACCACCTTTTCACTGGGACTCATTGGCTCTGCCAGACACCAGGTTCTGCCAATGGCCCAGGCCGTGGGCTCAAACATCCTCCAGCCCCTCCCGACGCCAAGGTTGCCAGACTGTGCTCCGGCTCTTTGTGCCTCTCCGGCCTCCTGCGCCAACCAGATTCAAGAAGAGCATCTCACCCAGGGGTTGGGGGGCGGTGTGTGTGTTTGGGTGGGTGGGTGGGGGTTGCCGCCAGAGCACAATGACTGGACTCAGATGTTCACAGTGGCGTGGCTCGTCACAGTGGAAACAACACAGTCCCCGTCTTCCAACTGCACAGAGCCAGCCAGCAAACCCCGGAGGCTCAAGACCCCCACCCCAAGCCTTCCTCACTGCTACGAAGCAGGAAGGAAACCATTGTCCCAAGCCCCCCACCCCGCACCCCTTTCCTAGTCTCATCTCCTCTCTGTCCTCCTGCTTTCGGTCCAACCCTAAAGCTCACAAGTTTCCCTGGATGGCGAAACAGTAAGTCCTCCACCACCGGCTAAAAGGTTAGCAGTTCAAACCCAGCAGAGGCACCTCGCGAGGTGGGGCTGACAATCTGTTTCTGAAAGGCTCCAGCCCTGACAACACAGGTCCAGTCTGCACCAGGGGCCCTGGGCTGGCTCAACACTGTCAAACCCACTGCCATGGAGTGGATGCTCATGTGCAGAGACCCTCTAGGGCAGGTGGCACTGCCCCTGTGGGTTTCTGAGCCTGTCACTCTTCATGGGAGGAGAACGCCTCCTCTTTCTCCCTCGGAGCTGCTGCTGGGTTGGAACCACCGACCTTGCTGCCTCGCAGCCCAAAGCTTAATCCACTGTGCTACCAAGGCTCCTGTCAAGGTTACAGCAACGGCCACCCTATCTAGAGGACAGTCCAGAACTGCCCGAGGGTTTCTGAGGCTGTCAGACTTCACGGGAGCAGAAAGCCTCATCTCTCTGGTCTGCCAGTTAGCAGCCTAACTTATAGCCCGCCACGCCACCAGGGCAAAGTACTTTGCAGTCACCGATAAGAATTTTAAAAGTACACTGCCGTCCAGTCGATGCCGGCTCACTGCGACCCTGCAGAACAGGGAAGGCTTGGCCTTGTGAGCTTCTGAGACTGTAACTACTGACAGGAGGAGAAAGCCCCATCTTTCTCCCGAGAGGGGGCTGGTGGTTTCAAACTGCTGACCTTGCCGTTAGCAGCCCAACTTAACCACACCACCACCCTGCTTCCCCAAGACATCAGAAACACGTGGAAGGAAACGTATGGAAACAAGAACAACAGTTGCCCTTGGGGAGGAGAAATCACGGGCAATTTTCCCTCTTGCATCCACCTTGCCAGAAGGTGCTGTGCGGTGTGTGTCTCTTGCTCCCAATGTCGGAAAGAGCCAGGCAGTATCGTGTAGTGCCTACTGGTGCCTACAGTCCTTGCCCCGTGGGCACCCTCCACCCACTGCAGGAAGACAGCAGGCCAGACAAGGAAAGGGTAGAGAGCATGGATTTGTCTAGCAGACAAGGAGCTGGCTCCACAAGAACCTCAGCAGGGGGCTAGGTGGAGGGTGGGGAGACGGCAGGGGCTGGAGTTCGAATCCTAGCTGAGCGGCCATGGGGGAGGGGCTGAACCTCTCCGTGCAGCCCAGGGTGGTGCCCACCTCCCCAAATGGGAGAACGGGAAGGGGGTGATGCCCACCAAGCAAGAGTCAGCACCTGTTCATCAGTTCGATTTAAAAGGGCTTGCAGTCAGACACAAAGAACTTCCAGCGAACCGGTCTTAGCTTGTTTTCCCAGCCCCCTCGTGCTACATACCTTCCTTGGAGCCAGTGGCCACGGCAGCGCCCGAGGCTGACCCCGTGGATGCCCGGCCCACGGGGCTGGAGTGCTTCCCCCCACGGCCGGGGGGCTTCAGGCCGCTGGGCTTCTGCATGGCGCTGCCGACTCGCTGTGTGGACGGTGGTGCCGGTCACGTCCACGCTGCCATTCTCGTCACTCACCTGCAGGCGGAGAGCAGGAGAGAACCCGTCACAGGGACACAGGGGGCTGGGTCCGTGTGCCCAGAGCACCCTGGGGCTGACGGCGGCCTTGGCAGCGCCCATAACCAGTGAGGCAGGGACGAGCAGCATCCACTTCCCAGAGAGAGAACCTGAGGGGCAGAGCCCAGGCAGCAAGACAGTGGGGCTGCTGGGGGACCCGCATCCGGGTTGCCTGGGCCCCAGGGTGATGGGCACACTCCCCCTGGCCCACCTCCGGGCCAGAAGGGAGACTGCAGGCCGGCCACATCCCCCCAGGAGCCTGTCCTGGCCTGGGGCACTCGGCACCAAGCACAGGCGGGTACAGATTCTGAAAACGCGCGCGCGTGCACACACACACACACAGATGCACCACAAAGCCTCCTTCCTGTGGCCTCACGGGAGGTGGGCGGGGCGGAGCAAAGGCCAGCGTGACCCATCCCTGCAAACTGTTCCCCTCACCACACAGACCTCCCGCTGGCCCCTGGACTCCCCACGTACACTGCCCACTCCTTCCCAGGAGACGGGCACGTCCTTCCGCAGAAGGGCCGCCTGCCCCAAGTCCCCACCAGGGCCCATGACCCTGCCCACAGCCTTACCATCGTGACTTCACAGCCTTACGACTAACCAGAGGGGGTGAGGCATGTGCCCACCTTACAGGGGCAGGGGGCAGCCTCCCATCCCCAAGGGAATGGTTCCCAGGGGCAGGTGACAGAAAGGCCTGTGTCCCCGGCCTGCCTCCTCCTCCCGTGGTCTGTACCGAATCCCTCTTTCTATGTATCTTATCGTGGTGAAATACATACACATCTACGTATGTATGTACATGCACATGTATGTATATACATGCTTGCCATTTAAGCCTTTATTAAAGGTTATAAAAATGAAAACGATGAATTACACTCATTGCGCTGACACCACCATCACCCACCTCCAAAGTTTTCCATCTCTTCAAACAGCCACCCCTCCAGCAGACGCGGTCCACTTCCGCCTCCCCTTGGCCCCTGGGTCTCTAGGCTTGGGCCTGCCTGCTCTAGACGCAGCCCCGCAGGTGGGATCACACAGCATCCGCCCGCTGTGAGGCTGGTTTCACCCCGCACCAGGCCCTCGAGGCCCATCATGGCACAGCAGGTGTGTGTGGCTCAGCAGCTGTGGCAGCTCACTGCACACACGCACACCTTGCGGGTGGACCCAGTTGTCTGAGGGGACACCTGGGCTGCTCCCACCTCGTGGCTATGGCGGTGCTGCTGTGGACACTGGGGGACAACTGTCTGGGTTCATCTCTGCTTTCTTTTCCATCCCCAAGATGCAGACTAGTTACGCTTTGAGCTGATCACTGCAAGGTCGGTGGTTCAAACCCACCAGTCGCTCCTCTGGAGAAAGATGGAGGCTTTCTGCTCCCATAAAGGGTCAAACACAAACAAACTCAGGGCCATCAAGTCGATGCTGACTCACAGTGACCCTACAGGACAGGGTAGAACTGCCCCTGTGAGTTTCCAAGACTGTAACTCTTTAGGGGCGTAAAAAGCCCCATCTTTCTCCCACAGAGCGCCTCGGGGGCAATTCTACTCGTCTTGCAGGGTCACTGTGGGCCGGAAGCGACTCTGGCAGGAAGTTTGCTGAGTGGGGTGTGGTCTAGGTCCTGCACCAAGTGGCTCTGGAAAGAGAGAGACCCACAGACCAGGCCCTGTCCTGACCCAGAGCCCAGAAGGACCCAGCTCTGCCCAGTAGGGAAAGGGAATCAGGAACATCGCAGGTACAGGGAGCGCTCTGGACAGTGACCTTGGTCCTCAAGACCTTGGGGACACAGAGAGACTAAGACCCTGGAGCATCCACCGCGGATGCCACAGGGGACGCTGTGCCCCTGGCCACCCAGCATGCCCTCCCCTGGAGCCTCACTCCCTGCCCACTCCCTGCCCCCAGGGCTCTCCGAGGCTGTAAATCTTTACAGGAACAGACAACCTCACCTTTCTCCCCATCCCTTCCAGAGAGCACTTTCCTCAGATCTTGACCCATGTGTCCACCCTCCCTGGGGTGGACAGGTGATGAGGCGTGGCCAACCCGGGCCTGATCCTAGGCTGCTGTGACCATCAGGGCTGGGTCTGGCAGCTGGAACCTGCAGGAAGGGGGCTCTCCTGGCTCTGGGGTACCCCAGGTATGGAAGGGAAGCCTAATGCTGCAGGGCCCCCATGCTGATCAAGTGGGAGAGTCCAACTGCCAGGGGGCAATGCCAACACGAGAAAGCAGGGAGTCCAGGGAGTCCCTGGATCCAGCTGATCCTGAAGCCGGTCTGCAGACGCACACACGCCCATCTGTTCTGGTGCTGTTGCTGTTAAACCTACTGGAGCGGCACGGTCATTGATCCACAATCCACAAAGCACCGCCCAGGAAAGACGCCAGCTCCCAGCACCCCAGGCGGGAACAGCTCTGTGAGCTGCCCATGGAAGGTTCCAGGCTGCCAGTCAAGAGAGCAGACAAAGTCGCTCCTAGAGGCATGTGGGAGGGGGGCCTGTGCACCCCAGGTCACGAAGGCAGGGCAAGCCCCGACACGCGCCCAACCTGCCGACTTCCAGGGGGGGCCCTTGAGCAGCACATGTTTCCGGGAGCAGGGAGCCTCCTCTTTCTCCCTTGCAGCCACCGACCTTGCAAGTGGCAGTCAAATGTTCACCAGATAGCCCCTCACTGCCACCGAAGACACCCCACTCAGGGTGACCCTGTGACTCCCCTAGACTGGAATGTGCGGCATGAGGAGAAAGAGCGGCTGGTGGTTTCAAACCGCTGACCTTGGGGTGCGCAGCCCACGGAGTAACCACTGTGCCAGCAGGGCTCTGGCAGCCTGTCAGAGCCAGCACTGTGATCTCCTGATCAACCAGCCACACCTGGGAAGTCCAGGCCTGTGAATCACTGGGGCGGGCTGCTCCCTGCTTCCCCTCTAGGTGTCTTGTTCCCCAGTGAGCTGCCGTTCGGGCTCTGGACCGGTCTCCAGGGCTCACCGAGCCCACTGAGGGAGTGAGGGGGTGCCTCTGGCAGCAGTGACTGCCCCCAGGACAACCCTCCTGCCTCGTGGTGCCCAGGCAGACCCCTTGTACTTAAAGCAGTGGTCTCCCATCCACCTTCTGCGCCCACACCCACCCAGAGAGTGAGTATCGAGTGAAGGACTTACAATCAGGACAGAAAGGAACTCCCACATTCGTCCATAAGTCGATGAACAGCCTGATTAAAAAACAACAAACAAACCAGTGCATGATCAGTTTAGACATCTCACGAAAGAAGACAATCAATACAAATAACCAGCAAGTCCATCCACAGACGGCCAACCTTGTGGTCATCAGGGAAACACAGCTCAAGATCACAACTCACACATATCGGAACCAAAACCGGGCCCACGGCCTTTGAGTCCACTCACAGCAACCTTACAGGACAGGGTAGAACTACCCCTGTGGGTGCCTGAGGCTGTAACTCTCTGTAAGGGCAGAAAGCCTCATCTTTCTCCCTCGGAGTGGCTGGTGGTTTCAAACAGCTGTCCTTGTGGTTAGCAGGCCAATGGGAAACCACTACACCATCAGGGTTCCTCTATGCATTGGAGCAACAGGGTTGGGGGACACAACAGAAATCAAGAACAGACATCATCAAGGTGGTGGGTGACAATACGGAGCAACTAGAATGCTCACACACTGCTGGTGGGAGTGAGAAACGATGAATCATCATTTGGTTCAATATTTTCTTAACCTTCTAAGTATATTCCCCACCCTATGAGGGGCTCCGAAAAGTATGTGCAAAAGTGGGGTGAAAAACTCGTGGAATTTTTCCATGAACTTTCTGAAGCCCCCTCATGGGGAGGGGGTGGAGACCCAAGAGAAATGAAAACACGTGATGTCCACACCAGGACAGTTAGATTCGTGGTCACCCAAAACTGCAAACAGCCCAGACGGTCACTGGCTACGGAACGTTTAAGAAAGTGTTTCCCAAAGTGGGTGATACCGACCCCCTACCCTCCGAGTGGCGTGGAGGAGGGCCGTGGAATGCTCCGGGGGTGGGGGGTGGGGGCAGCAAAAGCACATACCTATAGGCTGGAGTACAAGAGTTTTTCATTACCGGAAGGGGATGGAGGTGGGGCACTTTCAAAAGGGTGGTCGGCCAAATAAGTTTGGGCATCTGTGGTTTCAACAAGCCGTGAGTTGGTCTGTCCACACAATGGGCCACTATTGGGCAACACGTAAGAATGACCGGTACGAGACAGATGGCCCTGCACAACACCCTGCTCGGTAAAAACAGCACTTTCTGTCACGGGACAGAAAAGACCACCAATTATTTGATTCTATGTCTACAGAAGTTCGAGACATGGCAAATCACAGCCACCAAAGGCAGGCCAGTGGCTTGGGGGGGGTGTGAGCGTGGCGTGGCGCACCAGGCAGAGGGTCTGAGGGCACTGGACCCTGGCTTCTCAGGCGGTAGAGACGGTCTAAACCTGGCTCGCGGTGACAGTTGCCCAGCTGGGTGCTTACACTGAGATTCAGAGAGCAGCAATGTCTACAAAGGAGGGCGCTGTCGGAGTCCTGGTTGTCCAGTGCCGCGTTGGGCAATTAACCAAAAATCACCAGCAGCTCCACAGGAAAAAGACAGGGCTTCCTACCCCCGTACAGGGCCAGTGCTACTCGTCCTGTAGGGCTGCCCTGAGCGGCATCGACTCCTCCGCGGCAGTGAGTCTGTTTTGGTTTGGGGTCGGGTAAGTAAGTGCGGGGCTGTTCGCTGCCAGGTTGGTGGTTCAAACCCACCAGCCACTCTGACGGAGAAAGACGAGGCTGTCTGCCCCTGAAAGGATGTACAGTCTCTGAAATCCTGCATGGGGATTGATGTGATCGGGGGAGGACTCGACGGCCGTGGGGGGGTGTACACTCAGAATGGCTGGATTTCAGAGAAACCATTACAGCTCAATGAAAACAATTATATACAAAATAAAAACCCCTGTGCCGCCTCCATTTCCGACTCAGAGCCGCCCACAGGACACGGAACTGGCCCTGTGGGTCTCCCAGACTGTGGCTCCTTACAGAAGCAGAAAGCCTCTTCTTTCTCCCCAGGAGTGGCTGGTGGTTTTGAACTGCTGCCCTTGCAAATGACAGCCCAATGCCCACCCATATAAAATAAAATAAGACTCCCCCAAAGCCCAAGTTCATCAGGTCCCCTCTTTCTCTGCCCTCTCCGGCTCCTTCAATATCTGACCCCATGTCACCTCCTCCCGGAAGTCTCCCAGGCACCTCAGGGTCACACCACGAGCAGACGAGAAGCGAGTATACAAATCCCCATTACTGCGAATCTCGACTCCCAGGAGGCCACAGGGAGCCTCTGGGAACCGGCTCTCCAGGGGCTCAGGCACAGAGCCCAGGATCTGGAAATGCACGCCAGCATGCCTGCTGTGGCCAGTGGACACTAGTCTCCTGGGACACTCCTGGGGGTGGGGGTGGGGGGTTCTGGAGGCTCCTGCACGCTGGGCCTGTGGCGCCTCTTCCGGGCCAGGTAATTCAGGGAGGCCTGGGGAGGGAGTGGTCAGCTCCGAGGCTGTGAGACAATCAGGGCCAGGCGACGAGGAGGCAGTGGTGAATCACACCAGCCGGGTGGCCATCCCAGCCCTTCCCTCCACTCCTTTCCCAGCCCCCGGCACAGCCCTGGAATAACATTTGCAAGACCCCTGGCCTCGGGGAGAGCCCGCTGGTCCCAGGGACAATGACCAGAGGCGGCAGTGAGTGGAAAACCAAGTGGGCATTCAGCCTTGGAGCTGGCCCTGGGGGTGGATGGGAGCGGCGAGCAGTGGGGCAGGGGGAGTGGCCTCCCAAGCTGGTGCAGGGGTGGGGGGATGGGGTGCTAGTGAGCAGGAAGTGGGAGGCCGCCCGGGCCAAGGCCCCTGTGTGACTCAGCGGAGCTCCTGTGGGACACAGGAAGCAAGGGGCTTCTTGGGAAAAGCTGGGACTTTGTGATAGATGGTGATAGGAGGCCCCTCGGAGGCAAGGCCAAACGCCAGGCCCGCCTGCCAGGAGCCGCTGTGGAGTCCCGGCCGCTCAGGAGCCTCAGTTTCACAGCCTCTACAATGGGGGCGAGGAGGCAGCGGTCAGTGGTTCCTGGGGGGAGCGCAATTGCCGGCCAGGGAGCCTCACGGCCAGCCACTGCTTATGCACTCAGGGGAGGCCCGTGGGCTGCCGGGCTGCTGCCTGGGTGTCAGCGGGGCCTCCAGGTGGAGGTTCAGGATGGGGCTGACCAGATGCAAACGGGGGACAGGACCACGTCCTCAGAGGCCCCACCCACATGCCCCACAGAGTCCAGCACCGGGGCTGCACAGGTGGCAGCAGGGGTCTTACAACCCAGTGGCCTCTGAGACCATGCACACACCAGCCTGACAGGGATGGGGGGTGGACAGCCATCCACACGCACAGGCTCCATTGTCCGCCCTCAACTGCCATTGACCGAGGACACCCCGGGCTGCGTTAAAGGTTCCCATTTCAGCTGTCCCGCAGGGCCCGGCGGGAGGGGGCCAGGAGCCAAGTAGGGCAGTGCAAAGCCTATCTCCAGTGGCCAACACAGTCCCCCGGGGTGATGAGGGGTGAGGGGTGGGGAGTGGGGTACCCACGCCCTTGGCTGGCGGGGGTGGGTTCTGACAGGGACGTGCTGCCAGCCAGGCTCTCTCTACGGCCTGTCCCTTCTCCCTTCCTCACGGTCAAGGTCGTCGTCGGGTGCTCCCACCCACCTCTCACCATGGAGGGCACCCTCCTCTCCTGGGCCCAAGGGCCAGGCCTCCTGCAGCACGGGCTCTTTGTGAGGGGGTCGGGGCGCAGGATGGGCAGGGGGCCCAGGAGGGAGAGCCATTCCAGCACAGGCCCTGTGAGACCAGGTCACCCCACAGCGGGGTTTCCGCGGGGCAGGGGGTGTACTGAGGGTCACAGAAGGCTGGCTGGAGAGGGGCGAGGAGGGTTCGCTGGGCAGTCACCCCACTCAGTACACAGTGCCCAGCACACCCCGTGGGGACACCCTGCCCAGATCACCCCACTAGGCAAACACCAGGTGTGCCCCACCAGGAACCCTTCACTGGGTACAGGCTCCCAGGACACTCCTCCAGGTACATCCTGGCAGGACCCCCACTGTGCACTCCTGCAGACCCCCGACAGGAAGTCACTACAGCAGCTGGGTAACAACAGAAACAGCTCCCCTTCACGCTGGGGGCGTTGTGGGGCGTGGGGAGCAGACCATCTATGCCTCCCCAGCGTCCACCCTCAGGCCTCGCTCTGCTTCTGCCCACAAGGGAGGCCTCAATGGAAGCTGGCATCCCCCCAGGCTGGAGGCGGGAGTGACCCTAAGGAGGATGGGGTGGGGCGGCCTGCTCTGGATCCCAAGTCACCCTGAGGACACAGCCCCCACCAAGGTGCCTGGCGCCCTACAGAAAGCAGGGAAGCTGGGTGTGAACACCCCACGCCTGCGAGCCCCACGGCAGGTGGGGCCTGGGCTCGGGCTGGTTGGTCACCAGGGGGTGGGGGGGTGGGGGTGGAGACAGCAGCCAGGCAGGCGCAGGAGGGCCCTGGGTGAGCAGCAGGAGCAGACCCCAGCAGGCCCAGGCCTTCCCCCGTGTCCCGGAGCTCGGCACCCTCGAACCCAGCGCAGGCTTGAAGTTGGAGGTCTAGTCCCCCCAGCGCAGGGCCTCCCTCACTGCCAAGGAGTCGGTGGTGACTCGCAGAGACCCTACAGGACAAGGCAGATCTGCCCTGTGAGTTTCCAAGACGCCACTGTTTGTGGGGGTAGAAAGCCCACTCTCCCAAAGGGTGGCCAGTGGTTTCAAATTGCTGGCTTTGCAGATCGCGGCTGAACTCGTAACCACAGCACCACCAGGGCCCTCTGCTCAGGGCCTAGCGACCCCACTTAACCAGCAGGAATCCGCCCCCGTCCTGCCGACAGCCAGCCAGCCAGCCAGAGGGACTACGGAGCCCGGGAAGCAGAACCAGAACTTTGCCTTGCCCAGCTGTGACCCCGGGGACTTGGCCATCTGCCTCAGGCTTGGAGGGGACTCATGTGCTGCCACCCAGCAAAAAGCAAAGGGGCCCAAGGCTGTGTCAGGTCAAGGGTGGAAAAGATACATCTGTATACTTCCCTGGCTTCCATAGCCACACTCCCCCCCACACATACACCACCCACACCACTCCACATTTAGATACACACACACACCTACACACGGCCATGCACACACATACATACATGCATTTACTCACACACACATGCACAGCCAATCACTCACAATTACACACACACCTACACAGCCATGCACACACCTACATACATCCATGCACTCACATACACACAGCCATGCACACACCTACATACATCCATGCACTTACACACACGTACAGCCATTCACTCACACTTACACACATCCATACACACACACATACTTGACCCCTACACATCTATAGCTCGATACACAAGCAGCCACACACTTGTATGCAAGCAAAACTATACACACAATTGCATACAAACACATACATAGAGTTGGCATGCCCCAAACAGAACAGACCTGTGGCCCAGAGCCAGGACCGGGCAGTGTGGCCCCCACCTCCACCTCTTCCCAATGCTGGCTGGGGTTTCCAAGGCTGTACATCTGGACGGGTGCAGACAGCCTCATCATTTGTCCTGCCAAGCAGCTGGTGGGTTTGAACCACTGACCTTGCAGTCAGAGGCTCAGCGCTTAGCCCGCAGCACCACCAGGGGTCCTTGGGTTTGGTTTGATGGAACAGTAGCTGAGCGCTCAGCGGCCTACAGGAGCTAACCAGGGTGGTAGACCTCTAGGGCTGGGCTCCTGTAAAGCTTAACTCAAACAAACCAACAGATCCTTTGCCATCAAGCCAGTTCCCAAACATGAACTTCACAGGGACAGGAGACCTGCCTGCTCCCCCGCTATCGGCACCGCTAGGACAGCAGATAACTCCATCTTTCTCCCACAAAGCGGCTGCTGGGTTTGAACCTCGGCTGCAGAGCGCCACTTACCACAAGGGCGCCTCCCCGTGAAGCTATCAGGCTGGGAACCCTACAGGCTCATCAGCAGGGGGGCTCCACTCGCAGCCACACACGCCCACCACCCCTTTCATGCATCTGGCTCCTGCCCTTTGGAAGGACACCCTCGGGGCAGAGTCCACCACCACTGAGTCAATATTAGCGACCGAGTTTCCAAGTCTTCCTCCCCAGGAGCTGCAGGTGGTTTTGAACTGCTGACTGTGGGGATCACAGGCCAACATGCGACCTCTGTACTCCCAAGGCTCCTTGTCCAACAGAGAGCTGCCGCTCATTTGTCGTCTCTGCCGCTGGGTTATCAGTACCTGGGACAGCGCCTGGGACAGCGCTCACTCTAGGACCAACCAGCGACCCTCTAGGGCAGCGCTCCTCAACTTGGGGGTTGCCTAAGACCAGTCTCCCGGCGGGTCTGCCCACATGCAGATACGCCCACATACGAGTACCTGGCGTGATGACATCATTGCTCCAACCCCATCACATACACCGGGACAAAGACAGGTGTATGTGACAGGGTTGGGGCCATAATGGACTTATGCAGACCAGTCACACGTGTAGAGAGCAGGTACTGTGTTAAAGGCAGCTACTGTGCTGAAAGTAATGGAGGTAAAACAACACTTCATGAATTATAATTACATACTGTTTTTGTGATGAATCACTATGCTTTAATTATGTTCAATTTGTAACAATGAAAATACGCCCTGCGTCACCACAGCACGAGGAGCTGTAGTAAAGGGTCGCGGCATTAGGAAGGTTGAGAACCGCTGCTCTAGGACCCTCTAGAAATCTGTTTCTGGAGACTTGTGAAGCTTTACGAGGGCAGAAAGCCTCGTTTTCTGAATGCGGAGTGGCTGTTGGTTTCGAACTGCTGGCCTGCGGTTAGTAGCTCAACATGTAACCCATGAAGCCAAGAGCAGGAACTCAAAAACATTACCCTTGATGACCACAGGGAAGGACATAAGGCCCACTCCGCCGCCCTGAGTCCCCCCCACACAGAGTGGGGCGCCTCACATCTGTTGGTTTGTGGCCAGCACCATACGGAGTGGACACTTCCCCACATACAGGGCAGCGAGAAGCCAGCCAACATCCCACAGGCTAGCGTCCTGCTTCCCAACTGAGGGTCCAACCACAGACAAGGGACAGTGCGTGAGCCCCCGTCACTGGCGGTGACCACGCAGAGGCTGAGGCTTCTCTCTGAGGAGCCCCTGCTCCGGCTAGCATGGTCGCTGGAAGGGGTTCAAGCCAGGGTCCAGCACTGCCCCTGGAGCCTGGGCAATGGCGCCAACTCCAAGGAGGCAGGGAGGGAGCCCCGCACACACGTGAAGCCCAGGGGCCTGGGTCTAAGAGGCAACTCGGTCACTTACCGGCGAGTGACTGGTCACATGCCCAGCGCTCGTGTCCGCAGGGAAAGACTCTTAACCATGACGAGGGCTTGCGGCCGCAGTCGAGGCCGCACGCGACGAGGTGCACTGGGTAAGTCTGACACGTGAGACCTCTTGACCGTCTCAAAGAGCAAGGGCGACGCACACATTGGCTACAACGTGACAACGGTGATGTGACAACGGTGAGGCTGGCACAGCACCTGGTGCTGTTTCCATCTGTTGCGGGAGGGGTCTCTTGAGGTGGTGCCTACTCAACGACCCCTAATGAAACAAACAGGGTCTCTCTGACCTGGGGCATAGTGGGTTGGATGCCGGACTGCTAACCACAAGGTCAGCGGTTTGAAACTACTAGCCGCTCCCCGGGAGGAAGCTTTCTGCTCTCGTACAGATTCACAACCTCAGAAACACACGGGGGCCGTCTTACTGTCCTGGATGGGGGTGGGGGGTGTTGCTAGGGGTCGGAATCCTATGGGATCACGCGAGGTGTCTGAGGATGGCCCTCCTTTTCGGCGGCACAGTGGGATAAACATGGGGCTGCTACACAGAAAGGTCCGCTGTTCAAAACCACCAGCCACAACTGGACAGAAAGAGGCTGCCTGCTCCCTGAGAGCCTGTGCAGGAAAGGGCGCCAGAAATGCAGCTTCTTCCCCGTGGTCGTGGCTGGAAACCCTATGGGTCTCCTTGGCAACACCAGGACTCCCAGGATCAACCTCCATTCGGAGACCGGCTATCACCGCCCTCTGTCATGCGACGCGCTCTGCATCCTCCTCTCCAAGTGAGAGAGGCAGGCAGGGAGGGGGACGGGTCAGAGGGCAGGACCTGGGATCAGGGACGTGCCCTGAGTGAGGGTCCTGCATCTCGTTTTAATCCCCTGACGGCTAGCTGGTGGGCTGCTCCCGTCAGACCATGTCATGGGGGGTGATCCGTCCTGTGTAACGACTACAGTGCATCAGTACATAACTGCCAAGCCCTCTGAGAATCAGGGCACAGCCAAGGTGACAGTACATTTGGGGAGACACAGTTTAACACTTCATCATCAGAAAGGGGAGCCATCTAAGGTGGAAGGGCACGAGGTAGCAAAAATGCCCCAAGTAGCCAAATGTCACTTCCTCCTTGGCGCAAAGTTGACCCTCAAATAGACCCATATGCCCACGGCGGAGCCCCTGCAAGATACCCTGCTCCCCGGCTGTCCAGACCCCTCCTCCACACCCTCCAGGAACGCCCTCCCAGCTGCCCAAACCCACCCAACCCCCAGGACACCACAGCCCAGGGCCCACTCCCCTCCACTCGCTGAGCAACCCCGGAGCACCCATGCAGCTGTCACCGGGCAACAGCCCGAGCGCCGTCCAGGCCCCAGGCACCTTGTCTGCTCCGGCCTGCAGGAGTTTCTATCTTTTATTATTTGTTTTGAAAGAAAATGGGAAGTTTATTCTGCACTTCCTGGGACGGATTCACGACTCCATCAGGGTGTCAGAGAATCATTGCTGCCAGGGAGGGACAGAAGAGAAAGGAAATGGTAGCGATACAGGAGCCCTGAACTCCTGGGCAAACTCCACGGGCCCCCACTGGGGGGACCTGAGACGTCGCCCCTGGACATGTTTCTAGAAGTGCTGATGGACTGATGTCTTCCCAGCTCACTGCACGGACAGCTCGCTTCCACAAGGCATGTCTAGATGTGGAGCTCACTCCATACTAGGTGCTGGTTCCCACCCGCTGGCACCTATGCCCCATCGGAAACACTTCGTGTTAGGGGTCATTCCCATGAAGAGCCAGAGCCTGCGTGGGCCTAGCTGGGCAACATGCAGGAGCTGGCTTGCCCTGGACACCCCCAGGGCAGCTCTAGAGAGAGCTAGGGTTTGGGTAAACCAGGTGCTCCCTCTGGGCCCGAGAGGCAGTAGAGAGAACAGAGGGCAGGGAAGGGCAGGGAATCAAGAGCTGGTTAGGGCTGAAGATATGGCAGGGGGGAGCCCTGAGTAGCAAGGCCCCATCTGGGAAGTTTCTGCTCAGAAGGGGAATGTTCCGCTCCCACTTTGAAGCACTGCCTCGTGAATGTTTGTCTAGGTTCCTGTTTCTTTCACAGCGACCCTGGGGCCCAGGCCAGGGGAGTCTGGGGTGGTGGTGATGGTATGTGAGTGTGTGTGTGTGTGTGTGTGTGAGAGAGAGAGAGAGAGACTCAGCTCTGGAAGGAGAATGTACCTCTGCACCTCTCCAATGTCCCCCAACAAACCAGGCGGCTGAGGGTGGGGCCACGGGCGTGTCTTACGCCATCACAGTTCCGCCATCACTGTCCGGGGGCCACGCCCCCGGCGCCTAGGACCCGCCCCCTGCCCAGCAAGGGACCCCACCCCCTAAATGCACTGCATCCCATCCACACCCTCTTGGGGGCCTCCCCTGCTACCAGCTCCCCCATCAGCTGATGGGGCAGGGTGGGTACCCTCACCCAGGGTAAACCCGTGTGTGTGTCTGCGTGCACAGGCGCAAGCACCGCATGTGCCTGTCTGTCTCTGGACCTGGGGTCTTGGGATCCTGACCCAGAGAGCACCAGACTGCTGGGAGAAGTGTTACCTCAGCACCCTTCCAGAGCGAGGAGAGCAGGAGGAGAGCCCCGCCCCACAGCTTCCGGGGCGCCTGGAGCTGCTCGCTTCCCAAGTTTCCTAGCCTTTGGACTCCACTCCCCACCAACAGGCTCGCTGGGGAGGCCCATTTCCTGCCAACAAAGTAATCCCACAGACGTGGGGCTGGCGAGCCCTCTGTCTGGCGCGCTACTCACAGTAAAAGGGGGGCAGGTGGACCTTGAGGGGGGAGACAGGTGCCGCCAGTGGGGGGCAGCCCCCAAGCCGGACAGCATGCACTTGAACGAAAGGGGCGAAGGTGGTGTGAGCTGCACGGAATTGGAGCTGGCAGAGCAGGTGGGTGAGGTGGCGCAGACAACACCCCTGGCAGGCACAGGGCACCGGGTGCAGATGGGCAACAGGCCCAGGTCTGCGCCTGGACTTCCTTCTCCT
>NW_022103901.1:13750232-13750963 GCF_000313985.2 Echinops telfairi | reverse complement strand
GAGTGACAGAGCCCATCAGTATCCAGATGTTACGGGTGGGGAAACGGAGGCAGAGTGCGGACTTGCCGAGGTCAGAGGACTAGAAATGGACAGAGCTGGGACTTGAATGGGGGCTGTCAGCAAATGCAGGAAAGGAACTGGGGCCCCTGTGGGAGAGGCACATGCTCCCCCTCTGCACCCCCTTCAGGGGGCTTTGTCTATAGCACTCCAGGCACCCCTGCCGAGGGAGTGTGGGGGTCTGCAGGCACCCCATGGTGCTCGTCTGCCTTCAGCGCTCTTCTCTAGCCCCCTCCTCCTCCCAGAGTCAGCCCCCCAACATCTCTACCAGCCCAGGCCAGGCATCGCAGCTCCGGGTCCATCCTGTGCTCCCAGCGCCTGCTGTACACAGGGGTGAGTCTCCACCGGACAGACTCCTCGGGACAAACATTCCTTCCATCGGCCAGCTTCTGCCTTAAACCCAGTGCCTAGACCCCCGGATGCCCCTGCCTCTTCTCAAGACTCCAAGCTTTTGCCCACCCTGTTGCCTGCGCAAAGCCCCCTTCCTTCAACACCCAGCTCTGCCAAGCTTCCTGCATCCATCCTCGGTGACCCTCCGGTGTGCCCGCCTCCCCACTTCATCCTCCTAGCTCTGAGGAGCCCAGTGGGGACCTGTGGACCTGGCCAGGTCAGGACGAAGTGACAGGGGCTAGCGGGCTGGACAGAGTAGGGCTGGGCTCACTGTTTACGTTTAC
>NW_022103901.1:13747089-13748589 GCF_000313985.2 Echinops telfairi | reverse complement strand
GGATCACAGTTGGAAAAGTGGGACCTACAACATCCTAGGAGGGGAGGCAGCTGCCCAGGCCACTCCCAGCCCAGGAACCAAGAGGTGTGAGCCTGTGCTGCTAGTAGCTGCTAGTAGCTATGCCATGCATATTTCGAACACCAGCAGGCTTCAGTGGAGCTTCCAGGTCAGACGGACTAGGACGAAGGAGCAGGTGGGCAGCTCGTGAAAAAGCCACTGACCACCTGAAGAATCGCCGGGAGTGTTGCCCAGATGATGAGGCCAATACAGAATATGTGGGTAGGTGACAGTGGGCTTCAACATGGGGACGATAGTGGGGGCAGTGCAGAGCGTCCCTCTGCAGAGGGGCTCACCGGGTGTTGGAATGGACTCTCTGGTCCCTAACCACAACAACTCCCCTCCAAGAGTGATTCGTGGAATACATCCGCCTACATTAGACCAGACAGTGGCTCCTACGCCGTGGCTGTTTGGGGCCATTGAGCTGGTTCCAGCTCAGCGACCTCATGTTCGACAGGAAACACTGCCTCCGCCTGGTTCTGCACCACCACCACCCCTGGTTATTGCGATGGTAGAGCCCATTGTAGCCACTGCGTCCACCTCTCTTTCTCCTTGACCTTCTCCATGACTAAGCATGAGGTCCTTCTCCGAGGCGCACCCTGGCTGTCCCTCTTCCAGGACAGATCTGTTTGTTCTCTTGGCAAGTCCGTGGTACTTTCAAGATTCGTGGACAGCATGCGTGGACTCAGACGCATCGAGTCTTCTGCAGGCTTCCTGGTCCGTTGTCCAACTTTCACATGCATCGGAGGCGATGGAGAGGAGCCTGGTGTGGGTCAGGGGCATCTCAGTCCTCAGAGGGACCCCTTTGCCCTTGAAGACTGGCAAGAGATCGTTTGGATTCTTGACTGCTGCTTCCAGTGAGCACTGATGGTGGAGCCAGGCAAAATGAAAGCCTTGAGAACATCCATCCTTCTCTGCTTATCATGATGCTGCCTGTTGGCCCACAGTGAGCATTCAAGAAATGTGAGCTGTTTCAAAAGGCAGGGTCATCGAAGGCCCTACGTAATGCACACACGCATGCATACATGTCATGCACACATGCGAAGTGCACTCATACATGCCCGATGCTCTCCAGTCAACCCGGACTCATCGTGCCCCTGTAAGACCAAGAAGCAGTTGGCTAGTGATTTCGAACTGCCAACCTTGTGAGCGTTTTCTGCATCTTCCTGGAGCAAGCGTGGACCACTCTTAGAACTGAAAATAAACTCCATGTGCCTTTCTGTGACAATGCTTGTTTGGACCTGTGCCACACCCAGTGGTGGCCCAGGATGGTGAGTAGCCTGCGGCTGGGAAGGCAGTCACCGTGAAGATGGCCCCCTTATTCTCACACACTCCCTCTGTGCCAGGGCCCAGCTCTTACTTCCTGGGCCTGACCTGCCTGCCAGGGGTCTGGCCTCGGCTCGCTCCCAGGCTCGCTCCCTCCGTGCAGCAGGCTCTCTGCCA
>NW_022103901.1:13744588-13746549 GCF_000313985.2 Echinops telfairi | reverse complement strand
GTTTCTCAGGCTGTTGGTAGTTCAGTGGTTATGTGTTGGGCTGCTAACCGCAAAGTCTGAAGTTCAAAACTGCCAGCCCCTGTGCAGGAGAAAGATGGGCTTTCTACTCTGGGAACCAGTTACCGTCTCAGAAACGCCGAGGGGCAGTTCTGCTCTGTCCTATAGGGTCGCCATGAGTCGGCATTGACTCGATAGCAATGGGGGTTTGTGTGTGTGTTCATTTTTCGTTTGAAGTCTTGACAGGAGCAGCTGAGGGGTCAAATGGTTGACCTCTAGGTAAGCAGGTCAAAGTTTAACCTACTGTGTCACCAGGCTCTTTCCAGCGAAGGACTAACACACCAAAACCAAACCACGGCCACCAAGTCCACGTCCAGCTCTTTCCCCACTGCTAGCAAGTTGATTCCGGTTCATAGCAACCCTAAGGACAAGAACAAAACAGCACCCGGCCGTGCGCCATCCTCGCAATTGCTCCTATGCCTGAGCCCACCGTTGCAGCCCTTGAGACCATCCTCCTGTTGAGGGTCTTCCTCTCTGTCACTGCCCCTCTGCTTTACCGCGCATGATGTCTTTCTGATACCAGGCTGGGTCGGCCTCCCCTGACAACAGGCCCACGGGACGTGAGACGGAGTCTCACCATCCTCGCCTCTGAGGGCATCAGGCTGCATGTCTTCCAAGACAGGTTTCTTTGTCCTTTGGGCAGTCCAGAGAAGGACTGTGTGTTAGGCAGGGTTCTCTAGAGAAACAAAACCAGGACACCATGGTTATATATATATCTTAAAAGATATATATATAAGAACATATATATATATGTTCTCAGCTAAGCCGTGGTGCCACAGCGGTTAGCAGTTCAAATCCACCAGTCGCTCCTCAGGAGCAAGATGAGGCTGTCTGCTCCTGTCAAGAAGGAATGCAATGGCTAATTAGACCACACAGCAGTACAGAGGGCTCAGTCCAACTCACTTTCGTGGAACAGTTAATGTACCGAAGGTCCTTCGACTCCTTCGGGCCGCAGGTCCAAGGTCAAGGGAGCAGACAGCGAGTCTGCCCTCAGGCAGGGCAGGTGGAGTCTCCCAGCAGGCCGCAGAGCAGGGCAGAAACAGTCAGTCATGCAGGAGTGAGCGAAGCAGCTGGGTCTCAAGCTGCAGCAAATCCACCAGCCTCGAGAGTGGCAAGTGGAGGAGCAGGTCTCAAAAGAGCAACAGGAGCCAAGGGTTGGCTCAGCCCACCAGTAGTGCAGCGCACAGTTGAGGCAAGAAACTAGCTCAAGCAGCAACACGTTGGTCCAATCACCAGGGAGAAAGAGTGAAGGGACCGGCCTTGGAAAGCCATTTATCTCGTTGCCCTCCAATCAGCTCCGACCAGATTGAGCTCCGCCCACATGTGCCTATGGCACAATAAACCTGTCACAGCTATATACAGAAGGGAGCTTAGTCCTCACTAGCTACTCTCATGTGTGGGCGTGCTTGTTCTACCCATTTTACAGAGGGGGAAACTGAGTCACAGAGTGGCTAAGAGACTTGCTCAAGCTCACACAGCTTGTGAGGGCAAGGTGGGCCAGGCCTGGGAGGAGAGAGCCTGCAGATCGGGCAATAGCCATCTCCACTTGAAGCCCAGTTCCACCACTCACTGGCTTTACCTGGGCAGGTAACATAGGAATACACCTGGGCAGGTAAGCTGGGGAACACACTGGTTGACAGCCCTGCAAGGAGACAGGGTGAGCCAAGACCAGCGGAGGACCTACTCTGAGGCTCCAATATGCCAGGCACCGTTCTAAGCCCCTGAGATGAGATCAACGCCCGTCCCTCTCCCAACAGCCCCGAGAGCCTCTTTGGTTCTTGAAATAATTTATTGTGCCAGCCTGGCCGATAAACACAGTGGGATTAACTGAAGGGCAGAGAGATAAATGCCTTGGTGAGTCTCGCCTTTCTTGTCTCTCGCTCTTTGATCATCGGACCAGTGTG
>NW_022103901.1:13738535-13740226 GCF_000313985.2 Echinops telfairi | reverse complement strand
CAAGGCCTGAAGGCTACTTCAGCAGATTGTTCTCAGGTCCCAAGCAAGGTACAGAGCTGCTCCTGCCTCAGTTTCCCCACCCCACCAGTCCTACTGTCCATCCCTGAGCCTCGCCATAAGGGCACTGGGCCTTGCGATGGCTGAGGGTGCTCCAGTCTCCTGTTGGGCTGTGGGGGCGATGGGTGAATGCTAACATGTGACCCAGCCCCAGAGCCCCTCCCTGCCCACTCCTTTCTTCGCAGCCAACCTCACAAACTCTAGAGCCCAGAGACGTTCTAACCCCACCCTGACTCCCACCCAGTGCCTCACCATCAGCTATGAGGCTGTTGAGGCCGGGCGTGTTCCTGTCTTGGCCACAAAAGCACTGTGACCCTCGCCCCAGGTAAATCCCTATCAAATGGATGGACGTGGGCACCAGCCTGGCAACCTAGAGTTGACCTAGAGTTGACTCTAGGCTTGGCGGCACAGTAAGTTAACTACTGGGCTGCTCACTGGAAGGTCGGAGGTTCAAATCCACCAGCAGCTGCTTGGGAGCAAGGTGAGGCAGTACGCTCCCATGGAGACTGACAGCTTCCCTGGGGAGCCGTTCCTCTCTGTCCTGAGCTGGAACAAACTGGACCACAGTGGCTTTGGAGATTTATGGTTTGAGGAAGGTGATTCCAGGTGGCCCTGGGCTCCAGCAGTGGTACTGGGACTCCACGGTGTCAGAAGGCACCTTGTTGAGATTCCGGACACCATATTGACTCCTCATGGTAATGGGCCGGTCAATATAAACCCCTGACTCAGAACCATACCCCGATGGGTCTCTAGAGAGAGCACTGGGGCAGGCCACCTTACCCCATATGAGGGTACCAATGGGCTGCCACGGAAGCTTAACCAACGGACGCTCACTTTAGGGATAGCGAGGCCTTTACTGTTCAATTTTGCAAAATGAGGTGTCCAAGCCTGAGACAAACGGGCAGGGGGACTCCTGCCCATCTCACAGCCTCTCCGCAGCAGTTTGGTCTCTGGATTGCAAGCCCCTACCCGGCTCCTCGCTGGCTGAGTACTATGAGGTGAGCAGTCTTTCCTGGCTTCTCTCCCTCAAGAGCAGCTGCCCCCCCTTTCTAAATTCACCCAGTTCCCACATGCCATACGCCAGGTGCCTGGGCTCTAGTGACCGTCATCTGAGCTTCAACTGGTGCCCGGCTCCATGGTCACTGCTTGAGTCTGTTCTTGATCACCGCGGGTGGACCAGCCTGCTGACTCATTCCTCCCAACATCACCCCTTCCCATGGAAATAACGCCGACCATCTCGCCGCAGGGTCCCCTGAAGGCCAGGCAGGCGGACACCAGAGGCGGCGAATGGCCTAGCCAGCCAGGAGGCCCCAGAGGGTAAGGCGAGACCAGAAAGAGCACTGGAAGCGGAGTCCAGATGGGTTTCCAGTTCCACTCAGTCTCTCGCACAGAAATCCAGGAGTGGGGGGGTTGCTCGCAGAGCCCAGACTGCAGCTTGCAAACCAAGTGGAAGGAGCCCTGGGACTTTCAGGCAGGAGTGTTGGCCTCGCAGGGTTGTGCCGGAGGAAGGTGCGTGCACAGGCGCGGCTGGGCGCGGTCTGTGGATTTATCATTCATCCGCATTCTTCAGGAGGGACGTGTCCTCGGTTGCTGTACGATCAGATCTGCTCAAGGTGCGCCGCGTTCAGCAGAGC
>NW_022103901.1:13736222-13737991 GCF_000313985.2 Echinops telfairi | reverse complement strand
CTCTGGCCGGGAGGTATGGTTGAAGGTATTGGTTGACCCCATTGGTTGCATTAAGCGCCCCTGGACCTAGTTTGGGCCGCCCAGGTGTACCACCCACCTGGCTCGGGTTGGATTGGTGCGTGCCCAGTCGCCTTTATGACTGGCTGAGGCGCATCTGGTTCTCCTCCAACCTCCCTTAGGAGGCCTTCAGGCACGGAGGGGGACAAACCCCTGTCCCTGCTTCGTCCTACCTGAACGGACGTTGGTGACCAAACTCATTGTCATGCAGTCGATACTGACTCGTATGAGACATGTTCCAGGCCTCTTTCTGGTGACAGTAGGAGGTGAGAAGCCCACCCAAGGGCTCCGCAGGCCAAGTTGCTGCAAACAGAGGCCAGAAGTCACTGAAGCCCCGCCCCTAAGGTGGAATCCTCAGGCCGGACTGGCTGCCTTGAAGGGACCTTTCCAGGCTGTGAAATTTGGCTTCCAGAGAGCAGTGGCCAGCCCAGGCTGAGGCCTGTGGGGTGCTCTACCTCCTGCCCCCCAGCCCCCGCCCCCAGGCCCCTTCTCTGGTGTTACAGCAGGGAGTCTTCCGCTGGGGTCCGCAGGGGTGCCGAGGGCCAACTTTCCAAAGCAGGAACCCTGGGGACACCTTGAAGATGCATTCAGCCACCACAGAGAGGTTGGCGGTTCAAATCCACCGGCGCCTGCCTCTGTGGAAGAAAAGGCTTCGTGATCTGCTCCCAGAAGATTCCGCCCTCGGACAGTTCTACCTGCTCCTAGAGGGTCCCACAGAGAAGCAGTCTTTGGCAGCAGATGGCCAGGCCCCACTGCCTCGCCTGTTTTAGTCTGGATTCTTCTCTGAAACCTGCACCCCATGGGACACACTGCTAGTATGTGCATCCAATGGCGGCAGAGCTTTAGCGTCATAGCAAACACACACACACACACACACACAGCTGTAAAGTTCTTTTTCATTCCTGCTGACCCTACAGAGGTCAGTAGACCGTCTCCCTAGAGTTTCTGAGACTGTATCTTCACAGGAGTAGACAGCCTCGCCTCGCTCACCCTTGGAGCGGCTGGTGGGTTTGAACCGCCAGCCTTGTGCTTAGCAGCCCAGTACTCAACACACGCCGCCACCAGGGCTCCTGGCATCACAGCTGGAGGTGGGCGTCTGCCTCGGCGGCACCAATCATTCTTACTGCCAGCGGTTGGCCTGGGTCCTTGGTAGAGCTCCCAGCCCATAGTGAGGACCCCCCAGGGAGGCTGAGCTCAGCTTCCTGTGAGAACAGCCCCCCTCCCCCCACCCCACCCCCACACGCAGTGCCCACATGTCCAGCCAGGAGCAGCAGGGCTCTATGACAACCCCCCGCCCCTGCCCCAACACACACACACACACACACATTTTCTGGCTTCCCAGGCTTCCGCCCACATGGCCTCCCTCCCCCAGCTCCAGGCTTGAGTCCCCTTCTGAGCCCAGGGCAAAGTGCCCACGGGCCGGCCACGCAGGGCAGGCCTGAGTCTAGAACATTCCCAGATGGCCCCTTTCCGCGGGGGACACTCCACTTCCTGCTTTGCTTTCCGTCAGCAGTTCCAAGCAGAACGTTCCTTCCCGGGAGAATGCACTCCTTCGGGTCACTGTCCGGTTACCGCCGCTTTGAAAAAGGAAAGGAATTCGAAGCGTTTGGATCCAAACCTCAGGCTGCTCGGGAAGCCACAGCACCCAGGGGCCTCGGCTCACGCCTGGGGCCCGAGCTGGCTTTGTGACGTAGGGCAAATACCTGAGCTTC
>NW_022103901.1:13733180-13734507 GCF_000313985.2 Echinops telfairi | reverse complement strand
TGCAGACCACCGCTGCGTGAGACACCTTCAGCACACGCCTGGAGAAACCCAAGTCTCCCCGGTAAACTAGGGAGGAAACGTGAGGTCGGAATACCAGCACACCACACAAGGCTCACTCCCTGAGGGCAACACAAACCCTGGGGCAGTGGCCCTAGCTGCCTAGGACGAGGGGAGCTGGGAGGGGCAGGCAAGTGGCTCTGCACACGCTGCCCAAGGCAGAGCTGAGAGAGACTTGGAGCCTGCAGAGCCCCCTGCTCACATTACCAGGGTGGGCATTGGCCAAGTCAGCAGCTGGCCCAAGAGGGTCTTTCAGCAGCTCTGGACCAGGGGATGGGCTTCTGATTTCTCCAGGCCGGTTCTTGACTGGATGCCTGGCCTAGGCTCAGGTGCAACAGCTCCTGTTCCGGGGTGGGGAGTAAGACTCCTGTCCTGGGGGCGGGGGGTGCCATGGTCCTGGTCCAGGAAGAACGTCTCTCTTCATGGCCATGGGAGAAGGGTGGCTGAGGCTGGGAAGGGGAGGGGAGGAGAGGAGAGGGGAGCGTGTAACTCCTCCTCTGGGACGGATGGCTCTTCCTCCCCCCTCCTCCCCCCCACTCAGAGGAACTGGCTCCAGTGAACCGTGAGCCCTGCCCCTGGCAGGAAGGATCCTTCTAAAGTGGCCATGGCTGCTCAAGATGGGATCGCTTTTCCACCCAGAGTGAAGGCCACTCCTACAGGGGGTGCCTCAGCCTCCTGGGACTGGGCGTGACTCCAGCTTCTCCTGTGTCACTGGGACAGAAGGATTGTCCCCAAGTGGGGCAAAGCCCGCCTGGGCTCTGGAGCAGCAGGAGGATACAAGTTCGCCAACCTGACTGCCTTTCCTGGTGCTTTTCCAAGGACAGAAAAAAACACACCCCCATAAAGCCCATTCCCCATGCCCTGGCCCCAGGAAGTGCTCCCAGACAGCCCCCCACCAGGAAAGGCCTCTGAGGGGACTCTGAGCTCTGGCCCTGCCCAGCCCTGGGGTCCTCTCTGGGTGACCTGCCCTGTGCCCCTGCACCGTCTCACATGCAGTCATGCCCAGTCGTCCTCGGCGCTGAAGGTCCCAGTGGCCGCCTGGTCACATAGCCTGCCCAGGAGGAGCTGCAGGTTCTGCCAGTGGCGTGGCCGGGGGTGGCTATTGTCCGGGTGCTGCAGGAGGTGTTTTAGACAACCGCGGTTGGGTGGCTGGTAGAAATCTTTGAGATGCTGTGTTATCCAGGTCTTCCGTCAGTTTCGTCATCTAAAAAGATACCCACTGCGTCTAGAACAGCGGTTCTCAACCTTCTTAATGCTGCGACCCTTTCAT
>NW_022103901.1:13728869-13731958 GCF_000313985.2 Echinops telfairi | reverse complement strand
ACCTGAGAAATGGGTTTTCTCAAGGGAGGCCGTCAGTGAGGGTGGGGCAGTCGGCTGCTTCTTAGAGAAGTCCAACGGGAGCAGAGCAGCCCACGCTCCCAGCAGCCTCTGCTACAGAGTCAGGCTTCCTGTACACTGCTGCCGTTGCTTGTCCTGTGGGGTCTGATGGGTCATTCTGGCAGGTTGGTCCTTCCTCTTACCTCTCCACTTCTCAGGGGGACAAACGGAGGCTCAGAGAGGTGAAGGGGCCCTCCCAGGCTCGCAGTGGGTAGGTGGCAGAGTCCCTCCATGCTGTGGGGGATGGGCACTCACCTTTTGAACAGAAGAGCCAATACTACTTGTGTTGTTCTAGTCCTCTGGTGTACTTAAACTTTTGTTTTTCATAATTAGCACCATTTTCCTGCTCAGGGGGCAGAAGGTCGTGAGGGTCTTGATCATCACCCAAAGTTGTGCTTGCTCCCTGGAGGGCACAGGGGAGGGACCCACTGTGAGAGGCAGGCACGTGACCCAGCAGGCACACGGAGCGCCTGAGCTCAGACCAGGAAAGCCCTGGCTTATGTGTCTGCTGGCAAGAGGTGGCACCAGAGCGCCTGCAGCAGAAAATGGGGCTCAGATCTCGCAGCAGACATGGAGGTGGGGGGTCACGTGTGATGAAAGATATCAGACACCTGAAGCCAGCCACGGTGTAAACTACGTCGTGACGGCGTCTCCCTGTGCACCCAGTGGGTCTTCCCCCCACCCTCATTCTACAGGCGGGAAAACAGAGGCTCCCTGGTGTCAAACGTCTTAGCCAAGTTAGATGGTCAGATCCCAGAAGCGTCTGTTTCCTGGACTCCACATTGTGTCCTCTGTGCTTCCTGAGGCCTGGCCTGATCCTGGCTCAGAGGGGAAGGGGTGCACATTCCCTCCCTCCCTCCCCCGCTGGAGAGAGTGTGCAGAGCAGAGCACCCCAGGGCACCCCCGAAGGAGATTTGGAGACCTGGCACTCTGCTGGTTTCAGATCCAGCCATGAGGGAGAGCTGGAGAACCTGAGGTGGACAAAGATCCACCCCAATGCCTCCCCCCACCCCCTGCCGCCCAGGACCAGGCATCTGACTCAGGGAGAGTGATTCCAAACGACAAGGAAAGGGCTGAGAGGGGGCTCAGCTTCTCAGGGACAACGCCCCTGAAAGCCAACCTGTGGTTCTGCTGGCCAGCCTGACAGCAGACTGGCAAAACGGAAAAGGGACCCCGGCCACCGCCGGGGACAGGCTGGATGAGGGGACACGCTGGTGCCACGGGGCTGCTGGGGCCGTTCGGGGAAGGGGTCTGGCTCTAGGGGTCCTGTCTGCCCGCGTGCTCATCCTCTGTCCCCAGCAGCCCACTCCCGGGAGTCTGTGGTGGGTGGGTCAGGAAATGAGAACACACATCAGTGCTCCCCAGGCCGGCTGAAAGGGCAGCAGCCAGCATGCTCAGTCCACGTGGGAACCAGCCTCCCTTCTGGAACTTTCTGTGGCTGAGTCAGGACATACCTTGTGACCTGAAGGGGTGACGGGTTCCACGAGATGGCAAGTTGCACCAAAAAGTTTGCCACGGACTTGAACCTCATTCTTTGAGGCTGAAGCAGAGTGAGGAGGTGCGGGTGGGGGAGGCTGGGAGAAGGCGTGGAAGGACCGGCCAGACGAGTGCTGCCCGGTCCCCTGAGAGTCCAGAGCGAAACAGGGAACCGGAAGCCACTTGTAACCAGAAGCCGCTTGTCACCAGACGCTGGGCGGATGTGAAGGGAAAGCGGTCTCCAGTTGCCTTCCTGAAGCCCTCCCCCACCGCGAGCAAGTTCCTCCTGAGGATGACCGTGACACCATTCCCGGGGAATCTGTCCCTCCCTACGACTGTGCTCAGAGGATGCCGGCGCCTGTCTGCTCGCTGATGCCCGGTGTGGGTCTGTGTGCAGTTCATTCCGTGCCCTTGTGGACGACTTCCAACTCCCCCGGAACCGTCCCCGGTGGGTCCACGTTCTGATTGTGCATGGATGGTGGCAGCCGTTTCTTCTCTTGATCACACCCCACCAGCAGCTGACGGCCCTGAAAGCTTGACTCCCTCCATGTCCCGAATAATGAGCCCACTTTGAGGAGGCAGCTGGATGCTGGGGGTCTTGGGAGGACCTCCCAACCCGAGGGGCTCATCTTCCAGCACCGGGCCACACAAGGTTCCTCTACTCTGCCTAAGGGTCTCAGTCACAAGCCACTCGGTGACGGTGAGTTTGCCTTTTGGTCTCAGCCCCCCTCAGACGGAGAGTGCCTGTCTCCCCTCCTCCAGTCCGGAAGCTCTGTGGACACACCTTCTCCATCCCAGCCACCTCCCCTTGCTGCAGGTGCGCTTTTGACACGACAGAAGAGGCTTCAAGTGTTTCCTCGCACGGAAGCAAGACGAATCCGAATCCGAGCAGCAGTGCCCCTGTGCCGAAGGAGCTACAAATTCTAGCTACGAAAGATAAACTTGAGAACAGATCTCATTCTTAACACAGGGTCTGCGTATTCACCAGGTTGTTCCCGCATAGCCGCTCTCTCATTCCAGAACATTCCTCTCACCTTTCAAAGGAACCCGGCCCCCAGCCCCCATAAGCAGCCACTCTTTGTAACCTTCAACACGTGTTCCTCCAGCTCTGCCCGCTACAATCTCCCACTGGTCTCGGGATCGCCTGGCCTGGGGACATTTCATGGGAACAGAAGCAGACAGGTGTGGTACTTTGTGTCTGGCTTCTCTCACCTCGCCTCATGTTTCAAGGTCTGTCTTTGCCAGGATTTCATTCCGTCTTATAGCTGATCACCCCAAGTTGCATGGGTATCCACGATGCGTCCACCCATCTGTAATTCAGCATCAGTAATTGTCTAACTTTGGGAGCATTAAGAATCAGGACCAGTACAAAACTGATGCTTATGAGACAGGTCACTCACCTTGCCCCGTCTCCCTTATTTCTGACCCCAGACCCTCTCTACTGCTCTGCGGAGCTCGCTGCCTCGTTGCAATGTCCACTCAGAACTCACGGACCACGCTCACAGTGACGTGGCTTTACTAGGGAAGGAACAGGCTACATCTCAGGGTCAAAATCC
>NW_022103901.1:13727019-13728348 GCF_000313985.2 Echinops telfairi | reverse complement strand
TTTTTTTGGGGGGGTCTATATTCTTAAGGGCTATTGTTTGATCATTTTTTTATTCTGTTGATGACTTTCCTGACTTAGGGATCAAAGTTATACTTGCTTCATAAAATGAGTTTGGTAGTATCGCATCCTTTCCTATATGCTGAAATAGTTCAGGTAAGATTAGTGTTAATGCATCTCAAAACGTGTGTTAAAATTCCCCAGTAAAACTATTAGTCCCAGACATTTTAATGTTGGGTGATCTTTAATGACCAGATGTTTTTCTTGTGTTATAGGTCTGTTGGGTTGCGTACCTCAGTCTGGGTTCATTCAAGTCAGTAATGTGATTCTAGAGGTGCATTCATTGCCTCTAGATTTTCATTTGTGGAAGACTAGTTTTCATAATGTTGTATGATTATCGCTTTTACTTCCGTTGCTGCTGTTGTGATGTTGCCCAATGTGTTTCTTATTTGGAATAGATGCCTTTCCCCTCCTCTTTGTTAGGTTTGCCAGTTTATCAATTTTGTTGATCCTTTTGAAGAACCAATTTCTTGTCTTGATTTTTCCCTATAGTTTCTAAATTTTTATATCTTTTCCCTCTAATCTTTATTATTTCTTTCCGTCTAGTGTCGGAGGGTGGTTGTGCGGTCTTGCTGTAGTTGCTGTGTTACAGGATTTATTTCAATTCTTTCTGCACTTATTGCTCTAACCTGCCCTGTGAGTGCTCCTTCCTTCTGCTGGGTCCCCGGTGTTTGGTTCACTGTATTTTGGTTCATTTCGCTCTCATCTGTTTCAAGCAATGTTTAAATTGTGCTCCTTATTTCTTCACTTTCCCGCTGTTTGTTAAAGTCAGGTATTAGTCAATCTCCATGTAATTGAAGGGTTTGGGCTCATACCTTCTTATCCATTCTGCTAGTCTGTGTCTCTTAACTGGTGGAGAGAAATGGAAAGCGTTTCTCCTCCAAATGGGAACACCACAGACCAATATACTTTAGGAACATAGATGAAAACAATTTCAAAACAACTTTAGTCAAAAATTCAACAAAACAGGAAAGAAATAATACCTCATGATCAAGTGGGATCTACACGAGGTATGCATTGCTGCTCTCACTGATTCTTAAGCCGATGGGTGGTGTCAGCATGCTGTGGGAAACACATTTATTTCAGAGATGAGAGTTTGGATCGGGAGGCTGCTCTTGCATTGAGCATGGGACGTACCGGTTGGCATGGATTCTTATGTTCTTTGATGTATGTGTGCTTTGCCTTCCACAGGAAACTGGGTAATCTTGTTGGGGCCAAAACAACAACAACAAAAAGAAAGACAATCTATGAGGAGCTGATGCCAGGGGCTTA
>NW_022103901.1:13724357-13725300 GCF_000313985.2 Echinops telfairi | reverse complement strand
TATTTTGTCATATCTTGCCCTGTCCGACGTCTCCACAGCATTTTAATGAGAAAAACACAACCACTAACAAAATGGGTCCAAGATATGAATAGACAATTTACTAAAGCTGACATCCAGGCAGCCAACAATACTACGAGGAAATGCTCCTTTTCATTATCCATAGGAGAAATACAAACTGAAACAATGAGATACCGCGGCACACTGACATTCGTAGCAATATTTAAAGGAAAAACAAAAAAACAGAACAAACTAAGTGCTGGAGAGGTTGTGGAGAGATTGGAATGCTCACGGATTGCTGGTGGGATTGTAGAATTGTACAACCACCATGGAAAAGAGTATTGGTGCTTCCATAAATAAATACAAACACCTTATGATCCTGCAGTCTCTCTACTTGTATGTAGCCTAAAGAAATGGGGGAAAGCCACACAAACAGGCATATGCACACCCAAGTTTATCGTAGCAATTTCTGTAATAGCATAAAAATGGAAGCAAGAAAAAACTCATCTGTGGAGGAATGGATCAACTAACTCTGGTGTATACACGCCATGGAATTTATATATACTGTATATATATATTTCACCATGGAATATTATAAGTCCTTAAAAAACAAGGATGACTATTTCAAACAACTCATGGACCAGGTTGGAGGACATTATGCTCAGCATAGTTAGTCAATCACATAAAGATGCATATTTCATTACATCAACAGTATAAGGAAATAAAATGATTTTCAACTTAAGGAGAAGACTTTGAGGACTGTGAGAAGGCCAGGGGAGGGGTGGACAGAGGGCGGTGAGGAGGGGGAAGGGGTAGTGATGTAAGGAGGGAGGGTGGGACCACATGCATGAGGGGGTACACTGGAGTGCTGTCACTGTTTTAATGAGACAAGTTGTTCAACTACATATAGTATGTTTTTCTTTGTATGTTTATATTCTGCAAATAA
>NW_022103901.1:13716269-13723272 GCF_000313985.2 Echinops telfairi | reverse complement strand
GGCCTGTGTGACCATGAGGTGTCGATGGGATCAGGTACTAAACAATCCAAGACAAACAATTACATCAATGCGAATGAGGGGGGTTGGAGTGGAGACCCAAAGCCCATCTGTAGAGAATTCATTATGCCTCACGGAAGAGTTATAAGGAAAGAACAATTCAACCCGGGTGCAGTATAGCACCCACTGAAGAAACACACATCATTCCTCTAGTTCCTGAATGCTTCCTACCCACCCCACTACCATGACCCAGTTCTACCTTACAAATCTGGCTAGACCAGAGCACACACATTGATACAGATAAGAGCTCTCAACACATGGAATCCAGGACAGATAAAATCCTCAGGAGCAGCAGTGGGAGGAGCGATATCATGAGGGGAGGGGGATGGAGGGAGGGGGAAGGGGGAGAAAGGGAGAACCCATTTGAAGGGAGACAATGCACAGTGTAAGATATGAAATAGTAATAACAATATATAATTGATCAAGGATTCATGAGAGTGGGAGGGCAGAGGAGGGAGGGGAAAAAGTGGAGCTGATGTCAAGGGCTCAAGCAGAAAGAAAGCGCTTTGGAAATGATGACAACACATGTACAAATGTGCTTGACACATTTGATGTATGGCATGTTATAAAATGATTTAAAAACAAATGTCTGCCTTGAGCATTGCACTTTTATTTCTTGCTATTTTTTTAAAACAGTTTTATTGGCATGCTGTCCACATAGCATGCAATTCAATAGTCCAGTCATATCAAGAAGAGTTGTAGTCTTAACCACAATCAATTTTAGAACGTTTTCTCCCCTTGCCCCCAACCATACTCATTATTCTCCACGTATGTTTTTGTTTTTCCTATTTTGAAAAGAGCATTGTGCTCTTTTTTTTTTTTTTTTCATTTTGTGCTTTTTAAAAGTTACATCCACATGGGAGGAAATTAAAGACTGGGTGGGAAGGTCCCGGGCAGCGAGTGTCTCTGCGTGAGGAAGGAAGGGTGACAAAGACCGGGTCAGCAGTGTCACTAGGGTGTTGGTGTAGAACCATTGAAGGGGGTTACACTTTGCTATGCCTGTTCTCAACAACCACAAACACTACATGCCACAGTATTCTAGCTCAAGCCCCAAATCTGAGGAAATCAGAGACTGCAGGCACCCCCTGAGCTTCTGAGCATCCTCAAGGCTAGGTAATAAAGACCCCTGGACAGGAGAGCACTCAAAGGCTCACTAGGTAAATCCCCATAGACTTCCACTGTGCAGGTAGGTACCTACCTGTAAACTGGGCTTATGATCGGCGTTTGTGTTATAACTAAGTCTTGGGATACGTTTTATAAAACATGGTACGTTCCTGCTGAAAGGCTGAGCAACCAAGTTCTAGTGGTCATGTTTGGACCACCTGCTCCAGGAGGTTCCGCAGGTGTGGTCCTCGCCCCCTGGACCTCCTAGTGAGGTCACTGAACACAGCCCCGTCATGAGACACACTCCGGTGACATATGCCCAATCCGCTTTCTTCCCAGAAGAGCCCAGAGGGTGAATCTAAATCATCATCATCTACTGCCTGCCTCTGGTCACCTTGACCTGCCAATTCGCGGTCCCTCCAAATGCCGCGCGGGCGGCGACAGCAACCTAAAGAATAAACCGCCTCTGGTCCCTACCCGCTGGCGGGGGTTTCTCCCCTCCTTGGCCCGGGCCTAGAATCTCATCTTTTATTCATAGCGATGGAGGCCGGGGAGGCCCTGCCCTAAACAGGATGTAAATATTTGCGAGAGTGGGGGGTGGGGGTGGGGGTGGCATTTGCTCAGGGGCTGTCAGCGTGGGGATGCCAGGACGATGCTTACTTTGGACCCACCCATTTCTATCTCTTCTGGGGTGGGGTATCCCATATAGGAGATGGGACTTGGGACTCCAGTGCCCTGAAGGGAGCTGGGGACATTACTGAACTTCCTGGTGCCACTGGACCCCCATCACCCAGAACCTTCAGACTTGGAGTTGACTTTCTGGGGCTTCCAGGTGGTGGTTGGGGTGGCCCCCCCCCGGGCCCCCCGGGCCCCCCTTTTCCAGCCCCTCACTTGCCACCATGCACCTGGAGACCTTGTGTCTGGGCTATGGGGAGGGAGGGGAAGGGCATCCAGAAGTTTATGGGGGGGGAAAAATTCATCCTCTTTCAATTCCATTTTTCCATGAGCTTTTTGAAAGCCCCATATGGAGTCCCCTACAACCCGTGCTTTAAACCACTCCACCCGGGGCAGTACCTGGGGTCTAACAAAATCAAAACTCACTGCCACCCAGCCAGTCCCACTGGCAGACACACTAGAACTGCCCCCTAGGGCATGCCAGGCTGTAAGCTTTACAAAGGCAGACTGCCTCACTGTGGCCTTCAACGGGCAACCTTTCAGTGAACAGCAGAGTGCTTGACCCACGGTGCCATCAGGCACCTTGGCACCACATCCTCAAAACCCACCATCTCCATTGGGCTCTAACTCATAGCCCCCCTACAGGACAGGGCAGAACTGCCCCCTCTGAGTTCCCAAGACTGTAGTTGTTTACGGGAGTAGAAAGCCTCATCTTTCTTCCAAGGAGCAGCTGGTGGTTTCAAACTGCCATCCTTGCGGACCAGAGCCCTTACATGTAGGCACTGCTCCACCAGGACTCCTCTGCTGGGAAACACCAAACTCACTACTGTGGAGTCATTGCTGAGTGACAGTGACCTCCTGGAAAGAGTTACAGTCTTGGAAATCCAGAAGGGCAGTTCTACTGCCCTGTCCTGTAGAGCAGAGATGAGTCAGATTGGTGATGGCAATGAAGATATATATGTGTATATGTGCGTGTGTGCGTGTGTGTATATATACATACACACACACACACACACACACACGCACGCACACACGCACATATATATATGCTGTCAAAAGAAATGAGCCCAGGAAGCAGGTGATATATGGAGAAACCACAGCTTACCTAAACAGTGCCTTGAACGGAGCCTAACAGACACTCTCAGAGCGGGACAGACAGCGGGACACTGTAAAATAACCTGAGACCTGTGAAGCGATGCCTCAGTTGTCTTCCAGATCACGAACTCCCTCCTCCAAAAAGACCGGATTAGACTGGTCTCAGGGGCATGCACAGCAAGGCCACTGTGACCACTCAGGGACCCAACAGGGCGATTCCGCGCTAACTTGGGATTTGAACTCTGAGGAAAGGAGTTGTGGGCAGGTCCAGCTAAGGATGTGAAGTGTCCCAGACCCCTTGGTAGAGACTGCATTTGAATTCTAGCACTCCGGCGAGGCCCAACGCTGCACGTGTGCCCCCTGGAAAACCAGGGCCAGGGGAAATTGTGTTTGGGTTGTGTTGGGACCAGGAAAGAGCTCCCATAAGCCCTCAGACTATGCTAACTGCCCAAAGCAGAAGCCTTGCCCCAAGGAGCACACACTGACTCCTGCCCCGGAGAACCAAACTCCCTGCCATCAAGGTGCCTTCGGGTCAGGGTAGAACTGGCCCTGTGGGTTTCTGAGGTTGTTAACTGTTCACGGGAGTAGAAAGCCTCCTCTTTCCGCCGTGGAGCGGCTGCTGGTTTCACTGCTGACCTTGTGGTTGGCAGACCCATATGTAACCACTGCACTGACAAACACCGCTTACTAGGCAAGCTCAGGGAGACCCTGCTGTCCATGGTGCCTCCCACCCCCTGTAGGTCTCTCCCGAAGGCTTCCATTCTTGCAGCAAATGCCCCAATGCAACGTTGACTTTCTAGGCGTTCTGTCCTTGTCCGGCTTCCGAGAGCTGTTTCCGAGGCTGCAACTCTACTCGGCCTTCTCCTCCTTCGCTGCCCCAAAGGTGGGCGGAGGAAACCGCCAAGGCCAAGGCCCTGAACTTGCAGTCGAGTGAATGAGGCAGGCAAGGCCTTGGAAACTTATCAGGCTGCTGTCTTTGCTCTAACGACCTGGACCCTGAGTATTGTGTGAGGATTTATTTGGCCACCCCCAGAGGGTCATGCTAACAAAGGGCCATCACTAAACTGCCCCTACCTGGGATCTGGCCATCCCAGCTCTCTGCATCTACTCTAGAACACCTGTCCCAAGAATACGGAGGGAACATGTCCAAGGGTGGTCATCGCAGCACTAATCAAAAAAGGGAACCACGGAGTGACCTCTTTGTCCAGCAGTAGGAAATGGGCAAAGAAACGCTGCTGTTCGTGGCCAATGGAATCCTATACAGCAGTGAAAACAAAGGTCACGTCTACGGTCAAAACCCACTGTCCTCCCGTCAATCCCCACCACGCTTCTCCCCCTGAGCAGCTGGGGTCAGGGAGGTGGGGAAGGGGGGTACAACCTGCTGACCCTTTTCTGAGCAGCCACCTGCTTAACCGCCACACTGGGGAGTTCCTTCAAACTAACAAGCCCACGTGCACCCCTGATGCAAGGCCTGAGGAGCCCTGGTGATGCTGTCAGGTCAGGACTGGGCCGCTAACAGAACGACTGGTGGTTCAAACCCACCAGCCGCTCTTTGAGAGAAAGATGAGGCTGTCTGCCCTTACAAGGATTTACCACCTCAGAAGCTTCCATAGAGTTCGCTGTGGGTTGAAATGAACGATGCCGGTGGGTTTGGTTTGGGGGGAAGATCAGAAGGGTACCATGTGCTCTAAAGCAAAGATGACAGGGTAAGGGATTGCGTGGGGGTGGGGGGGGGTGTATGTGTGTGTGTGTGGGGGACAACCCAAGCACAATCATGGAGAATGCTGACACAGTGTGGAAATATAACTGCTGTCACTGAGCCATTTGTGTAGAAATGGTCACATGGAAGCCCCCGTAACTTTCACCACAAACACAGTAAGATGTGTACTTCAAAACCCCGTCGGCAAGAGTACATCATATTAAGTAGGGTAGGCTGTACACATATATACAGAATGCCTCTTTAAGAAAACAAAATAAGAATAATAAAAATCCCCCCAGATTCCTTATGCCTTAAACCTATATATTGGTCTGAGGGAATTTGTTTTTTAAGGTGGAAAAATAAAACTGCAAAGGTCTTGGGGTCTTGCTTTTCTAGAGATCATTTTACTGGGGGCTCTTACAGCTCTGATAACAATCCATACATCAGTTGTATCGAGCACATTTGTGCATAGGTTTCCATCATTATTTTCTTTTCTGTTGTTTTGTTTTAATTGGGGGCTCTTACATCTCTTATCACAATCCATACATTCCTCCAATATGTCAAGCACATTTGCACATATGCTGCCATCATCATTTTCAAAGCATTCTCTTTCCACTTGAGCCCCTGATATCAACTCCCCATTTCTTCCCTCTCACTCCCCCACCTTCCCTCCCTCACAAACCCTTGATAAGTTATAGATTATTTTTTCCATATCTTACATCAACTCCACCATTATTTTCTAAAAATCTACTTTCTACTTGAGCCCTTGGTACCATATTCTCTTTATCCCTTCCCCTCCCACCCACATGACCCCTTGGTAAATCATAAATTATTGTCATATCTTACACTGACAGCTGTCTCCCTTCCCCCACGGTTTCTGTGGTTCCTCCCTGTGTTGGGGCAGAGACTAGAGAAACAAAGTCATAGACACGCACATGTGTGTAAGAGGAATTTTTATATCAAGGGTAATTGTACGTTAAGAAAGCATCCCAACCCAGCCCAGTCCAAGGCCATAAGCCCATGTCCAATACCAATCTATGAAGTCCTCTTCAGACTCACGAAACACATGCAATGCCGCCAAATGCAGGGCGATCACAGGCCAGTGGGTAGAAAGTCTTTGGATCCAGTGGCGTTGTGAGCATCTCAGAGCTGGCAGGGGTCTCCACGTGGCTTCTCCAGTTTCCAGGGCACGGGGTCTATCAGCATAGTGCCATGTGTCCTGTCAGTAGAGTCTCCAAGGGAATGAGTCTAGAAAGAGTGTGTCTTCTGCTTCCAAGGAAGAAATACAGGAGTTCCCAGAATTCTCAGGAGAAGGCCATGTCCACACAGAGGCCTCATTGGCTATCTCCGGATTGACAGGCTAGACTCCACCCCTTCATTCTTAACCCTCTCAAGTCCCAAATTAACACCAAAAGATGTAACTACCACAGTCCCCCTAGGAGGGGGTGTGGTTATGTGCCGATCATTGCCCCCTTCCTCCCCTCCTCTCCCCACCTTCCCCGACCCTCCTGGGATCCCTGCTCCCGCTTCTGTTCCTGAGGGGTTTATCTGACCTGGATTCCGAAGGACTTTGGGGTCTTGAGTGACAAACAAGTTCATCTCAAACGAGTCCATCGTGTTAGTAGGTGGTCTAGATCCCACAGCTGAGGCTAACTAACCCAAAGGTCAGTGGTTTGAACCCAGAAGCCACCCCTGGGAGAACCACGCAACCATGTGCACCTGTGAAGATGGACACCCCTGGCAACGGCACGGGGCAGTCCTACTCTGTCCTGCAGGGTCCCTCAGAGTTGGAGACCACTGTAGGGTTTTGTTTCTCTTGGCGGTGGGCGCCTGAGCATTGAGTGTTTCTGTATGTTTGAGATCAAAGAGTCACGACGCAGCAATAAACATGTCCACGCCTAGGCCTTCCACATCCCCCAGAGGATAGAGGACCCGCACCCGGCAGCCAGTGGGACCTATGGTGCAAGTGGCCCTGCAGGCCTTCTCTCCTCCCTCTCCTGCCACAGGAGACAGGGAGCACCTCCCTGTGCACCCCAAATAAGAAGAACACCCTCTGCCAGTGGGGGCTTTGCTTTTTGCTGTGAGTTTCAAGTAGTTTCCAGACTAGGGCAGACTAGGAGAAAGACCTGGTGATCTACTTGTGGGGGAGTCAGCTCATGAAGACCCTAGAGATCACAGCCGTCTGATCAGCCCTGCTTCACTCCACTGCTCATGGGGGGATCACAGTGGTCTGATCAGCCCTGCTTCACTCCACTGCTCATGGGGGATCACAGCAGTGTGATCAGCCCTGCTTCATTCCACTGCTCATGGGGGATCACAAGGAGGGATCACAGTGGTCTGATCAGCCCTGCTTCATTCCATTGCTCATGGGGG
>NW_022103901.1:13710759-13715950 GCF_000313985.2 Echinops telfairi | reverse complement strand
GATCAGCCCTGCTTCATTCCATTGCTCATGGGGGGATTACATGGGGGGATCACAGTGGTCTGATCAGCCCTGCTTCACTCCACTGCTCATGGGGGGATCACAGCGGTCTGATCAGCCCTGCTTCACTCCACTGCTCATGGGGGATCACAGCAGTGTGATCAGCCCTGCTTCATTTCACTGCTCATGGGGCATTACAGGGAGGGATCACAGTGGTCTGATCAGCCCTGCTTCACTCCACTGCTCATGGGGGATCACAGCAGTGTGATCAGCCCTGCTTCATTCCATTGCTCATGGGGGATTACATGGGGGGATCACAGTGGTCTGATCAGCCCTGCTTCGTTCCACTGCTCATGGGTCATGAAGAGGCAGGATCGTGTGTGTGTGTGTGTGTGTGTGTGTGTGTGTGTCAGGGGTGTTAAGAAGGAGCGGCATGGGCAGCTCACTGTGAGCCAGCCATTTTGAGTGAGGGGAGCTACACCGTGAACCAGATGGGGAGGATTCTGCTTCTCCAAGAACATCACTTTGGGGAAGAAAGAGAAAGAAAAAAAGAGAGAGAGAGAAAAAGAACAACATCAAACATCGCTGGGTGGTGGGTGAGCCCCACAAGGAGACAGCGTGGAAGGGAATTAGGATGGGGGGCCAGGAGGCGCCTTGCAGGCAAAGCTGACAGGAGTGTCCATCTCAGATCCAGGGTTCAGACCTCGGACCAACTGTTCCTTCCCAGAAAAGCCCTGCCTGCCCTCCCAATGGGCATAGCTACTCTGTGCTCGATAGCCAGACCCCCAGGCAGCTCCTCTCCTAACAACTGCCTTCTTAGGGGCCGTGGAGCCGGTTCCGGCTCATACTACAGAAAGAAACGCCGCCCCGCGGTCTCGCGCCATCTTTGCAATTGTTTAATATTGAGCCCACCGCGGCCTCCACTGTGTCGGTCTATCTCCCGGGGCGCCCTCCTCTATTTCGCCATCCCACTTTACCACGCACGATGTCTTCCTTCTCCAGGACCACACGTCCAAAGCACGTGAGATGAAGCCTGCCCTCCTCACTTCTAGGGAGCACTCACTCGCTCCGTCCTTCAAGAGCATCCCTTCTGCTCCGGCCTTCCTCACGCACCGTCCAGCTTTCCCATGCATGGGAGCGGGCTGAACACGCCACAGCTTGAAGTCAGGCCCACCTTCGTCCTCAAAGTGACCTCCTTGCTCTTCAACGCTTTAAAGAGGTCCGGGGCCACCGACTGTGGTTGCCACGGTTCCAAGGAAAACAAATGGATGCTCAGCTGCTGGCTCTGTCTGGCCCCACGGTGGAAGCTCCCTGAGCCTGGAAGGGTGCCTTGCCCAGGTCCCCTGTGCAGAAACCTGGGGCCCGAGGCTCTCCATCCCTCTTTGAATCAAAAGTTGGGCTTGAGGAGTTCACCCAGCTTCCAAGTCCCATAACCCTCACCGATCAGTCTTGAAAGAAGTACAGCCAGCGAGCTCCTTAGAGGCAAGAACGGCAAGACTGTGTTACACACTCCCTGGCAAGACCAGTCTGGAGCAGGACTTCATGCTTGGTCAGAGGCCCTCCATGAGATGGATGGACTCCCGGCTGCAACAATGAGCTCAGGCATGGGAACCATTGTGAGGACGCACAGGACCATGCAGGGTCTCCTTCTGCTGTGCCCGGAGTACCATGGGTCAGAGCCACACAATGGCACCACCAACCACCTAGGCCCCCTGGTTTGGCCTCCCACTCCCTTTCCAGAAAAAAACTGAGCGGGAACCCAAGAGGAAAGCGAATTTTGGGAATAATGAGGGCAACAAATGTATAGATGTGCTTTACACAATTGATCTATGTATTGTGATGAATTGTATAAGCCCCAATAAATTGATTTTAAAAAAATGTGTTGAGCTCCACCCCAGCACCCAGGATGAAACAGACCTCTGGATGGTCACAGCAGTCCACAGTGGGGAGGGGGTGGTGCTGCCTATGCTGGGAAACTCTGATTCTAATCAGAGCCATGCCGACTCGCAGCGCCTCTAGTGGACAGGGTGGAACTGCCCCTAGGGGTTTCTGAGACTGAAAGCCCCTCCTGTCCCCGTGGAGCTGCTGGTGGTTTCCAACTGCTGGCCTTGTGGTTAAGTAGCCCAGCGCATATCATGGCCCAGATGGGAAATCTATATTTTTTGCGTGGGTATTTTTAGGGAAAATATGCTTTTGCACTACAGAGCGAGCCTCTGGATCACTGCAGAGGCTAAGGAGAATGGTAGAGGAACCGGAACCCAGACGTTGATCACTCCCTGCAAGGTCGGGAGGAAAGCGATTTCCGGGATGATGTTCCCATTTTTTTGTTTGTTTCTGGACACTAAAAATCATAAAGACATTCACTTGGAAACAAAACAGAAAACCAGCCGGGAGCCCTTCAGTGGGAAGATGAGGCTGTCTGCTCCCGTGAAGACTGACAAGCTTGGAACCCTCTGTAGGGTCGCTGGGAGGGAGAATGGACCCTGTGGCCGGCCGTGGGGTTCGGCTAGTATGGGGGCAAACAAGGGAGACAACTTGAACACCTTCTAGGTGATGGAGGTTGGGGCGGGGGGTGAGCATGGGGCAACCTGGCTCTGTCTCTCGTGGGTGCACCTTGATTTGAAGCCCCATGTCCTATGACATCCCAGGAAGCTGCTAAAAGCCAGCTGCCCTTGTCACCGGTTTGGTCATTTCCTTGGGCGCTCCATCCCCCAGTCTTCCTCTTTGGTGTAGCTGCTCTGAGATAAAAACCACCTGGGAGCCTAGCTGATGTCAATTCAACTTCCTGGGTCTCATGGATCTGTCAGGAAAGGGAGGGAAAGGGAAGGGAGTAGAGGAGGAATTCACTAGAGCCAGAAGGTGGCCTCTCCCCCGGCTGGAACCACACATTCTGCCTGCCCACCCGCCCAGGGCCTAACAACACCACTGCTGTTTGGCCTTGCTCGAGGGGCTGGCGTTTGGGCCCTGGTCCAGTGAGTCACAGAGGGACCAGTGGACAGAAGAGAAAAATGTCCTGATGATGCAGTTTGGCCCCAAAGGTCGCCTCCTTCTCTGGCTCTCTTGGCATCCCGGACACATCAGTGAGAGCAGAGTCCGGGGCCCCTCCGGTGGGGCTTCGGGGATGGAACCAGAAAGGAGAAATACCAGGGAGCTTCAGAAGGTTCCTGCCAAAGTCCATGAACTTCTTCCTTCCACTTTCCCATGAACACTGTTACTTGCATTTCTTGAAAAGGGTCCATTTGTAAAGTGTGTGTGTGTGTGTGTGTGTGTAGTGGGAGGGGTGTGTGTGCTTGTGTGAGCTTTTTGTCAAATCCAAAACCAGACTCGCCGCCATCGAGCTGATCCTGCCTCACAGCGACTCTACAGGACAGGGTAGAACTGCCCTGTGGGTTTCTGAGACCGTAACTCTTTACAGGAGCAGAAAACCTCACCTTTCCGTCAAGGAGCAGCTGGTGGTTTTGAACTGCTGACTTTGCAATTAGCAGCCCAACACATAATCACCATGCCACCAGGGCTCCTACAGTTTGGCTAACCTCCCCCAGTAAACAAACAAACAAGGAAACCTAAATCCCAAACCCGCTGCCATCAACTTGACACTGACTCATAGTGCCCCTACTTAAGGTTGAAATCTTGAAAGAAGCCAACAGCCTCACTCACCTTCCCCCCATGGAGGGAGCAGGTGGTAGGTTTGAGTCTTCGACCTTGCGGTTAGCGGATCGACGCTTAAAACCACAGCGCCACTAGGGATCGTTGAATAATACTCTATTGGAAAAGGGAAAAAATCCCAAGGAAAAGTCACAGAGACATTTCAAAGAAAAACTGCAATTCAATAAAAGATTATATTTTCTCTTCCAGAAAGATAAAGCAGTTGTGAGCGGTGGTTTGTGATGCTGTGCAGGTAAACGTTGGACTACAAACCACAAGGTCAGCGGTTCAAACTCACCAGTCTCTCTACGGGAGAGAGATAGGGCTGTTTGCTCCTATAAAGACTTACAAAGCCTCAGAAACTTTATGTAGAGTCGCTGTGAGCTGGAATTGACTCAGTGGCAGCGGGTTTAGGTTTCCTGGAGAAGGAGGCTGCAAGGAACCCTGGTGGTGCTGTGGGTTAAGTGCCAAACTGCTAAAGACAAGGTCGGCAGTTCAAACCTACCAGCTGCTCTGTATGGACACTCTCTGAATCCCAATACAGGTTCACTTTGGGTCAGATGGGCTGGTGAGCAGCAAGTAGGCCCTGTGCTAAGCCCGTGGGGCGGGGAGAGGAGAAAGGACCCTGGTGCTGCAGTGGTTACCACTTGGGCTGGTAACTACAAGGTCAGCAGTTCAAAACCACCAGCCATTCCACTCCACAGAAGACAGATGAAATGTCTGTTCCCTAGAGTTCAAATCTGGGATCTCTACCCGGGCAGTTCTAGTCTGTCCTCTAGGGTCACTAAGAGTTGGAATGGACCCATGAGCCGGTTTGGTTCCCCGCCTCCCAGACCTCAGTCCTTAGCTGCAATTTGGGAAGCGCAGTTAACAGGATTTTTATACCAAGGGCTTTGCCAACACGATGATTCCTGGCGCCCTGACAAATCATGTTCTCTTCCGGAGCCTGGTTCATCTGCAAAACGAGGATAATGGGAGCAGCTACTGGGGGGCGCACAGGTGGGTGTGGGCGGTGTTGTCCTTTTGGAACTGGGCTGCGGTCCGAAAGACTCCAGGGGAAGATAAGAAAGCCGCTCAAAAGGACCCCGAACGCCCACAAGGAATACAAAGCGCGGGTTTTTCTGCAAGCGTGCCCGGATGGTGCAGAGGCTTGACCGGCTTGGCTGCCAACTGGAGGCTGGGGGCACGGCCAAGGAAAGGCCTGGCGACTCTGCCGCAACGTCGGACGACGGCGTTCCACACCCAGGCTCGCCCAGAGGTGGGATGGACTGGGTGACGACGGGCGTGGCCCGCCACTGCTCGGCACCACGGGGACGGCTCCCAGCTCGCAGCGGTGTGGGAACTCCCACACTCAGCGCTGGAATTCACCAAACGCAGCCATGGGCCAAGCGGAAAACGGCGGCTCTGGCGTGGCAACGCCCAGGACACCCCGGACGACCCGGTCCAGCCGCGCGGAGACGGAAATCACCCCG
Organism: Echinops telfairi; assembly: GCF_000313985.2. Taxonomy (NCBI): domain Eukaryota; kingdom Metazoa; phylum Chordata; class Mammalia; order Afrosoricida; family Tenrecidae; genus Echinops; species Echinops telfairi. Next base: position 13,710,836 of record NW_022103901.1, on the reverse strand, counting down.
ACCGTGCCCTGGGGCGCCCAGCCTTCTCTGCAGGCGCCGCGCACGCGCGCGCACGCGCAGACGGGAAGCCGGGTCTC
>NW_022103901.1:13695302-13710482 GCF_000313985.2 Echinops telfairi | reverse complement strand
TCCCCGGCGCCCAGCAAGACCCCCAGCAGCTCCGGTCACTACGAGCTGCCGTGGTGAGGACCCGAGCTGTCCCTGATGGGTGCTTCTCGACGCGAGGGTGGGCCAGGCCTGGTTCTGGAGGCCCCCAAGGGCGGGAGCCCTTTGCGGGCTCCTGAGGCGCGCTGGTCGGCGTGTGGTTCTTTTTGGGGAAGGCCAGGAAGCCTACCTGGGTGGAAAGTGGCCTCTCCGGGATCGGGGTCTCCGTGGAACCGATGCTCCAGCCCCCAATGCCCACCGGCAGGGGACTGGATGAGCAGTGTGCTGGCTACCCACTGGGTGCCATGCCTTCAGCCCCGGTGGGCAGGAAATGAAGCCCCACGCGTGCCCTGGTACAGGTGAGCCGGGAGAACGTGCCCAGTGACGTCAGCCAGCCGCAGAAAGTTCCAGACCGTGCCATGTCACGTGCTAGCCCAGGGGCGATGGTGGCTACCGGAGGGCGTGCAGGAGAGCCATGCTTGGGGGCACCGGCTCGGTCAATGACGATGGACCGATTGGAAAGGATGGTTCCGCCGATTGTGTGAGCCGGGAAACAGGGTGTTTGAACTCCTGGATGTCTCTGGATTGCCGTGGGAACACCGTTGCCTTGGCCAATCCCTTTGGTGTAGATGTACTTGTTAGAAAACAACACCACAAACCCAAACACACCACTGCAAAAACTCACTGCCTACGCCTAGCCTCCCCGCAGGACAGCGTGGAGCTGTCCCTGTGGGTTCCCAAGACTGTCAGTCTTTCCCGGAGCAGAAAGTCTTTCTCCCACCACTAAGCCTTTTTAAAAAGGGAAAAACCAGACACAAATCCTTAGTGTAGTCATCCCAATTTATTCCAGGTAATATTTCTATCTACATGCAAAAGAGAAAATGCCTCATCCAAAAATAATCAAAACAAACACCAACCCAGCGACTCTCTCTGACCATCTCCTCAGCCGGGCCCCTGTCTGTGCAGGCCACCTCTGATTGTCCCCCTGAGAGAGTGTCCGCGCAGGTGGGGCAGAGAAGGCGCTGGCCGCCTGTTTCTTGCTAGTTTTCAAAAACGGCAACCTAGGGGGCTGTTGGCGCCTTTTAAGCATCTGCTGTTAATCAGAAGGCCAGGAGTACAAACACCCTGGAAGAAAGATGAGGCCATCCCTTGGCCCCACACCACCTAGGAAGCCCTGTCGGGTGAGGCATTTCCACGCTGCCCTTTAGGGGCGCTGTGATCCAAATAACAGAGGGTCTGGCGGGGTGGGGATGGTAGAGGGACTTGGGAAGAACTCTTACCCTCCTGTCAGCATCAGCTTGGTAACCCTCTGCTCCTGCCCTCTTGCCTTGCCCCCCACTCATGGCTGGAGCAGATATGTCAGTAGAACGCTTCATCAGTTATTGCACGGATGAGTTGAAGTGCCTCTGGGTTTCTGAGGCTGCAGCCCTCCATGGGACCAGAAAGCCCCATCTTTCTCCTGTGGAGCAGCTGGCTGGGCCCAGAGGGCTGTGGGCCATGGTGTTACATTGTGCTGTACAGCCCACCCTAGCCCTTCTCTGCCACAAACAGGCCCTCCTCAGCTCTGGGGGGCACAGCTGTGTGTCAGACACGCAACGTTTCAGATGGTACTGAGCTCCTCGCTGAACTTACAATCTGCAGCCACTGGCCCGTTTTCATTGCCTGTAAAACCAGACCAAACTCACTGCCATGAAGTCCGTTCTGACTCTGTAAGACAGAGTAGAACTGCCTGGTTTTCCAAGACTAAGTAGTTACTGCAGTAGAAAGCCCCATCTTTCGATAACAGTTGTGTGAGCCCCTAATAAAATGTTAAAAAAAAAAAAGAAAGAAAGAAAATGATGAGGGCAACAAATGTACTTGACACAACGGATGTATGTATAGATTGTGCTAAGAGTTGTACAAGCCCCCAATAAAATGATTAAAAAAAAAAAAAAAAAGAAAGCCCCGTCTTTCTCTGGTGGAGCGGCTGGCTGATGGTTTCATACTGCTGTCCTTGTGGTTAGCAGGCCTGCAGGTAACCCACTCCGGCACCGGGGCTCCTTGGTGCTTTCTTTGGGGGGTGGAGGGGTGCAAACAGCCACGTTGTGTCAATCCTGACATGCCGGCATCTCTGTCCCTCGCAGGGTTGAGAAGTACAGACCCTTAAAGCTGAGCGAGATCGTCGGCAACGCAGACACCGTGAGCCGGCTGGAGGTGGGTGACTCTCCCAGTGGGGATCTGGGTGGTCCGGTGGCTTTCACAAGCTGTCCTGCTTCTAGGCCGAGATGGCCGAGAGACAGTGAAGGAGGTTGGGGGTGGGAGTGGGAGGAGCAAATGGAGAATCCAGGAGGATTGAGCGGCTGGGAGACCCAGAGCATCCAGGAAAGGCCTGGAAGCCAAGGCGGGTGGTGTCCAGTGTTGGAAGGGCGGGTGGTTCGGGGAGGGGTTATCAGAGGTGCTCTTGATTCCTTTAGGACAAGGGGCCACGTTCTATAAAGAGATAAGAAGAGGGATGTCACAGAGTTCGTGGGGAAATTCCATTTAAGTCCATTCTTCCACGAACTTTAGAGAGGGGCAGCTTAGGCTTTGTGACAGCTCTGTGGGATATCCTTTGTAACTTTTAAAAAGGTAGAAAACCTGTCTTAATGTGGGGCTTACAAAAAACGGCCGTTCTCTCCTTGTCCCTGTCCTGTCCCAAGCCTTTGATGGCAGAGCTCTGCCTGGAGGACAAGTCAGAACATGCCTGGCAAGGTGGGCAGGGCCCAGGCTCTGGTGCCCGCCCACTGAAGGGCTTGGGCTTCAAGTGGGAGGACAGTAAGGGGTCACCCAAGGCTCACCATTAGGTAAATTTTTAGAAACATTTGCATTTTGGACCAAGGTGGTCCCAGAGTGGACCGGAAGGGGGCAAGTTCAGAGGCAAAGAGACCACTTAATGGCCTGTTGAAAATAGTCCAGAGGATGGGTGGGTGGGTGGGGGGGGACACAGCAAGCTCTGGGGCAAAGGCCCCTGGAGGTACAGGCCTATGGGCTGTGAGAAGGCCCGGCTGAGGGTGATGCTGACCCCTCTGGGTGTCAGGTATCGAGGGTGGGTCTGGTTTTGATGCTGAGGTGAGACTTGAGAATTCTGGAGCTGCACCTCCCTCCTGGGCCAGGGAGCTGGGGTCTGCACCTAAGGCTCACCAGCCCCCCAGGTCTAATGAGCATCTCCTTCCTCAGGTCTTTGCAAGAGAAGGGAATGTGCCCAACATCATCATTGCTGTGAGTCCCTGGCTCGGGCTGGCTGTAGGGCTGCCTCCTCCTTCTGCTCCTCCTCCAAGACGCCTTCTGTGGCCGACACCCTGGTCATCCCCCTCGGCAGAGGGCGACGTCCCATAGCTGCTAGCCAGACTCCCCGGGGGCTGATTGCTCGAGTGGACTTGGGTGTTCAGTGTGGGGTGGGGTGCTGGGGGAGCAGAGCATGGGCCAGGCTGGGTGCATTCCAGCTGCAGGAAGCATTTACTGGGAGGGGGGTCTCCTTCCCAGGGCCCCCCCGGAACCGGGAAGACAACCAGCATCCTGTGTCTGGCCCGGGCCTTGCTGGGCCCAGCGCTCAAGGATGCCGTCCTGGAACTCAACGCGTCCAATGACAGGTGCGCCGGGGCCTCCTCTCAGTGTCACCCTGGGCTTCGTTAAGGGGACCTGGTGGCACAGCCGTTCAGCGCTGGTGTCTAACCACGAAGTCAGTGGTTCCAGCCCAGCAGGCACTCTGGGAAAGAAAGCTGAGGCTGCTCTGTCCCGTCATGGTGCCCTGAGCTGGAATCAACTTGACAGCACGGAATTGGGGTTCTTTGGGGACCCCTGTGGGGGCGCCCTTGGGATAAACGTTGGGCTGCTCACCGCCAGGTCAGCGGTTCAAACCCTCTAGCCGCTCTGTGGGAGAAAGGCGAGGCCTTCTGCTTCCACCTGGGAAGCCCCCTGGGGGTCGCCCGCGGTGAGCAGAATCGGCTTGTTGGCTAAGTGGCTGGTGTTTGGGGGCAGTGGGTCCTTGGAGCTGGCCTCGCCAAGGAAACGCTTTCCTTTCAACCTCCCCAGAGGACGAGCTGGGGAACTGCCGTCAGCCTGGGCTTGTACAGGAGCCCCGTGACCTAGTGGTTAGGCGCTCAGCTGCTAGCTGCAAGGTCAGCAGTTTGAAACCCCCTGCCGCTCCCCAGGAGAAAGACGGGCTTTCACTCACAGGGGTAGCTGTGCCCTGCCCTACAGGGTCCCTCTGAGTCAGATCGATCGGCGGCAGTGAACGTGGGGTTTTGAGTGGACTCATTAGGAATGAAGTCCTGGAGACTGAAATACGGACCAGTCGAATAGCAGGGCGGCAGTCTGCCTCTGGAGCTTCCTGGAGGGCGCTGTTTCCAGCTCCGTCTCAGAAGTGGTCCTCGTCCTTTGAATGCAACTAACTGCTCTTCCGCTGTCGGCAAGAGCCTGACCTTTAACACACTCCCGCCGAGTCGGTTCCAACTCAGCAGTGCTGTAGGACGGGTCGAACTGCTCAATAGGGTTTCCAAGACTGTCCATCTTTGCGGGGGGACAGGCAGCCTCCTCTTTCTGTCCCTGGGTGGCTGGTGGGTTTGAATGGTCAACCGTGCCATTGGGCAGTAATGATGCCGACGCATGGTGGCCCTAGAGGACAGGGTAGAACTGCCCCCGGGAGTCTCCAAGGCTCTAACTCCTTGTCTACTGGTGGTTTCCAACTGCTGACCTTGCCGTCAGCAGCCCAGCTTGTAACCACCACGCCACCTGGGTGCCACGAGCCTGTCCTATGGCTGTTGGTAGATCACTGGTCCCAGGAGGCAAATACAGATACTTTCTGGTTATTTTGGCCTTTTTTTGTTTTAAGCCTAGTTGAGAATCGTCGTTAAAGTAATGATGAAATAATGACTAGGATGTTTCAAGATACGGGAAGAATACGATCGAATATACGATCGATGAAGACCACCCCTTCTCCACCCCCCAAGTGTATCTTAGACTAGAAGAGAGTCCAAGTTCCATGTGGTCATTGGAGATAAACTTAATTTTATTTTACTAGGGGTGGTGGGTTCGGTTTCTGAAAACACAGCTCTGCGGAGCCGACTCCAGCTGATGCTGACCCCCTAGGGCAGTAGAACAGCCCCTGGGAGTGTTTACGGGAGGAGAAAGCCTCATCTTTCTCCCTCGGAGTGGCTGACGGTTTCGAACCAGCACGTCAACCACTACGCCACCAGGGCTTTGATGAGAAAGGGGCCCGGTCCTGAATTCCCCCGTCTTAGAGCTAAGCAGCACTGCCTAAGGATGACACTAGAGGTGGGGCCAGCGGTCGACCGTGGTGGCTCACCGAGCTTCAAAGGTCCTTGTGAAGAGAAGAGTTTGTCTGAGAAGGCAGCGCTGTTTACTCCGGTGTGGTTTGTTTTCAGGGGCATTGATGTCGTGAGGAATAAAATCAAGATGTTTGCCCAACAGAAAGTCACCCTTCCCAAGGGTCGGCATAAGATCATCATCCTGGATGAAGCAGACAGGTAACGTGCTTTGCCGAGGAGGTTTGACCTGGACCTCGGTCTCCCAGAGAGCTTTGGTGGATGGGGTTGGAGAAACGTTAATAGCTTTGGAAAAAACACAAAGGTGTTGTTGTTTGTTTATGTTCTTGGAAGAGGAATTGGGGACTGTCTGTTAATACCTTGTTGTGTTCTCTTCGCTGCTTCACAAAGTTTGCGACGAAATGGAATGAAACGCACCCATGGCTCAATATTCAGCCAAACAGTAGCCAACCCAACCAAGCTCACAGCCATCGAGGCGATGCTGACTCATAGCCACCCCACAGGGCAGGGCGGGGCTGCCCCTGGGCGTTCTGAGCCTGTCGCTCTTTACGGCGGTTGAAAGCCCCATCTTTCTCCCCAGAGCAGCTAGCGGTTTCAAACCGCTGGCCTTGCAGATTGCAGCACTGTGCGTGACCCCAGTGCCACCAGGGCTCCTAGAAGCTGGGACAGGGCAGGTTGGCAGACGGAGCGTAGTCATGTCTAGAGGGAGCAGTGATCCTGCTGAGGCATGCCCACCTCAGAACAATCAACCTTTGGGGCTCAAAAGGGCAACATTTACCCAAGAAGGACATTGAGGGTTAGAAAGAAGCTGGGAAGGGAGCAGGCGGAGGAAGTAGGATCGGCGATGTTGCATTGTGGGCAATAGTCAGCCGTGAGCAGAGATGGACCATGTGTGAATCGTGAATGGAAAACTGCTCCGTGCTCTGAGCCATCGCCCAGCTCACAGTACACTCACTGCCGCGGAGTCAGTGCCAACTCACGGCCACCCTACAGGACAGGGCAGAACTGCCCTGTGGGTTTCCGAGACGGCCGCTCTTTATGGGCTAGAAAGCCGCCTCTTTCTTCCGTGGAGCGGCTGTTGTCTCCGAACTGCTGGCTTTGCAGCTCTTCTAGAAGCTGGGCAAGGGGAGGTTAGCAGACTGACCCCCGGAGCGTCCAGAAAAGAGCCCACCGCTGACCCCAGCCCAGCCAGACCCACCCAAGACTGCCGCCACCAGCCTGTGTGCCCCGCCGAGCAAAGTGGAAACACGTGACCATAGTCCACGCACCCTTGGGAGGATCCCGGGGCTGCTGGCCACCAGGTTGGCGGTTCAACCCCCACCTCCACTCTGCGAGAGAACAGTGAGGCAGGATTCCCAGTCTCCACAAACAAACAAACAAAAACACCCAAACCCCTGCCGCGGAGTCCTCTGGGACTCGTAGTGACTCTCTGGGTTGTAAATCATGGCGGGTCAGCAGTCCAGCACTTCACCCACAGTGCCAGGATCATTCTTGGGTTTGGTGCTCAGGGAGGCCCAGGCACCCAGCATTCTAGTAGAGCAGTGGGCAACCGACCAGGTCAGGCCGCTAGCTCAGATGCCTCATCATGGGGAGGCCACTGCGGACTGTGATGCTGTGTGTGCGGGCAGCGAATCTACATGGTTGGCCTTAGGGAGCGGGGCTCCTGGGTGTGGGCACTTGTGGGGGCTGTGTGGTTGCTTCTGAAGCTCCATCCGGGCCACATGGGGCATGTCCTGGGTCCTGTGGGGCGGGTGCCTGGGGCGCCGACTGTCTCCCTCTGTCTCTTCCCAGCATGACGGACGGCGCTCAGCAGGCCTTGCGGAGGACCATGGAGATCTACTCCAAGACCACTCGCTTCGCTCTCGCCTGCAACGCTTCCGATAAGATCATCGGTGAGGCCGCCCGGGGCTCCTGGGGGGTTGGCGCTGGGTTGCCCACCACACCCGCTTCATCTACTTCTCTCAGGAAGGCCCCCAGAAGTGGAGCTCTGAGCCAAGGGACTGCCCTGACAGGTCCAAAGTGTGTGAGGCAAAGTCCCCCGTCCTTGCCTCTCAAGAGCATGTTGGCTGCCCTTCCTCCGAGTTGGCTTTGGTTGCTCTCGGCAGCCCGTGGTCCATCCGTCGCCTTCACCAGCACCGCCTCCCGGTCTTCTTTATCCAGACACGCACAGGAAGCTGTCGGAAATATCAGGGCTCTTGCCTCAGGCGCACCTTAGTCCTCAAAGGGACAGCCTGGCCCTTCGACCCTTGGGAAAGGTCTTGGGCAGCAGGCCTGCCCAGTGCAGTGTGCGGTTTGATCTGTCTCCCGACGGCTGCTTCCGTGGGCGTCGGTCATGGCTGCAAACACCAAGCGACCCTTGACATCGTCAGTCTTTTCTCCGTGCACCTGGCCAAGTCCACATGTACAGTCCTAGTCTGTTGTTGAAAAAAGGCCTTTCCAATGAAAAGGTCACTGATCTTGCCCAGTTCCGTCCCATCTCCACCCACCTGGGTGGCTGCTGACTCCCCTGAGTTCTTGAGGCACCTGGTGGCTCCATCCTGGGGTGTCTTCTCCCCACCAGGAAACAGTCTCACGGAGGCCACGCTGGGCGGCGCTGGCCACGGCCGCCAGCATAGCACAGAGGCTGGCACAGAAGTCACCCTGACTCCCAGAGTCCCTCTGGAGCCCCCGCTAGGTTGGAAGAGAGGCGGTGGCCCTGCTGAGGCCCGTGGGCCATGTGCTGCCGCTTGCCGGCTGCCTGCAGCACCTCCCTCACACTCCCCCTGCCCGCCAGAGCCCATTCAGTCGCGGTGTGCGGTGCTGCGCTACACAAAGCTGACGGACGCGCAGGTGCTGGCGAGGCTGATGAGCGTGATCGGGAAGGAGAGCGTGCCCTACACGGACGATGGCCTGGAGGCCATCATCTTCACCGCCCAGGGGGACATGAGGCAGGTCCGTGGCCGCTGCCCCGCAGGGAGTGTCCCCGGGCTGCTCTGCAGGGGCAGGAGTAAGTGACCGCTGCCCAGAGACAGCGAGTCCGCCCGAGGGGCACACACCTCCAGGTGGACTCCGGGGCAGGGAGCTCCTGGGGGGTCACGGAGGTGGAAGCCGTACCCCTGACCCAGCTCTTGCTCCTCGACAGGCGTTGAACAACTTGCAGTCCACCTTCTCGGGGTTCGGTTTTATTAACAGTGAGAACGTGTTCAAGGTAGGAAGGCTGGAGGGGACCCCAGGTGGGCAGGTGACAAGGGAGGGGGAGGCACTGTGACTCCACAGGACCGCCCCTGTCAGTCTCTGAGACTTTACAGGAGCTGACAGCCTCTTTCTCACGTGGAGTGACTGGGGGATTTGAACCACTGACCTTGTGGTTGGCAGCTCAATGTGTGACCCACTTCACCACCAGGGCTCCTGAATTGAGAAATAGGACCTCAAAAAAAAAAGAAAGAAATAGGACCTCTTTTTTTTTTTTTCTTTCTTTTTTAATTTTTTTAGGACCTCTAAAGGTGAAAAAAAAACACCAAAAAAAATACCTGGTCATCAGAAGACGTTGCTGAGAGGGTTTGGGCACGTGGGTACTTGTGTGCCTCTGTTGCGAATAGTTCCATCACCTGTACTCCCCGTGCCCCTCCAGAAAACATCTCACTCTTTGCTGTCGGATCAGTGGCAGCTCAGAGACCCTGTGGGACCCGGATAGCTGCCCTTGTGGGTTTACGGGAGAAGACGGGGCTGTCTACTCCCATGGAGTGGCCGACGGCTTCCAACGGCTAGCTTTGCAGTTAGCAGCCTAGTGCTGGAGAATTCCGTGAAAAGATGAGGGGAAGTTGGCCAGCACTTGGTCCCTGATACGCGTCTCGTCTCCTCTCGGCTCGGGCAGGTCTGTGACGAGCCCCACCCGCTGCTGGTGAAGGAGATGATCCAGCACTGTGTGAGCGCTGACATCGATGAGGCCTACAAGGTTAGTCTCCTCCCTGATTCGCAAAACCAGCACCGCCAGGGAGCCCATTCCGCCTCAGTAGGACAGGGCAGAACTGCCCCGTGGGTGTCCAAGATTGTCCCTCATGATGGGAGTCGAAAGCCTCGGTTTCCTCCCACGGAATGGCTGGTGGTTTTGAACTGCTGACCTTGCGGTTAGCAACCCAATGTGCAGCGCCGCCAGGGCTCTCTCCCAGACCCAGGAGGAACCTTTCACTTCCTGAGCGAAGCTGGGGTGGTGGTGGTGGGGGGAACCCATGCAGTGCTTGGGTTCCAGCCTGGATGCACGCCTCTCCTACTGGGAACCAAGCAGGAGGGTAGTTGGTGGAGCATTTTAAGAGCCTTGAACGAGGGCGTGGGTGTGGTAGTAGACAGACCAGCTTAACCGTGTAACCTGAAACATTTGCACCTGCCGGGAAAACCAGTGATGTTACTTGTCATGAGTTAATGGGCATGACACACGGGGCTGGGGTCTGGGTCCCCAGCGGTGCCGGCATCCAGGGGATTCTCAGAAGCACGTGAGCTGCCTGAGTTGCTGTGTGTGCGTCCACTCAGGACGCTGTCCCAGTGCGATGGCCCCAGGGTTGGCGCGGCTTGGACTCTGTGTCCCCATGGGATCTTCCAGCCCAAGGGGGTCAAACGGCCAGACTGCCTCTTCTTTTGTCTAGATCCTGGCTCACCTGTGGCATCTTGGCTACTCGCCAGAGGACATCATTGGCAACCTCTTCCGAGTGTGCAAGACCTTCCAGATGGCGGAGTACCTGAAGCTAGAGTTCATTAAGGTCGGTGAGAGCCGAGAGACTCCCGCTTGCCCAAGAGCGGGGGCCACGTGTCTTTCTTGTTTGGCTCTCAGACCTGGCACCTGGAAGATGCCCAGTGAGCCGTCCCTGGCAGGGATGGGGCAGTGGGGGGTGAGAGAGCATGCCCAGTTGTCCTGAGAGCCAGGTGTTTGGTGAAGCCAGCTTTGCCCGTCGGTGATGGCCTGGGTGTTCCTTAGGGTGGCTCTTCAGAGAGGGCTTTTTAAAAATGGTGTGTGTTCACTGAGGTCAGGTTAGCTGAGGTATAGTTTAACTGCTGTGAAGGTAAGCCTTGGCGGTAGATCACGCTAACAAGACGCATCCGTCGTGTAAACACGGCCACAATCAAGATGTGAGCGTTCTGCCCACCTCCCATCATGCCCAATTTGTAGTGCCACTTGTTGGTTCACTCTGTTCCCTGGAAACCAAGCTCACGTCCTCGGGTCGCCAGTGACTCGTGACCCTGTGGGACAGAGCAGTGTCACCCTGTGGGTTCCCAAAGCTGTGCATCTTTTTATGGGAGCAGAAAGCTTCATCTTTCTCCCAAGGAGCTGCTGGTGGCTCTGAACTGCTGAACTTGCAATCAAGCAGCCTGACATGTAACCCACTGCGCCACCTAGGCTGCTGTCTCTTTGCCCCTGGGAACCACCAATCCGTTTGTTTCCATGTTAAGCCCAGAATCTCCCATGACAGCCGCGTCTCTTGCCTAGCCGACCGTGTTTCCATTCATCCAGGACACGGTGTCCATGGCTGGCTCCTCCCTGTTGCTGAGTGGTGGCCGTTGTGTGGACCAGCCATCGTGTGCTTGGTGGGCCGGCTGGGGGCCACGGGGTGTCCAAGTTTGGGTGGGTTGGAATAAAGCCGCTCTGAGCATTTGCACACAGGAATCGGGGTGAACGTGGGCGGGAGTGTCGTTCTTCTGGGGTGAATTCCCAGGAGTGAGATTGCTTACTTGACTATGGGTGGGGGTGGGGTGTGTGTGTGTGTGTGTGTGTGTGTGTGTGTGTGTGTGTCTTTCTAAGAAACAGGGCTACGTTCCTCCCAGCGCTGCAGGAGCTGTCCACCTGCTCTGCATGATGACCAGCACACGGGGGACCTAGTGCTGTTCCTTCTTTTCCTCACAAGACACACTCCACGAGGCGTGTGTGGCCTCTCCCTGCAGCATTCATCGGCGTGTCCCACCTGGCTTCTTTGCCCAGGTGTCTGTTCCCATCTGTAGCCTGTTTTTAATCAGGCTGTTGATTTTTTTTTTTTTCCGGAGGCTTGCTTCTTTTAACCTGTGTGTAAAACAAAACCTTTCTTGTGGTTGTAGGGCGGGGGGAGCTGCCAGCCCCCCCCTCTCCCCGCCACTAATCACGGGTTCAATAGACACATTGTACGGTTGAGATATATAAATGTTATATTAAAGTCATCGAGAGCATGAGAGGTAAAGAGATATTGAAATCATGGAGTCAGACACATTTCATGGTAGCATTGCTCACCTCAGTCCCGCTTGGTGGTCCACGTGGAAAGAGGGGGAGGGGGAGGAGGACATGGGGAAAGGGAACAGGGGAGGAGAGGGAGCCGACGAGAGGTCAAGGGAGGAGCAGAGAGCAAGCACCCTGTATTGCTAACCCTATATATATTTGGGGGCAGTGCAAGCCCCCTAATTACAGGTAAAGACATACGTCACAGGAAGGGGTTGTACTATCAGTTATACAGCAGTGAGAAGGGGGACAATCTAGAGATATACAGGCAATAGGAAGAGGAGGGGTTGGGGGCATGTGACAAGATGGGCGGATCCTAGATTCAGGATGGCAGCCTAACTTTGGATGTCACAAGCTGGTTTGATCTGTTCTCTGGATTTCCATAGGAACCATTATCAGTACGGTGTAAACTCCGTCTACAGGGACCAAATCCATGACTGTAGGCCTGTCCATTGTCCCTAACAGCAGGGAGCAGGGCCTACCCTAGTCTGGTGACTGACTGTCTTCAGGGAGGATGTCTGTAAGCATCTGAGCTCCCCCCACACTTTCTTTTGAAAGAGCCATGTGTGTATAAAGAACACTTTCCGTTTTGACCTTCCAGTATGTGCTTGGGCAGGCAGTGGCATTTCCACCCATTGTGCTCGACACCCATCCTAGCCACCCATTTCCAAGTTTCACCATCATCCCTAGCGGAGACTCCGTGGCCCTGAAGGGGTGGCCTGGCCCACTCGTGGCAACCAGTGATCTTGGGCCTCTAGACAGCTGCCCAGCCTCCGTAGCTCCTATCACTGGGACCACATGCTACGTTGTCTTTGGACACTGGCATTCTTTCAGCATGCTGTTCCCAGCGTCCCTCCAGGTGGCAGCCTGTCTCTGCACTCCACCTCTCTCTGGCCGGCTAAGATTTGCCGTGTACCTGTCCCACGGGGCATTCCCGGCCACCTGTCACTGGCCTTTGAGTTGGTTCCGCCTTGGGGTTCTCGGGACCAGGGGAGTAGTGCACCTGGTGCACGGTCAGTCTGTCTGGGTTTCCGCTTTGAGTTCTTTCAGGAGAAGAGATCCCTTCTGCCGCCCAGGCCTGCTGTGGAAACCCACTAGTGACCCTTACCGGTGTCTTGTGGTGAACTCGTTAGCCCCAGGATTTCTTATTTCTGCCTAGCTCTTTTATACTGTTGCCGTGAGGAGTGTATGGGGTATCTCCTTCTGTCTGTCTGTTCACGCTTCCGGGAGGCTCGGGTGCCCTGGCTTCGCTTCCTCGGGCTCTGTGTTCGTGGTTTCCTCTCCACCTTGGAGCCTCGGCGGGGTCCAGCCTCCCGCTGTGTGGGGCTCCTCTGGCCTGTCTTCGCATCTCTGGACAAGCTCTCCCCCAGCCCTGGCCCCACCTTGTCCTAGCCTCCCCCAGTTGTCACTGCGCTTGCTCTCATTGGACTCGGAGTTTGTCCATCTCCTGCAGGTGGACCGCGCTCTCTACCAGGACCTGTTAGCGTGTGCATTAATCATCAAGAACACCGGCATCCCTTTCCTTGATAGACAGGACTTTGGTCAAGCTGTGTGACCTCTCCCACAACCCGCTCACATCGTAGGGGGACCTGGTTCCAACTGGGGTTGGAGTCCGTCATGGCTTTATTGTTTTTCTTGTTCTCTAAGCTTTATTAATGTTGTTGTATACATATTTATTTACTGAGCGTATACACAGCAAACGCAGCATCGACGTTGACTGAGTTTGATGTTGAAATGGAATCAGACTTCAAGAACAGCCGGGTGTCAGTCTGGTCCGTGTTGCCTTCTCGTCCCCCAGGAAATCGGATACACCCACCTGAAGATCGCAGAGGGTGTGAACTCCCTCCTGCAGATGGCGGGGCTCCTGGCCAGGCTGTGTCAGAAGACCATGGCCCCAGCGGCCAGTTAGAGCAGAGACTTCCCTGGAGGGGCTGCGGGGGACCTCCCTTCCTCCCTCCTCACAGTCTGTGGGGACATTGCCTGGAGGGCCCCTCCTTTGAAGGACTAGCCGGCGCCTCTCCCACAACTCACATGTCCACAGGGGTCCACATCCCACCCCACACTTGGGCAGAGTTCCCTCAGAACCTAGAGGCCCGGATGGGGACGTGGGTGTGCTGACCATGTTTAATAAAACTTTACAGTGAGCACAGTGTGGGCGCTACCCTTCTGGGACTGCTTTGTGGATCAGGCCTTGCATGCGGTGCCATCTCCTGCTTGTCCGCCAGGTGGCAGGACAGCTCCGCGTCCAGGAAAGCTGCCCTGTGCCTGTGCCTTCCCATCTCAAGAGAGACTGTGACTGAGATAACACACCCAACAGGCTACACACACCCCCACCCCCACCCCCGTTGTCTGGAAACCGGAGGTGACCCAGACAGAGCCCTGGTGGTGCACTGGGTGGTTGCACGTTGGGCTGCTAACCGCAAGGTCAGCTGTTCAAAACCACCAGCCGCCCTGCAGGAGAAAGACGAGGCTTTCTACTCCCCTGAAGAGTTCCAGTTTTTCCCTGCCCTGTAGGGTCGCTGTTAGTTGGCACAGAGACCTGGCGGGGTTGTGGGGGCGTTTTTTGCTGGCTGCTCAGGGCAGCCCTGGGTGGTGAGCCCTGCCATCAGGCTCTTAGCCTGTCACCGGTGTGCCTGCCACGAGTGCACACAGGAGAGTTCCAGCCACATCACCCTCCCCGTTGCGTCGTGGCTAAAGAATCCCCCTGTGGGTTTCGTCATTGCTCACTTTGCTTGGCGAGAGCCTCGTGTTCCCGTGTCTGAATTGTGAGCAGTTACAGTTGTGTGCAAAGGCTGTTGTCCTCACTGACCCCGAGTTGGTGACCGGAGCATGGGGATGGGAGCCCCCGCCAGCCCTGCTCCATCCTCTCGCAGCTGGCTGGCTACCCGGAGCACGTGCCCACCAGCCAGCCCTTGCTTTGAGTGCGCTCCATCTGGAAGCTCTGCTGGGACATCGCCAGGGTAGATGGTGGCCGAGCAAGTAAGATGCATAGAGCCCTTTGAGGAGATTGGCCCCTTTGTTTCGGCATCTTCTAGGCTTACAATGAGCCAGCTCCGTAGGCGAAAGGGGGAGCCCCACTGCCACCGAGAAAGAAGGGTTGGACGTAGAATACGTTATTTGGACCTGGGGTCCCTGCACTCAGAACTTCCTAGACTCAGGAGATGACAGAAAGGGAATTTGATGCCAGAGACCATGTGGGGCTGCAGGAAGTGGTGGCAGAGGAGCTGCAGCAGAAGGCATGTTGGGTTTCCCAAGCCCCAGAGAGAGCTGGATGCCTTCTGGACCAGCTTCCTGACAGGGTGGGGGACCACTGGACACTGTCAGCACAGCTAGCCTTGCTAACCCATGGAGCTAGAGAGCTAGGCTCCTTTGGCCTGAGCCTGAGCAGTACAGTGGTCCCTATGGGCACTTATCAAAGCAAAACCTTTGTCAGGCTTAGCGGAACGGGAGAGGCTAGGCCAGCCCGGGGTTCTAGAGAGAGGCCATGGCCAAGAACTATCCTGAGCAGCTCCTGAAGCTGAGTCATAGCCTTCCCTAATAGACCACTTAGGGTCTTAAAGGCTTGAAGGTAATCAAGCGGCCATCAAGCTCAGAAGCAACAAAGCCCACATGGAAGAAGCACACCAGCCTATGCAACCACGAGGTGTC
>NW_022103901.1:13691483-13694297 GCF_000313985.2 Echinops telfairi | reverse complement strand
GGGGGGAAATTGAGCGGGGAGGGAGCAGCAGAACAGATTATGATTGCATCCGTCATCCTAAAGGGGGCGACTGAGCCACGGAGGCGGGGAGGGCTCTAAGGCTGATGTGGGGGCCACTGTACTAAAATTGATCTGATTGAACGATTGAGCTATGGAATTGTATGACATGTAAATTACTTGCCAATAAAACGGTTAAGAGTGACCTTGGCCTCACCAGCATCAACCCTGGGCTGTCGGGGCTGCTAACAAGCCAGAGCAGACGGGACGCCCCGCATGCCTCCCATCTTTACAGGCCCGCTGGGCCTCCGGGTCTGGTGTTTCAGGTGAGCCGGGCGGGCAGGGGAGAGACACCGAGCTCACTCTGAGCAGGTTTATTGGCAGGTCCTGAATGAGGCACCTCCTGTGCCCGTGGTGGCTTTGCGGACTCAACCTGGCCCCGCCCCGCCCTTCCCATGGGACAGTCACGGGACCGCCCAGTCAGCCGGCCCCAAGCACCGGGGTTCAGGAACACAGCAGGTGGGAGTCCCCTCATTCCACAGGCCTTGGCCGTGTCCCCACCGCCGCCACTCCAGAACCACGATGCATGCGCTTGTCCAAAGAAACATTTCTCTCGGAGGGTCACAGCTTTCCAGGATGGCTACAGCAGCGTATCCCGAGTGATCCGAAAGCCCCGCTGAAGGGCAAAGGGGAGGCAGGGCCCCTGGGATGCTTTCTAAGAGACAGCAGACAAAAATATCTAACCTGAGGGATACAATATTAAATATGGTTCTATGTAGATAAATTAACGGTACAAGCTTGCCCTTGTTGGCCACTTCAGATTCCCGATCCCACGGGGACAGAGTACTGATCCGTGTCTGATGAGGGAGGCAGCGGGCACTGCTGTCTGCTCCTAGCACCAGGCCATGGTGAAAGCTCGGTGATGCCACCTAACTGCACTCCCACGTGGCCACGGCCAGGCGGTCCTGCTTGGGATGAGTCCGAGAACCTTCCAGAACAACCACGTCAATAGCGGGAACGGCTTGGGAGGTGTTCCTTGACAGTCGGTCCCGGGTCTGCATGCTCGGAGATGGCCTTGGTTTCTCTGCCTTGGCTCCCTTGAGGAAGCGCAGGAGAGTTGGCTCCAAGGACGAGGATTCTGTCCCCTCCTCTCCGGAGCACCCAGCTAGGGGAGGGGAGCCAGGGCCACCTGCCCCGTGAAGTGGGCAAAGGCAAACTGAGTCGAGGCGTTCCCTCTGCAGAATCGAGGGAGCACCTCTCCTGGGCTTGTCCTGCACTAAAACCGAGCCAGGAGCCCTGGTGGAGTCGTGATTACCCCTCGGGCTCCTCAGCCCAAGGTCAGCTGTTCCAAACCACCAGCCCCTCCGGGGGAGGAAGACCAGACTGTCCTTTCTACTCCTGTAAAGAGTGACAGTCCCACCAAGGGCAGTTCTACCCTGTCCGGTAGGGCCGCTGTGAATGGGAATTCTCTCGATGGCAGTGAATTGGGGATTTTTAGATTTCTCCGGGATCTGTCCTGTGCTAGCATTGCCGGCGGCCCTCTCTTGAACTTGACCACTTTGTACAGAGAAAGGAACCCCGCTGTCCTACAGTTCTGCCGTCTGCTTCACTCCACTCTCTGCCACCTTAGAACTCTGACCGATGGAGCCATCCCAGCACGTTCTCCGGGCCCCTGGGGTGGCGAGCGCGGTCAGGCCCTTCAAGGTCTAGATGGGAGCCAGGAGGTGAATGGTGCCATCCTGGCACAGCCCAGGATTCCCGGGAGCCACAAGGGTCGAAGCACTCAACTATCAACCAAAAGGTCAATCCTGTCAGAAAAAAGACCTGGTTTCCCAAAAACTAGCCCTAGAAAACCCCGTTGGGTTGAGCTCTCCTTTGGACACACAGTCACTGTGAGCCGGGCAACTGGGGTGGGGGGAGGCTGACTGCCACAGGCTGACTCAGAAAGCCCCCTTTGTTGTTAAATTCTGCCAGCACACAGCTTGCTGAGATGGATCTCCCCCCAAGAAGCTGCCCTATCCCCTCCAGCTATGCTTTCCCCCCTCCGGCACTGCTCGCCCCTCCTGGGAATCAAACAGGCCCTCCTCCCCTCTCCTACCTGCTGTCCACTCTGGGCATCTGTGGCTGCTGGACCCTGCCTGCAGCCCCACCACCTCTCCTTGAAGCTGTCCTTGGACCAGTCCCTGCCCCGTACAATCCTGAGTATTCTGAGGACGGGGCGGGCTACAACATCCTCTCTCAGCTCAGGCAAGACACTGCCATCACCTCCACCCTCAACCCCATAGCCAACTGACGGACGCACCGATGGGACAGTGGACACTCCTGGCTCTACCTCCCCAGTGCGCTCAGTCCCTCTTTGCCCGGGGGCACTGCCCCCAACTGGCTCAGGGCCATGCTGCCACCATGTTTCCTGAGCCCCCGGGCCTTCAGCCTGCGCCGACCTGACTCACAGCAACCCTGTAGGACAGGGTTGAACTGCCCCCACTCCCATTTTATTTATCTGTTTTTGAGGCTATAACTCTTTACTGGAGTAGAAAGCCCCCATCTCCCTCGGAGCTGCTGGTGGTTCCGAACTGCCGACCTTGCAACTGGCAGCCCGATGGGTAACCACCAGGCGGCCGGGACTCCTAGGACTAGGTATAGATCTGCTCTTATCAGCCCCCTGGATCGTCCCGTAGGAGCCCCGGGGTGCCATGGTGATTGGAGGCCGGTGGAGACCACCAGCAGCTCCGTAGGAGAAAGACTGGACTTTCTTGATTACTGTCTCCGTGTTTATTGAAAGGGGGGATGTATGGATGGTGGGTGGGTGGGTGGATG
>NW_022103901.1:13689158-13690941 GCF_000313985.2 Echinops telfairi | reverse complement strand
CCCTTCCCCCTCGCCAGGCTCATGGGCAGCCTTGCTCCCGTCCCGTTGGTTGTCCTGCCTCCCAAGCACTGGCCATCGCCATCGGTCAGCACCACTGTCTGGCTGCGGGGTTCCTGTCCGCCTCCTCGCAGAGGCGGGGTGGGGGATGCCCGCCGAGGGCCGTGTCACGCGTCACTGCCCCTCTCAGTCCCCACCTCCTCCCTCACATGGCTCCAGCCCAGGACTGGGTTCCGTCAAGACAATGCTGTCTCGAGGGCCCAGTACCAGGAGCTCCACGTAGCCAGTGAGGAAATGGGTTCTGTGGGCGCACAGGGAGGAGAGGACGGGACTGGGACACCCCCAGATATCTCCCCTTGAGCTTCACAGAGCCTAGCGGGAGGGGGTGACAGGTTCCCCACCCTCCCAGGCCAGCCTCTCAACACTTCTGTGCTCCCCCAAGTGGCCTGCTGGCTGGGGCCAGGGAGGCCACACGTACCTGCCACCGGGTCCCTAGTTGCCCGCAGCCTCCATATCCCCATTGACATAATCAGGCTCGCTGCCGTCCTCCTGGTCACTGCCTGCCCGGGAAGGAGGCCTGTCGGCTGGTGTGAGTTCTGTGGACCCCGGGCAGGTGTGTGGTCAGACTGACCCTGGGACACAGGCCAGGCCCCCACCTTGGACGGGGATCCTGCCACCGTAGGGACTCACCTGGGGGCCGCCTGCAGGCCACCCTCTGAGACTGGTCCTCGGGGCCCGGGGCCCCAGCCTTCCTGGACATCCGCCACTGCTGGATGGAGTCTACATTCTGGTAGTCATCGGAGTCCTCACCACCTACAGAGGGGCATGCAGCACAGACCCCTCCACCAGGGGCCCTGCCCTGGGCATCCCTCTGTCACCCGGGCTGAGCGTGCCGCCTCCCCCACAAGGAGACCAGAGCCAGGGCTTTACTACAAGGCTCCAGGGAGGACTCGGGCCTTCCAGCCCCTCACCTGGGACCTCACCTGGTCCACAGCTTTCCACTGGCGTCGGCCGGCAGACGAGAAAGTTCTGGTAGTCATTGCTGGAGTCTTCCGCACCTGCCAGAGGCCCCGCCCACTGAGCGAGCTCCTCCCCTCTCCCTCCTCCCTTGCCCTCAGGCGCCGGTCCTGCAGCCCCCTGGCCCCCCATCCGTTTCCTGGACTGTAGCAGCTGGGCACCTCAGGTGAAGCTCAGAAGCTCTCTGCCCAGGGGCCCAGCTGGGGGAGGGGGTGGGTGGGCAGTGTGTCACCATAGTGGGGCTGAGCTCGCACACACCCACAGCCACCCTGGTGACTGAAGAGACTGAGAGTCCCTCCCAGCCAGCAGAGACCCCTCACCACCCCCAGTGTCCCCTCTGCAAAGCCAGATGTCCCAGCTTCCTCGGTGCTGGCTGGACTTGGTGCCTGTCAGCGTGACAGCCATGCCTGGGTTTCTCCCCTGTCCCAGACATACTCCCGGAGTGGACTGGGGGGGGACAGGGCAGCCTCCCACCTGGCCCTCCCCAGTGGGGCACACTCCTCTCTCCTTCCCCCTCCCACTGACCAGCTGGCTGTCCTTCCTTCTCCGACCGCCCAGCCAGCTCCATCTCCAGCTGACCCACGCCCCTCTCCTCGCCCACTTCAGGGCCCGCGGGTCTCAGCTCCCATGCTACTTCACGTCCCACCCCCCTTGCCCTCTGCCTCACCTTCTAGGGGCTTCTGAGAGCTCCCCCAGTTATAATAGTCCGAAGCGATGGGGTCTCTGGCCAGGAAGACACAGCACAGGTTGTGGGCAGGCCCATGGTGGG
>NW_022103901.1:13679914-13688361 GCF_000313985.2 Echinops telfairi | reverse complement strand
GTGTGTGTGTGTGTGTGTGTGTGTGTGTGTGTGTCGGCGGGGGGCATCACTCACCATCCACACTGGGGGAGAACTGCAGCAGCTTGTCTTTCCTGTGGGGGTGGGGGAGTGGCTACAGGAGATGCCAGGGAGACAAACCCGAGAGCTTCTAGGAGTCTAAAGACCCCAGCCCTCCCCGCACAGCCTCCCCGTGGGGCTCCAGGTAGGAGAGGAGGGTGGTCACGGGGTTGAGATGGGGACCCTCTTCCTCCCCTCCCGCCGTGGGCAGGTAGCTCACGCCTACCTTGTCTGTGCCTTGTCCTGCAGGGACCCTGGCCATGACTGCCTGACCACTGCAAGGGCCAGAGGGGTTTCAGCCAGTCTGTAGCCCACCCAGCGGGTGCTGCCCCTCCTGATCCGGCCCATCGCCGTGGGGCGATGGGGACAGAAGGGACCCACAGGAAGACCCCCCTCAATCCCTTTGAGGACTCACGGGAATAGTTCCGGTCTTCTGAAAAGTTCTGCTGATCTTCCTGTCTGGAAATCCAGAGGACTGTGCTGAGCTAGGGCCACGCTCAGCCAGAAGACAGAGGGTCAAGAGGGATGCACAGACAGGGGAGGGGTAGGCAATTCTCTGGGCCCCCATCCCCCAGCTCGTTCACCTGGCCCTCTGGCTGGGAGTCTCGGGTCAGTTGGGAGGGGTCTGGGGGCAGGGTTAGGTGGCAGCCCTGAGGTTCAGGGCATGAAGGCAGCCAAAGAGATCTCAGCCTGGCCCCCTGCTCAGGGACCCAGCTGTGACAGGAAGGTGACCACCCCCAAACCCCACCGCCCCCAGGACATGTGTGGCACTGTCAAAGGGGCCCGCCTGCCTTGGGGTGTCCAGACCCCACATGTGCCCCCACAACCTTGAGGTGCCCCCTCAAGGACTCTCTCCCAACCTCCCATGCACAGACACGAGGCCCTGGATGTGCTCTGAACCATGACGTGGCACCGTGGGGCTTTGGGGAGAAACCTCGTCCTTCCCCTCCTTCCTGCTCACGGCCCCTGGCAGCTGGCCCAGAGGGACAAGTGGCCCCAAGGCCGTGCAGGGCTCAACCCTGGCCCCAGGGTCGGGCAGGGATGAGAAAATTCTATTTTTAAATCTTACTGTGGTTTTTCAGTTACAAAAGGAAATGAAAGAGAGACTGTTTGCGCCTGGGGGTGGGGGGCGGGGGTCCTGCCTGCCCGAGCGCACAGGAGTGGGTGTGCGAACTGCATGCATGGCTTGGGGGTGGGCGTGTGCAAAGAGACGTGTGTGCACACCAGTGAGTGTGTGCACTGGAGGTGGGCATGTGCACCAGTGAGCATGAGCATGTGGGGTGGGTGTGCAGGTGTCCTTATGAGCAGGCGTGCATCAGCGGGTACATGAGTGTGCATGAGTGAGTGTGCAAGTGTGTGTGTGGGGGTGCAGGCGTGCCTCTCCAAGGACACTGGGTGTCACTGCCCTGGGTGTCGGGCTCCAGCCTCCTGGGCCTGCAGTGCCCATCCCCACAGCTTACTCCCCCGCAGGGTCCCCGGCCTCAACGGGCCTGGACTCCACTCTGCCCTGCCCGCTCCGCCTGTGCCCTTGTCTCAGACCAGCCAGCTCTTCCAGCGCCTGCTCTCAAGACCCCTGGGCTCCTGGGCCCTACATGCCCCAGAAGTCCAGGTCCTCCTCTTGAGATCCCAGCCTCAAGTCTTAGAGACACGCCCATCCCCAGACACCACCCTGACCCCCGAGGGCAGGTGTCCAGTCCAGCCCCACTCAGCCCAGGCTGTCCTGCAAGGTTCTCACACGCCCTCCTGCCACGGGCTTCTCATCTGCTGGACCCTCACGGGCTTTTTGGTGGAGCGGGAGGAGGGGGGCCTATGAGGTGCTTCTGGGAACGAGGCCCAGACAGGGATCAGGGAGGCCGAGAGATGGAGAAGGGGCTGGTCCTGCCCAGGCCAACCTGAAGGCCCTCCACGGGGGGGTGGGGGGGTCCCTCCCTCCACGGCCCTGGGGTTGGCAGGGGCCTGGGCCACTCACAGACTCCTCTGCTCATAGATTTTCTGGCTTGTTCTCGTCTTCCCACCTGCAAGAACAGGCCCAGGGAAAGCAAGGGCTGGGGGTTAGGCATGGGCTCCGTGAAGGCCCAAACAAGCCCCCTGCCGAGGGTCGGGTCAATGCCACACGCAGCGACTGCGTGGGGAGGCAGAACTGCCTCTGGACTTCCCAGCTTTCTCCCAAGAAGCAGCTGGTGGGTTCAAACCGCCAACCTCTTGGATCACAGCCCCACTCGCAAACCACTATGCCACCAGGGCTCCTGCCCTCCCCAAGAGGGAGAACAGAAGAGAAGTCAAGGCGATTTGCAGGGAAGCTATTGGGGTGGGTTGGTGTTGGAAAGGAGTTTAACCTTGAATACCAAGTGAAACATAACCTCCACCCCCTGATTCCCGTGTGCATGCGCACGGGTGCACACACACACGCACATGTTAAAAAAGAACAGACCCAGGATAGCCAGGGTCTGGCACCTGAATGGCATTAAAGGCCCCCCTTTGCCCCCACCCCACCCTCTGCTGGCTTCTGCAGGCCCCTGGCTAAGCTGCCCAGTGCCATGGGCTACTGACAAAGAAGGCCCTGCAGGCTCACCCGGCCAGACACGTCCGATCCACCCAGCACCGCCCACCATCTGCAGGGGGACTTTTAGAACCGCCCCTCCTGCCACCTTGTCGCTCCTCGACTGCCCCTTCCAGGGCTCCCACTGATACCCCACCCCTCTCTGGGGTCTCTGCGGCCCCCTTACCTGGACCGGAGCAGCGCACACACAGCCCGGCCGCGGCTGCCAGCAGCAGCAGGAGCAGCGCCGCCCAGGTCCACAGCAGCTCCAGGTGGGGACTCATGTCGGCTCCCCGCAGCCCCCCTGCAGGGGTGCAGACGGGGTGAGATGGGGTCCTTTCGCACGGCCCTTCTGGCCGTAACTCCTCAGTGCATCTTACCACTCTGGACGCGAGGCCCGGGACTACCATCCCATGCTCCGTTACAGGATTAAGGTGCGATGTATCTTTCGACTCTGCTAGAGGCTGCTAACTTTGAGAGGTCAGGCGTTCGAACCCAACAGCGGGTCCGAGGGAGAAAGAGGAGGCCTTTAGAGTGACAGTCTTGGAAACAGGGTCTTCCACCCTGTCCTATGGGGCCAGCGGGTGTTGGAAGTGACTCAAAGGGCAGTGGGTTTTCTGGTTTACGAGAGGGCATGACTGAAATCACCGTCCTATGCTTTCCTTGAGGGCATGGCCTGCTGCAGGACAGACCCCCACAGCCATTCCTCTGGATGAGAGCCAGCTCAGCCAGAAAGCCCAGGGTCTTCAGAAGAGCCCCTTCCGGACCTCCATCCGAAGTGGTGGAGGCCGAGGCCAGAGGCACCGAAGACTACGGGACAGAGCAGAGGACAGAGCCGAGACCATGGGACGGTGAGCTGGCTGCGTGGTCCTCCGGGGCCAGGGGACCACGTGGCAGGGGCTAAACACTAGAGAGAGACTTGGTTGGCTGCTGGCCGAAGAGAGGCGTTGCGGTGGACCATGCTGGTTTACAGCAGTAGAGTGCCCAGGGCCGTGGGAGGAGCGACTGGTGTCAGAACACATAAGACGGGTGGGTGCCGGGTGGGAGAGACCTGTCTGACCTCTGCCTTGTGGAGGGGAGGTTGGAGAGGTCCCCCCTCCCCCACGCATGTGCAAGCAGCCAGGGCTTGCAGCCCCCTCCCCAAACCCCTCCGGAGGTCATGAGTGGTGACAGAAGAAGGCTGAGTTCTTTGGGGAGGGGCTTCCGGGGGGGCTCCTGGAAGGGAGTCCAGAGGGACTGGACTCGGGCCTGGGAGACGATGGGTGGTAGTGGACGGAGCCAGAGTTGAGGGAGGCAGACCTGGCGTTGCATCCGGTCTCCATTAGTGAACGGGGACAAGCCAGTCCCTCTGAGGGAACCCCGGGTGGCTCCGGAGGGTTAAGGGAGGACAGGTTTGGAGCCCGCATGCATGCATGCTGCTGTCTGGTGGGCCCAGCACATGCTCGTAACAACCGGCGGGCACGGGCTGTGTGGCTTTAGAAGCTTCCAGAACCTCTGCCTGGGAAGCTGGCCCCGGGGCTGTGGTAAGGACGCTGTGTCTCCCGAGTGCTCAGCCCTAGTCAGGGGCCAGCTGGAGGACCCACCTCTCCCTCCCACCCGTCGGCCTGGCCCCCCCAAGACCCTGTGAGTCAGTGGGAGAACAAGATGTCCCAGCCTTGCGGCCCGGGGTGGGGGTGGGGAGGAAGCCAGACCTACGTCACCCTGAGACCTCGCTGGAGGGTGGGTGCCGGGTAGGCCGGGTCCTTTGGCTCCCACCTCAGGCTCTGGGCGAGCAGGGAGTGGAGGCTGGGGACATTGGGTGAGCAGGCTCAGCTGCTGAGCCCTGGGCAGTGGTGACACTGGGTGGTCAGGTCTGTCAGGAGCCCCAGCAAGGAGGGAGCCAGGTGAGGTGCAGCTAGGCCAGACCCCGGCTGGCCACCGCCGCCACCGTGCCAGGTGTTCTCACTCTGGGGCCCCAGTGTCCGTGGGAGGGAAGGGCAGCTGGTGGCCAGTTGGAGCCAGGCCCTGGGGGCCCCACAACTAGTGTGAGCCACCCTGCCGGGAACCCCCTGGAGCCCCCCAGGGATACACCTCCTGGAGCTCCTTTGATGGGCAGAGGTCCAGGGCGGTCGAGAAGTTCAGAAAAGGCAAAACCCAAGCTCTCTGCCATCCATCCCCTCGGACTCACAGAAACCCTGTAAGAGAGGGTAGACTGCCCCTGTGGGTTTCCCCGACTGTGAGTCTACGGGAGTGGACAGCCTCATCTTTCGCCTGAAGAGCGGCTGGTGGGTTTGAACGGCCAACCTTGTACTAAGCAGCACACTGTATAACCCATGACCCCACCAGGACTTTTCTGAGAATGCAGGGGACCCCTTCAGTCCCCAGTCTTCAGACCATCCCTGGAGACCTCCCCAGACCAGCCACCTCCCCCTTCCAACACTCTGAGGGGTGACGGGCACCCAGTTGTACTGTGACCCAGAGTGCCGGCACTCTGCCCCATGGCAGGCCCACCCCAACCCTGGGCTCCTCGGCCTTTTTCTATGAGAAAAAGACTTCCCAAGAGAGGCCAACTCGGACCCATTCACGTGCTCACCCCTACACTGAGCTTCTGAGAGCAGGTGGGTGAGTGCTGTGGGGGGGAGGCAGCTCCCCAGGAGGGCCCCAAGGGGCAGGCAAGGCTGAGCGAGGAGGGGAAGGGAGGGGAGGGTCGGCCAAAATAGCACAGGGGAAGTGGGCAGTTTTCAGGCGAGCAGGTTTGCACAAGCGGCTGCAGACTGTCCTGGGGCTTGGGTGGGGCGCGCCGCCACATCCGAGCCTCCTGCCTGCCCGGAAGGGTCCTTGGGGGGAACTTCCTACTTCCTGTCCAATATCCCAGACCTGTTCATGCTGTG
Source organism: Echinops telfairi (assembly GCF_000313985.2). NCBI lineage: Eukaryota > Metazoa > Chordata > Mammalia > Afrosoricida > Tenrecidae > Echinops > Echinops telfairi. Next base: position 13,682,895 of record NW_022103901.1, on the reverse strand, counting down.
GATGGAGAAACTGAGGCCCAGTGAAGACCAGGGGCTGGTGGAACTAACGGAGGTGGGGGTGGGCATGCGGAGCTAGAGATGGCTCATGTCCTGAGAAAGCGTCCCCCTGCCCCCTCTCCCTGCGTCCCCAGCAGAGCTCTGTCCTGGGGCTCCTTGTTCTGCCTTGCCCCAGTGCCCTTGGCTCAGGGTGGCACCCAGGAGAGGGCTGCAGGGTGGAGGGTGCAGGGGTCTGGTGGGCCCTTATCCCTGGGCAGGGGGGAGGGCAGGCAGAGGGTGAAGGCCTTGGACACCCCTGGCCGCCTCCTTTATCAGCCTTGACCCCTAGAGCTCCCCAGACAGAAAGCGGGCATTCGAGAGGACAGCCAACGAAGCTGGCAGGTGGAGAGGGGCTGGGGGGCTGGGGGTGGGCGGGTGCCCAGGGAGTGGGGGCAGCAGGCTGCACAGGGAGTTTGCCTTCAGCCTCCATTTCACAGATGCAGAAACTGAGGCTCATGGCCTTGGGCCTGCTTATAGCCATTGCCCTGGCCTCTTGGCTGCCCCATGGCAGTCTCCACCCAAGGGCTCCCCGGGGCTGTGCCAGGCCACCACCAAGGGGCCCCCAACCCAACTCACTGCCCCCAAGTCTGTCCGACTCACGGGGACCCATGGGTTTCCGAGTCCGTAACTCCTTCCGGGAGCGGACAGCCTCATCTTTCTCCCAAAGGACAGCGGACGAGCTGACAGTACTGACCTTGTGGGTGGCAGTGCCTTGTGTAGCCCGCAACCCCACCAGAGCCCCCAAAGGGGGGCCTCTGAGCACCACAGGGTGCAGAGGGAGGGAGCTCTGGCATTCTTCCCTGCCACCCCACCCGACAGGGCCCCCAAGAGCTCCTGCCTGCTGCTCCAGCAGGGCCAGCCCTCCCCAGGGGTGGGCAGGGGTCAGCTCTAGGCGATCCCGGGAAAGACTTACCGGAGAGTCTGAGTGCCTCGCTCACAGCAGCCGCCCCATCCTGAGCCCACACACCTGCGGAGCCGAGGGCCACACGGGGCCACTGGCGGGGACACTGCCGGGCAGCAGCGGGAGAGCAGCGGGCTTCCTGTCAGCCCCTGAGTCATCCCTCACATCCGCTGCTCTGACGGACAGAGAGAGACAGGGGGGGGCGGGGGGGGGCACAGAGACGAGGGGAGAGAGGGAGACGGAGATGGGGGGCAAACTGAGAAAGGGAGAGATGGAGACAAAGAGGAACAGAGTCAGGCAGAGAGAGACAGAGGGAGGACGCAAACAGAGAGAGGGCGAGAGAGAAACAGAGTCAAGGAGACAGAGATACAGGAAGAGATTGGGGGAGAGAGAGACAGGAGGAAACAGGGGGAGAGAGAGAGAGATTGGGAGAGACAGAGAGAGGGAAAGAAGGTGAGAGAGAAACCGTGAGAGAGCTGGAGAGAGCGAGAGTAAGACAGAGAGACACGTACCCTAAAAACACCCACAGAGGAAGAGGGCCAGAGACACACACCGACAGCAAGAGACATAGAGGCAGGGAGAGAAGCAGAGAGACAGAGAGATATGCATGCACACAGACAGACCCACAGACCGACAGACACAGAGACAGCAGGAGACAGGCAGGGGACCAAGATTGCCCAAGAGACACAGAGGCCCACAGGCAGGCAGAGCCAGAGACGGGCAGTCCTGGGGAGTCAGACTCGCCCCCATGGTCCAGACTGGAAAAGTGGCGTCCGAGACACTGGGGAGGAGGGCGTGTGAAAAACCTGACCATCACTGCCAGCGGAGATGCCCAGCCCTGCCCGTGCCGCGCTTAGGAACACGGACGAGCTGCTTTAGAGGCAGCCGCCAAAACGAGACGCCCTGAGAACCAGGCCACGTGGAAAGTCCAGTCAAGGGAGTGCAGAGTGGTGATGCATTGGGCTGCAGTTCACAAGGTCGGCAGTTCGAAACCAGCAGCCCCTGCAGGGGAACGATAAGGTCTTCTGTTCCCTTCATAACGAGATGCCGTCTTGGAAACCCACAGGGGCAGTTCTATCCTGTCCTACAGGGTCTCTGTGAGTTGACATCAACTCCGTGGTGGTGTTTTCTGTTTATATTTTAAGTAACATGCCCCAGGCCGATAGGGACCTGCGGGGCACCCCAGGAAAGACCACCAGGGCCTCCAACCCCCAATGTCTGTAGTCTTTCCAAACCTCAGGTCCTGGCCCCAGGCCTGCTCAGGGTTTCTCTTTCAATCCTTCCCCGGTGGCTGAGACCAACCTTCCGCAGGCCCGGGGTGGGGCTGGGGCGGGCCAGGGAACCAACCCAAACCATGAACAGGAACCCAGGGGTTGGGGCTGCCCCGTGCTGCCACCCTGTGGGCAAGGACCGGCCGGGAGTCAGTGGGCCTTCAGCACCCACCGGGAGCTCACTCCCATCCCCTGGGGTGGGGGTGGGGGGCTGGGACTCACAGTCCAAATCCACCCCTGACCATTAACTTCTCCACCCACTGTCTTCAGCGAGATGGGCCGAAACCTCGGCTGCCGCAGGGGGCTCAGCATGAGAGCCCTTGGGAGGGTGCCCTGGGCCCCGGGTGGGGTTTCATTCTGCTGTTCACGGGGTCCCTGTGAGTCGGAGCCCACTCGATGGCACCTCACAACCCTACAGCGCCCCCATGGGGGCTGGCGGTCTTGAGTACCCCACATTCATTATTGCATTCAGTTCCTACCGGAATGCTCTCTTTTTAAAAGTCATTTTATCGGGGCCGTACAACTCTTATCACAATCCATCCATCCATCCATGGTGTCAAGTACATTTGTACATAGGTGGGCATTATCATTTTCTTTCACTTTCAATTTTATTTTATCAGGGGCTCTTACAGCTCTTACCACAATCCATACATCTATCCATTGTGTCAAACACATCTGTACATATGTTGTCATCGTCTTTTTCAAAACATTTTCTTTCTACTCGAGCCCTTGGTATCGGCTCCTCTTTGCCCCCCACTCTGTCCCCTCCCCTC
>NW_022103901.1:13664332-13665749 GCF_000313985.2 Echinops telfairi | reverse complement strand
ATTATTATTATATCTTATCTTACACTGCCCGGCGTCTCCCTTCACCCACCCTTCTGTTGCCCATCCCCCAGAGAGGAGGTTATATGTAAATCCTTGTGATTGATTCGCCCTTTCTACCCGCCCTTCCCTCCCGGTATCGCCACTGTCACCGCTGGTCGAAATCTCCATGTGCCTTGGCATCATTTCCCCTCAGATCCAAAGGAGACGCTCCACTCCTGGTTCTTCTTTCTGCGTCACTGGAGGTCCTTCTAATGTCTGCGCCCTTCTCTCCTTTTCTAAGAGGGATGTGTTGCAGGCCACACCCCAGGGAAACTCCTCTTCCGCCAGGTCAGGGCTGTAATGGGGTCAAGGGTGTAAGATCCCACGCTTAATCCTCTTACTGGCCTATGCCCTCAGATCACCCCGAGATCAATACACGACCAACACATCACCGCATTCCTTCATGACATTAGCTCTCAGACAATCATGGCCTCGCCATGACACTGATTTGGGGGTGGGGAGCGCGCACCTGTCATCCCTGACAGACTGGGGCCGTCTGTGCCTTCACCGCAGGGCCGTGCTGTCAAGGTAAATGATGCAGAGTGCCGCCGATCCCGGACAACCTGCTCCGTGACACAGCGAGCCCCAGTGGCTAGTAAGGAGACGTTCTTCTGTGCTTCCTGACAAGAGTCGCAGGCTCCAGCAAGGAGTCAGTGAAGTCCCCCTGCCCGAGAGAGAGACAAGGGAGCCCCTGGGCGAGCTCCATGGGCCCCCAGGGGAGGACCCGAGAAGTCGCACTTAGGTGTCCTGGAGAGGAAGTGTTTAAGCTGGTCAGGAGGGTAACCAAGAAAGGGAGGGGGTAGAAGAGCTGCAGGTGGGTAGACGCTGCAGGGGCTTTAAGCCATCTCCATCCAAAAAATTCCGAGGTAGGGTGGTGCCTTGATCATTCAGCCTGGTACCCAGGAGATGGCTCATTGTTCTGGGGCTAGCCATCTTGGTCCGATAAGGGCAGGCAGGCTTTGCCTAACTTCTCCCAACCAGTACCTGCCCCAACACTGGTGAGCTTGTTCTGCCTTAAGCCACCCTTTGTGCATCAGAAAACAGCCGGGTCCTCACAACGACTGTCCCGCTGGGGCCCACCGTCAAAGCCCCTGTCAATCCATCCCACCTAAAGCCTCCTTGTCGCTGTCCTTCTGCCTCACCAGGCCCACTGTTCTTCCCCAGGACTGGCCTCTCCTGCTAACATGTCCAGAATACGGCACAGGCAGTCTCACGAGCCTCACTTCCAAGAGGTGTGCTGGCTGCCCTTCTCCCAGCACGGATACTCTGCACCCTGCCTCAAAGGCATGGATTCTTCTGGTCCTCCTGATGCACAGTTCCAATTCCACCCGCATCCTCAGAGGTTGTAAGCACCTGGCTTGGGTCAGGCGCTTGGATG
>NW_022103901.1:13661165-13663358 GCF_000313985.2 Echinops telfairi | reverse complement strand
GTCTTTGACGAAAGGCCCCCATTTCAATCCACTTCTGAACACCGGAACCGCTGGCACAATGAAAACCCTAGATGCAGGTGCTGGTTCGGGGAAAGAGGTGGACCCCCCGTTACTTGAGATGGAAGTAGGTCCCCGAGAGGTTTTCTCTAAATATCTACACGCCAAGGGACTGGTGTCTGAGCAGCAGCCTTGATGAAACCAGAGCAGCTCCCGGAGGCGGCAGGTGAGCCGACCCCTGGGCTTCACCTGGGCCAGCAGGAGACTGGCTAGGTACATTCTGCGGACCTGTGAACACTCCATGGGGTTCCAGAGGCGGAATCCAACGGATCCTGGGGAAAGGTGGTCTGGAGCTGGGTTCCTTCTCCAGGAGGTAAGTCTCCGCTCAACCTGAGTTGAGGTTTTCTTTATTTGTCTTAAGGATTCGCCCCGTGTTGAGTTCTCTCCACAACACTCATGGTAGAGGTGCAGTGGAGGCAATAGCTACTGCAGCACCCTGCTTGCCCACTGTGACCACCCATCCAGTTCTGCTTGGGGCTCAGGCTCCCACACCACCCCCTCTCCCCCCAAACACCCAGCTTAGCAGGATCGTCGAGACAGCAGGGCCCTGTGGTGGACTCCCTGGCAACCCCTCAGCTTGTTAAAAGCAAGCCTCCACCATCAGAGCATACGGTCCATCACGCCAGATATAGTTATATGTTAAAATGTAATACCACCTTATCACAAGTTTGATCTCCCTTTGGCCCATTTTAAAGTGGTTTCCATTTTTAACATTTTTTGCTTTATTTGTGAGGTCTGTTTTGTCTAGTTGCTGTCTGCTTCCTGGTTGTGTTTCGTGTGATTTTCTGTATAGTAGAATCCAGGACTGGTAACTGGATGGGGTGGGTGGGGTGTTAATGGGAGCTAACAAGGATTATGAGAACAAAGTGTCCTGACTATAAACCCTGAACGATTGAACTGTATGAGTAGGGAAGTTACATCAAACAATTACAGAAAAGGAAGAAAGGTATCCATTGATTTCTTGTTGGGGCGAAAAATTGGGGAAGGGTTTGGCATCCTATTTCTAATGCCTCACTTTTCAAAATACCCTCTGTCCACCCAGGGGATCTGCTTTTCCCCACGGAGGTGACAGCAGGCGCTTCCACACTGGGACCCCGCTGCCCCGACTCCAAAGAAGGGAAGACAAGAAGGGCATGAAGTGTTACGTAAGGTTTTCTTTTATTTAAAAGATCATTCACAAAATACCGTATCCATAGATTTCCTTCCTGTCATACAGGTGAATGTGTTACGTGTCTGGAATCTCATTCTTACATCAGTCACCTGGGGTGGCCCAGAGGGTCGGGTGCATGTGTCTGGTTCTTCAGTTTTTCCACATGGAAGATGTAAGGAGGTCACCTGAAAGCATCAGGTTTGATTACAACCACATAATGCATGTCTTTCTTAAATTAATAAGTATCGGTGTTACACAAATGGTTCTTATCTTAGAAGCAGAGAAGATAGGTAGGAGTGGGGAAGGGAAGGAAGCTGAGTTCTGTAAATTTTGCTGGGACCTGGACCTTGTACTACAGACACAGGAGAAGCCAAGGCTGGAGAGTCAACGGTGACCAGCTACCTAAGCACACGACCCTGGCCCAGGCCAGGCCAGCTCACCGTCCTCCCACCACCCTGGCCAGCTCCTCTGTCCTTAGGACTTGAGCTGCTGGCTGCCCCAGAACTACTGCCCAGGGAAGACAGGGACTTGGGGGGAGAGAAGGTGTATGTTGTCACACAGAGCAGCTCAAGGTCAAAGTCGGTGGCCTGCCTGGCTACCTGGAGGAAAACACTAGGCGGGAATAAAGCACGCTGCCCCAGAGGCTGAGGCGGGGGCCAGGCTGGGACTGACTGACAGCCCCAAGAGGGGATGCGAAGCCTCCCGAGGGCTCTGCAGAGCGCTGTTTCCAAAATACCAAGTCAGAGACGGGAAGTGCCAGACTCTAAGCCCATTTTCACTGCCCGGACGAGCTACACACACGAGGGAGGGACAAGCACCAAGCACACAGACAACATGGCTTTAGCAAACACCAGTGGCCAATGTCAGGTGGGTTGGGCTCGGCTCCACCCAGCCACCCCTGCCTCCTTCCCCAAAGTGCCTCTTCCCTCAGACACAGATGATGCCTGTCGGCTGGCTGCAGCTGTCAGAGGGAAGAGCCCTCACAC
>NW_022103901.1:13657664-13660688 GCF_000313985.2 Echinops telfairi | reverse complement strand
AGAGAGAGAGAGAGAGAGAGAGAGAGAGAGAGATGGAGCAGCCCTCCATACGATGGGTTGCCGTCGGTCCTCTACAGAAAACCGTGTGCCGCCAGGAAACAAGGAGCAAAAGAACAGAAGGAAAAATGGGCAAGAGGTGGTGATGGTGGGGGGGAGAGAGAAAGCACAAAACAGGCACTAGATAGATACGGCCAAGAATGTACTAAAAACCACTTGTTAACAGGTGACATGCATTCACAAGCTCTGTTTCCGTTGTAAGAAAGGAGGACGAGTGTCAGGCGCGGGAATGAGGACTGCGGGGCAGCCGGTCGGGGGCTGACCAGGCTGCGGGCTTGCTCGAACGCGCCCCAGGCCCAATGCTCTGCACACCGCAGGCTCATTCTTGCTCTTTCTGAACCACTTCCTCTCTGGGCCTGGCTCCCCCAAAGATGGCAGAGTTGGGGTTGGCTACTTGATTGAGGGGCGTCGCCACTGTTCGAGGTTTAAGCTGGAGCCGAGGTCTCTGTGCTCGTTCCTCTGCGGGAGAAAACACAGGGCAGAATGAGCAACGCTAGCCACTGGGCTTCCAACGCCAACTGCCCTGAGGGACCCCATGCCAACCCCAGGCACCACAGGCAGGCCCCATTCCACGCTCGAGAAGGAGGCTGCTCGTGGCCAAGGGGGCTGGTAGTGGCCTTCACAGCCGGCAGGTGACTTCCGAGGTCAAGCCAACGGCTCATCGTGAGGTGCCTCCCCCCCACAGGCAGCCATACCTTCTGTGGGTTCTCTGAAGTCCATGCCGGATCCTCGAAGGGGAGGGCCGTCTCGGAAACGACTCCCCCCCATGGGGGGGCCTGTTCGCCGGTCCCCAGGGCGACTGCCGCCCCTGCCGCCTAAGAAGTCATCCCGGAAGCCTGGAGGAGAGAGGAAACCAGTTATGGATTGGGTTTTTCACCAGGTGGGCTCAGCAGTGTTATTTTAAGACGCGCTCGGGTTTACATTCTTCTCGACTGGTCACTGTGTCCAAACTCAAGAAATGCCCTAACAGGAGCCCAGGGGCGATGTGCTCGGCGAGGAACAGCACCAGCAGAAGTTCAAGGCCAGAGCGACAAGAACACGGGGGCTGTTTAATGAATGCCACCGAGGGGGTTGCCGCCCCCAAAGGCGTGTAAAACTACCCAGGATCCTCAGAGCAAGTTGTTTGGTCTGCTGGGATCAGCCTACACTGGACTCCTCTTCAGCGGCGCACACGGAACCACAAGGAACGTTCTGGGACATGAGGACAGAATGAAACATGCTGTCCCCTGGGGTGACACTCCCCATTCCGTCTCTGCTGCCTTTCTGAGGGCGGCTCATTCTAAAACCAAGACACCAGTGTGGCAAACAAGTCGGCTATTCACGACGACTCAGGTCCTTCCGGGGGTGGGGTGGGGGATGGAGGTGTGAGGTGACCAGCAGGGTGTCTCGGGCCTAGGGTTTTTGCTGGACCCACTCACGGAGGGAACCTGGCTTCAGCAAGGCCCAGAGTCGGGGGGTGGGGGGGAGTGGGGCGCATTTCTCACCAGGGTGGGGAAGCGAGAGCAGGGCCTTGTGGGTGTTAAGAACTTTAGGTTTCTTGGGTCAGGAGAGGACCTGTCAGTAAATCATGTTGTTCTCAGCACACTTGCTTCCTGGAACGCCAGGGAGGGAGGCTGTGTGCTGCCCGGGGAGGTAGGCTCTGTGAAACGCTGGGGGCAGGTGCTTTGAAGTTCAGCAGGCCATTTGTCTTCTTGAGAAGCTGGTACAGGGGCTGCCCGGCCCTGACCCGGCCCAACCACCACCAATCATACTTTTCTGACAATGCCATTGCCCTCACACGCACACAGCTTCTGGCTGTCTGTCCACCATTCCGTTATGACACTTCACACTAGTGGTCTCCTTGAATTGGTTTTGTCTTTATCCTATTTAAAACTTAATAAATGTAGCTCTATAAATAAAAAAAAAAAAATGAACTTTAGGTTTCTTATTTGAAGAAAAAGTCTTTCATGTTGTGCACAGGTGGGTGCTAGGTGCGTGGTCAAGCTGATCAAGGCTCTAACCGTCCAGTCTATGGGAGTTGGAGTGAGTGTGCAGTGCAACCAATGTTGGGAAATGTGGCAACAATGAAACAATCGTTGGTTCTCAGAAAGACCTGACCACTCTGACCCACCGCTGAGACGCGGCCGAAGGGCACTGGCACAGGAGGGCGTCTCCGAGGGGAACTCGGAGCCCAAAGCCTACTGTCCGCCTTTCCCCGCTGCTGGTCCGAAGGGATCCCGCACCCTGGAGCTCAGCCCCGAGACCGAGTGGAACAGCATCCGTGAAGGGATTCTAAGAAGATGCAGGCCCACGAGAGGCCCGCTGACCACACCTCACGGGGCTGCAGTTCGGCAAGTCTAAGTCTTTCTGACGTCTGGCAGGGGGCCAGAGCTCATGAAACTAACAGCCCCAGTAGGCAGGACGCCCCTCTGCTCTCGACAGTGACTCTAAGCCCAGAGGTGTAGCCTCCCTCGAGTGGAAGGAGGCGGCCACCACAGCCTGGCACAGCACAGAGCAGCCCACACTGGCACCGGCGGGCCAGGCGGGGAGCAGTCTGGACAGCAAGGTCCCATGACACCTGCTACAGGTGGGGTGGGGTGGGGCGGGGTGGTGGTGAGAGAAAGGCCAGGCCAGGGGCTGCGAGGTCTAAGCAGCTTACTGGGCCAGAGGGGCTATCGCTCGTTTCCCACCCTGGTGGTCTGCTTTTTCTTCTCGGGACCCCAATGCACACATGCCCTGTCCGGGGGGTAAGCAGGTTTTGTTCCCTTTTTAAAATGAGCACTGGTCTTATTTTCGAGGAATCTCTTGGGGCTTAGGACGTCACCAACACCGACTCCACATCCTGCCTGCCGGCAAGCCGTCTCCATGGCGACATTCACACAGGAGCTCTGCTGGGGAACCCAGGCTCAGCCAGTAGCAGAGAGGCCTAAGGTGAGAGCGGCCACAGGTCTTAGCCCAGAAGCCCACTGCCTTCAAGACCAGGAAACG
>NW_022103901.1:13643098-13656783 GCF_000313985.2 Echinops telfairi | reverse complement strand
GCTGGGGAAGAGGGCAAGTGGCGATACTGTAAATACTGATACCGGAATTGAAGTCTTCCCGGGAATCCCAGCCGCCTCTAGGTTCTCGAGAGCCACCCATGCCTGAGGACAAACAAGAGAGAGCAGAGTGGAGGCTGGGTCACACCCTGCCCACGTACACATGCATCTGGAAGGTGTCAAAAGTCACGGGATGGGAAGCCCACTTCCCAAAGCCATGATCACAACAAGAGGTTTCTGGCTGTCCGGAGCAAGCAGGAACACAAACCCAGGCCTGCAAAGCACCGCCCACTCCTCCCAAGGGCTTATGGGTACTTCTATAGGCCAACCCGACAGGGCCCAATGGCGTGGTACTAGTGACTTGTGCTCTGTGGGCCCTTAACAAGCTCTCAGGTTTCAGTTTGGGAGCACCAATCACCTCTGTCATCTGGTCCACCTTTCCTGAAGCCAAAGCCACCTTTATCTTGTTTTCTGCCTTCAGCAATGTCCACACGCAGTGACCGGTCACCCAACAGCTAAGGAGGAAAAACAGCGTCAGCGGTGGCAAGCACACCCATGTCTCCAGGGATGCCTGGGAGCACACGTACCGCACCGTCGTATGTCAACGCCTCCTTGAGCGAGTCCACCTCGTCAAACTCCACGTAGCAGAACCCTGCGGGAGACCAGAACACCCACCTGAGCACGTGCCACTGCGCCACCCGGCCCGCAGCGCCCCTGGAGCCCGGAAAGCAGCGGTTTTCCTCTGTGGTGACCGGGACTCTCATCAGAAGATGCGACCACAGGGACCGACCCTGCAGTGGCCCGCATGTTTGTTTATAAGGCTCCTTCTCTAGGGCTGGCCGTCAAACAGAACCGTTCCGGGGCCACCAAGGGGCAAGTTCTTCAGCTCCGCCTCCGAATGACTGACTCTCTGATCGGAGCAAACCAGAGCTTGAATACACAGCTTTCAAATGCTGCTCCGACATCCTTTGAAGGAAGAGGCAGGGGTGGTACTCAGCCCCCGGGAAGAAGCACTGTACAAAAGCTCCGCAGAGCCGAGGCCATTAGGGCCACTTCCTCCCGATCTTCCTGGAAGACAGCCAGCCGGCCAAGACCTGATCAGGAACCAGCAACAACCCACTCCCCCAACCACTGGGATGTTATTACCAGAGTGGAGGCAGCAGGGGGAGGAGGCTGCCGTTGACCTCTCCCCTCCCTCCAAGTGGTCTCTTCTTCTGACGTGTTCCTCCCTGCCCCTAACCTCACCCCCAGGGCCTGAAGCCCCTTTAATCAGTCGCAGTGCCCTACCTCCACACAGGAGACCTGGTGGCGAAGTTACCGGGATACGTCTACCCTGTCCTGTGCGGTCCCGGGAGCTGCTGCCATCCACATGACAGCAGCGCTCACACGCTCACTTGCCCCAGCAGCCTTCCCGGTCCACACTCAGCCTGCAGCAGCATGCCCCAGAATGACACTCTCTCACCATGGCCCACAGGACCGCGGGCGCTGAAGGCCGGAGACCTAATTGCTCTTGCCTGGCCACCCGCTTCCTGAGTGGGGCACAGGAGCAGCCATGATGCACCGTGGCTCTGGGCATGGGGGCCAAAGCTGCTGCTGCCATGATTCCAGCCCTAGAGGCTGACATGGGGCGCATCCTTTCACCATTCTGACCGCTTCAGGTTCAAACAACTCCCAGAATGCCACTACCCCCGAAGCCACCAACCAGAAGCCACCGCATGCTTTTCCCAGAAGCACACCCCAAGTCCCCGTGCCTTCTGCAGCTTACACTTCTCATGGGACACACCTCTGTGCCGGGACCTGGATGGGAGGAGGATGACAATGTCCGCCTGAGCTCTCACCCTCCCTCTTCTGCTCAGTGCTCCATAAAGAGACCACCTCTGGACACGTTGGGACTGGACCGGAAGTCTGAGCCACACTGCCCAGACCCACCCACACTGCCACACAGTGAGTGTGTGGGAAACCGGAATGCCAAGGACGGATTTCCCCGTGAGTGTTCGGAAGCTCTCCCATTATCAGGGGATCTGTTGGATTTCATAGTAAACAAGTGGAGTACGAAAAGCGTACGGCTAAAGCCCCTTGGAAAGGTTGCTTTGAGTGGGAATGAACTTGAAGGCTTGGTCTCCCGGACAAATTCTCCTGGCAGACACGACTGCTCCCTCTTCAGGCCAGGCCCACAGCCGCATTTCTTTGGGCACATGGCCCAGAAGCCGGCAGTTTGCAATCACCTGATTCTCTGAGAGAAAGACAAGGCTCGGAAACCCGCAGGAGCAATTCTGCTGCGCGGCCTACTGTAAATCGGCATTGACTTGCTGACAGAGATTTTTTTAATGCCCCGAGTTTCACAAACTAGGTATCTGCTCACCGCGCTTGTGCCCAGGAGGAAAGGGACTTTGAAGAGCTCAGGGGCTGTTGTTTCCACTCCTTGACTCAGGATCAGAGTCCTCAGCCCACGGCTCCCCCAAACTCACCTTTGAATTTGTCTGTGTCTTTGTCTCGGACTAGCCGTACACTCCGAATGCTGAGATCCTTAAAGATAGCGTCTATGTCGCCCTGAACCGTGTTAAAGGGCAGATTTCCTACATATGCCGTGTAGGGGGGCTCCGTGGGCAGCTCCTTCTGGCTGCGGGAACCATGGCCGCCAGCACTGCCGCGGGACCTGTGTGGGGAAATGGACAGGATCCAGGTTAGCAGGCTTCCCGCCTGGCCCGCCGCCTTCCCCCAGTCACGTCGAGGGAGATGACAAAGCGCATGATGATGCAACTTTTATTCTTAAAAAAGGTGAGAGAAATGTCTATGCGAAGAGACACAGCGTCAAATTAACGCTTTCTCAGCAAAACTAACCCAGTATGGTATGTCCCAGGACAGGTGGCCCCTTGCTCCCCCAGCACCAGCGGTTGCAGCAGTGTTAGCAGTCGCAAACCAGCCAACAGCCTCCCTGGAGGCCAGTGAGAAGCTGAAATGGAGTCGCCCTGAAGGCAGGCATTCTCAGCAAGCCTGTAAAAGCCAGAACCTGTGTCAGGTGGTCACCTGTCATAGGGGGAAATGCCAAAGGGGGAAAACCTAGGCTGTCCAGTCAGCTGGCACGTCTCGGGCATTAACAGGAAGGCTAGTGACCCTGCCAAGTCCCACACATGGCACAGGTTTTGCTCCACTGTTGGAAAAGGGTTCATAGACCAAGTTCATGGACATTTCCGATTTTGGCAGCAGGCACCCCTACAACACTCCATGTGCTGCTTCGCTGGGCCCTCAACGTGTATGGTGCCGGCATGCTGGCTCGATCTCGGCGTGCCAGAGCTGTACGGTTTAATTCCCAGGTGGCCTTCAGGAGCTCCATGGCTTCCCAGGCTAAAGGCGGGCTGTCTGTCTACCCAGGGTGCCTCGGGAGACAAGCCTGGCAATGGCTCTGGGACAGCCTCTCGCGCACAGATCACCGATCGAGCAGCGAATCTCCGCAGTCATGAGCCAGCAAGGGCTGGACGGCAGGCAGCTGGGTGAGCGCAAACACAGACGCAGGATTGCTCACGCACGGGGCCCACAGTTCACCCGTCTAAGTAGCAATTACCTCCATTACAGAAATACAGACACGTTCTCAGAGGAACCAGGCCTGAAGATGGTGTCATGGCTGGGAGGTCAGTGGGAAAACAGCCCGGGACTGGGCACTGCGTTGCTGTTGCCCAGAGGAGTGCTCAGGCCAGAGCTGACCAGACAGCACCCAGCAAGGTCAATGAGAAGCTGCACTGCACATTAGCTAAGAATGCCAGTTAGTAAGTGCACAGACCTGAGTCATTGGAAAAATCACTACAACCGTCAAGTCACTAATTTGGGCAAGGTTCATCAAAGGATGCTGAAGCCGCAGACTAGAACATGGAGGATCAATTACCATAGATACTCGTGTATAAGTCGAGTTTCCCAGCACATTTTTAATGCAGTTTCTGTGATAAAATTAGGTGCCTTGGAAGCTATTCCGGTTGGCTTATACTTGAGTATATATGGTATCATAAAACGCAGTGCATTTACTTATCCTGTACCAAACCGAGTGGTACATGTAAAACACACATGACTACATTGTGTGTGTGTGTGCGCGCGCGCGCGCGCGCACGCAAGTCAAGCCCCTTGCCACCTTCGCTGATTCCGACTGGGTGACTGAGACAAACCTTTCAGATGCAGACCTGTCAGATAAGTCCTCCTCAGGGAGTGGCTGGTGGTCCCACCATTAACAGTCCAAGGTCCATCCCACGCAAAGAGGAGAAAGCTACAGTGACGTGAACACTTTGCGGGAATGACAGAGCAGTTTAGGGGAGCGGTGTCTGAGACGCTGGCACACTGCCGCTGTGTCAGTCCCAACTCACAGGGACCTCTAGCACAGGGCAGAACAAACTGCCTGCTGTGGGTCTAAGTAGATTTTCACGGGAGGTGGGTGGGGGTGGGTAACACTTCTCAGGGTCAGCAGGCATGGCTGGCACAGGGGGCAGAAAGAAAGCCTCATCTTTCTCTCGGAGCCGCAGGTGGATTAGAACTGCTGACGTGGGGGATCTAATCTGCCGACTCTGCAGTTAGTAGCAGTGCAGTGCGCAGCCCACGACACCACACTAAACCAGACCTACTCAGTGCAGTTCAGTCAGGTCCCTACAGGACAGGGCAGAGCTAGAGCGGGTCCCTGTGGGTTTCCCACACTGGAAGTCTTCACTGCGTAGCAATTCTCAGCTTTCTTTTTCGGTAGAGCTGGTGGTTTTGAGCTGTTGACTCCATACCACAAGAGCTAGCTAAACACCAAGTGAAAGCACCTGACAGCTAACCTACAGAGCAGACTGGCGACCTGAGTTACTGTCATCTGTGCATCCCACCAGGTTCGATTGGCTGCCTCACACATCACTCAACAGCCCCACCCGCCCCACCTTAGCCAGCCCCAGACCCCAGCGATTCCTGGTTTCTCAGGGGGCTGGTTACTATAGGTAGACGCTGATGTCTTCACGCTCGCTCACGTGTGCACTGTGCACCGAGCGAGGAGACACGGGTGAGACCCGCCGCGCCTGCGGACATCAGTAAGTCACATCACAACACCAGAACGCTTGGAGCTCTGATTCTGGTAAGGTTAGCGCTGGCTCGGCGCAGGGCTCTAAGCCTTGTTTTTTTGGTCTGTTATATTTCAAAGCTTTATTTTCTAAAGACATTCAAACGGATCATGAAAGCCCGTCTTAAGTGCTAGGTGCAGCCTAGAGGCTGGGGAGCCAGAAGGGCGCCCCAGGCCGCACCGCTCCCACAGGAAATAGTAGCTAGGGTACAGGCCTGTGCAGCTGGCCCGACAATACGTGAACTGGGGGCTGTGCGACGAACCCAGGCCATGGTGCTCACCTCTGCCCCACGAGTCACCCCGACTCCTTCCCACTTCTCACCAAGCCCCAGGGAAGGGTGACTGACGGGGACAAATAACCCGGGAAAGGCTTTCTCGCTTGTTTTCTCTGTAACAAAGGGATTTCTTCTCCCCAGTTTAGGCTGCTTCAGGGCAGAGAGCTCAGTGGGTTTTAAAAGCCCGTGTCTCCTTTCAACACCTGAGAGCTTGGCGTCCCTTGGCGATCTCTGTGTGCCTTGGCATCAGCCTTGCCCTGGGTCTAGGAGGCTGCTGGTACAGGATGTCCTCCACCTTCTTCCTTGGGAGTACCAGGTCCCCCAAGGCGCACAGGTTTAACAACGGTTAGTCATGTGCGACAGTCACTTAGGATCCAACCATCAACCTTAAGAACCCAGCTTCAAATAGAACCAAACTCCCTCATATGCCAACCACTTCTCACGCCAATAGCTGAGTGTCCAGGGAGTGCAGAGTAGCATCAGGCCCACACCTCAGACCCAGGTACTACTTCCTGAAGGAGCGGAGCTGGGACAGGGGAGATCACAAACAAAGGCTGAAAACTCAGAAGTGGGTACTGAGCAGCCTCTCCCGGGACACAGTGTGTGTGTGTCTGACCAAAGGACGCAGCCACTTTGCACGGGCATACTGGAAACCAATGAGCCCTAGCCAAACCCTGTGCACTCACTCGCAGGAGGAAGGAGACCAGATGTGCAACATGTCTCGATGTACTAGACTGCTCTGCATTCGACCGCTGCAGAGATTCCACCATTCCTCAAACGCCAGGACGCATGGGTGGGCGTGGTAGAGTAGGCACTTTCCAGGGTATCTGGGGCACACAGAGGAGGACTGAGCTGGCTGGCCTAAGGAAGCTGCTCACAGGACTTTCAAGCAGCACTCAAAGGCACGGAGCAGGCCGGGTCGTGGGCCCGTGCCGTGAGTTGTTGGCACACACTGCCACGGAGCCTGGCTCACAGCGACCCTGTGGCGGGTGGAAGGGCCCTGTGGGTTTCCAAGACGTAACTCTTTGCAGGAGCAGAAAGCCTCATCTTTGTCCTGTAGAGCAGTTGGTAATGGGCTCAAACTGCTGACCGTCCAGGTAGCAGGCCAGCGCATAAGCCACGCATCACCAGTAAGCATGCTTGAAAAACAAAACAGGAGGGGGGGAGAGTGAGGAGCTGATATCAAGGGCTCAAGTAGAAAGAAAATGTTTTGAAAATGATGATGGCAACAAATGTACAAATGTGATTGATACATGGATAGATGGATGTATTTTGAGAAGAATTGTATGAGCCCCCAATACAATGATTAGAAAAAGAAAAGAAAAACAAAAGGAATCAAAGCAGCAACAATGGTCAATAAAAAAACAGGGTCCAACTCTCTCAAGTCAAACCCTCTTTCATAAAAACGGCCTAAAATTGATCACAAAAATACTTACACCTTAATTATTGAGTATGCACAGCTAAGTAATAGATACCCATCCCTTTGGGAATATTTTTTTTTTATGTAGATGAGACCAACTTTGGCTTTCTTTTAAAAATGCCAACAGCTTGCAATTATTTCCCCCCAAATGTTATTAATAGGCACGTTTTGGGGGTGCTTTTTCTCCAGCAGTTTTAGACTCTACAGCAAATGCGAGCAGACGACAGCGCAGCGCTGGCATCCTGCGGTCTGGGAAGCACTGGTTACAAGTGACGGGCAAACACGGCGTGAACTCTGCAGCGCTGGCCGTGCTGCCGCGTGCTCGGCTGCCAGTCCAAGGGCTTTAACTATGTGGTTTGTTGGCTCTTGGCTGTGAACTAGAGCCTACAGTGCACTATCTTCTTCACCAACCTAACGTCCCTCTTCTATTCTAGGCTACCATCTGCAGCTAGCTGTAGTTCGCTGTGGTTGTTGGGCGCGCCACCCTGTCAGAGCCAGCTCGTGGCAGCCCTGTACACAGGACACCGGCCTCACACTGTCCCAGCTGCCGGGTCAGTCCCTTCTTGAGGGCCCTCCTCTTTTTTGCTGCCCCTCCATGATGTCCTCCAGCGACGGTCTTTCCTGGCAACATGTCCAGAGCATGTCGTAGCCGAAGTTTATTTAAATACTAGGCCAATCCAACGTGGATTAAAGGTACACTATTTTCAAGAAGGAGCTCTGGTGATGTGCTGACATGGAAGGTTAATCGGTGGGCTGAGAGCAACAAAGTTGGCTATTCAAACCCACCAGCCAGCTCCATGAAGAAAGACGAGGCTGCTTGCTCCCTTACGGAGCAGTTCTAGTGTTCTGTACAGCCAACTGACCCCACCTGGCAGTGGGGGCAGGGTTATTTCCAAGTGGATCCCCCTCTGCTAAGGGCACTCATTTTTAAGGGCTTCGGCCAGTGAGCAAAACCAAATGAGTATGCCTTGGAATTCTTCAATGATCCTCATTTCAAGGTCTTTTCTGCTGAACTCCTATAAATAAAATCTTATTTCAACATCCAACCACCTGTATAAAGACAAAAAACACCATGGAGAAAAATATTAAATAGCTCTAATCCATAGAGCGTAAGCTCTATCTAGGCAGGTACTATCTTCTCACTGCCGAAACCTTCAGAGCTACGTAAGTTTCTGGTACTTACTATGGGTGGAAATACAAATATATACTTAAATACTTTTATTGAAGGCTCTTACATTGCTCATCACAATCCATACACTCCTTCAATGTGTCAAGCACATTTGCCGCCATCATCATTTTCAAAGCGTTCTCTTCCCACTTGAGCCCCTGATATCAGCTCCCCAGTTCTTCCCCCTCTCTCTCCCGGGTGGAAATAATAAAAAGTGTTTGCGACTAAAGGGCAAGGTGTAGTGGATTGCGTGGCAGACTCCTAACCACAAGGGCAGCAGTTGGAGACCAGCAGCTGCTCCTGTGAAGATCTGTGGTCTCAGAACCTGACTGACTGTCCTACAGGGTGGCTAGCAGTTGAAATCGGCACAGTGGCAGGGAATTTGACAAATGTGGCAGTTCTTGTTTGGAAAAATTCATAAATTATGAGGGCTTATACACCACAAGGAGGTAAACAAGTGTTGTTTGATTGTTGGCAGAAACCAACAGTAAAACATCCATGTGCGTATGACAGAAGGAGCTCAGTGGGCCCGAGGGTAAGTGGTCAGCTGCGAATCCCAAGGCCAGTGGTTTGAACCCCTCAGCTGCTCCGTGGGTGAAAAAATGAGGTTTCCGCACCGATGACCAATCGCCCTGGGCAGCCAGCGGCAAAATCCCCCTCTGTTGTATGGCGGCTCTGTGCCGGGATCCACTCAACAGCAACTGGCTGCCCGCATGGCCAATCCAACCTCCCCACCACCAGTCGGGGCTGGCTCACAGCCAGCCTGCAGGCCGCCTGCTGAGGCTGCAGTCTTGAAGGAGCAGGAAGCCTCAGCTTTCTCTGTGGAGCTGCTCGTGGTTGCAAGATGCTCACCTTGAGGGCAGTCGCCCAATGCCCAGCCCAATATATGCCACCAAGGCACCTGTTACCATCCCCTCCAAACCCACTCCCACTGAGTGATTCCGGCTGAGAGCGACCCTGTTAGACAGAGGAGAACTGGCCCTGTGGGCGTCCAAGACGAACTCTTTACGGGAGTAGAAAGCCCCATCATCACCTGGCAGAGCAGCTGGTGGTTTCAAACAGCTGACCCTCTGGTTAGCCGCCCAATTGGTAACCAACCCATTATGCTGCCAGGACACTGCAGTGCAGTCCATTTCCGTGCCTGTGGTTAGTGTCATGTTGGAGTGAGTTGTCCATTATGTTAATGAGGCAAGGTAGACTGGCTCAAGGTATCCGCCCTCCTGGAGGGTGTGACTCAAATCCCGGCCCCTTGCTTCCTTGAGGCTGTGGGCTGTGCCCAATACATACAGACACATGCTCTGGGAAAGCTCGTTCGGGCCTGCTCCTGGCGGTGCCTGGCTCTTCACTGTCTGACCTCTGGCGACTTGAGCCAGCAGTCTGATTTGACAGCTCCCACAGGCCCCGTGGCCTGTCGTCTGATCCTCAGAAGCGGGATGGACTTCCCAGCCTCCACATCCACACGAGCAAAGTTGGAGTGGATCAGCAGTGTGGGAAGACTGGACATTCGAGGCCTAATCCACCACCGCCTCATAGGGACCAGCTTTGGGCTGACTTCTAAGAGATCATCCGGGCACATCTGAACTCCCTTTCTAGGCACTAGCTGGTTGATGTCTTAAGACAGGCTTCCAGAATGCATCACAACATTCCAGGTTCTGCAGCGCTGGGGACCGATCTTGCAGGTGGGCCTTAGCCAGTTATCTTGGCACTAGTACCACCTGCTCCGACTCCTCACCACACAGGCCAATGTCCTCGATGAAGCATGCAGTCCAAATAATGTCATTAAATCTTGGTACCCAGGACCATTCTAGCAGCTCCCGTTAGGAGACTGGTGGCATTTGGCACAGCCCCCTCGGGGCACACGGGGCTGTCTTTGGGGAAAGCACCGGGTCAGGCAGAACTGGTGCCATTCACGGAAGCCTGCTGTCACCTCCCAGGACTGACAGATAAACCAGTCCTGCAGGTGGGGGGCTTAGCTGACATGTTCCTGAACTTGAATAAAGTCTGTCCATTGAAGGAAAACAACTGACTGTAACTGTCAACAAGAAGACCCAAGCCTTTAAGCCAAAATGAACATTTAGAAAACTTATGCACCAGTGCAAGTATGGCAGCCCCCCAATATTCAAAGGCCTGCCCAGGAAGCTGGGGTGACAGTACCCAATATGATTTTGGAAACTGTATCGAGGGAGCCCTGGTGAGGTGGTGGTTACACACTGGGCTGCTCTGCAGGGGGAAGGTGAGGCTTTCAGTCTCAGCAGTGGCGCTCCTGCAGGGGGCCTCAAACTTTTAAAACAGGGGGCCAGTTCACTGTTCCTCAGACCCCTTGGAGGGCCGAACTATAGTTAAAAAAAACAAAAACTATGAACAAATTCCTATGCACACCACACATATCTTATTTTGAAGCAAAAAAACAAACGGGGCAAAAACACCTGGCGGGCCAGATAAATGTCCTCGGCAGGCCGCATGTGGCCCGCGGGCCATAGTTTGAGAATGCCTGCTCTACTGTGTCCTACAGACTCACCTGGTTGGGATCAACTCCATGGCATGAGTAGCTTTGTATTTTTTTTTAAGATCATAAAATATGCCAACTCTGGGGAGATGGGCATAATCCCCTGATCTGACTTTCCCCTAGTGCATGTCCCACATCCCGTGCTGGCTAGAGACCCACTGAGAGGGCAGGACGCCATGAGTGGGGCTGAGCAGGTCAGCTACCCTCTACAGACACCACCAGCAACTGCACTGGCAGATCCCAGCCACAAGAGCAAAACACTCTTTAGGCCCAAACGGGTTGTAAGAGGTTAGAGTGGTTCTGAGACTGCTAAATCTGAGACCCAGTCTCCCAGTGTGAGCTGTCACAGAGAGCAGGATCCTTGGAGTAGCTTGGAACTGTCATCCTCCTGGTTAGCAGCTGCGCACTCTGACTGCACCCCCTGGGACTCCTGGCAAAGTGCCCATCACACAAGAGGCTTAAAGCCTTCCCTTGAACCAGGAAGTTGTTAAAAAGCTCTACGGATGTCTGCAGACATGAAGGGGGAGCAAGACTCATTCCCTGCCGCCGAGCTGATTGCGACTCACAGCAGCCCTACAGAACAGAGCAGAATGCCTCTGCGGGTTTCCGAGACTGTACCTCCAGATGGGAGTGAAAGGCTTCGTCTTTCTCCCTCAGAGCAGCTGGGGATTTTGAACCACTAGCCTTGTGGTTAGCATAGATACAGTGCTACTGGAGACGCCACATGTGAGGCAAAGGATCTCATTTAATTCTCCCAACAGCCCCGACTTCACATCTGGGGAAGAGACTCAGAGTTTAGGTTAGGTAAAACAGAGGGCTCCCGCTCCCACCGCTCTGCCCACTCCAAGGCCCAGGGCGGCCTCCCCGTTCCTGCTGGGGACCTGAATTGAAATCAAGCACTGGAAGCCATGGTAATGCTGATGGAACACCAGGGAGGGACAGGAGGATGGTCAAAGGGAACCTTTACCATTCTGCTACCACTGGCCACAGCTGACAAGCTTTCCACCACTACAGGTAGACTACTGTCTACCCTGCCTGAAGCTCCATAAGGAGCAGCGCAGTTAGTGGTTTTGCACAAACTAGGCCTGCTCAACTCTTTGGCTGGCTCCAATCTAGTTCCTGGGGCTTGGCGATTCTTTTAAAGCATGCCAAGATGAGGCTGTCTGCACTGGTAAAGATCTCCAGCACCTCAGAAACCCACAGGGGCAGTTCTAGTCCGTTCACTAGCGTCACCAGGAGGTAGAGCTTAATTGGGGTCAAGAAAAGCTTGTGGCCACTTGAGAGTTGAAACCAGCCAGTACTCTCCACTTATCACCAGGGAGCAACCCCCCAAATTAGCAGAGTCAGGAACAAAGAGCACTCAAGGCCTGGGGCAATCAGGCAATTAGGTCCAGACTTACTTTTTGGCCTAAGGGAAGTCCCTGGTTCTCCTTGGCTGCAGGCACAAAACACCAAAATCCAATCCGGAAGCCATGCAGTCAATGCTGAGTCCAGTGGACCACCTGTGGGTTTCTGAGACTAACTGTTTACAGGAGTAGAAAGCTCCGTCTTTTTCTCCCTTGGAGCTTGTAGGTGATTTTGAACTGCTGACCTTGTGGATCGAAGCCCAAAGTGTATAACCACGACACAGAGCACCTGAAATTCAAGTCCTTCAATCATCAAACTGCCACAAAGCAAACACAGGGGAACATACAATTATTGGTCAAAGCCAAGTTTTCAGATGACAGGTCTACCTTTCGGACCAGGGTCGGTCATCTAGGATCCACGTGGCTAAGAGCTGAGACTCAGCTGGTCTAAGGTGTTGTGGACAGGGGGAGCGGGAAGCCGATGCCCAAGGGCACCAAACAGAGCCAGGTAAGCCTGGCTTTGTACAGGGCGATCTTCGGTCCACCAGTAGTACTGTACCTGAGCATTAGAACGTGCCAGGCGCGTGCTGGTGCGAGCAGAATTAAAACAACAATCACTGCAGGACGTCTGAGGATCAAGGAGATCACCACAACGGGAAATGGCCGGGTCGCAGTAACTGCTAACACCTGGCCTGCAGATTAGGCAAGCTTGTTGGTAGCCCACCCCAGGTACTGCAGAAATCCAGACCAGAATCTTTCAGGAAAACAGTGCCATCAATACTATATATTTTGGCACAAACGTAAAGCTGAAAGTCCGAGGTCAGATGTAGAGGATGCTTAAGTAAACAAACAAATTAAACCAAACCTCAAACCAAGCACACTGCACTGCTATTAGGTCAATTCTGCCTCTTAGCGACCCTTCAGGGTAGAACCGTTTCTTGGGGTTTCCGAAGCTGTAACACTTTATGGTTCTCAACCTGTGGGTCTCGATTTTTAACAATAGCAAAATGACAGTTAGGAAGTAGCAATGAAAATAGTTTTATGGTTGGGGGGTCACCACAACGCAAGGAACTGTATGAAAGAGTCGCGGCAGGAGCAAGGTTGAGAACCACTGCTTTATGGGACCAGAGAGCCTCATCTTTCCCCCAAAGAGTACGGCTAACCTCAGGACTAGCAGCCCAGTGCCTAACCCACTAGCCACCAGAGCCCCTTTGCTGACCACCAAAGGGATTTGAACTAGGGTGTTTAGGAGAGGGGGATTACCAGCAAGGAATTATCCACACCAGCTTTGGGGGCACACCTAGCCATTGCTTACATTTGCCTTTGCCTTTCACCTTCGAGCGCTGTCAGGGGCACTGGACTGTTATCCACAAGGTCAGCGGTTCGAACCCGAGAGCTGCCTTTGACATGAACATCCTCCTAAGGGGCTTCTGCTAACCCCTGACTGCTCAAGACACTGCTACAGTGTCAAAACGTCACACTCACTAAAGGTTGCATTTGCACCCTCAGAGTCATTGGCAGAATAGATGTCTAAAGGCAGAATAAAAACAACAAACAAACAACCCAGATTCAGTGTACAGACTCCCCAATCGACACGTTCCGTGGGATCTGCTTCAAACCGAATTCCACTCTGTTAAAAGCACAGGAGTTTCTTGGCCAGGACTGAAGGGTTTTTGAAATTGGGGATAAAACCCAGGCCCAAACCAGTTACTGGATTCAAGCCGCTCCGAGCACAAGTTTGCTGCCTAGAAACCTATCCCAAAGGCAGTAATTCTCTGCTCTCCAACATCCACTTCATTTTTATTAGCAAATAAAAAAAGGCTTTGAAATAACAGGCCGCTCCACACCCCCCATACACTTGCATGTGAAGAGCGAACGACATCAATGATCCTGGGCCCACTG
>NW_022103901.1:13639764-13641689 GCF_000313985.2 Echinops telfairi | reverse complement strand
CCGCCCGTGCAGCCCCGCCCCGCCCCGCGCCGTCCGGCAGTCCTGGGGAGCCTCCCCCGGGAATCGTGGGGGTGCCTCTGCATTCAGCTCGGGCCCTGCGCGGGGCCCCCGCTGTCCCCGTACTGCCCGGCCCCCGACTTGCTATGGGTTAGGTTTTCGAACTCCAGGCTTCGCAGGGACCCCCCCCTCCCCCCAAGCCCCGCCGGAGGCCTGCGCCTCCAGGATACAGACTGCACGCTGGCGCACCCCGAGAACGCACCGAGCAAAAGGCCCCGGGAAGGGACGAGAGTCGGGGTTCAAATCAGAGCATCCGAGACTGGGGTGCGGAGATGAATTGTGCCTTCCAGGGTGCGCTGCCTTCCTGAGCGTTGGGGTGGGTGGGGAACAGAGATCGTGTCGGTATTAGGTGCTGGCAAATGGGTTCCAAACCACTGTCCGGTCGGCCCTGACCGTCTTCATAGCTGCTGTTACCTGTGTTTGCACCTGTTTTTGGAGCCCTTGGGTTACTCCTTCATGAGGGTCTATTTTTCTCTGCCTTCTTTTCTAAGCATGGTGTCCTGCGAGTCTCACTTATTCACTCTCATCTAGTCGGTTCCTACTCACAACGACCGGGTAGGACAGGGTACAACTGCCCTGTGGGCTTCTGAGACCCTAACTTTTTTACCAGACGCCTCTCACACGGAGTGGCCTGGGTTTCCAACGCTGACCTTGTACAAGGCTAACTCACGTTGGAGACGAGAAGAATCCCAAGGTGATTCCATTGTCAAGGGAAAGGAGGGAAGTCATTAAAACCAAGCAACTGCTATCTAGTCAATTCTGATAGTAAGCAGCCCTCCAGGACAGAGTAGAACTGCCCCTGTGGGTTCCATTGCGGTCGGCCTTCACTGGGGCCGGAAGCGGCTTCTTTCTCCAACAGAGTGGCTGCTGGGTTCCAGCTACTCCACTGATTTCTCAGATTCACTGTTGAGATGATGCCTCATAACAGATACGCCCAGTAGGAGTAGACTGGTGCTGAAAAGCCCTCATCCTCGGCCCAATTTCAAAGAATCTCAGACAGTGACTACCCAGGCAACCTACACACGGTGCTTTTGTTCAGTAAGCACTTAGGTGTCAACACTGACCAGGTAACAGTGAGCTTGCTTTTGGGTACCATCATACTGGGGTTGGCAAAGCACTATTACCACATACCCCCATTTTTTTTCAAAACGATTTTATTAGGAGTTAGTACAGACATCCTGTTATTTCACAGTTCAATCACATCAGGCAGTATTGCATAATCGCTACTACGATTGTTTTCAAATCCTTCTTTTCCTTTTTGAATTCCTTGACATCAGCTCCCTTTTAACCCACCCCACTCCCATACCACCGTACCCCCCCCCAAAAAAAAAGCCCAACTTATTCTACTCACTGTCCGTATAGGTTCATCAATCCTGGGTTTTGTATTCTGAAAAACAGAAAACAAAAGTGTTTTGCTTGTTTTTCTACCCTCTTTTTCTCCCCCAAGTCAGAACAGGAACTTGGACATGAAATGTTGCTGTCGGATACGATGAAGACAGCTCTTAGCGACTGTGCACATTAGCACAGATTTCTCGGTCCTGGGCCATCCTCACCTTGTTGCCGCCACGCTATCAATCCATCTGGTTCAGGGCCTTCCTCTTTTTTGCTGCCCCTCGACTTCACCAAGCCGGATGTCCTTCTCCAGGGACTGGTCTCTCCTGACAACACGTACACAGTATGGGAGACACTGTCTTTCCATCCTCGCTTTCAGGAAGGAACTGGCTAGATTTCTTCCAAGACAGATTTGTTTGTCCTTTTGGCATCCCACGGCGCTTTTCCATGTTCTCTGCCACCACCATCGTTCAAATGCATCGATTCTAATGCTGTCTTCCTTGTTCAATGTCAAACTTTCGCATGCGTATGAGGCC
>NW_022103901.1:13636744-13638298 GCF_000313985.2 Echinops telfairi | reverse complement strand
TCCCAGGCTCAATTTTCAGCCAAACAATAGACCGTTCTAAAAAGGGAACAATGACCGAGAGATGTCATCAAGTACACATACCTTAAACTAATCAGCATTCGAATTGGGAAGAGCAGGCTTTACTGGGGCAAAGTTCAGGAGGGTGAGAGAAGGAGAAAGGGAAACAGAAACAGGAAACCTAAGGAGGAAGCTGGGTCAGTGCTGCTGTGGGGGCTGCAACCGAGGACACGAACCAACCAAAGGGAGGGCGTGTTGTTGGACGGCGCAGAGAGCTGCTCTGTTCACCTGCACCCAGATTATCATAGCAGGTTAAACATTAAAAAAGACTAAGAGAGAAGTTATGCCTTAGAAAACCCTCAGGGACAATCTACCCTTGTCACACAGAGTCACCAGGAGCCGAGTTTGACGCAAGGACACCGCGGATCACCACCACCGCCACAGCCTAAGGAGAGACTGCAAATTGCCCCGTTCAGGAAAGAAACGAAGAAAAAGATCTGACGTGCGCATTGTTTCCACAGGGAGATTCAGGTCAGTGACTCAAATATTCACTTTCTGTGAACCGGCGCACCGACGCTGACGGCCGCCCTGCCATCTGCGCGGATCCCTGCACAGCCTGCCTGGGCCCGTGCCCAGCGTCTCCGGCCAGTCTTTCCCAACCAGGAACTGGAGTCGGACACACTGGACTCTCCATCTGCATATGGGGTGAAAGGACAGAAGACAAACATGGACAGGAGGGGAAAAAAGGTTTCTTTCCTTTGAGACCGAAACTGTAGCTGGCTGCACTGAAAGTGTGCACACTTGGTCCTACAAGCCAACAATAAATAAGAAAGTGGTTCAGAAGGGAGCCCTGAAAGGTCTCTACTAAGAACAGCGGTTCTCAACCTGTGGGCCGAGACCCCCCTTTCACAGGGGTCGCCCAGGACCATTGGAAACCTCATCTTTCCATTGGTCTTAGGAACTGAGACACCGCTCCTCTATCCGTTTCCAGGAGGGTCTGTCCACATGTTGAAACGCTCACATAGGAGTACCTGGCATGTACCCGTGCTACACCATGCTTCAAGACAAAATGTCATTGATTTGTCATTAGAAATAAATAGTTCACAATAAAGAATGACAGCTTGTTTCTGGGATGAATCACGATGCTTTCATGAGGTTCAATTTGTAACAATGAAACTACACCCTGCCTATCGGATATTGACACGACGATTCGTCACAGTAGCAAAATGACAGTGATGAAGTAGCAACGAAAATAATGTTACGGTTGGGGTCACCACCACATGAGGAGCTGTATTCAAGGGTCGCGGCATGAGGAAGGTTGACAACCACTGCACTAAGAGGTGACCACATTGGAAGGCTGGAAGACCCTCTTGTGCCCGTCCCCAGGGCTTTCTCTGGCACCCAGCTTGGCCCCTTGACCTGGCACTTTGTCATCCCCGGACTATGTCATGTCTTCCCCAAGAGAAAGTCTGCGGTGCCCAGGGCCTGGGCCACCCAAGGTGCTCAACGATGCACAGTTGTGGCTTCAATGGAAACAAGAACCTCACAGACACAGAG
>NW_022103901.1:13634538-13635743 GCF_000313985.2 Echinops telfairi | reverse complement strand
CTCCCACTCAGGATGAGGAAGCTCGCTGACAAAAGTCTGGAAACTCAGGTCAGCGCTCTCAGCTCCCCGGCCCTGGAAGCCGGCAGACCCTTGTCTCTGCCATGCATGGCCCCTGCCCCTTCCCTCAGGACAGGCCTCCTCTGGTGGCTTCAGGACAGACCTCTAAGCACCCTCAGCACAAGCTTCCTCTCAGGCTCCGCACAGGACGGGTGTCTGCCATCCCCCTCCCTGCCCTTGCCTCTCCACGGCTAACTGACCCAGCATCTCGTGGCTCAGCAGCTTTGCTCGGTTCTTCACGGCCTTCCTAGCACTTGTCCCTGCTGTCACTGCCAGTCTGTGACAGCGGCTCGGGCCTCCTACAGGTGTCTTCCAGGTGATGGCCCCTGACTTGTCTGACCGTTCTTTGAGGAGCTTCCTTGTCTCCTCTCCCTCTCTGTTCCCTCTTTCCCGCCCGCCAGCCTCTGTGCGGTTGGCTGCAGACAGGTGCTCTGGATTTACCACAGGGCCTTGTGCTCTAGACTCTGCGGTCAATAGATGCCAACGTCGGTTCAAGACCTCCTTTGCTTTTTATTTTCACGAGGGTTGTTTTTCATGAGTACTCTTTGCCTGCTTAGCTACTTGCTCACTCCACTCTGTTTTATATCTCAAAAGAGATCGATTTCAAACATACCCTCCACTAACACTCGCCCAGTAATATGACAAAGAGTCCCATCCCCAAATGGGAGAATAACCTAGGGATAGGGGGTTGCCAGACATATTTTTGGGGTACCTACACTCTTTCAAGTGGCAGCTATTACTCAGGGGCTTTTTTGTCTCTTTAGATTTGTCTCTCTTGAACATTCAATATCAATCGCATCATGTAAGATAACAGTCCTCTGTGACTGGCTACTTGGACTTAGCAGTAGGTTTTCCAGGTTCATCTGTGTTGTGGCATGGATCTGTGGCTTACTCCTTGTGATTCCCAAACAGAATCCCCTGTCGGAAGAGCTCGCTGTTTCTCTCCAAGCCAGTGGTCTCACATGTACTAGTTCTCAACCTCTTAGTGTGGACGCAAAAAACAAAACAGACAAACAAGGAAGAAGCCAGGTGTTTGCCAATACAGTTGATAAGTTTTATGTGAGTTATTTTTTCTCACTTGCAGTACCTTTATTTATTATTGAAAGTTCATTTTATTGGGGGCTCTTACAACGTCCCAACAATCCAGA
>NW_022103901.1:13630180-13631021 GCF_000313985.2 Echinops telfairi | reverse complement strand
AATCCTCGAATTGACAAAGGATTATATATCTACCACAGCGGAATTGGTTTCTCCTTGCCATTCTCCATATAAAGCGATCTAACTGATTTCTGTAGGGTGACCCTATAGTGTGCAACCTTCCAGAATTTGTGTATTAATTAGTCTTATATGGTCCTTCAGTGGATTCCTTCATTTTCCAGATACGATGTTGTGTCATCTGCCAAGAAAGATGGTTTTCACCTCTTCTTTTCCAATCAGTATGATTTTTTATTTCATTTTCTTGCCTAACTGCCCTCGCTGTTATTGTGAGGGGCCTCTAAGTCGGTTTCAGCTCAGAATGGCCCGATACACAACAGAACAGAACCTCAGCCGGCCCTGCACCATTCTCCCAGTTGTAGCAGCCTCCGCGTCAATCCGTCGTCCCCTCCTGGGCCTTCCGCTTTCTGTCGGTTCCTCCACAGTACGTCGCACGAAGTCCTTCTTCAGGGATTAGTCTCGCCCGATTTTCACATCCACAGTACATGGAAGCCGTCTCAGCGCCTTTGCTTCCAAGGAGCATTCTGGCTGCCATTCTTCCAGGATGGACTTGGTGGTTCTGCCGACAGTCCACGGTCCTGTCAACTGCCCTCCATCCATTCGGACCCATAGCCACCGGACACAGGGTTCCCAGGGCGCAGCGCCTCATGGAGCAGACCGCCTCCTCGTGCTCTGGCCTTTTGGGAGAGAGATTGACTTTGGTGATTAGATGTTTATTGACTGTGTGGTTTACAATGATATTCTCTCAGTTGGTAGCTTGGTTTGTGTTCTTTTTTTCTTCTTCACATGTCTGGTAAAGTCTTTGGAAGAACAAAATATTTAATGT
>NW_022103901.1:13617510-13630080 GCF_000313985.2 Echinops telfairi | reverse complement strand
GTTTGACGGTCTCAAAGGGGTTCACAACCTGAACAACCACGTGGGAAAGAGCACCCATGCATGTGGATCTTGTGGGGGGCGTGATCCCAGGAGACCAGAAGCTCAAGAACCCTAGAGGCTGAGAGCATGTGGGCCCAGAGGTCCTGAGTAGGCCTACCCGGGGCAGGTGCATGTGTGCTCCCTCCCTGGGGGCGGGGGGGATCCTCTCCCTCTCCCTGCCTCTGACCAGGAGCAGGGTAAGAGAGTGTCCCAGAGCATGCTCCCTGCCTTTATTCTAGCCTAGCCCTGGCTGGAGGAAGGCGTGGTGGATGGTATTGGTTGACCCCAGTGGCTGAGTTAGGCTCACCTGGGTGATGTCTTGAGCCTGGGCCTAGTTTGGCCCACCCAGGTGTACCTCCCCACTGGCTGGGGGGTGGGGTGGGCTTTCAGAATGAACATGCTCAGTTTGGGGTCTTCATAGGTATCTAGTGGTTGCCTGATTCTTTCCAACCTCCACTACGGGGGCCTTTGCAGGCCTGGGAGGGACAATCGCCTGTCCCTAGTTCTGGCTCCCTAAGGAAAGAAGCCAATGCAGCTAAGGACTGAATTTAAATTTTAATTGATTTCGATTTAATTTAATTTAATTGTAATTGATATACATTTAAATATTTCCATGTGACTCACTCACGGCCACTGAGTGGATTCTGACTCCCAGTCACCCTAGGGGACAAAGTTGAACCACCCTTGGGTGGTTTCTGAGACTGTCAACCATGACGGTGGTAGAGAGCCTCATCTTGGACCCACTGAGTGTCTGGTGGTTTTGACCTCAGCGACCTTGAGGTCACCACGATGGCTTCTGCTCCATGTGACCAGTGGCTGCAATTTTGGCCCAAGCAGCCTTGTGGACTTGGCAAACCCAGGTCATAGACTAACCCCAGGGTGTGGGGATCCACATTCCAGCCACACCTTTGTCCAAGTTTCTGACGTCTTTGATGAAGGTCAAGATGTGGGTTGGCCTAGATTCTAATCTGTGCATTGGGATATACAGAGTGAGAATGGTCAATTTGACTGGAGGGCAATCTCTAAGGGGAGGTGGTCTCAGGGCTCCGTCTCAGACCACCTATATCTCCCTGGGCGCAGAACCTCAGAAGGGTCAGGAATACCTTGGGTGACCAACAGGACCTCAAATGGCCTCTTTGGCCTCTTCCACCTTGGCTCCCCTCCCTCAATCAGTCTTCAGCCCTTTTCGGACCCTCCCTCAGCCTTACCCAGCTCCTCCTTCATCAGACCCCCCACTGACAGGGCTCTATCCCTATGAATTCTTTCATCGTGGGAAGCCAAGAACCGAGGGAGGTGATAGACGGTGTCTCACGATGGTTGGGATCTGCAGTTGCCTAGCGATTGCTGAGGCTGAGCATCTTGTCGTGCTCTTGTTTGCCGTTTGGATCTCTTCTTTAGTGAAATGCCCCCTGTTTGCTTGGGTCGCTTATCTCTTTGCTGTTAAGTTGGAAGAGATCTCGGTAGGTTCTGTTAGATCTCTCTGGAGCTAGATTTATACCTCGGTCCTTGGCTCCGCGCGAGAAAGAATTCACGCCGAAGCCTGGTTCGTGATCCAAGTGAGTTTTATGAGAATTAGAAGTTTCAGGTTTACATGGCACCCAAGGGGCTCCTCCCGACATGCGGCCTGGCTGGAAGCGGCTCGGCGTCCCGCAAAGCGTCCCAAAGTTCCTCCCAAAGCTCTCTGCGCCTAAGTTCTCTCTCCCTCCGGGCTTCTGCCTTTTCAAGGATTCCACAGGGAGGCGTAGTGGAAGACCCCTGATTGACCCCATTGGCTGAATTGAATTTACCTGGTCTAGGTGGGCCAATTCAAGTTCACGCCCACCCCTGCCTACCTGCGGGAATCCAAGCCTCTGGGCATGTGCGGTGCGCCACTCCTTTGTTCCCCTGGCTTGGCCCTCTGGGCACACGTTAATGGACACCCCCCAGTCCTCTGCTGGCCTACCTAACAATTCTGTGTATGAAGCCCTCATCGATATAGGGTCTTCCAACATTTTTCATTCAAGTTATCCATGGCCGTCTCTGCGCTTTGTTGATAAAGTCCTTTGATGAACAAAAGCTGCTGATTTCAATGAAGCCTCATTATCTATTTTGTCTTATGGTGCTAAGTATCTATTGTCAAAAATTAGGTCCCGAATGATCCCTTCAGGATCAGTGGTGAGAGTGGCGATCGGGAAGGTGGAGGGTGCGTGGGGTGGAAAGGGGGAACCGATTACAGGGATCTACATATAATCTCCTCCCTGGGGGACGGACAACAGAAGAGTGGGTGACAGGAGACGTCGGACAGGGCAAGATATGACAAAATAATAATCTATAAATTATCAAGGGTTCATGAGGGAGGGGGGAGCGGGGAGGGAGGGGATAAAATGAGGACCTGATGCCAGGGACTTAGGTGGAGAGCAAATGTTTTGAGAATGATGAGGGCAATGAGTGTACAAATGTGCTTGACACAATGGATGTATATATGGATTGTGATAAGAGTTGTATGAGCCCCCTAATAAAATGATTAAAAAAAAATTAGGTCTTGTAACATTAATCCCCATGTTTTCTTGGAGTTCGTTTTGGTGTGTGGTGTGAGGTATGAATAATACAAGGGTAAGTCAAAAAGTACTACTTCTAGGGTTCCAGTTCACACATGCCCGAATTTATTCCAAACAACACATGCTTAAACATGTCTCTGCCACCGGTGGGTATCTGCAGGCATGTTCTCTCAGCTGTCCTCGCATGCTCCCTCCCTGCCATGAGTGAGCGATGACTCATAGTGACTCAATAGGGCCAGTTAGAACCGCCCCTGTGGGTTTCCAAACTGGAACACTTTACAGGAATAAGAAGCCTCATCCCTGTCCTGCAGAGCAGCTGATGGTTTTGAACTGCTGACCTTGTGGTTAGGGACAACAGTGCATAACCCACTGCACCAGCTGGGTTCCTGTTATCTTAGCCTTGTTTTCTACCTTCAGGAAAATATCTATTTAAAAGCGCTGTAACTATTGAAGGGTATGATATGTGAAATTTATATCAATAAAACTACTAAAAAAAGAGAAAGAAACCCACATTGTCCAGTGGTTACCATGGGTGAAGGAGGAAGAGTTTTTGCTTAGTTTATGTTAATAGTGGTAGAATACTTTGGAAAATGATATCAACTATGGTTGAACAACACAAAGAGTATAATCAATGGCACTGAATTATACATGCAGAAGTTGTGGAATTGGAGAATGTTCTATTGTGTATCTTCTTGCCAAAATTAAAAAGAATAATTATGTGAATAACAGTGAGTACAAAGAACAAGGAACTCCTCAGATGGATTGAGGTAATGATTGTACAACTCTTCTCAATAGGATGGAACTATTGAATTTATGAAATATTGACCATCGTAAAAGGACCAACAATCCGATTTTAAAAATAGTCAGAGGCCATGGCCAGCTATCTCGCCAAAGAAGCCACTCAGCGGTTAACAAACCCGTGAAGACCTGCTCACGGTCATTAGAGAGACGCAAAGCGAAGCAACGATGCCTTATCATCGAACGCGAGCACGGCTGGTGAGATACAGCCAATGCATTGGGCCCTGCTCGCCATAATTCCGCAGGGGCTGCCATTCTGGACTCTATTTCTGTGGCTATGATGCTGTGGGCTACATCCTGACCAAGTGCCATGGGCTTCCCAAAGAGCAAACAGATCTGTCTTGGGAGAACTACAGCCAGGATGCTCCTCTGAGTCAAGGATGGGAGACTTCGTCTCACGTACTTTGGACACGTCGTCAGGAGAGACCATCCCTGGAGGAAGTAAAGTAGAGGGGCAGCAAAAAAACGAGGGCGGCTCTTGACAAGATGCGTGGGCTCACACATCAGCACCATTGTGCCGGTGGCGCAGGCCCTGGTAGTGCTTTGTTCTACGCTCACAGGGTTGCCATGAGTCAGGAACAACTTGATGACCCCTAACAGCAAGCCCTGACCTTGAGAAAGAGGAGGCTTCCCATTCCCATAAAGAGGGACAGTCTTGGAAACCCCTAGGGGCGGTTCTAGTCTGTCCCATAGAATCGCTGAGTCTGCGTCCCTCAAAGGCAGTGACGGTAAGTTTCCTGTTCCTTTTTGTTTTACCTTAGAGGGCGTGAGGCAAGCCAAATGCTCCTTTCCTTGGCAGCATCTGTAAGATTCCTTTGGTAGAGGGTGGGATTTAAGATACCATCTGTGTTTGTTAGTTGGTGTGTGTGTGTGCCCACACGGCACCTGTAAGAAGACGTGGGCGTCAATCAGGCTGCAACTTGATGTCCTCCTTTCGAGGCCCGATGGAAAGAAATGGCTCTCTGGAGACCTTCCCCTTCCTGCTATCGAGTCCCTCGGAGAGCCAGGGCCTCCGTCACTGGATCCATGGGACTGTGCGCCCACTGACCCGTCGTGTTCCTGTATTCTGCATCCCTGCGTTTGGCTTTGTGAGTCTGAAGAGGGATGTATGGACTAGTATGCGACTCACGGACTTGAGTTGGACTGGGCTGGGATGTGCTCATAATACACCGTTACTTCTTGATATAAAGCTCTTTCTGACACATATGTGAAGGTCACCGGAGTTGTTTCTCTAGTGAACCTGGCCAACACACTCTCCTTCATTTTCCTTGGGGTTACGGGCCCGCTAAAAGACAAACCACACCTCCATCAAAGCCATTCCAGGACAGAGGGAAATTGCTGGACTCTTTCGAAGAGCACACGTCCCAAATCTCTTTCTGAAGTGGCAGAGGCCATGGTACCAGATGTGCCAGACACTGGGGCACAGAGACTCAGGGGAGCAGGGCTGAGGCTTAAGGGTGTCATTTTCCCATCTGGCCTGAGGCTATGGGACTGTGAGCCAGAGTGACAGGTGGGCTGGTTTCCTGGCCTATGGAAGAAAAGGCCAAGGGACAACAAAGCTGAGAGACTGAGGGCCGGACTTGGACCTGTCATTGTATCCTTACTGGTTTCTGATCCCGTTCACTTTCCTAACAAACCCCGGAATGGTGAGTGTTGTCTGAGTTGTGTGTGGTCATTGTAACTAATTGTTGAATGCAGTCTTAAAATCCAGTGCCGTGGGAGGAACGGTTGGGGTCAGAGTCTGTGAAGAAGAACAGGGCGTGCAGGGATGTCGGGTTCCTGTCTTGTGGCCATAGGGAAGCCTGAGGAGGTTGGCTATGCCCGCCCCCACTGCTGTGTACTGCAATCAACGTGGAAACACGAATGCTGGCAAGGGTTTGGAGAAACTAGAACCCCTTATCCCTGGTGGTGGGGACTATCAAATGGGGAAACTCCTGTGGAACTTGGTGTGGCATTTCTTCAACCTTTGGAAATAGATGGCAACCTATGGACATATGTGCCTGATCCAATTGAGGTCTGGATTGTTGTAAGAGCCCCCAAAAAAATGATCTCGAAGAAAAACAAAAAAAGTTGGAAGAAGAAATACCATATGACCCAACGATTCCACTACTAGGTCTACAGTGAACCCTCGTTTATCACGGTTAATCGGTTCTAGACCCTACCGCGATAAATGAAATTCCGCGAAGTAGGATTCCTTATTTGTAAATCAAATATTTTCATAGTTAGAGCATAGAGGACATGAAAAAACACCCTTTAGTCACCATTACCCTCGTATTACCCAATTTATTAAACGAAAAAGGGAAAATACAGTAAAACATTTTGGACATTACAATTATCATTTATTATTTATATTATTTATGGCATCAAGCGTGTACAGTATGAGCCAATCAGTGGCAGTAATGACAGAGCATGCGCTCTTACGCAAAAACCGCGATAGAGTGAAGCTGCGGAAGTCGAAGTGCGAAGTGGCGAGGATTCACTGTATATCCTAGCGACACGGATCTGTGATATGAACAGAGAGGTGCACACGCATGTCCAGCTCCGCTTAATTCACAATTGTCAATGAAGGAAACAATGGAATGAACAGGCTACGCCAGGATACTCAACATTCACGGGTTGGCAAACACCTGATAGCATGGGGGCGGGGAAATCTAAAGGATGTTATGTGGAGTGAAATCAGCCCGTCCTAAAGGGCAACAATGGTATGAGACCAGTGATGTCAAAGAAGAAAAGTTTACACACAGAGAGGATCATTCTTTCCAGGTTACCAGGAGTGGGAGAGGAGAGGAGGGCACGTTACTAACTAGGGGGTGGACACGTGTTAACTCGGGGCAGGGAAAAGCAGTAGACACTATGGAGGGGGCCAGCAGAAAATGGCCGAGGCAGAGAGACACCGGGAAGTGCACCCGAGTTAGAGACCACAAAGGTAAAAAGGGTTCCACACGCAGTCCACA
Organism: Echinops telfairi; assembly: GCF_000313985.2. NCBI lineage: Eukaryota > Metazoa > Chordata > Mammalia > Afrosoricida > Tenrecidae > Echinops > Echinops telfairi. The sequence continues at coordinate 13,623,752 of NW_022103901.1, read as the reverse complement.
CAAGCCTGCAGTAATTGTTGGCGTTGTTAGGGGCCGTTCAGGCGGTTCTCACGCACGGCCACGCTGTGGGCCATAGAACAAGACAGGAGCGCCCAGCCTGTGCCCCTCACACACTTGTTCCCACAATCATAATTAATCAAACCACCAACCTCAAACTAACTCGTTGACAGCGAGTCCATTCCTGTGCACAGTGACCCGATGCAGGACATTGTAGGACTGCTCCTGTGGGTTTCCCAGACGGTGACCCCTCTTGGGAGTCGAAAGCCTCCTCTTCTCAAATGGGGGGCTGGTACCTGGAGGTTCGCGACCCATCTCGTAACCTGCTACACTACCAGGGCTCCTTTCCTGCCATAATGATGATAACTGATAATAATAATAAACGACTCACTGCCATCGAGGCAATACTGACTTGCAGCCACCCTGTAGGACAGGGTGGATCATCTTTCTTTGGAAGAGGCACAAATATAGATGTCTGGCTGGCTGTTGGCCAGCTAGCTGTCTGTCCTCTGTCTTGGCGTAGTTGAGCGCGAGGGCTCTCGGACCTGCGTCAGTTGGTTGAAGCATTTCAATGAAAATTCTGTCTACTCCTGAGACTGTCTTTTGCCAATCCCTTCAGGGCAGCTTGGAGTTTTTTCTCTGATACCATTGGTTCTTGACTCTGTGCTGCTTCTTGAAGTGGTTGAATGCCAACCAGCTCTTTTGGGTACAGTGACTCTGTGTATTCCTTCCATCTTTCGCTGGTGCTTCTTGCATCATTTAATATTTTGCCCATAGAATGCTTGGAAATCGCAACTTGGGGCTTGACTTCTTTTCTTCAGTATTTTCCGCCGAGCCTGTTCTTCCTTTTCTGGTTTTCTGTCTCCAAGTCTTCATCTATTTCATTAGGATACTTTACCACGTCTTCTCGAGCTGCCCTTTGGGATCTGTGGTAGTTACATAATCAATTTGAAACTTCAGAGGATTAAGAGGGAAGGGGTGGAGCCTAGTCTGTCAATCAGATCATAGCCAGTGAGGCCTGTGTGTGGGCATGGCTTTCTCCTGAGGATTCTGGGAATTCTGGTATTTTCCTTCTTGGAGGCAGGAGACACTATCTCTCGCTCTACTCACTTCCTGCGAGACATCCCTGAGGAGAAGCCACATGAACCTACCCTGATGTAGCCCTGGGAACTGGAGAAGCCATGCAGAGACCCCTGTCAGCACTGAGATGCTTACAGTAACACTGGGTCTACAAGACTTCCTACCCACTGGCCGGTGATCAGCCTGTATTTGGCACCATTGCATGTGTTCGTGAGTCTGAAGAGGACTTCATAGACTGATACCAGACATATGGGCTAATATCAGACTTATGGGCTTGGACTGGACTGGGTTGGGATGTTTTCTTAATGTACAATTACCCTGGATATAAAACTCTCTCCTATACAGAGATGAGTGTCCATGGATTTGTTTCTCTAGTCTACCCGGACTGACACAGAATCGTCTGTTCAGCTCTCTCTCTATCATTTCTTCCAGACACTTTAGCATCGTGATGTTTAGGAGCTAGTTTCAGAGCCTCTTTTCACATTCACTTTGGTCGTATCTTTCTCTCCTGTCTTTAGAATGTCCGTTTGCTTCCTCCACATATGATGTACTTGATGTCTGGGTTTTGGGAATGTGTGTTCCATGCAGCTAATCTGCACTTGAGATGGTTTCTACATTTAGGTGGGATCTACTGAACTTCGTATTTTAGCTCCCATGGACTTGTTTCAATTTCCTTCGGCTTCAACCTGGATTTGCATGTGAGCAATTGATGGGTCTATTTCACATTTGGCCCTCAGCCGGGTTTGGGTTGATGGTACTGAGTTTCTCCAGGGTCTCTTCCCACAGATGTAGTGAATTTGGCTCCTGTGTGCTCCATCTGGTGAAGCCCATGTGTACAGTTGCTGTTTACGTTGTTGGAAAAAGGCATTTGCGATGAATACATCATTGGTCTTGCAAAAATTCTACCGTGCAATCTCTAGCGTTGTTTTTTAAAAAGCAAGGCCGTCTTTCCCAACTGCCTATCTTTCTGTTTCCAACTTTTGCTTTCCAATCACCGGTAGTTCCTGCTGCACCTCGATCGCAGGGTTGATCCGTTTCAGACCCCAAAATTGGTAGAATTATTCCATTTCTACATCACTGGCTCTGGTGGTTGTTTCATATGTTTGAATAATAGTCATAATGTCTGGTCTTCTAGAGTGTAATAAACCACATGATTATCTGACTCAAAATGATCTTTCGTCGTTCCTGTTCATTTTTGGTGACTTCTAATTTTCTTAGATTCAGACTTGGTCCTCTCCACGTTCGGATTGCTGATGGGTTAGGGAAACCGTTTCTTCTCATTTTGAATCATGCCACATCGGCCGCAGGCAAGCCATCGCAGTGGGACCAAATGACACGCTGCTTATCGTGAAGTAGTGACCCCCTTTGTTCCTTCTGGTTACTGATCTTTGCCTTAATGTATCCTTTGTCCTGCACTAGTATGGCTATACCAGCGTTCTTTGGGTCAGCATTCGCCTAGTAAATCTATTTCCATCACTTTCATTTAACTCTTCTCGTGTCCTTATACTTTAGTCGAATCTCGATGGCAATGGGTTTATTGCCAGTACTTGGATTATTTTAGCTTTATCCTACAACCGGACACTCTGTGCTCTGTATCGGAAGAGTTAGCCCACTTACATGTAATATGATTACTATCATGTTCAGATGTGCTAGTAAATACTATGGTGTACTTCTTTTTTGTTCTTTTTGTTTTTTGCAACATTAATTCAAAATGTCTTTTCCTTACTCCCATATTTTGTATTATACACTCTGTTGTGTAAATCCTTGGTGGTAACTATTCAGTTTCTAGCCTCCATGCCTCACGTAACAAGGCGTTACACGAATCTCTCTGTGCTTCTCCAAAAAATACCAAGACTTTAGATTACTTATCGTAATCCCTCCCGTTCCCATCTTTTTTTTCTTCCTACTTTTATTTGGGGCTCTTACATCGCTTATCACAAACCATACATTCATCCAGTGTGTCAAGCACATTTGCACATATACCGCCATCATCATTTTCAAAGCATTCTCTTCCCACTTGAGCCCCTGATATCAGTTCCCCATTTCTTCCCCCACTTCCCTATCCTCCCTCCCTCACCAGCCCTTGATAAGTTATATATTACTATTTTCATATCTTACATCGTCCTCTGTCGCCCCTCACCCACTTTTCTGTAATTCATCACCCTGGGAGGGGGTTATAGATTGATCCTTGTGATCAATTCCCTCTTTCTCCCCCAACCCTCCCCTAATCCTCCTGGGATCTCTACTGTCATTGCTGGAGGGGTTTATCTATCCTGGATTCCCTGTGTTGCGGGCTCTTATCTGTAGCAGTGTGCACGCTCTGGTCTAATCCGACTTGTAAGGTAGAATTGAGGTCATGATAGTGGGGGGAAGGAAGCAGCAAAGAACTAGAGGAAAGTCGTGTGTTTCATCAGTGCTATACTGCACCCTGACTGGCTCATTTCTTCCCTGTGACCCTTCTGTGAGGGGATGTCCAACTGTCTACAGATGGACATTGGGTCTCCACTCCATCTCCCCAATTACCTTGGGTATGATTTTGTTCTGGGTCTTAGATGCCTGACGCCTGATCCCATCGACACCTCCTGATCACTCAGGCGGGTGTGCTTCTTCCATGTGGACTTTGTTGCTTCTCAGCTAGACGGCCCCTTGTTTACCTTCAAGCCTTTAAGACCCCATCTTGTTTCTATCTTAATGTGTGGACATGCAGAAGAACTTGAGCTTAGCCCCTGTGTTAGCGCCTACCATCTAAAAGCCCTGGGTTTTTGCTGCATAGTCTTTTGCTGATGATTAAACCATCTGCCTGGGACCTGATGCTGCTGCTGCTGCTGCTGCTGCTGCTGCTGCTGATGTTAGCTGCTGCCCAGTCCGTTCATAGTGACCCTGTGGACAACAGAGAGAACCCATCCTCACCAGTATTCTTATGTTTGATTGAGCCCCTTGTGCCCATCTTTCCGGCAAATCCAAGCCAGGCAGCATGCCCTCAGGATGCAGAAAGGTACAGACTTGGGGAGTTTTCCTGAGTGCGTCTGTCATGAGTTACTCTGATCTGAAGGTTGGAGACCCCACCGTGTGTCTAGGCGCTTGGCTACAGTAAAAAACAGTCCGGAGGAGGCCCGGCTCCCCTTTGCTGAGTGATGGAGAACCGACTCAACTTGTGTTCCTGCCTGCGATGAATGTTCTTTGTTTGAACCTAAAGGCCGGGGTCCCGACATTGACTTGCACCCACGTTGCGACTCTGACTCAGGGTGGAATGACCTTGAGTCATCCGCAGGCCATCATGTAGCAGGCAATTAAAACCCCAGGGCCAATCCCGCAACCTTGTAAAACCTGCAATTATGTTCACCTTCCAATCATGGTCCTTATCGTGCATGGATAGGCCCTCCTGATGACCTGCGTGACTGCCAATCATCAGCGTGTGTGAGTGATGCATTCCTTTGTTCTCTGCAGCAAAAAGGACTGATTCATCAGGTTCCCAAGTTCTCTGCCCGAAGTGCAGGCTGATCATTGTGTCCGTCGTCTGCAGTGATTGTCCTGTTTCAAGTTTGATCAGTGGGTCTCTAAGAATGACTCACTGCACTGGGTACATCGATTGCACAAGACCTTGAAAATGTTGCAGAGCAAAGCGCTGACCCTGAGGACTAAGGTGGGCCTGACCCGAGTCAGGGTGCTTCTAATTGCTTTCCAGCAACGTGAACGTTGGACACTGAAGAATGGTGCATCTGAATTATGGGGCCGGTGAGGAATATTGAAAGTACAAGGGACTGCTGTGGTAGTTGCATACTCTGCCATCAATTTGAGACTTAAGAGCAAAGGGGTGGAGTTTAGCCTGTCAATCAGGTTGCAGCTGGATGACCTCATTTGGAGGCGCTAGGGAAGAAAATAGCTTGTTGGAGGCAGCACACACGTTCACTCCCTGAGAGACATTACTGATGATGAACCTGATGGAGCTACCCTGATGCAGCCAGAGCCCTGGAGCTGGAGGAGCCATGTGGAGACCCCTGCCAGCGCTGAGATGCTTCCACCGCCACTGGATCCACAGGACTTTCCACCCTCTGGCCTGTGATCTTCCTGCATTTGGTGTCATTGCATGTGTTTCATGAGTCTGAAGAGGACTTTATAGATTCGTATCAGACATATGGGCTACTTTCAGACTTATGGACTTGATCAGGACTGGGCCGGGATGTTTTCTCAATCTTCAATCGCTCTTGTATATAAAGCTCTCTCTTGTACACATATGAGTGTCTAGGAATTTGTTTCTCTAGTCTACCCGGACTGACACAACGTCGGAAAGGACACACACATCTGTGTTGGAGGCAGTACAGCCAGAGTGCTATTTAGAAGCAAGCGTGGGGGGACTGTGTCTCATGGGCTTTGGACATAGGAACGGGAGTGACCAGTCCGTGGGCAAGGGCATCATGCAGGGTGAAGCTAAGGGGTCGTGAAACAGAGGAAGACCCCCGACAACATGGATGTGATCGCAATGGCTGGCGTGAACATAGTCATGTTGATGGTGGAGCAGGGACAGACAGGGTTTCCTTTGGTTGGACGTGGGGCTGATATGGCCCAGAACTGACTTGACACCCCTAACAACAGCAGAGAACAGTTTTGAACCCCCGATATTTCCCCCGTACCCCCCAGGACGACCAACTGAGATAGGAGTGGTGGAGAGGAATCCACTGCCGCCCAGAATGAAGAGCCAGGCGCGGAGCGTGTCCCTTGGACCCGAGAGCTCTGTCCTGTGAACTTCCTAGTTCCAGGGGGAGGTTGATGCCAAGACATGCGCGCTCCCTCCAGGAACGCCAGGTTCGGAAAGGGGAAAAGGACCTCGCTGCCGTGGCGACAGGGAGCGAAGGGCTTTCCCGGCAGACTTCATTTTGCATTTGGACTTCGAGCCTTATCACCTGGGAGGAACTTGCTTTCTTGCCGTCGTCCCACCGTGGGATTTCTGGAACAATCTCTGGTACAGCGCAGGATGATGAAGACAACTCGAATCCTGTCTCTGGGTCGGGGCGCATCCGGGCTCCTCTAACAAAGGAGGTGTATTAGTCTGGGTCCTTTGGAGAAACAAATCCACGGTGACTCACGTATAAGAGAGAGTTTTATGTAAAGAAAATGTGCATCACGAAAACATCCCAACCCAATGCTGCCCAAGCCCACAAGTCCAA
>NW_022103901.1:13614085-13615505 GCF_000313985.2 Echinops telfairi | reverse complement strand
GAAAGTCCGTCTTTCTTCTGAGGAACGGCTGGTGGTTTTGAACTGCTGACCTCTTGGTGACACCACCAGGCCTCCGTAGAAAGCATGCTAAAGATTTGTTATTCTGTCATGCTCTTGGTGAATTGGACAGCATCCAGCACAAGACGGGGTGCTGTACTTCAGATGAGGTAGCATGGGGGTTTTGTTGTCCAAGAGAGAAGAAAACCGAGGGAGTTCCAGGTGTTCCAATGAGTCTCTTGTATAGTCTTCAACATGTTCTTTGACATTCTTCCTCCCTCGGGATTGTTTGGCAGATTGCTTCTGTCTTGATAGCGGCAATACTCCGTGACCTGACTGCTCACCTACAAGGGTAGGTGAGCTTCTCCTTTGCCTCTAAGAAGAGGAGACGTTTCCCCTTATTGAATATTTACTAGGTGCTTGGCTGTATCGGATACTATTGTGTAGGCCACTTATCAGACGTGCACCATGGATTTTACAGCGACTACCAAGCCCCTGCCTGCCAATCATCCTTCACACATTTGTGCAATCATGCATTCATTCAGCATACATTGAACATTCATGCTTTATGGGACATGAAGCTGTATCAGGCACTGGGGATATAAGAGTTGAAGACCACTGAGTTAGAACCCTAGAGAAGTAGGCTGTGTGTTGTGTTTCAGGAGCTTTCCACACACCCACCCCAATTCTGGTCCCCAGCTCGATCCAGATTTTCAGACACTTTCTAGGGAATTGTATCCGAAGTTTGGCAGAAGAAGAGGGCCGTGGGATACATTCTGAAAAACCTTACCATATGTTTCTGGTTCGGCAGAGTGAAACAAGCAGAAAACTTCCCATTAAGACTCATTGGAATGTTTGATAAAATTCAAAACATGTAGGTTTCACATAGCTGTGCTCTTATGAAAGAAGGGGGGCCCCAGGAGTCCAGAAATGAAGAAAGGACTGAACATTGTGGGTTAGACCAGGTGGACTTGAGAAACAAATCCAGAGACACTTATCTAGGTGTAAGAGAGCACTTTATATTATGAAGCAATTGTGCATTGACAAAGCATCCCAGCCCAGTCTTGGTGAGGTCTATATGTTTGACATTAGCCCATGAATTCCTCTTCAAACTCAATACAGCACATACATTGCTGTCGAATTCAGGAGGCTCACCAGCCGGTGGGTGGAAAGTCCTGTGGGTCCACTGGCAGGGGATGCATCTCCAGGGCTCTGGCTGCCATGATCGTGGCAAAGATCAGTGACCCAGATGTTGTTTAACTGCCCATGTCGGGTTAGGAGAGCATGAGAGACAGATAGTTGCATCAGACCTCTTTTCTTTTTCTTTTTAAAATCATTTTATTGGGGGCTCGTACAACTCTTATCACAATCCATCCATCCATCCATTGTGTCAGGCACATTTGTACATTTGTTGCCATCATCA
>NW_022103901.1:13611394-13612413 GCF_000313985.2 Echinops telfairi | reverse complement strand
TTAGAGGCGAGGGTGCAGGACTTTGTCTTACCTACTTTGGACATGTCAGGAGACACGCCCAGGGCCTTGGGGAAGGACCTCCTGCTTGGTAAAGTTGGGGGGCAGTGAGAAAGAGGATGGCCCTCCATGAGATGGCTTGACCGTGGCTGCGACAGTGGGCTCAAGCCCCTCACATGGATGAGAGTAACTGATAACAGGAGGGCGGATGCATGTGAATCTCAGGGTTGGCCAGCAGATTGAAAGAACTGTGGTCGGCCGGAAGAATCACCAACCTTGTCTTGGAAGGAGTCCAGTCAGAATGCTCCTTGGAGATTTTCTGTGCAGAGGATCAAACCCACTGTGACTGGAGAGAGTTTTATTTCTTCTTAGACGATGTGTATGCCTTTCATTTCCCTGCCGCCTTCGAGCTCTGGATGAGCCTCCCAGCACACTAGTGAGCAGGGTGGGGATGAAAGGGCATCCTTGTCTGACTCCAGTTCATAGGTGGGAGCATTTTCAGTGTCTGTCTTTAGTTGATTGCGGGTTCCTGGATGTGGCCTTTACGATGCTGAGGGATTCCCCTTCGATTCCTATTTTCCCCTTCGATTCCTATTATGCTGATTGCTTTTATCAGGAATGGGCATTGGGTTTTGCTCAAATGCCTTTTCTGTGTCAGTTACTATGATCATGTGGTTCTTTCCCTTTGTTTTATTTGTGATCGATTTCATTGATTCCTGATTGTTCTTCTAATGTTGACCCATCTTTGCCTACTGAGTACGAATCCCACTTAGTCATGGTTTATTTCTTTTTGATACATCGTTGGATTCTCTTGGCTAGGATTTTGTTGAGAGTTTTTCCATCTATGGTCATGAAGGATATTGGTCTATAATGTTCTTTTTTAGAGCTGTCTCTGCCTGGCTTAGGAGGCCTGGTGGTGTAGTGGGTTACTCATGGCATTGCAAACCACAAGGTCAGTAGTTCGAGACCACCAGTTGCTGCTGGGAGGAAGATGAGGCTCTCTACTGCCGTCAACAGTTACA
>NW_022103901.1:13603683-13610867 GCF_000313985.2 Echinops telfairi | reverse complement strand
TGTCAATCAGGTCATGGCCAGTGAGGCCTCTGTGTGGGTGTGGTCTTCTCCTGAGAATTCTGGGAACTCCAGTATTTTCCTCCTTGGAGACGGGAGACACGCTTCTCTCTCTCTCTCTGTTCACTCTCTTGGAGATGCTCCACCTACAAGACACATGGCACTTCACTGATAGTTCCCGTGCCCTGGGAACTGGAGAAGCCACATGGAAACCCCTGCCAGCACTGAGATGCTTACAACACCTCTGGATCCAAAGCCTTTCTACCCACTGGCCTGTGATCACCCTGCATTCAGCATCATTGCATGTGTTTGTGAGTCTGAATATGATTTTATAGATTGGTATCGAACACATGGGCTAATATCGAACTTATGGGCTTGGACTGGACTGGGTTGGGATGCTTTCTTAATGTACAATTGCCCTTTATATAAAACTCCCATACACATATGAGTTTCTATGGATTTGTTTTTCTAGTCTGTCCGGACTAACATACCACTCTTCTGTGTAGAAAAGCCATCTGGTCTGAGACTGTAGGGCTGTGAGACAGAGCATCAGGCAGCCTTTTCGGTCCAGAGAAGAAGAGGCCAAGGGACCACGTGGCTGAGAAGCTGAGGGCTGGAGAGGCTTGGCCGGCATTGGTGTGTGGACCTGTAGCTTTACTGTTTCCCGAGCTGAACTTGTGAGTATTGTCTGTGAGTTCTGTGTGGCCATTAAACGAATGATCAAACCCAGAGCAGGAAGAAGTCGGGTGCCCAAGGGGAGGCGCAGTTGGTGGAAGCTCAGAGTAAAGAAAGACGGAGGTACAAGCATGTCTGACTCTGGCCTTGTGGCCCGAGGGAAGCCAAAGGAAGCCAGACGTGGGCCCCTCTCCTACACCGTTTACTGCAATTGGGTCCTTTTGAAGAATTATCCGTGTGGTCAGTTTCAAGAAACAAATGTCTGAGTCAGACAGGGAGCTGTATTTTATTAGTATTTTTTTCATAGACGAGAATTATTTAGTTATAAAATAGCTAGATATCTTTTAAAAACTTTAAAGAGTTGACTACAGAGAAATTTCAAAATCAACAAACCAAAAAAATATGAATCAGCTTAAGGCACAAGGACACCACAGGTGTTAACAATGAGGCAGAATTTTTGCGCTAAAAACAAAACGAAGGGGGGTGGAATCTAAATTAAAATACAAGCGTGGCTGTCCGTAAGTTTCTGGTTCACTGGAAGCTGATGTTGGTAAAATGCAAAGCGCCTTAAGACATAAATTTTGTGTTTTCAGACAAATCCAGAACTTGCCCAGACAAGAGAAACACATCTAGCACAGCAAAGATTCCCCCCACCCACCCCCGATAATTCAGGTTCCTTTTGAGTCTCTGGAACTTAGGAACAATATCTGGTTCAATAACAACATCGTGATGCAGATCCCGTAGTATTATAAATATTTACACACACGTCCGCCCGTCGCCCAAGTTGCCGAGGGTCAGTGATCGACACTGTATTTGTTTTATTCTTTATTCATGGAAAACGTTAGCATAGGTACTGAGAGCCTACTCTACCCCTCGTTCTAGACAGAACAAGACAGACACAGTGCCGCCATCTGTTATCAGACAAGACTGGCTGCGAGTCACTGTGAGCCTTCATTTTGTCTTTCAAGATCAGCCTGGATAGTCACGTTCTCCGTAAGTAAGCAAAATCCTCCCAAAGTCACTCTTTGGACTGTCACAAGAGGACTTTGAAATCTGTCGACTGGTAAGACCTGTCCTCTGTTTGACTGAACTGCTTTGTTACTTAAGACAATGCTCGGGATTTGGCCGATGTGCTCAGGGCTCCGCCACCAGCCAGCCCTCCGCAGTCTTGCCTGTTGACTCGGCCTCTTCTGGACACTTCCTTCCCTGCGGGCCTTCCGGCGACTTTCCTCCTCACTAGAACCTGGTCCTTGAGACTCCAGAGCCACCTTCCCTGCCCTAGCTGCTGCTGCTGTGTCCCGGGTGGCCAGTCTGTACGACGTTCTTCAACGGAGATGCCTCGTTCATGAGTAGATGCAGTCGAAGCTGCACCTCCAGCTGGTGTCTCCTCTGGCTTTGCTGTGAATTCCAGACGTTCTTAGCAACAATACCCTCTTTCTACAAGAGACTTAGAACTACTGTCCTCAAAAAGGCAGCAATTACTGGGGGAATTCCCACTGCAAGGTGATACTGCACATGATCAATAAAGGAACACACAAGTCAGCCAAGGACACTTCCACTGTATTGCCAATTGGCACCCCGACAACTGCTGGATCCTGCAAGATCATGCTATAACCATTTAGTTTGGGATGTCACTTTATATACTGAATGGGTTGGATTTTTAAAATCTACTTTTTGGCAGCATAATGCAAAATTGAAATGATACATAAATATGCAGTCTTAAAGGAAAAACATAAGTGACGGAATGCTTAATTACAAGTTCTGTTGGTCTATTCTTGTCATCCTGGACAAGCTGCATGTAATTACGACTCGGATTATTTCTGAGTGCGCAAGCTTGATGCTATATGTCAAGTCTTACTCAAGGACTGACCGTTAAGATGCAGGATTCAGGGAGAAAGGGGGAACTGACCACAAGGATCCACATATAACTCCTCCCCAGGGGGACGAACAACAGAAAGTGGTTAACGGGAGACAGTGGTTGGTGTAAGACATGAAAAAAACAAATTATAAATTACCAAGGGTTCATGGGGGGGGGGGGAGATGAGCTGATACCAAGGGCTCAAGTAGAAAGAAAATGTTTTGAAAATGATGATGGCAACATATGCACAAAGGTGCTTGACACAATGGTTGGATGGATGGATGGATTGTGATAAGAGCTGTAAGAGCCCCCTATAAAATGATAAAAATGGTTCCACAGGATCATAAATACCTCAGTTACAAAACGCTTGATAATCAAATGTCCTGAATGAACTACCTGTCCTGTTGTGAGGTAGCACGACAGATGATGCGACCTTCTGGGGTGACCTTTGATGGCAGTCACGTTTAGTGACCACGGCAGGGCTGGCAAAGTCAGCTCTTAGTGACGATTGGCATGTTCATCGTATTTTATAAAGCTTGATTTCAATCTTACAGAAACCTGGACCGAGAAAGAGATTCATTCTAAAAGCGTGCTCCTCGAAGCAGCTATGAACCACTTCCACTTGGGTCTCCAGGAAGGGTGTGCAGTTCTGAGACCTGCGTGTGAAAGGCATTTCCCGCAGTCTGTGGAGGGTTTCTTCCTATCCATCATCAGGACTAATTGTACTCGTTGCTGCAGGTACTTTAAATTGTGCTGCGGCAAACCTTAAGACTGCTATAAACAGGGAACGCTCAGGAACCCTGGCAGCTGGGGGTCCCACGTCAGTCAGCCAGAACGTAAAGGAAACCTTCCACGTGATGAAGCCTCACACCGACTCCGCTGGGAGCTGTGTTTTAGATGATTGCACAAAGCCCCGTCCTGTCCCCTTCCCATGGCGGTGACAACGAAGCTGAGGCACGACACCTGGCGGCACAGTGGGTTACACGTTGGGGCACGAACCGAAAAGGCAGCAGTTCAAAACCACCAGCTTGCCTGTGGGAGAGAGATGAAGCTTTCTACTCCCGAGAGAGTGACAGGCATGGAAACCACCAGAGGCCAGTTTTCCGCTGTCTTTTACCGTCCCTATGGGTCGGCAGTGAGTTTGGTTGGGATAAGATTTATCTTCTCTATTTTCATCATTGGAACACTCTATCTAGTGAGAAGGGTGGCCCAATTCCTAAGGCGGATAGGACATCATTTGATCTGTCTTGGAAGAGGAATGCTTCTTACAGGCAAGAGACAGGGACGTGAGAGTTCATCTCCCGTCCTTTGGCTGTGTGATCAGGAGGGACTCGTGCCTGCACAAGGACATCGTGCTCGGGAGAGGGGAGGAGCAGTGAAACCGAGGGAGGCCTTCGCTGAGACGGATGGACACGGTGCTTACAAGAGTGGGCTCAGACGGAGGGAATGTTGTGAGGATGGTGCTGGACGAGGCAGTGTTCCGTTCTATCGTGTGTGTGTGTGTGTGTGTGTGTGTGTGTGTGTGTGTGTGTGTGTGTGTATATATATATATAGATAGATATATATATAGATATATATAGTCACGATGAGTCTGAACAGACTCGATGTTGCCTAGCAACGACCGCATACTAAATAGTCTTCGAATGATTTTATAGGCTTGCTGGTGGAGAAGGGTCCCAGGTCCCGAAAGGCAATGGAAGTGTTGTGCCGAGTCGCTCCCAGACTGTGTTCTGTCCGGCCTATTCCTCTGGGTCTTTTTGGGGTTCTCTGAAAGCTGTTATGCCCGGAGGCCTCACCAGGCCCCCGGAGCTCGGGTCCCTTCTCCCCTAGCGTTCCTGCCACATTCCCCTGGGCCTGGTTACCTGTCTAGTCCGGCTCCCCACCAGAAGGCCGCCCTGCTCAGACAGCCACCGCTCCTGAGAACTGCTGAGCAGACTGAGTGAGTGAGGCGACAGAGTGACAGCTCAGAACAGTCATGCTGGTGACAAATGCGGGGCGGGGGGCGGGGAAGGGGGCTCCTTCAGCTGGCGGGAGCAGAGAGCTTTTCGGATCAAAAAAAAGGAAGCTGCTTTCCCCTGCAGAAGAGACCTTGTGAGGCAGTGATGTGCCCTAGAGGGAGGACCAGCAAACCCCGTGCGAAATAACAACAACCAAACAAACAAACAAACCCCACTCATTGCGACCCCCTCGGACAGGGCAGAACAGCCCTGCGGGCTTCTGAGGCTGTAGCTCCTTCCAGGAGAAAAAAACTCCTCTTTCTCCCCATGAGACACACACACACACACACACACACACACACACACACACACGGCAGAAGAAGATACTCCGGGACCTGGTAGGCAGATCGGAGCTTCCCACCTGCCACGCAGAATGTGCGTGGATCTTTGACGAGGAATCCACGTTGTCTAGAGGAGTAGTTAGCATGCTTGAGCTGCTGGGTTAGAGCGTAAATTCTGAGCATCCGGTTTACAGGAGGCTTTGGTTTACAGTGGGTTACTTGGGCTGCTAACCGCAAGGTCAGCAGTTTGAAACCACCAGTCGCTCTGAGGTAGTTTTTTTTTTTTCTATTTCTTTTTTTAGTTTTTGGTTTGGTTTATAGTAGGAACTCTAAATCTATTTCTGAGCGTTGGCTCAGTTTACAAGAGGAGCCCTGAATCCATTTTTTGAACCTCCACATACATTTGTGAACATCAAGGTTGGTGAAGCAGAGGGGCAGCGAGTCGTGCAGAACAGCCCCTGTGGGTTTCTGAGCATATAACTCTTTATGGGGCTGAGAAATCCTCATCTTGCCAACTCAACTCACTGCCACCCTCTCAGACAGGGTAGAACTACACCTGTGAGTTTCCAAGCCTGTACTCTTTACAGGAGTGAAAGCCTCATCTTTCTCCCTTGGAGTGGCTAGGGGTTTCAAACTGCTGACCTTGCGGGTTGCAGCACAAGGGATAACCCACGATACCACCTGGGCTCCTTTTCTTTGTCTGTTTAAGGCTTAATGTATCCTCAAGAGAAAGAGGGGGCTTTCTACTCCCGTAAAGAGTTACAGTCTCTGTTCAAACAAAAGCTAACCCATTCCTTCATCTCCTTTCGCACTTAGTTGAGAGTTGAGTTACAGTGTTTAACTGGCATGGATTAATAAAGTTGGAGTTTTATTTTGAGGAAAATTCACAAGCCAACTTCCGCTGAACCTATTACCCTTTATTTTATCGAAATGTATAATTAGCTGAAGATTCTTCTTGGGAGGGTGTTGTCATAACATTTAAAGAGATTTCCCTTCATTTAAACTAAATTACTGTTTTATGGTGATCTGCATATTTCTGTATATTTGTTATGTCGGTGCTTGCATCCTATTTGGTGTACTGAGCAAATAAACTCTCAATTTTAAATAAAAAACATCTTACTGTGGTATGCATGCAATGGAAAGTTTATTATTAACATTAAAGAAAAAAGTTACAGTCTGAGAAACTCCAGGGGCTGTTCAATGCTGTCCTATAAGATCAATAAGGGTCGGCATCGACCTGATGCTGGGAGGGAGGGAGGGAGAGAGGGAGGGAGTTTCTCCCCTAGGGGAGCCCAACTCCTTGGGCTGCTAACCACAAGGTCAGCAGTTTGAGGCTCCCAGCCCCTCTACGGGAGATAGATGAGGCTTTCTACTCCTGTAACACGCTAGATCTGAAACCGGCAGGGGCAGTTCAACTCTGGTCCTGGACGGTTGTTATGAGTCGACTCCCGGCAGTGACGTCTTCTCCTAGAACATTTCTGAGGTAGAATTCTGAAGTGTTCCTTCCTGGGCAGCGAGGGGCCAGTCCCAGAAAGACACGTAACTTGTTTCACATGGGTGTGATTACTGGGCGGGGTTCATGCTACAGTTCATACAAAGGCGTGCATGCTGGGAAAAGGACATTGTATGATTTTAAAAGCCACCATCATCTCTGAAAAACAATAGTAATTTGATTGGGTACTTTTACTACGGAAATGATCGTTAATTTGTGACGCTAGCAAAAACAGTTTTATCGAATGACAAAGTGCTGCACTGCTTTGCCAAAGAGTTGCAGTTTGGAAACTGTTTCCCCTCCCTTACAGTTGTCGTCCAAAAACAGTTGTAGCCCAAAAAGGCTTTCTGACTGAGAATGCTGTACAGTAGGCTGATGGTGTTAACTGTAAAATATTACCCCAGTCGCGCATCCCAACTGGCCGAGCAAGTTGTTCACGATCCTCTAGTGGTCTGCAGCTGCCTAACTTCCAGAATGGTCCCATGTCAGAAATTGCACTCTGTGACTGCTACACAGGAGAAAACAGATGATTTGAATGTAGTCGTGTTTTTTAAGTCATTGTGGCCAACAGCCTTAAAAATTAGTGATAGGTGAACTCTGGCATAAATTCTAGGTACTTAATGCTTTTAACAACAGAGTGACACACACACCAAAAAACCCCACTTAAAATGACCAATAAATGGAGGCAGCAGTTCTTAGATATACAGGGAGCTCTTAGGACTGATGATTGGATGCCAGGTGTATCAGAAAAACAATATAGGAAGTGAATCTTGTTTTGGATTTTAGGAGCCCTCATAGTGATATCTTCTAAGTGTCAGACTTGCAAGTCAGTGGTTCAAACCTACCAGTCACTTCGAGGGAGAAAGTTGAGGCTATCCATTCCC
>NW_022103901.1:13590401-13602395 GCF_000313985.2 Echinops telfairi | reverse complement strand
GATGGCTGCTTGTTTATCTTCAAGCCTTTAAGACCCCAGATGCTATATCTTTTGATAGCCAGGCACCATCAGCTTTCTTCACCACATTTGCTTATGCACTCATTTTATCTGCAGAAAAACTACCCCAACCACTAATTCCAGCAGTGAGAACGACTCCTACCGTTCCTTGCAGAGAAAATGTTACTGCAAAGCTGGGAGGATCATGGGAAGAAGGCAATGTCCAAGGACACGACCGAAGGAAACATCGGTGAGGAATGTCATTCTCACTAGACGTAAGAAACAAAACACTCCTAAACATCCACCTGCACGGATCCCATACACGTAGCCAAACTGGATTTTGCCGGCCAGGGACAAACTAGCCCCAAAGGTAAGGCTAAAAATCCACTGGTCCTGCCAAATCAGTCTCCATCGTGATGCCGCCGTCAGCTGCTTTGAATGGATGCAACACCGTCAGTGTCTTTTGCCAGATGTGGTCAACATTGATACCCAACTCTTCTCATAAAGGTGGCTCAGCCTCAAAGTTGTTTCTGTAGAAGGACTGAGGTGTGGTTGGGGTGGATGCCTGAGCGGGCTGGGAAATCTGCCCAGTGTACGGCCGCTGTGCCGTATTGTCTCTGGGGGCACACATCGGCCGTGCTGTGAGTCGTCATAGCCACCATGCTGTTTGCTATAGGGCCCTCCACTTCCACCATCATGGCAGGACTGCTGTGATTGGTCGTCGATGCTGTAACTCATCTGGCAGAAATCCGTGTTGATATTGTTGAAGCCTGACATTGCAAAGGATCAAGTGTGGCGGCAGCGGGGGCAGCGGCTCCAGAAGCCCAGACACACACAAATCCACTTGTGGACGCCACACAGTCCTGTTGCTACGTGTCACCTATCCCTTGTTTTTCTATGATTAACTGTGCCCTCCTTTTTCATTGACTTATGTTGCAAATCAACGACCCAAGAAACTGATGCCTTTGTGTGTGTGTGGGCGGGGGAACCAGCCTCTCACACTATCACGGGTCCGGTAGGCGCACTTGTGCAGTTATGATATATAAAGATGACAGTAAAGTCAGAGAATAAGAGAGAGGAGAAGATAAAATAAAGGAGTCAGACACATTTCAAAGTAGCATGCTCACCTCCAGGGCGGCCATGATCTCACAAGCCAGGTCCGAGCACAGCCCAGTGGAGAGGGGAGAAGAGAGAGTGATTTATTGCTAACCAAGGCTTATATATCTTTGGGGGGCATGTAAGCCCCCTGATTACAGGTAAAGACATATGTCATAGGAAGGGGTGATACTATAGGTAATACAGTAATGGGAGGGGAATGATCTAGGGGTGTACACGCTACAGGAAGAGGAGGGATTAAGGGTACACATGTGACAAGATGGGCAGATCCTAGATTCATGATGGTGCCTACCCTTGATTGTCCTTGAGCTGCAGACTTGATTTAAGCCAGGGGTCCTCAAACTTTTTAAACAGGGGCCAGTTCACTGTCCCTCAGACTCATTGGAGGGCCGGACTATAGTTAAAAAACAAAACAAACTATGAACAAATTCCTATGCACAATGCACATATCTTATTTTGAAATAAAAAACAAATGGGGCAAAAACACCCGGCGGGCCAGATAAATGTTCTGGGGGGGGGGGGGGCGCAGTTTAAGGACACCTAAGCTCTCCAGGCAAACGATCACTATCTTATCAATAGGATGTGAGCTGGACAGACACTAGGGTCTGCTTGCTCTGGATGGCTGGTGCCTTCAGGGAGATCACTGGACAATCATTTACCATCGTTATCAGCAGTGTCCTACATAATTTGGGGGAGAGCAGCTGGGGAAAGGTCTTTTTCTATCTCACATCTTCCAATGGATGGTTCGGGGGAAGAATGTCTTGGGAAGTAGCCAGCCAGAATGGGCCTTCGAAGGGAAGATGGCAGGACTTCATCCAACCCACCTTGGGCTGCCATCAAGAAGGACCAGTCCCTGGAGAGGACATCTTTGGGAAAGGGTCCACAGAGAAAAGGGAGACCCTTCGTGAACGCGGATGCACAAAGGTTTCAAAGGAGCCGACTGTGAGGATGGGGCGAGGGCTTGAAGTGCTTTGTTGTTGTACTTTGGGGTCACTGCGTTAGAACCTACTTGGTGGCCCTTAACCACGGCTGAGGCTGAGTGGACTCTGACATATGCCTGGGGGTTGTTAGCATATCCCAATGGGCTGTGGCTGGCATCACGTGATGGGCCAGCCTGCACGCTGCTGTCACCCAAGGAGAAGGTGGCAACATCTTCACACACAGCCTACTTACATCCGTGCTGGGCAGAGCATGTCTGGGGGCGAGTAGCCAGTGGGGTGTTGTGCTGGTTCATTTATTCGTATCTCAGTCCCAAACTCACCTGCCATCTTCTGTGGGGATTCTGCTGGTGGAAACGACATCTCCCAGACTTCCTTCCCAGCTGGCTTCCTAGGAAGTTCCCCCTGCCTAGGGCAGCCAACCCAGGGGGGCTGGCTGGTTAACACTAGCAGACGTCTTGCCGCAGCAGGCACCATGTTTGCACCCACCTCTCAGCACTGACCCGCTTGACGTCTGCTCCCATGCAGTGTAACTCCAGGCACCGGCCTCAGGGGACGCCTCCCTCCAAGAGCTTTCCCAGGTGACTCCCACCAATTCCTTGCAGGCGCAGTGGTTACGTGTTGGGCTGCCACCCACAGGTCAGCAGTTCGAAACCATCAGTGAGTTCTTGGGAGAAAGGTGACCCTTTCTGCTCTTGTCAAGAGTTCCCATCTTGGACACTCGGGGGGCGGCTCTCCCTTGTTCTAAGGACTCGCTGTACATCAGCCTTGTCTTGATGCAGTGGGCCCACCTGGAGCCTTCTGTTGGGTCAGGGTTGGCCTGCGTTGGGCACTGGAGCATGAAGCGAGGCCGAGTGTGCGTGCTTTCTGGGGGATGAGTAGCCAGTGGGGCTCCTTGGCTCTGGCCTAAGAGGCCGACTCCCTCCAGAGCAGTGTTTCTTAGTGGGTGACCCTGTCCCCTGCAGAGTGCTCGAATGCTCCAACCTCCACCCCCCACCCCCCAAACCAAGCAAACCCCAAACTCACTGCCACTCTACAGGACAGGGTAGAACTGCCCTGTGGTTTTCGAAGACTTAACTCTACCGGCGCAGAAAGCCTCCTCTTTCTCCTGTGGAGCTGTAAGTGGTTTCAAACAAATGACCTGTGGCTAGCAGCCAACCACCGGCCTCTGCAGGGCTTGAGCGGATGCCTAGCTTTCACCCTGGATGATGGGCTACAGTACACATGTCCAGTCACAAGAGGGCGCTAATGTCTCTTCTGGAAAGGGGACAGGCAGTAGGCCAAAGTTCGGAACCTATGCTCCAGGGCAGGGATGGGTCTGTCTGGCTCATGGGCGGTGTACCACCTAACAGCACACACCAGGCCAGGAAAGCTCCTGCCATCAAGCCAGTGCTGGCTTGTAGCGCTCCCCTGGGGGTTTCCGGTTTCCGAGACCGTAACTAGAAAGCCCAGTCTTTTCCTCAAGGAGCTGCTGGTGGTTTTGAACTGTCGACCATCCGGATACTGCTCCCCCGCCAGGGCTCTGTCGCCATCCCATGAAGGCTGTTAATGAAAGGTTTCACCAGTGTGGCTTGAGGATGAGGTTATAGCCAATGGCCCTTGCCAGAAAGGCTCCCCAGCCCTGATGTGGGGGAAGACTGACCACCGTGTTGTGAGGACACTCAAGCCATCCTGGGATGGGACCCAGGACCCCTCCCACAGCCAGGTCCAATGTGCCAGCAAGGTGAGGTAGCCGCGTGGAGGGGTCGCAGGGAGTGGACGCTTGATTGCCATCTCTGGGGAGACCCCAAACCCCAACTGCCATCCAGGCTTCTTCCTGATTCCCGACCGCCAGAAAGCGGCAGAGATGAGGACCACTGGTCTGCCACCAAACTTAGAGGCCAGCTGTTGGGCACGGAAGGGAATGGAAACCACAGGAGCCTGGCTTATGCACGGGCGGCAATCCGCAAGGACGAAGTTTGAAAGCCACCAGCTGCTCCCGGGAGAAAGCTCAGGCTTTTTGCTCCTGTAGCCTCTCGGACACCCCAGGGGCGGTTCGGCCTTGTCCTACAGGCTCCGATGAGTCAGCCTGGGCTTGAGGGCCCGGAGTTTAGTTTGCTGTTGCAGCACGAGGGTGGGAGAGCTTTACTGGAGTTAACAAAAACCTTGCCCTTGTCCTGACTGGCTACCGCCCTGCCCAGCGCTGGACTCAGCTCCAGGCGCTCTCAGGCTGTCTCCATCTCCCCAAGCACGGACCCCGCCCCTGCTCCCCTCCCAGTGTGGGGTCTCCCCAGGATGACTCGGGGTCCGGGTGGGGCATACAGAAGGTGTTTATTGTTCTGCGTCTGGATTTTGTTCCTTAGGCTTCCCCAGGCCTGGCTAGAGGTGAGGGGGCCTCTCCCCGCTCCCTCCCTGCGTCAGGGCCCTGAGGGTGGTCTTCCTGATGGTTCTCCAGGTTCAAAGTGCTCTGAGATCGCTCTTCACAGTCTTAATACTTCTGAGATGCTAAACCGAGGCAAAGTGACAGGATGGCCCAACCCCGCCCCGCCCCCACCCGCCAAAAAATAAAATAAAAATAAAACCCCAAGCCCCTGGCAGCTGCTGCTGCAGCCATATGAAAAAATAATACAAACTCTTCTTAAAAAATAGATTACACAGAAGGGACCCAGAGGAGGGAGGGGTGGGAGGTGACCTGGGAGGGGGCGCAGAGATGAACTCGAGGGGGGAGGGGCTGGACGCTGGTGGACACAGGACTCGTCTGCTCTGCCCACCTGCCCTGCGCCCCGGGTTGTTCCCCCCCAGTGTGGGCTCGTGGACCAGGCGACCACGTCCTCCCACCAAACACACCCAAGGGCCCCCCTCTCTTCACCCCAGGTCTGGTACCTACTTCTCACTAAAGTGGCTTCAAGAACAAAATGAAAAAGGCCCCGAGGAAGAGGAGGGACGGCCTCCAGAGGGGACCTCCGCCCAGGCTGACCGTCCTGGGCTCTGGGAAGGGCTGTGCGTGTGTGTGTGTGTGTGTCTAGCAATACCTGCAACTACCTAGACACCCCTGGGGCGGGGTGTGACATGGCCCTAGAATTCCTGTGGGGCCCCTCTCCCAGGACACATGACCTTCTTGGTGCCCAGCCCTTGCTGGGACCAGGCCTGCGATTGCAGAGAGGCGCTGGGGCGGGACGGGGCATGGCTTGCACTGGTCCCTGCAGCTCATGCACTGAGAAGCGAGGGGGTGGCCCTACCAGGACAGAAGGAAGGCAGGGTGAGTACAGCCAGGCCAGCTTGGGGGCTGGGGCTGGGGGTGGGGGTGGGGAAGGGGTGCAGGAGGGACAGGAAAAGGCAGGCCAGGGGGCCGGCGTGGGGGTGGGGGGTGGGGGCTGGACCTCCACTGCAGGCACCAGGCCAAGCCCCCTCCAGCAGAGCTGGAACCTGGCTGCAGGGGCTGGAGATGGGGCAACTGGGATGGTTGGGCCGGGACTTCAGTCGGGGACCTCGGGGTGGGCAGGCAGTCCACTCTCGCCCCGGCGGTAGGTCTCCCAGAAGCCCCTGTCCAGCTGCTCCAGCTGGGTGCCCAGGGACAGGTGGCCGGCCAAGTGCATGCGCAGGGTCTCCAGCCACTGCTCCAGCTTCACGAAGGAGGGTCTGGCCATGAGAGGTGGGCGGGCACAGTGAGGGTGGGCCCTGCTCGGCCGGCCTGCCCGACGCAGCCCATGGCCCGGCCCGCCCCTCACCTCTTTTCAGGGTCTAGGTCACAGCAGCGCACGGCGATGGGGAAGAAGCTCGGGGGGCAGTTGGGGGGGCAGTAGCGGTCCAGGAAGCCTCGCACGTTGAGGCCGAAGTCCATGGTGCGGGGCAGGTAGTCGGGGTCGGCGTTCACGCGCCCGATGATCTGCCCGGGCAGGGCCTCCGTGACTCCAGGGGCCCCGCCAGCAGGGCAGCTGACCCCTCGCACCCCTAGGAGACAGTCCCTTCCCAGAGCCACCCCGGCCAGAGGCCCCCTGCAGACCCTCATCTGTAGTTCTTGGGCACAGAAGTGAGGGTGGGGGGTGAGGAGGTTGGGAGGGGGGAGATGGGGAGGCGCACTGGCTGGGGAGGCCACTGGACCCTGCTACCTCCTTTGTCCTCGTCCGGGCCTACCTCACACAGGACGATTCCAAAGGAAAACACATCCACCTTCTCATCATAGCTGCGGCCTGGAGAGAGGGGTGGTGGTGAGGAGAGGGATTGGGGGGTTGGGAAGGGAGAAAGGGGGAGAGAGGGGAAAGCGGGGAGAGGGAGGAGGAGAAGGGGAGAGAGCACATTGGTCAGCACCAGGTAGGCATCTGCCCCTGGGCAGCATGACCAGGACCCCCGGCTGGCTGGGTAGATGCCCAGAGCTATAGGTCAGGGCCAGGAAGCAGGCAGAAGCCAGCACTTCCCCCTGACAACAGCAGGCCTGAGCAACCTTTGAACCTCGGTGACTCAAGTCACAGATCAACTGTATAGCTCCGGGCCTTTTGAGCCTCAGTTTCGTCATCCGACAAATGGGAATACAGCCACCCAACTCACGTGGCTAACCACAGCCAGCCTCACCAGCCTCCCTGAAGGCCGGCTGGGCAAACCTGAGCGCTATTCCTCAGGGCCAGGGCCAGGAGTGTCCTTTCACAGGCTGGCTGGCTATGTGCCTTTGGTCAGTGCTGGTGCAGCGAGGACTGCTGCTCTGCTCCGTCTGGCCTGTCCGTGGTGGGGTGGCTGGCTGTCAACAGCGGGGGAGGCCTTTACATCACACTCTGGGCAGACCTGGGGCCGCTGGGTGACATGGGGTAGGCAGGGGAGGACCTGCGGTCAGCAGCAGGATGGCCCCCAAAGGCAGCCACACCCCGGAGCCACCCAGGTGCCACCCACTAAGAGATGAGTGGGTAGACCCTCGGACTCTCCATGCCCAGCGGTGTGCTGCTTGGCGAGAGGGGAAGGGAGCTCGGATGCCCGTTTCTCGGACGCACCTTGAAAACCTCATGTAGAACGAAAGCACCGGTCATAAAAGGGCAGGTACCGAATATACTCGCGTATCAGCCGAGGTGCTTATCTTCTGCAAAAACCATTAAAACTGTGCTGAAAAACTCGGTTTACACACGAGCAGATACGGCACTTTGTTTCACTTACAGGGACTCTCACCCACGTTCCCTGCCATCAGTGCATTGACTCCTAGCGATCCTATGGGACAGGGGAACGACCCTTGTAGGTTTCTGAGACAAACTGTTTACGGGAGCAGAAAGCCTCCTCTTTCTCTCTCAGAGCAGCTGGCAGTTTTGAACTGCTGACCTTGGGGTTAGCAGCCCAACACAGCACCAGCATGCCACAGGGACTCTCTGGAATAGGTGCATTCCATCGAGCTAAAATTTGGGTGGCTCCCAATGGTGGAGAGAAGGGAGCATGTGCGGGACATTTTGGGGGTGGGGGGTAAAAAACCAGCCCTGTGGTCTGAAAATGGGGAAACTATTGTACAGCGGGAGCTCTGTGACAGAGGGGTTACACGCTGGGCGGAGAGCCGCAAGGTCAGGAGTTTGAAACTACCAGCTGCACCCCTTGGGGGGGAAAGAAAGGGGGGTGGGTTTCTGCTTCCATAAACAGTTATAGTCTTGGAAACTCACACGGGCAGTTGTACTTTGTCCTCTGTCCCCTCGGGTGGCTATGAATCAGCACCGGCAGTGGGTTTCCTTTTCAGGGCATTTTATAGAAAAATTTCCTCAAGATTTAAAATGTAGAAAGCTATCCACACCCCGGTCTTCATTAGTTGTGTTATTACTTTATAAAGCCAGAGGGACTTTGCAGATGTGACTAAGCCCCCTGAGGTGTCTGGAGAAGGACTTAGGTGCCACTATAAGCATCCTTATAGGGTGGCAGAGGGAGTGTGACAGAGGAGGCAGGTCAGAGGGGTGAGGATGGGCGTGGGGAGGCAGGTGAAAATCCCTGAGGATGAGCAGCAGTGGGCCAATGAGCCAAGCAGGGCCGTGGGTCTCTCTCATGCCATCGAGTGGATGCCAACTCACAGCGCCCCTTCCAGGACCGAGCAGAACTGCCTGCCCTGTGGGTTTCTCAGACCGTAACTGCTTACAGGAGTAGAAAGCCTCGTCTTTCTCAAGCGGAGGGGCTGGTGGTTGTGAACCGCTGACTCTGCAGTTGTCTCACCGCCGTTGAGTTGACTCCAACTGGTACTGACCCCACAGGGCAGGGTGGAAGTGACCACAGTGGGTTTTTTAGATTGTGACTGTTTACGGGAGGAGGAGTGGCTGCTGGTTTTGAACTGCTCGCCTCCTGATTCGTAGCCCAATGACTAACCCTCTGGGCCACCGGGGCGCCTCGTGCGGTCAAGAAGCCAACTCATATTCATTATGCCACCAGGGCTCCTCCGGAAGACGGCGGAGGCAAGTAAACAGATTTTTCCCGGAAGCCTCCAGAAAGAGCCGGCACTACCAACGCCTTGACTGCAGCCCACTGAGCCCCGGTTTGGACTCCTGAGCCCCCCGAGCCTGAGAGAATACATGTGTGTCGTTTGAGGGCATCAAGCACGGGGTGAGTTTCACAGCGGCCGTAGGAGCTCGTTCAGGGCCCACATGGGGTGCTGGGGGCCCGCAGGCTGCCCGCTCACCGTTGATCATCTCGGGTGCCATCCAGTAGGGGTTGCCCACCACTGTGTAGCGCTTTTTTCGGTCCGGCTTCTTGAGGCTCCTCAGGTTCTCGGGCTGCGTCTTCTCGTCCACCATGAGCCGGGCCAAGCCGAAGTCCGCCACCACCACGTTCTTGTTCTGGGTGATGACCAAGGTGGGTCACGTGGAGTCAAAGGCATGTGGAGTCATGGCCCTCACAGACAGGGTGCCGCCCCCTCCCCACCTCAGACTGGAGCGGGACAGGGCGGTAACCTGGGGGACTCCGGGCTAGGGAAGGTGCAGAGGGGGGCAGGGAGGTGGCTGCAGGGCGAGCTGCTCACCTCTCGCACCAGGCAGTTGTGGGAGTTCAGGTCCCGGTGGATGATGTTCACGGAGTGGAGGTAGGCCTGGGTGGAGACGGCGGGCGCGGATGTCGGCAGGCAGCCAGGCTGGAGGAGCCAGCCAACCCTGGTCCCCCAGCTCCCCCCTCCCTCAGTTCAGTGTGGGGCTCTTCCATTCTCACTGGACAGCCCCCCTCATTCCTTCAATGCTTCTGAGGACACCATGACTCAAAAGACTCATAAACCCACTGTCATCGATGCCGACCGATGGCCACGACCCTCTAAGGCAGGGCAGAACTGGCCCTGCGGGGTTCCAAGACTGCAGCTCTTTTTTGGGAGGGGAAAGCCCGCTCTTTCTCCCAAGGAGCGGGTGGTGGTTTCGAAATGCTGACCTCACAGTTAACATTTAAGCAGCAGGCCACCAGGGCTCCTACGACTAGAGAAAGCGAGTGCCCACTGGGGGGGCCACTGAGGCGGGCGAGCCAGGGAGGACTTGCTTCTAAGTGGCCGGCCGGCACTGAAGCCTGCTTACCATGCCTGAAGCGATGTCCTTGGCGAAGCTCACCCTCTGACTCCAGGGGTACTGGCTGTCCTGGGAGAGGGGCGGCAGGCCAGGGATGAGCCAATGGGGCCACAGCAGTAGGGGTGGGGATTGTTGGGGAGCGGGCAGGAGGGGCACCTGTCTGGGAGATCCCCACACCCTCCTGCCCCGGTCAATGTCTGCGTGAGGCTCCTGAAGCCATGCTTGGCAGCGGTGAGGAATGGGGGTGCACCCCCGCCTCCTCTCTGCACCCCATTTTTTCTGGCTTGAGACAGATTCTATGCTACTCTGATGCAGATTCATTCCGAGCTGGGGCTTGCAGGGCCTTTGAAGCAGTGCCCACAGGTGCCCACTGAGACCGAGGAGGGAGTCCTGCCCAGGGCACCGAGCAGGGGTGGCGCAGTCTCACAGGGCTCTGCCCTGGGCCTCACCATGCTCTTGATGATGCCCCGCAGGGTGCCCCCCTTGATGTACTCGGTGATGAAGTTGAGCCTCTTGTCTTTGTAGAGCACCCCAATAAACTTGAGTACGTTGGGGTGTTCCAGGCAGCGCATGACTTTCACCTGGAGAGGTACACACAGTCCGGGTGTGGGGTTCCGCCGACACACCCCGGCCACGCCAGGCTCATGTGCTCCCTGGTTCGGGCGGCCCCCATCCCAGCAGACCCAATCCCTTATTTCTCCAAGGGCTGGAGCGCCATGTTCCCCCGCAGCCCTCTGCTACTGCGTCCCGTGGTAGGGCAGGGGGCGGGGACCCTGAGCATCCCCTCGAGATCTGTGGAAAGGGGCTCACCTCTTTGAGGAAGGTCCGTTGGGTCTCCTCGTCAAACCGGATCAGCTCCTTCATCACCATCACCTCGCCCGTCTCCCGGTGTGTCACCTGGGTGGGGGCAGAGGCACGGGGACCCGGTGTGGGAAAGCCTCTTCTCCAAGTCCTCCTGTGGGGAGCCGGGTCCTCACCTTGGACTGCAGGTGGCACCCACAGCTGGCCTGGTGTGCTTCCCTGGCCTTTCCCAGCGGGGGGTGGGGGGTGCAGGGAGGGGCTTAGCAGTTCCACTTTACAGATAAGCTTGTCCACTTGGCCCAAGGCCACCAGCTGGCAGGGCAAAGTGGGGGGGGGGTGCTGGGGATTGGGCCTCTTGTTGCTTTGTCCTGCCAGACTGTCTCTGAGGGGCTCGGCCAGGGCCTCCCTTGGTAAGGGGACTAGGGACAGGGGTTGGGCTCATGTCAGCTTGAACACACACTCTTTGTATGAGCCTGGTTCTTCCACCTGGTCGCAGCCAGGTGACGTCAGATCCAGGGAAGGCCTGAGACTTGAATGACCTCGGCTCAGCTTGGCAACACACCGAGAAGGGAAGCTTTGCTACACTGACCCTCACACTCGGCCTTCCAGGTGATTCCGACTCATAGCAGCCTGGTAGAGTAGAGCTACCACTGTGGGTGTCTGAGACTGTCACTCTTTAGGGGGGAGTGGGGGGGAGAAAGCCGCCCGCAGCGGCAGGTGGATTTGAACAGCTGACCTTGCAGGTGAGCTGCCTAACTTGTAGTCCCTCAAAGCTTTGATTTTCACCACCACTGAGTTGTTTCTGACTCATAGTGACCCTATAGGACAGGGCAGAACTGCCCCTGTGGGTTTCTAAGGCTGTAACTCTTCATGGGAGTAGAAAGCCTTGTTCTTCTCCCGAAGAGCAGCTGGTGGTTTCTGACTGCTGCCCTCGCGGTTAGCAGCCGGCCAGGTAACCACTACGTCACCAGGGCTCTCCAAAGCTTTGATCGGTATTCCCAGATCCAGCTCAAGGTGTTCGGTTTTTGATTAACCTTGGCTAGTATTGGATAATTATAAAAACAAACAAGACGGGTAAAGCCTTAGATGCCCCTCCCACTGGTGAGGGAGGGGGTGTGGCTAGGCAGGCTCACTCATAGCCCCACCCCTCGGGCGAGCCCCAGGCCCTACCTTGATGGCCTGGCCGAAGCAGCCTTTGCCTAGCACTTCCCCATGGATGAGGTCAGACGGCCGGAAGATGCGGTGAGGCCGGCAGACGACGCGGAGGGACTCGGAGCGGCCCAGGTCCTTGCGCTGCCCGGCTGGCGAGCCCAGGGAGCCGGCGCCAGGGGACCGGTCGGTGCTGCAGCTTCTCCTGGGGGGGACACACCATGCTCAGTGCCACCAGGGGGCCAGGCCCTTCTCCTCCCAGCCTGACAATCACAGTCACCCCTCACTCCCTAGCCCTTCATTAGGTCTCTAGCCCTGTCCGGCTCCCCCCAGTCCACCTGAAGCCGGAGATGTCCGTCCTTGGTGGTGCTGGGCCAGACACCGCACAGTGCCCACAAGTCCACACCCGGGCGGCCTGCCACGGGCAGGGGGAGAGGTGCAGGGAGTCAGTCACCCTGTCTAGTGCTGTCACCCAGGAGCAGATGTCAGGGGGGAGGCCTTCTTCCTTGTGCCCCAGGGTTCCCAAG
>NW_022103901.1:13587510-13589920 GCF_000313985.2 Echinops telfairi | reverse complement strand
TGCCAGCCTCCCCGCTGGGAGTGGGTGCTGGGGAGTCCAGTGGGCTGGGCTCGGGTCCTGGCCCGTGGCCCAGTGTGTCGTGGGGGTCATGCTCTAGAGTGAGCTGGAGCAAGCGGCTGGTTTCCTGGATCAGCAGGTCAATCTAGGGAGGCGCAGGTGTAGGCAGGTGAGTCGGAAGACTGGGGCAGGCAGGGCCGCAGGCTGGAAGGGGCCGCTTCATCCCGATCCCCATGTTCGGGAGCCCGTACCTCGTCCAGGGGGACATTCCGGATGGGGGTGCCATTGATCTCCAGGATCCGGTCGCCAATGTGGATGGAATTCTTCACATCGGGGCTCATGCAGCCCGGGTCCACTCTGGAGGCACATAGCAGAGAGAGGTCAGTGACCACCAGGCCCTGGGACCCTAATAGGAAACCAAAGCCCAGGGGACCGTGCCAGGGGCCTATCCTGCCCGACCTACAGGTGACAACTGTCCAGGGCAATGAGGTCTGGTTTGGTGGGATGAGCTCTGTCATAGATTACTCATGTCTGCCATGGGTGTGGCACTGGAGATAAGAGTCAGGCTTCCAGCTAGTTGCTATCCCGCGCCCAGGCTAGAAACACAGATTTTTCAGCAGAGCCCAACGTCACCACCTTGGGCATACAGCCTTCCCAACATCCTGCCTGGGATGCTCAGGTAGATGGTTATCAGGGTGAGCTGGCTCCTAAAAAGGCATCATTTCTAGCGGAGCTTCACACTCCCCAAGACATGACGCAGTCTCCCTTAGGGCAGTACACTTTCATGAGATGTATCCGTGGGGGGTGAGGGGGGATTAAAAAAAATTTGTGTGTACTCATACATTAAAAAAATTTTTTTTGGTATATACTTAGGAGTGGACTTGCTGGGCATATAGTTACTATCTATTGAGCTTTTTGAGGACCTGCCAGGCCACTTTCCAGAGCAGCTGCAGCATTTTACATTCCTGCTAGCAATATACGCAGGCAGGTTCCAACCCATTTTCTCCAGGACTTGTTATTGTCTGTCTTTTTTATTGTAGCTCTATGGGTCATTCTGATTTGCATGTCTCCAAGGCTTCCTGATGTCGAGCATCTTTTTGTGTGATTGTTTTCCATTTGTGTATCTTTTACGGAGAAATGTCAATTCAGATCTGTTGCCCATTTTAAAATTGAGTTGTCTTTATTTATTGATGACTTGCAAGAGTTCTTTAAACCCTAATCAGATACTTTCAAATATTTTCTCCCATTGTGTGGGTTGTCTTTTCGCTTCCTTTATAGTCCTCCCCCCACAATGGGTGTCTTTAAAGGAGCTCTAAAGGTGGTGTAGTGGTTCCGTGTCGGACTGCAATCAAGGTCTCAGCAGTTTGAATCCCCCAGCTGCTCTGAGGGAGAAAGACAGGGCTTTCTACTCCTGTAAAGAGTTGGGGTCTCAGAAACCCACAAGGGCAGTTCTACCCTGGCCTACGGGGCTGCTATGAATTGGCATCAACTCGGCAGCAGGGAGTTTGGTTTGGGGTTTGGGTGTCTCATCAATTCCAGGAATGTTCTCAGCCAGGGCAGCTTCAATCCTGCCCTCTCCTCCCCACTACCCATGTCTCTCTAGGACGCTAAAGCAATCTGTTCTCTAAAGACACGACAAGGGGGCTTCAAAGAAAGGCCTTACAAGAGAATGGAATTTTCCTACAACCTTTTACCGCCCCTCCTGTTTCAAGCTTTCTCGCTCAGTTCTCCTTTTGTCTCGGTCACGCTCTCTTCAGTGGTCGGAAACCCTTCTCTACCGTTACCACATTGCATTGAGGCTGCCCTTCATTGACAGCTAACTATGCAGTTCAGTCCAAGAGTTCTCTCCCGGTCGGTCCCCATGTCATTTGCTATTTGCTCATTTTTGCAGCATGGACCGACGCACTGCCTGCAGCAATGGGCTCAAACATTCACAACTGGGAGGACGGTGACAGACCGGGCTGTGTTTCCTTCTGTGGTCCAGAGGGTGGCTATGAGTGGCACCTGACTGGATGGCACCTATCAACGACAACGACGACAACTTCTCTCTCAAAGAACATTGATTGAAGTACATTCAGTGAGGCCAGGAGGTAGGTTTCCTCGCCAAAGGCTCTTCAAACAGCTGGGCGAGGGCCTCTGGGGTAGTTATGGATGGGGGTGGAGGGTGGGGTGTGTGTGTGTGTGTGTGTGTGTGGTGCGAGATGAGGATGGGGGATGTTGCACTACTAGTTGAGAGCCACCTGAAAACACCCTTTTGGTATTAGGTATCAAAGATCTAGAACAAGAAACCTTATCATTGTGAATGAGGCGGAGTACAGAGTGGAGACTCAAAGCCCATCTGTAGGCAATTGGACGTCCCCTTACAGAAGGGTCACAGAGAAGAGATGAGCCAGTCAGGGTGCAGTATAGCACT
>NW_022103901.1:13583157-13586444 GCF_000313985.2 Echinops telfairi | reverse complement strand
CTGGGTCCCAGTCAGACCTGCTGCGGGTCGGCCACTCACCCCTGGACTCGGACAGTGTGTGAATACTCAGTGCCGCAGCCCGGCAGGCCGTGGGGGGGGTCGATGGAGACCGAGAGGCCGCGTTTGCCATGGGCTGAGGCGGGGATGGAGACGAGGGTGACGGTGTGGGGCAGATGGCAGCCAGGGGAGTCCGGCAGGGTCTGCTCAATGACGGGCGTCACCACGGTCTGGTAGTAGCAGTGCCCGCTGCAGAGCCAGGGTCAGGGGTGCGTGCATCAGGAGGTTCCCCAGTGCCCTCCAGCCAGCAGCCCCCCCAGCCCCTGCACCGGTGATTTCCCTCTCCTCTCCCTCCCCTGAACTGGGAGTGGGCACCGAGCATGCCCAGCTCCGAGCCAGTCCGGGAGGGCACGCCAAGCCCGGTCCTCCCCTCCAGCTTGCTGCATCAGCAAGCTGACACTTGGGGTGCTCCCAGTCTTCCATGCCCCATCTCCATCCTGAGGGAAGGGGGTGCTACTGACAGCCACCCCCACCCCACCCCACCTCAATCTTGCCTGGAAAGGGAAGGGCCCTGGGGCTGGCTGTGTCCCTGGCAGCCCTGGGTCTCAGGTGGGTCCTCACCAGTATAGCTTGGAATGTTCCACCAGCGTGTAAGTGTCCCCGTCGCCGATGAAGGTCCCGCACGTGAGGCAGATGAAGCACTCGGGGTGGTACTTCAGCTCCCCAGCCACCTGGGGGTGGGGAGAGCGAGGTGTGTGTGTGGGGGGGTACAGAGATGCAAAGTTGACCGAGGAGAACTCAGTCCAGTTGCCCCCTCAGTCGTCCCCATAGCTGCTCCCTTGGGCCTCCCTGCATCAGGGCCGCTCTGGGTGCGCTGCGGGGATTGGGGGTGGGTGGGCACAGCCGAGGTCCCAGAGAGCTGGAGCTTCAGATGTGGAGCTGACAAACGAAGCCTGGGGACTTCACACCTGTGAGGACCTGCCCTGCCCCTTCCCCCCTCCCGGCCCCCCAGAGGGGCGCTCACCATGACCAGCCCCTTGGTGATGTGCTCGGAGCACCCGTGGCACGACTCGCCGTAGCGGGCCCAGTAGTCCTTCTTACAGAAGAGCTGTCCATCCTTCTCGTAGTACTGGTGCGACAGGGAGGCGCTGCATTCACCACACCTGGGGGGGCGGGGTGGGGGGGTGATCAGTACCCCTGACCAGGGCACAGTCTGCAGAAGCCTTGGTGACAACCCCACGGTGTGCCTTTTGGGGGGGAGATGCCACCAGCCCCTCCATCAACCAAAGCCTTGGGTGGAGGGAACAACCTGCCAACTGCCTGTGGCCACTGGCTGAGGGGCGTCCAACCCACGCACTGGGCACCATTTCGGCCCCTCCTTTGGAGGTCCCCAGGGGTGAGAGGTACCAGGCTTCTCATCTCGGTTCCTATTCCTTGTCATGACAGGCGGCCCAGAGAGAGCAGGGGATTACCCACTCTTGGTCACCAGCCAGGGGGAGGCCGGAAGGGGGCCTGGGAGCCCAAGATCAGGGGGTGGGGGTGGGGCAAAGAAGGCTCAGGACCCAGCCTTCTGGGAGGGCTTTTCCCCTCCCCTCCCCTTCCTGTCCCTGAGCAATGTGGAGGGCGCCGGGGCCAGCCCATGTGGGTGGCCATGACCTGCTGGAGCCTTGCAGGCCTACTAAGTGCTAGCAACTTCCTGTTTCCTTGATTGATTTACTTAGATGTCGCACATCACCATGAAACCGAGTGGCTACAAAATAATCATCATTTATCAGTTATCAAGGGTCCGTGAGGGAGGGGTGGGGTAAAAATGAGGAGCTGATACCCAGGGCTCAGTTAGAAAGCAAATATTTTGAGAATGATGATGGCAACAAATGTACAAATGTGCTTGACACAATAGATGGTTGTGATAAGGGTTGTATGAGCCCCCAATAAAATGATTTTTAAAAAGAAAAAAAAAAAACAAGTAGCTATCCTTGTTTTATAGATGCCACTGGGTCTCAAACCCCCCCCCCACACCCCCAAAAGACCCCAACCCACTGCCATCAAGTTGAAGCTGACTCAGAGGGACCCTGTAGGGCAGGACCGAACGGCCCTTGTGAGTTTCTGAGACCCATCTTTTCTCCTGCGGAGTGGCTGGTGCCTTTCGGTTAGGAGTCCGATATCTAACCATGACGGCACCAGGGGTGGTACTTCAGCTCCCCAGCCACCTGGGGGTGGGGGGAGCGAGGTGTGTGTGTGGGGTACAGGGACACAAAGTTGACCGAGGAGAACTCAGTCCAGTTGCCCCCTCAGTCGTCCCCATAGCTGCTCCCTTGGGCCTCCCTGCATCAGGGCCGCTCTGGGTGAGCTGTGGGGATTGGGGGTGGGTGGGTAGACCCATAGACCCTTCTATGGGTCTCAGCAGCCCAGGACACCCAGTCGGGTTCCATGGGTCCTCCAAAGCTATCTCCTATCTGGCTGAGACATGGCAGGGTCAGGTCAAGACAAGGCCTTGTCCAGCTCTTCAGGGGCTGGCCCCTCACGAGGGCAGTCCTAGGCTCAGCTCAAGCACAGCGCAGCACAGCCCTCCTGTCCGACTTCAATTCCGCTTGAACATTAGCATCGCAAGGTTTCCCCTTTTCTAACAGCCTCCCCCTTCCCCCCATCCTTGTGCAGGTAGCCCCCTGTGTAGTGTTGTCACGGCCAGGGACCCCAGTCCCACCACCAGGGGCCATCAGGGAGGTATGGCTGGCAGGAGTCCTGCAGGAGCATCAGAAGAGAGGCACT
Organism: Echinops telfairi; assembly: GCF_000313985.2. NCBI lineage: Eukaryota > Metazoa > Chordata > Mammalia > Afrosoricida > Tenrecidae > Echinops > Echinops telfairi. Next base: position 13,583,678 of record NW_022103901.1, on the reverse strand, counting down.
AGTTTCTAGGGCAGGCACTTGACCCAGTGCCTGGTGGCTTTTCATCCAAGTAGCTCTGTGGCATGGGGACCAGGAGCCCCGCAGGACCAGGCGAACAGTCCCAGAAGTGTGCCCCCCTCCTCCAGGGTGTGACGGGGTATAGGGATGCATGTCACTCTGTGCTGGGATTCATGTCATTCTGGGGGCTAGCCCCAAGTCCCACAGGGGCGGCAGGACCCTGGCTCAGGCCTCTGCAGATGTCAGGAGACTGGGCCACTGGCGATGGCCTCTCTGGTCAGCTGGGGCACAATGCTTGCCTCTCGCTGTCACATGTGGCCTGTCGTCACTGTTACAGGCAACTGGGGTTAACTGAGCGGTAGGAGGGCGCTGGGGAGGGCACAGGCTGGTGAGTCTGGGCAGCCGGAAGCATGCTTGTGGGACACTGCTCCTTTAAGAGGATCCAGCTAGTTCCCCATTGTTCAGGGGGAAAGAGGAGAAGCCAGGGGTGGGGGTGCACAAAATGCCAGGGTTCAGAAGCACAC
>NW_022103901.1:13575336-13582785 GCF_000313985.2 Echinops telfairi | reverse complement strand
GGCTGTCCAGTCATCCATCTGCCCTAAGCGAATGCTCCACCCACCAGCCCGGCCCCGGCAGGAAGCAGGCCCCTAGCCACCCCGGTGGGAGGGCTGAGCCCCTGTGGACAGGGCTGTCCAGTCATCCATCTGCCCTAAGCGAATGCTCTCCTGCAGCCTGGAAGTGCCCACCCCATCACTCTCAGGGACACTCATCATTCATGGTCACTGCACGCCGTGGAAGCCCCAGCAATAAGTCACCCAGGCTCTGTAAGCGTGCATGCATGTGTGTCTCATCGTGCCCGCCCCCGACACCACCTGGCTCGGTTGGCCCACCAATCTCCCCAGACCCTGGTTCCTGGGGCCACTTGCCACTTTTTGATCCCCAAGTCAGCCAGGGGATGCAGCCCAGCCCAGTGGCTAGCCCTCAGGGGCCTCAGTGGACCTTTGCTGATGGGCAACACAGAGGAACCCAGGACATGTCTGTCCCAGCCGGGAGCCAGGGGAGGGGGTGGGGGTGAGACAGGCCTGGCTCTTCAGGTGTCCCACAGCTGTATGACAGGGTATGGAGAGAATGCCAGGGTGTGAGGTGCAGAGAGAGAGCCTGCCCCTAAGCCACCTGGGGGAGTGTCCCTCTCTCAGGGCAGGGATAGGTGGGCTGGGCCAGAGTGGTAGCACCCTCCATGAGGCTGGGTCCCATCCCACCCAGGGGTGCCCCGAACACCAGGGAGAAGACACAATAGCTGAAGGACTAGCCTCACATCAAAGGAAACATCTAGAACGGCCAGTGTTCCTGAGCCCCTCCCCACCCCAGGCTACAGTGGCCAAGTAATTTCAGTTCTCCTGCCTCAGGACCGGGACCTGGGTGGATCTGGCCCACAGGTCCTCCCAGCCCTCACCCCCGGGGCCCTATCTAGGGTCCAGGGCAGGTGGGGAGGAGGGCACTCCACTTACTTGGCCCCTCTGAGGAAGCGGCGTCTGGTCAGGACTGAGTCTAGCATCCTTGGGAGCTGGGCAGGGAACCCTCGCAGCCTCAAGGGACAACAGCGGAATCGGGCCCACGGGCCACTTCCCTGTCCAGCTGCAGACACTCAGGATTGGAGGCGGCTGAAGGTGTGGCCACCCGGCATGGGAGGAAGACTCAGTATCTCGGGGCATGAGGCTCTGGTCTGAGCCCAGAAACAGGAAGCAGCTTGGGCAGCCAGAGGGGAGGGAGCTAGGTTCTGACCCCAGGCGGGGGCTGTGGTCACACTTAGCAGGCACTGGGCCCTGCACGCCCTGCAGGCCCCTCCACTTCTGCCTGACACTGAGCCTCCCCGGGCTCAGGGACAAGCTTGAAATCAGCTGCCGCTTCCGGTGCAGCCCCCATGGGAACACAGGCCGACTTCCCATGGATAGGGCGTCTTCCTTCACGGGGAAGGTCCCACAGGGCCAGCCCTCCTCGTCTAGGGAGACCCACCCAGCCTCCAGGGAGATGTTACCAGAGCGACCACTGTCCAGGGGCACTTGCACTGCAGGCTTCCGGGAAAGGACCTCCCAGAGGCAGCAACTGGGAGAGGGGAGCCAGGACGACTCTGGGCTTGGCTGTAACTTCTGAGTGGTAACAGGGATAGAGAAATGGTAGTCCCGGGGGTGACGAGCTGGAGGATGGTGGGGTTCGAAGCAGATAAGCTTCAGCACCGAGAACAGGGGCTTCCCTTGGGCCTGTGGCAACCTTCCTGCTGCCCACAGAAGGGACGCATGTAACCCGGGCAGCAGTTCCTTCCCTGGGCCCTGGGTCTCAACACAAGTGGCTCTGTCTACCTGTGAGCTTCCACACAGGTGCTCAGGCCTTGAGAGTCACTGAGCCCACCAGGCTCTGCGCCACTACTGCCCCTGACTACCCCCAACACTCACCCAGCGCCCCAACTCCAGCCGCACTGAGGAACTCTGTTCCTCAGAGGTGTCAAGCGCTTTCCTACCTCAGGGCCTTTGCACGTGCAGGGTCCAGCCCGGATTGCCCCTCCCTCACCTAGCTTGGTTCTCTGCTCAAAGGACACTTCCTCAGAGCGCCCGTGGCTCCCAGCATCTGGCATGATATTTAGGCTTTTGCCGGGCTCTCTTCGGTGGGAAAGCAGTCCCGGGCATGCGGTGGGCTGTGCTTTGGGCTGCTAACCCCGAGGTCAGCAGTTTGAAACCACCAGTTTCTCGGAGGGAGACAGAGGAGGCTTTCTGTGAAGAGTTAGTCTCGGAAACCCACAGCAGCCCTGTCCTGCGGAGTTGCTAGGAGTCGGCATCAACCCGAGGACAGTAAATTTGTTTGTTTGTCCCCACCCCACGCCCCTCCTGTGAGAAGAGAGAGGAGCCCCGGTGGCTGGCGGGGTGGTTAACCGCAAGGTCGGCAGTCCTAAATTGCCGGCAGCTCTGCCGGAGAAAGACGGGGTTTTCTACTCCTGTCAACAGTGACAGTCTTGGAAACCCACAGGGGCAGTTCTGCCCTGTCTTATAGGGCTGCTGTGAGTGGGCACTGACACAATGGCACGGAGTCTGGCTTGGTGTGGTTGTGGTGTGAGATGGGAAACTCCCAAAAGTCAGGGCCCTGTCCTTGGAAGAGGTGTGCTAAGTACAGGCTCCAAGTCCGTCTGTCAGTCGGGGGTGAGTTGGACCTACTCCGCTTCTTCCTAAGCGTGGGACATGGGGGTGGGGGTGGGGTGGGGGGTGACTCACTGAACGATGTGTCTCTGCTTCTTTACCGGTGAAATGGCACCCACCTCACAGGCCTGATGCAGAGGGGTGTCCTGTGACTACGTGCAACTACTGAACTGCTGCAGGGGCCTGGGTGGTCCCTGAGCCACGAAGGGCAGCCTGGTGGGAAGGGTGTCTGGGGATCTCTTCCTTACCCTGCCCTGGAGGGGACAGGCTGCCCCCCCACCCCCCCAGCCTCTCCTCCTGGAGCACCTCAGAGGGGTTAGGATGCTGCAGGGTGGGTCTCTAGAGCAGGCCCAGGCCCATGGCCTCAGAGCCCTGGGGCTGTGTCAGCCTCAGCCATGACTCGGCCGGGCTGTCCCCGGACCTCAGTGCCTACAGCTCCCCATTCGGCTGTCTGTGAAGGGTAGCCTTAGCCAGTCAAGACCCTCGGGGAGCTGCGGAGGGCACTGCCAGCTCCCCTGCTTTGGGGGCTGTTGGGAGAGGCAGGAAGACTGGGGCAGCCATGACACACCCCTAAGTGAGATGCCACGGGCCATTCTTAGTGCCAAGACCTGTGGGCCTGCCCTCCTGTGGGAGCCTTCACGCCCTGACCTCCTGCCATACCAGAGGCAGCCAACCTGCCTTCTCCCTCCTGCCCCCACCCCGGGGGCCTCATCCTCCCCCAAAGATGCAGGGCAGGGGACTCAATAAGGTCAGATGCCCTTGTGCCTCCTCCTCAGCTTCCCTCCAGAGGCTGCCCTGCCCTGCTCCTCCCACCTTCCCTGGAGGTTAAAACCCCCGTGCATCCACGCCTCCCCCAGCTCTGCGGGGATTCACCCTCCCTGGCCTCAGGGCATCACCACCCTGGATGGCCACAGCCTCTCCGCCAACCCCCACCTCCACCGGAACCAACAGGACCACCGCCCCACTTCCCAGCACCCAGGTTAGAACACGTCCAGGACTGCTTTGGACTCTGCCCCTGCTTTCACCAGTCCCCACCCGCTCGCCCGCGCTCCCCCTCCAGATCTGCAGCCCTTGAGTCGGACGGACACAGGCCGGGGCTTCAGCTCTCGGCTGTGCAACCTTCAGCACGTCATTACTGTCTCTGAACCTGTCTCTCATGTGCCAATGGGACAAATAATGGTCCCTGTACTATGGCACTTCGTAGGACCCCCGTTGGTATAGCGGTTAAGCGCTGGGCTGCTAACCACAAGGTCAGCAGTTCAAAACCATCAGCTGCTCTGCGGGAGAAAGACAGGGCTTTACAGGCTTGGGAATTCATGGGGGTGGGGGATGGGGCGGCGGTTCTACCCTGTCCTATATGGTTGCTGTGCTGTGCAGTGAGCGTGGGTTTTGGGGTTTCTCTGGTGCTTTGCGTATCATGTTACCAAGAGGGACCAGTCCCTGGAGAAGGACGTCTTGTTTGATGAAATAAGAGGGTTGAGAAAAAGAGGGGGGCCCTCAAGGAGATGGACTGACACAGTGACTGTGCCCAGAGGCTCCCAAAGGACACACGAGGAGGGTGCAGGACCGGGCACTGTTTCCTTCTGTTGGGCAGGGGATGTTGTGAGTTGGTGCCAACCCGATGGCACCTAACCACCTCTGGGCAAGGGCATGAGGTATGGCACATTGGACGGCGAAGAACACTTGGGAACCCCTCAGTGGGGGGGACTGGACCCTAACAACCATCTCAACCATGGTCCTCATCACAAAGATGGTAATAGGACCGGGCAGGGCTCCCTTCTTCTGGGTTTGACAGCAGGATGGGGATGGGGGTGGGGTGGGGGGCTGCAAAGAATTGGGGGAGGGATCTTGTTATCCTTTTATCCCATTTTCTCATGAACTTGAACCTACGGAAGGTTGCCAAAGCTGACCTGCGGGTAACCAGGACCTGAAGGGTATGTCGAAGGCTTCACGCAGAGGCATGGAGGGTGCTTCATGGGTGTGGGCTGCTAAGGTTGGCACCTGCCAAGTACACTGTCCCTTCTGGACCCCCCACTCCCTACCACCAGTCAGCCTACTCCGTGACTACCCTCAGCCACTGTCCTGGGCCAGCCGTCACGAGCCCAGGCTTTGAACTACCGTGTCTGACCATTCCCTGCCTGCTGGGCTGCCGGCTCTGACCAGCATGTCTATCCACCACCCTGACCCCAAGGGCAGGCCACGGCTTGGTGCTCAGGGTTCTCCACAAATCGATCCTCATTCTGTCCTCTGACCCAGAGAGCTGTCCCTGCTCCCCTCCATCACCTGCACGGCCCCCCATGGCCAGGCCTGCCTTGGTACCTGATGTTTTCTCTTCCTCTCTGAAGGCCCTCCTGCTTGAGTGCCCTACTTGGGACCCCAGGGTGGGGGTCTGCCTCTCTCCTGGCCTCCCCAGTGCCCGTATTCCCCAGTGCCTGTATGCCTGCTGTGTGTCCACTCCCTCGACCCTCCAGCTGGGTGAGCTTGGTCAGAAGAATTAACCTCTCTCAGTCTTCTCTCCTCGGGGTGAAAGGGAAACAACATTTATTGGTGCAGGGTGCCTCGGGCAGTACTGGCCTCGACAAAGCGTGATGGAAACCGTTACACGTTATTTAGAAAGCCAAACCAAACCTGGTGACTTATTCGCTCCCACTGCCTAACCTCCAAATCCCAACAGCTGCCTGCTGGTGCCCCTGGCTGTGGGGACTGCTTTGTGCCCCCTCTATGGCACTTCGGGCTCAGAACTGCACTGTTCACCCAGGCCAGGCCTGGTCACGCCTCCACGCCATGCTAGGCCCTTGGCCTGGAATTCCGTCTCCGTACAAAATCCCACATCCCTGGAGACTTGCCACCTGGCTTCTCGGGATGGTCCTGTTGGCTTCACTGGGCCACCACTGGGTCCCTGGGGGCTGGACCCTGTCCTTGGCTACCACTCTTCTCCGATGCTTGGGGGTCGGTCTGTCTGTCTGTCTGGAGGGGTTGACCCCGCAGGCTACACATCTTCATAAAAATGGGGGATGGGGAGGGCTCAGCAAAGAGTGAGAGCCTTGGGAAGGCAGGGCCCACTGCCTTCCACTGCCCACCTCCTCCTCTGTCCACCCTCCCTGACCCCCAGGTCACCTAGAGGGACCTTTAGAGATGTTGTAAGGCAGGGAAACTGAAGCCAGAGAAGGGGCACCTGCTGGTAGTCACAGCCAGAGACTGCCCTGGAAGGCACCGGGGTTCCTTGCTGGCCAGCCTCTGGTGTCTGGCTGGCCCCTCCCTTGGGCATGCCACCCGACCAGCCCCTGCCTACCTGAAGCAATCTGCATGCCAGTCAGCGTTCAGGGCCTGGAGGTACTGGCCATCATAGATCCTCTGGCCACAGCTCGCACACACGGGCAACTCACTTCCTGCAGGGGTGAGAGTGGGGTCGGGAGCAATCTCACGAGGGGGGAACAGGCCCAGTCCACCCTGCTCACCCCATGGATGTTCACAGTGCAGTCTGAGTGTTGGTAGTGAAGCACTGGCTCAGTCCCCAAGCCTCTCCGGGCCTCAGTTTCCCGGTCAGTAAACTGAGGAGGGGGAGGAGCAACAACATTCTCCAACTCAGGGGTCTGACAGGATAAAGGGAGGGAAAGGGGGAGATGGGACTTGGAAATAAGGTCACACTTCTGTCACAGCCCTTGTACCCCTCTGGGCCCAGTCTGCCCAGAAAGAGGGGCTAAGCGGACTCCCTAAGGGCATGGACTGGGCTAGGGCATCCTGGGCAGCAGCCTCTGGGGAGAGGTGTGGGCCCCAACCAAACCTTTGCCATGCCTGTTCTGACCAGGGGCTGGGGCTGCAGAGCTGGGCGCTCCCAGACAGACACCTGCTCCGGGGAGGCCTGGCACCTCTTCAAGCCAGCCGTAGGCATGCTTAGTCATCCCTGGGGCCTGCCACCTTGGACTGGTGGACCTCAGAAGCCCCCAGGCCTGCCCCATCCCACTGTACAGTTGGGGAGACTGAACTCCAGAGAAGGGCAAGGCTTGCTTGGGTCACAGGGTCACACAGCCAGGCTCAAGGCCATGGCCTGTCTCTCCACGGGGTCCCGGGGGTCCCAAGGCAGGGGAGGTGGGCATTTGACCCAAGCAGGCCTGGGCAAAAGGCTGACGGGAACTCCAGGGGAGGGGAGGGTGGGCAAGTGACCCAGACTCAGGACCTGCCCTGGCACCTGGTCAGCGTATGTGGTGGCTGGGTGGCAGCCACTCAGGGAAGGAGACCCCAGCCTGCGCTGGGCTGGGGAAGTCGTAGGGGGCTTTGAGCACCAACTGTGGTGTACGCCCAAGCCTTGGACCCCAGCAAAGGGCATGGATCTGAAGTGGAAGCTGGGGGCAGTGGATCTCAGGGCCGAGGCTGACGGCAGGTATTGGGTTTGGTGCAGAGCGAGGTGAGGTGAAGCCCCCCCATAAAGGTTGCCTGTACACTCCAATTGCCTCTGAATCCCCGATGGCAGGATGCCTATTTCTGCTCTGCCAGCCAGGACCAGGGTCCAGCCTCCCTGTCCGGCACTGGACAGACAGGGAAACTGAGGCCCAGAGTGGGAAGACCTGGCTCAAGGTCACAGAGGCCGGCAGGCACTGGGGCTTTCGAACCGGGCTGCGGATTTCAGTGGCTCTTTCTCCCCAGGCTGGGTTCCAGACAGGGGAAGGGGCGGCCCCGAGGAGGGGGACAGAGCACAGATGCACGTCGGGGTGGCCTTCCGCTGGGGGATGGAATGAGGCCGGATGAGAGGGTGCAGAGGCCCCCCTCCACAGGGGAAGGACAGCCCATCCGGGGTCCACTTGGGGGGCACCTGCCAAGTACACTGTCCCTTCTGGACCC
>NW_022103901.1:13565288-13574634 GCF_000313985.2 Echinops telfairi | reverse complement strand
GCGCCCGCCCCCCCGGCTCTGCTCCTCGCGCTCCGCCCGTCATTCATCATTCCCGAGCGACCTCTGCACCCGGACGCGACGGTGTCAGAGTGAGGCCGCTTCTGATGCGATCGCCTGGGGGTAGGGGAGCCCAGGCCTCAGTTTCCCCGTGGGGAGCGGGGGCGCAGTGATGATCCTGTCTGACCCAAGCCAGCTGTAAGCCCGGAACCCCGCTCCGTGTTCGCCCCTCTTCTGGGCACCTGGGGCTGCGGCCGGCCTGAAGGGGGCGGGGGTGGCGGACGGGACGCGGGGACTCCCAGGCTGGCCAGGGCGTTCCAGGTGTAGGAGTGCCGGACAGGTGAGCCAGCCCAGAGCTGGCGTTGCCCAGGTTCAGGAGGGGCACAGCTGGACAGAGGTTTAGCTGCACGAAGTTCCCGTGGCATGGGTGCGGTGGCCACTGGGAGAGTGGCATACAGCCTAGAAGTGGCGAATCCTAGACGGTGGGAGGGGGGGTGGGGGCGGGGACATTTTCACCTGGACCCACCCTCGTGGGAATAAGCCAGACTTAGACTCTTGCCATCATTCCTGGGTCAGCTTCTGGCCAAACCTCCGGGTCAGTGGCCAGCAAAGAAGGGGCTCTTACTCCTGGGTGAAAAGCTATTACTGGGGGAAAGAAGGAATAAAAGAGTTGGATTTTTATTTTTAATAAGAAAGAATCCCGACTTTTCTAATTTTAAGCTCTATTGCTGCTGGAGCGCTCGCTCCAGCCTGGTGCTCAGGGGTCTCTAGTTGACTTGCTGTAAAGTGTCCTGAGAAGGTGTGGAGGTCCTCAGGATGGGCAGCAGCATCCTCACCTGGCTGTTTCCTGTGGTGGAGGCTATTTAGCAGGCCCACCACCTGCCTGTGGACTTGTTCAGCTGCGGTGGCTTGGGAGCCCTAAGGGCATAGCGGGTTATGTGTTTGGGCTGCTAACCACAAGGTCAGCAGTTTGAAACCACCAGCCGCTACGGAGGAGAAAGAGGAGACTTTCCACTCCCATGAAGAGTTAGTCTCAGAAATGCACGGAGCCGTTCTATCCTGTCTTCTAGGGTCCCTATGAGCTGGAACCAGCTCGATGTCAAGGTGAGTGACAGCTTGGATGTTGCTGCAGTGTTGCATCTGCATTTCACCTACCAGCAGGGTCCACTCATAATGGTCCGATCTCAGCAGAGTTTCCAGATGAAGATGAAGGAGCCTGGTAGGGCTGTGGCTTCAGTGTTGGGCTGCAAGGTCTCCTGTTCAAACCCCCCAGCTCAGGGGTCCTCAAACTTTTTAAACAGGGGTCAGTTCACTGTCCCTCATACCCATTGGAGGGCTGGACTATAGTTTTAAAAAAAAGTTATGAACAAATTCCTATGCACACTGTCCCTCAGACCCATTGGAGGGCCGGACTATAGTTTAAAAAAAAAGTTATGAACAAATTCCTATGCACACTGCACATATCTTATTTTGAAGTAAAAAACAAACGGGACAAAAACACCCGGCGGGCCGGATAACTGTCCTCGGCAGGCCGCTTGTGGCCCGCGGGCCATAGTTTGAGGACGCCTGCCCCAGCTACTCCTTGGGAGAAAGAGAGAAGGCTGCCTGCTCCTGTAGAGATTCACCATCTCAGAAATCCTCTCTCTGGCCTTTATAAGTCAGAATCCACTGGGTTTGGTCTGGAGGGCTGGTGATCTCCGTCTGAACACTAGCTAGTGAAAACGCTATGGAGGGTAGCAGAATCTTGTCTCAGGCCTTGACTTGCTTGCTCTGGACGCACTGTCAGGAAGGGCTAGTTCCTGGAGAGGCCACAATGCTTAGAAAAGCAGAGGGCCACCAAGGCCGAGGGAGACTCGGTGAGAGGTGCGGCACCACCCACCTGTGATCATGGACGCAAGCATCCCTACTGTCCAACGATCGTGAGGATGGTGAGGGGTTGGGTAATGTCTTGTTGTGCTGCATAAGGGGGGGCGTCACAAGTCAGAGCTCATGGTAGCTCGCAGTGTTCTGCAGGGGGCTTCAAAGATTCAAGGGGAAATGGCCTTATCTTTTCATCCTATAGTTCCACACGCTTTTGCAGCCCTGGGTATATTAGAGAGGAGCGCTGGTGGCATTGTGGTTACCCGTTGGGCTGTAATCAAGGTCAGCAGTTAGACACCACCAGCAGCTCCTTGGCAACAGACGGGGCTTTCTCCTCCCATAAAGGGTTACAGTCTCGGAAACCCACAGGGGCAGCCTCCATCCCGCCCTGTCGGGTTGCCGTGAGTCGGCCCCGGCTCCTCGGCGGAGACTTTGGTTTGGGTTTTGGACGGGCCCTGGTGGTGCTGTTAGACTGCTAACCCCAAGCCTGGCAGAGGAAGCTGGTCCGCTCCTGTACAGATCTGCAGCCTCACGCACGCACGCACCTCCACTGCCATCGAGTTGATGCCGACTCACAGCCAGTCTATGGGTTAGGGTAGAACTGCCGCTGTGGGTTTCTGAGAGTATAACTCTTGACTGGAGTAGAAGGGCTCCTCATTCTCCCTTGGAGAGGCTGGTGGCTTTGAACTGCTGACCTTGCGGGGAGCAGCCCAATGCCTAGCCATCAGGGCTCCTTTCACAGCCTTTTACAAACTCAGAAGCCTTAGACAGGGCTGCCCTGAGTCAAACAGCACTCGGTGCTGGCGGCTTGGTTTGGGTCTACCAGGCATGGTCTTGCAGGAAGTAGTAGGCTCACTCCGTAGGGATAATTAGGGAGAGACGATGCTTACAGCAGCCCAGGTTAGAGCTGAGGGAACCAGCCAGGGCTCGGGCTGAGCCACAGCTTTACCAACCCCGGCCAGGCCTGGCAGCCCCTCCTCAAAGGTCAGCAACTCAAAACCAGCAGCCACAGGCGGGAGGGGTTGCCTGATGGGTGCTGGACAGTGGGGAGTAGGTACTCAGATCTTCCTCCCCAGCCCTCCTCCCCTCCTCCATGACAGCCCCCTTCAGCCCAGCCTGAGGCAGGGCAGGCTGAGGAGGGTGGCCCTGCACCTGAGACCTTGTTCTCTGTCTCCTGTGCCACCTTCCCCCCTGGGCTCATCTGGTCTCCCGGCTCAGTGACCTAGCCTCCTTGGTCATTCTCTGTCCTGGATGGCCCCCTTCGTGGCTCTGCTTCACCTGACCTTGGAGCTACATGCTTTAGTTCCCTGTAGCTGCTGTAACGGAGCCCTGCTGGCATCGTGGGTAAAGTGGTGGACTGCTAACTGCCAGGTCCGTGGTTCGAAACCACCGGTCAATGCTGGGGAAAAACCGAGGCTTTCTATTCCAGGAAAGAGCTCCAGTCTCGGAAACCCACAGGGGCAGTTCTGCCCTGTCTTCGCGAGTTACTGGGAGTCGGCATCGAATCGATGGCAGTGAGGGGTTTGTTTTTGGCCTTCGGGATACGTCCCTACCATTGGGCTGACTTCAAACAACGCAAGTGTATTCGCTCTCAGTTCTTGAGGCCAGGAGTTTAAAATCCATTTCCCTGGGCCCATCAAGAAGTCTCATTGTCTGCTAACCTCAAGGTGAGCGCTTCAAACCTCCTGGCGGATCTGAGGGAGAAAGACGAGGCTCAGACTCCTGGGAAGACTTATGGTCTTGGAAACTACAGAGGGAATTGGATCACTGACTCTATAGCAGTGAGTTTTGTTTGTGGGGGTTGGGGGGTGGAGGGAAATTAACAGGCTCCCTCTGGAGACTCTGGGGCATAGGTGCCCAAACTTATTCGGCTGGCAGCACCTTCTTCAGGACACAAAAAATAGACTCAGCACCCTACTGGCAGTGAAGAAATGTACTCTAGCCCAGAATCGAGGATAAAAGGTAGGTATCTGCTTTTTGAAAGAGCTCTGGTGGTATAGTGGTTATGCATTGGGCTGCTAGCTTCAAGGTCAGCAGTTCGAAACCACCAGCTGCTTCTCCAGAGAAAGAGGAGACTTACTACTCCCATAAAGAGTGACAATCTGGGAAACTCACAGAGGGAAGTTCTGGCTCTGTCAGCATCAGCTTGATGGCAGCATTTGCTTTTGCAGCCCCTCCTGGACCATCCCAGCACCCTTCAGGGGAAACATTGGTCTATTTGGGAAATAGTGATCTATCTGGGAGATAGTGGTCTATTTGGGAGAGAGTGCTCTTGGGGCCCCTTCCTGACCTCGTCCTGCCTCTGATGTCTGCCAGCATTTCTTGGCTTGTGGCTGCATCACAAGCATCTCTGCCTCTGGTTATGTTTAAGGACACTTGTGATGGCGTGTAAGGCCCAACAAGATAATCCAAGTTCATTTCCCCATCTCCAAATCTTTACTTGAGTCACCATTGCAAGGATCTTTCTGAATAAGACAGTGTTCTCTCAGGGGGCAGGGGGCGGGGGGGTGGAAGGGGGTACCTGAGAAGAAAGCTTTGCATTCACTCTCAGCATCACACTGTCTCCGACCATCTTTCCACTCGAGGGAAAGCAGGGGTCTCTCTCTGCTTCTTCCAACAGGGAGGAGGGGCGTCAGACAAAGCAAGAAGTCAAGTGCACTGTGGCACATGGTGTGTGTGTGGCTGTGTGTGGGGAGGCTCTACAGAAAAGGAGGTGCAGACAGGAGAGGGAATAGGGGATCCGGGAGGTCCAAGAAGCCAGATGCAGGATCCTGGTCAGCAGGAAGGAGAGAAGGGCATTCTCCACCATGTGTTTATATATCTCTATCGATCTATCGATCTATCTGTCTATCTATCTATCTATCTATCTATCTATCTATCTATCTATCTATCTATCTATCTATCTATCATCTATCCATCCATCCATCCATCATATATATGTGACATAGGCCATACTTCCAAGTGACATCATTATCATTGTGCTGTGACCTACTTAGGGGGAGAGCACTCAACCGGAATCTTCCCATTGCTGCTGGGCTGCTCACAGAAGATTCCCTCATGGAGTTGACATTGTGTTAGGGCACATCATGGCGTGGCCGAGCCCAGTTGACACGAAACTTCGCTGTCACGCTTGGTCTTGGCCTTTCTCCATTCTTTGACGTGTAGATTGCCCTTTGCCCTTCACTGCCCTCTGGAAAGGAGCCCTGGTGGGTACGTGCCGGGTTGCTAACCACAATGGCAACAGTTCAAACCCACCAGCCGTTCCGTGCGAGAAAGAAGAAGCTAACCCCTCCAGTAAAGATTTATAGCCTCAGAAACCCAGGGCGTAGGTTTTACCCTGTCCTATTGGCTGCTAACTGCAGCATCAGCAGTTTGAAACTACTGGCCGCTCCGTGAGAGAAAGACAGGGGTTTCTATTCCTGTAAAGCGGTCCAGCCTGGGACACTCACAGGGGCCGTCCTACCCTGTCCTGGAGGGTCCCCATGAGTCGGCATCGATTTGATGGCATTTTATAGGTCACTGTGAGTCAGAATCCTCCTGATGGCAGTAAGTCTAGTTTTGGTTTGGTCCCCTCCTCCCCCCTCTGTTTTCTCCTGCCACCCCAGCTCCTGCCACTGGGAGGGTCCCGGGCTCATCTGGGAGACAGCTGTACATGCTTGCTCCACCCACACGCTCAACCTCAGCTACCCCTAACCACCCTCTGGCTGGGGCAGGGGTAGGGGAGGTCTGCTCTCAGGGTGGATGTGGGGTGAGGCCATGGGCTGCAGCTTGGTGGCTGAGGGCAGGAATGACAAGACCTGGTGCTTAGCGCAGGATCCAGGAGGGGACAGATGGTGGCCAGGGGTGGCTGAGGTGGCCGTGAATCTCCTGGGGACCTGAGGGCTGTCAATGTGCTTGTTTGGTGGGAGATGGAGCAAGTTCTTCCTGGTGGTTTTAGGTGAGAGCAGGTCTTCGCTGGAGGGACTGAGCCAGAAGGAAACAGGGACCTGGGCAGGAGCCCCAGTGATGTGGTGGTTATGCGTTGGGTGCAATCCACCAGGTCGGCTGTTCAAAACCAGTGGCAGCTTCAAAGGAGAACAATGGGCTTTCTGGTCCCTTAAACAGTCACAGTCTCAGAAGCTTACAGGGGCAGATCTACCCTGTCCTGTTGGGTCGTTGTTAGTATTGACTCGATGGCACGAGGATGGTTTCTTCTGGAAGGTTGCTCCCAGGGGTCAGGCCTTTCTTCCTCTCTGCCTGGCTGGTCACCTGAAGGTCTGTCTCCTATGCTGGACACACGGTCCGGGTGACATCCTCTACCTTCTGCTCCGCTCGCAGTGAGTGGAGGCCATGCTGTAGGACTTGGGCCAGTGGAATGGCAGTGCAGTGACTGGGCGGTTCGACCACCTCCATGGCGGACTCAGGACCCTGATGGCGGGGGGTGGGGTGGGGTGGTGGTGGGGTGGTGGGGGGCAATGCTTGGGCCTGACCAGGCACTGACACGCTTTCATTGTGTGAGGACCAAACGTCTCCTCAGGACTCCTGTGTCATGGATGGTCCCCAGGCACCTAGAGTCTCCCCTGGACTGGGGTTGAAGAGAGATGATGGTGCAGTGAGTTAGGCATTCAGCTGCTTACTGCAAGGTCAGTGGTTCAAACCCAGCAGCCGCTCCTCAGGAGAACAACGAGGCTGTCTGCTTCTGGAAATACTTACAGTCTTGGAAACCCTCCAGAGCAACGCTACACCGTCCTGCAGGGTCTCTAGGAATCTGAATGGATTTGGTGGCAGTGGGTTTTGGGTTTTTTTCTGGTTTGAAAGAGCACAAAAATTCAAAAGGCAAACTCACTGCCATTGAGTTGATCCCAACTTTTGGTCACCCTATAGGACTGGGTAGAACTGCCTCTATGGGTTTCCAAGACTCCATGTAACTCGTTACAGGAGTTGAAAGCCTCATTTTTCTCCAATGGAGCGGCTGGTGGTTTGCAGCCCCAACACCTAACCTCTATGCCACCAGGACTCCCTCCACAAAAGAGGGAGAAAAATGCTGGTTGGATAGGGACTGGTGGGACCCCGCGACTCTGACCCTTAGTCACACTCTGGGTCTGGAATGACCTCACCCCCAGGCTCAATTTTTAGCCAAACAACACACAGGTCTTTACTCGGAAACAAGGACACATGGAGGCAGAATCATGGGCCATTCGGGATCAAGGGGCAGCGTTTACCCAATGGGCCAGCTCTGAAGGACTGAAGGAGGGGTGGAGGGAGGCAGGTCACAGGGGAGTGTGTGGGACAGGATCGGTGACACGGAAGGCTCTGCAGTTGACGCACGGGAACCTCTGCGTGTGAAGCGGAGGACCCGCTCTGTGAACCACCACCCCATTCACAGAGACCGAGCCAGGCACGGTTTCCTTTAAAAACTTCCATTTACTGGTCTTTTCTGAAGCAGTTAATTCTCGTATTGTTTTCTTTTTAAAGTGTTTGACCCAGAGTTATATCAAAGTGATTCAAGCGAGCTCTCCACTAGGGCTACAGCCCCCAGCTCAGAGACAAGCCCCCCTCCCTGCCTCTGCCCCCGCCCCCAGTTAACCACAAAAATAAACCCCCAACGAGAGCATCCACAAGCAGAAACCATCCCCACATATCCAGGACAAAAAATAAAATATTTATTGTTCTATCACAGCGAGACACAAAGAGAGGGGTGGGGCGGGGGCTGGGGGCTGCTCTGAAATACGGTGGCTCAGGGGGGTCCGGGGGGAGTGGGGGGGGGTTACAGTGCTGCAGGGGCGAGACCGGGGTGGGGGAGGAGATTCGGGCCGCTGCAGCCGGTGGCCCCACTCTTGACTTCTGCCTTCCGTGGCCCCGCCCCTTTGCAGGGGGTGTGGCGGGGGCAGAGCCAGGACTGAGATGGGTTACCGGGTGCCTGGCGGGCTCGGATGGATGGGTGGACAGAGGAGCTGATGGATTTCCACAAGAGCAAGGAGGCTGTTCCCAATGGGGGCCTTTGGATTGGAAGCCCCCCTCCCCAGACATGGGGAACAAAAATTGACTGGGGAGAAAGGTCTGGCCAAGGAGGGGGCTGGGGTGGGGGTGGTGGGCAAGGGACTATTTGACCGAATCCAGTCTGAGGCTTCTGGTGCACGGGTACCGACAGCAGCCGGGGTGGTGCCAGGAGGGCAGAGGGGTGGGAACTGCCAGCATGGGTCAGCACCAACTTCAGAGGAGCCCGGGGCAGGGGGGTGTCCCAAGGGACTGCGCTTCCCTCCTCCCTCCCCCCAGGACGATGAGAGCACCGGCTAGTAGCACCAAGTTCCCCTGGAGATGGAGCAGGTGGAGGGGGGGAGCTCCTGGGTGGGAAGGGGGTGGGGCAATGGGCAGAGCCCACCCACCCTTTGCCTCTGAAGTCGGAGGTCGACCTCCTTGGGGGGAGGTGGGGCGCTTGGCCACCTCTCTCCTTGTCCTGTGGATTTCCAGGCCACCTCAGCCTGCCCCGTCCCCTCCCAGGGCAGGGGCTAGGAGGGGGCTTGGGGAAGGGGTCACAAAGGGTTTACATTCTCCACCAAGCAGTAGCACCAACGTTAATGAGGTCGCGAATAGGGGGTCCCAGGGAGCTCACTTTCTCTTCCGGCCACAGGATTTCCCCAGGCAGGCCCCACCTGGGTGGAAAGGGGGGAAGGTCTGATGCACCCTCCCTGTGGTTCAAAGCCCTACCCATCATGACCAGCCCCCAGCTCTCCTCTCACACGTGGTCCCCAGGGGAGTAGAGGCCCAAGCCAAACCCGCACCTGACCCTCACCAGCCCCCACAGCACACTGGTGGGGGTGGGTGGGTGGGGGTGGGGATGAGGAAAAGAACAGATGGGGGGTCAGGCTGGATTCTGAGTCCAGTGCTCTGTGTCTGGATGGAAACCTTTCCCCCCCGGGTTACTTCCGGGAGGGGTCTGGGACTGCTCAGGTGGAGGTGGCCCTTCTAGGAAGTGGGAACCTCTTGAAGGAGACACTGAGGCCCACAGAGAGCCTCACCCATCCACGTAGCTGCACTGGAACTTCGGCCCAGACTCTCACCCCATTGGGTCAAAACTCACTGAACTCACTGCCTGCCGTGGGGTGGGTCGGCCCTGACCCCCGGGCGACAGTGGTGAGCATCATCCTATAGCAGGAGAGAGGTAGGTACCACAGCCAGGGGGCACCTCCTGCAGGAGCCGGCTACAGCTCGTTACCGCCACCTGGTGGCGGTGTGCAGGTGCGTAGGGCCAGGCATCCCCTTCGGTGGAGCACCTGGACTGGGAGCTGGGCTCAGGAAGGGCAAGCCTGCCCACTTCCTCCCTCTGGTCATGGCCGCTTAGTCGGGGTGGACGAAGGCAGGCATGGGCTGAAAGGAGTCTCCTGTCCCAGGAACTAGGTGGGGAGCTATGGCTGCTCTGGGACTGTTCTGGGCATGGCTAATAGTGACTTGAGAGGGTTGGGGGCGGTGTTGATCAGAATCCCCCCTCTTCCCTGCCCGCAGCTGCCCC
>NW_022103901.1:13559543-13565089 GCF_000313985.2 Echinops telfairi | reverse complement strand
CTGCTGCCTGGCCCTCTGCAGCCCTCTCTTCTTTGGCCCAGGGTCACCCTCGGCAGGGAGGGCTGTGGGATTTGAGGAGGGGCTGCCAGGCCTGGCCTGGGGTGATCCTTCAGGTCTGTGTCCCCTGCCTGGCTCTGACCAGCTGTGCTGGAGGTGGCAGAGGCGTGGGTAGGAGGTGGGTAGGAGACTCGGCCCTCTGCCTCCCTGGTATATCTTGTTCTCCAGTTCCCATCCCTCCCGGGAGCTGAGTTTCCACTCACCTTGGTATCCCAGAGCTCCCAGAGCCCCTCCATAGGGCTTGGGAGGTTTTCCTGTGGAGGGAAGGGGGGTGGTTCATGAGGGACCAGGCTTTCCCACTTCTCCAAGTATCTCTCCGGCCTGCCTCATGCAGCCAGCCTCGGACCTGTCCCAGGGGCCCCGAAGCCTCTCTGTCCCCAGCCTGCCCACCGGCCCCTCCCGTCCAGCTCTGATGCTTTGGTCAGGGAGAATTTCTAGCATGTTCTTGTTAAGAGCATCCTGCTGGTGCAGTGGCAACCCAGTCTCCTAGCCTTAGCCCCCCATCACAATCAGACCCCAATAAGCCTACCCCCTTAGCCCCCCTAACAGTCAGACTCCAACAAACCTACCCCCTCAGCCCCTAACAGTCAGACCCCAATATGCCTACCCCTTTCAGCCCCCCATACAGTGATACCCTGACCAGCCTCCTTCCTCAGCCCCCGACAGCAGTCAGACCCCAGACGAACCTCCCTGGCTCAGCCTCAGGACCACCGTCTCTCTCATCCCCCAGGCCTCAGCCTACCTGACCACTCCCCTTGGCTGGACCCCGCCCTCTGTACACAATTTATTCCCCCTTTGCCGCCTCAGTCTCCCCTTGTTAGCTCCCAAGCCCCAGGTGGGTCTTGATTCTCCGTCCTCAGAACCTAGGAATTGGCCCCCCATCCTCTGGGCAGCAAGTCACCTCTTGGAGGTCTCAAGTCCCAGCCCCAGAGAGGACCAGCCCGGGACATGCCAGGTTTTCCCCCAACCTCATGCAAATGGCCCCTCTAGTCAGACTCACCACCAACTCCCAGACCCCCGGCTGCACCACCTGCGAGGCAAGGAGAAGGCTGTGGGTGTGCCCACCTCTGTGGGGTCCCAAGCCCCCTGAGTGGGCACTGATCCCGATGCTCAGTGGGACCAAGTTCTCAAGTTGACCTTGGGCCAGCCCTGGTGTTCTAGGGCATTTCAGCTTGGTCCCTGGTGAGCAGGGTGGGAGCTTTCCTCCTAGGGACCCCGAGAGGCATCAAGTGTCCTCGAAAAGCTATTCTTTCCATCCTTGTGGGACAGGGCCATCTGAACCCAGGGGTCTACCTCTGGGCACCAGCCCCACCCTGCTGACAGGTGACCAGCAGGGAAGCAGGAAGGCTTGCCAGAGCTTCCAGGCAGGTGGGCTGCAGGGCTGAGCATACCTGGATAAATGGGGGACAAGCCAAAGCCAGGTCTTGTTACAACACCTGTGGGAGAGAGCTGGTTTCAGGAGGGAGAACCCTGTTCCAGTTGCTGCGTGCCCTTGCACCTGCATCAGCATTGGCGTCTGAAGCCTCCTGTTCTGAGCCCACTGCCCCCTGAGTGAGCCCCTCCATAAGCCTGTCCCTGCCTAGTGTCCTGGTGTGACAGCCGGAGCCCTAGCCCCTTGGCCTGGCCCTGCCCTTTTGTGCTGCATACAGCCCTCTTCTGGAATACCCTCTCCCCCTCGCTTGCTCTTGTGTCTTCCTGCCTAAGGCAGGCGCCACCCAGCTGGATTGCCTTCCTCTAGCCCCCAGCAGAGCTGAGAGGGACCTACCACCAACTGAGAGAGGCCTGGCCGCTCCCAGGACACCCCCAAGGCCAGCAGCACCTGGGAAGAAGGCAGAGGAGGGTCAGGACAGGGCACAGGCAGAAGGGTCCCTGAGTATCCTGTCCTCACCCAGCCCTGGGTGCTGGGCCAGGTCGTGTCCTAGACAGACATCTCTAGGGGCACCACAAGCGGACGGTGGCCTGGGCGTGGAGACGTCAGCAGGAACTCACCGTATTTGGCTGCTTTTGCTGCTGCAGCTGGGGACACACCTGGAGGGGAGGAGGGCGAGAGCTTAAGACCTTCATCCCCCCAGCCCCCTGCTCCTCCTCCCTCATCCTCCCCAGCCCCTTGCCCCGCTCATGCCAGGTCTGCCCCCTGTGGAGAGCCTGGAGGTGCCCTCCAGGCTGGCAGGGGCTGTGGGGAGCGGGGCTGTACAATGACTGCCCCAGGAAGGGCCAAGGGTCCACACTGGCTGCCGTGATGGCAAGAAAGGAACCCTCTTCTCTGGGCTGGCCATCCCGGTCCTCAGGAGCTCCCACTTGGCAAACCCAGAGGGAGGCTTGGTGGCACTGCTGGGTAAGTGTTGGGGGGCTCACCACAAGGCTCAAACCCACCAGCTGCTCCGAGGGAGAAAGAGAGGAAGCTGGTTGTTTGCGAGTTACAGCCCCGGGATCCTGCTTTGGGGTCACTGTGAGCCAAATGGACTCGGAGGCAGTGGGTTTGGGTTTAGTTGGAGAAGCTGGGAGCCGCAAACAGCTTAACCTGTTCCCCTCGAGCTGAGAGGTTGGGGGTGTGAGTCTATTCAGAGGTGCCTTGGGAGAACGACCAGGTTGTCTGGTCCTGGCAAGATTCACAGCCTCCGAGACTCTAGGGAGCAGTTTTATGATACCCTCCCCGTGCCCCGGGTGGGTTCAGAGAGGGAAGGGAGCCAGTTGGGGTCCCAGCAGCTGGGGGCAGCCCAGGGCCTGCTCCAGCCCCGCTGTAACCGCTAGCCAAGGCCATGAGAGGGGCCAGGCCCTCGGCCACTAGGAGAGCAACTGAATACGGAGGGTGGGCAGGCCCTGGGGAGAGCATGGCCAGAGCCAGGGAGGTCACGAGTGAGAAGAAAGTCTGTCTGTCTGTCTGTCTGTCTGCCTGCCTCTCTCACACATAGACATCTCTGTCTCTGACACACACACACACACACACTGACTCCAGAGCAGCCCCTCACCTCCAGCCCCAATTCCTCCAGCCCCAATTCCTCCAGCCCCAATTCCTCCGACGGCCCCAAGCGTCCCGGCTCCCCCGAGACCTGCGGAGAGACCATGTGTCAGCCCCACTGGTCCACACAGCGGGGCCAGAGGGGGCAAGCTGTGCAGGGAGTAGGGGGACAGGGGAGAGACCAGGCCGGAGGGGTTGCTCGCAGGCTTCCAGGCTAGGGCAGCCAGCGCTTACCATACTTGGCGGCTTTGGCAGCGATCGCGGAGGCAGCAGGTCCAGCTCCTGCGGACAAGGGGTGGGGGCTCAGGGCTGGACTCTCCAGGGGTCAATCTCCCCATTGAATCCATGCTGACACTTCAGCTTACCTGCCACTCCCCCTGGGACACCTGCTCCTCCCAGGGCCCCGGCTCCGGCTCCGGCTCCACCCAGGGCCCCGGCTCCTCTTGCTATTGCAGAAAGAACATAAAGCTGTGAGCCCCCGTTTCTGAAGGAACCGGGTAAGTGGACAAGTGGCCAAGGCCCGGTGACTGTTCAGGACCGTGCCTCCCACGTGTGGCCCAGGCCTGCAGCTCCCACCTTCCCCAGGGCCAGTGCCGCAGGGGGCAGAGACACAGGACACTGGGTGCTTGGTACTGCCAAGGGTGTCACGCCCTCACAGCGCCGGGGTTGAGTCCTGCTCGCTGTTGGTTCTAGCTGAGACCTCTCTGGACTGCACTTCCCATCTCCCTCAAGGGGTCGGTGGGCCCTGCCCTGCTGGCACGTGTGTGGAGCAGCTAGACACAGATGTGGCTGGGGTGCCGGTGGACATGCTTGGACACCCCCCACCAGTCAGCCTCCTCAGAAGCATGCCACACTTAGTAGCCACTGCAACCACAAAGCGCAGGGAAACTGAACACCCACTTTGCAGACAAGGGTGTGGAGGCCCAGTCCAGGGTAACCCATGCGCTCCAGGCTCTGTCTACAGGGCTGGGCCTGGGCCCAGGCAGCCTGGCTCCCCAGCCTGCCACATGACACCACTCAGCTTTCCTGGCACGTCCAGAAACGGACAGAGGAGACCTGGCGAGGGGCCCCTCTGGATGGAGGCTTGGATTTTTCCAAAGGGGAGTCTGGCCCCAGTGGATCGACTAGGGCAGGGGGGTAGGTCCCGGATGGCCGGGAATGCCGGGGCCACAGAGCGTGTGGGTCTGGCCAAAGCCCGGCTGCCAGAGGGGATGGACTCAGGCTTTGGTGGCAGCCAGCATGCCAAGTGGACCGGCAGGCTGGTCTGCCACGTCGGTGCGTGCTCGTGGCCCGTGCAGCCCTGCAGACAGGGAGGGGCTGCAAGTCCTCATGGGAGGATTCTCTGAGCGGCTGCCCACTCCCTCATGCCACTAGTGGGCCTGCCCTTCCCAGGCCCTCCACTGGGGTCTTGGAATCCCTGGGAGTTTGGAAATGTGAGGGGTGGGTCACAAAGGCAAGGCACCCTGGTGGCCCAGTGGATGGAGTGTTGGGCTGCTCATATAGCAAGGTCAATGGTTCGAAGCCACCAGCCACCCTGTGGGAGAAAGATGAGGCTGTCTGCTTCCGTAAAAGATTTACAGCCTCAGAAACCCTAAGGACCATTTCTCTCTTCTGGAGGCTTGCTCTGAGTGGCGATCGCCCTGCTGTCAGGGCTTGGGGACAGGGGAGGCATTTAGCAGGCAAGGAGGCCAGCCCTCTCTCCTGTCATAGGAAGTGCCTTTAGTTAGCTTGCCTGTCCCAGCCTGAGCCTGTGGGAGGGCGGTGGCGGGTAACGGGTGTCCGGGTGCACATAGGGGTGATGGGGCAGCTCAGGGATGGGAAGATGGGGTACACTTACCATATTTAGCTGCTTTGGCTGCAGCCAGGGATCCAGGCACTGGGGAGAAAGAAGGGTGGAGAGAGGGCAGTTGCTGACTCTGTGCCTGGGCTGCTGCCTCCTCTAGGGAGCCCACCCTGGCGTTCTCTCACAGCCCCAAAGCCTAACTCAAGGCTATTTTGGTTGGAGGCTGAAATGTAGCCCCCCTCCCATATCCATCTCTCCCTTTCTCTCTCTCTCTCCACTTCCGGCCCTCCCCTTCTGGCCACTCCAGGCCCCGTGTAACTTGGAGAAGCTGGACCTGAACTTGTATGGGGTCACCCCTCGGGGAAGCGCTAGAGCACTGAGTGGATCTCTTCCCAACAGAGTCCTACTGAAGAGGAGCCAGGCTGACCCTTCCTGTGGTCCCTGACCCCCAAGCCCCAGCCTTGTCATCCCTCCATGGAGAGGCAGGACTCTGGCATCTAGCAGCTGGGCCCCTTGACCGATGGGTCTCTGATTGCTCCAGAGGACTCTTGGGGAACAAACCCTAGAGTGATGACCCAAGCCTTGTGGGAGAGAGATGCTGAGGAGGGGCCGAGAGGAGGCGGCGTCTCCCAGCCCTTACTGCCTCTCACCTGCACCAGCTCCAAACCCAGGTACTCCAGCACCAGCTCCAAACCCAGGTACTCCAGCACCAGCTCCAAACCCAGGTACTCCAGCACCAGCTCCAAA
>NW_022103901.1:13557173-13558733 GCF_000313985.2 Echinops telfairi | reverse complement strand
ACACCGCCAGGGCCCACGCCAACACCGCCAGGGCCCACGCCAACACCGCCAGGGCCCACGCCTGCAGAGAGTGAGAAGAATTGCTCCTGAACCCTGTGCAGACGACAGAGCCCACGGGCGGAGCCCAGGACCAAGCACCAGCCTGTGCCCTCAGCCAGCCCTGACCCAGCCATGCGGTGTGTAGGTTCTTGGTGGGACCTGTTGCCTGACCCTTAGTCGAGGGACAGGCAGCATCAGCAGGTCTGCACCCTTGGAGGGGTCAGGACCACCTGGAGACTTTGCCGAAGAATGATGGAGGCAGGGTAGCGTAGGGAAGGGAGCCTTGAAGGTGGCCGTACCTGGACTGACAGCTCAGTCACTCTTTGACTATGGGCAAGTGTCTTAGCTCGTGGCCTCTCAGTGGCTCCATCTGGAGAAGGGGACGAGCCATACCCACTCCCTGTAAGCTTACGACAGGGTCCCCTCTGCAGTGGTGGCTGCAGTAACAAGGCTTTGCTTCTCACAGGCCGGCAGACCTGAACTGAAGAGGTTCTCCGGCCCGGCGACTCTAGAGATTTTGATGGGAGCCTTGCTACTCCAGGTCCCTAAAGCCAAAGGTGGGCAGACACCCTGGTCCAAGGCCCAGCAGACAGTTGGCTGAACCAGGGAAGTTGCTGTGTTGGGTCCTACTTAAGGAAAGGTGCAGGTGCCTGGGGTCCCCAGGTGGCTCTCAGGTGGCGTTAGGGCTGGGGAGCTTGGTGTGAGAGCAAGGAGTTCCCTTCTGGGGTGGGTGGGGGAGGGGAGGGGGCCACAGGGATTGTGGGAAGGGGGGTCAGGGACTGGTGGGCTCCCAGGACTGTTTCAGCTTGTGTCCCTAGCCTGAAACTGGACTCTCACCCCCAAAGGTGATCGGTGGCTCCAAAGCTGTCACCAGGCCCAAGGCCAGAAGGTGACCTGTCCTCTATTTCCTAGGCAGGACATAGAGCAGCACGCTGGGGCCCAGGGGTGGGGGGCAGAGTGGGGGCACCTACCATATTGGGCAGCTTTGGCGGCTGCTTTTGCTGCTGCTGCTGCTGCTGCCGCCGCCGGGGTCCCTGCTCCTGGGGGTGGGGGTTGTAAATAGAGGGGCTTGGGGTGGCACCCAGCATCCCTCCCCACTCATTTCCACCCTCCAGGGGGGACAGGGGAGTCAACTCTACTCAGGGGTCCCTTCTCCCAGAAGCTCCTCCCCACACACTCTGTCCCCCAGCCGCAGCGGCAGAATGCTTGGCCTGGCTCTGGGCTCACTGAGCATCTGAACCTGGCTCTCCCTTCCCTTGCTTGGGGACGGTCTGGCTGCTTTAGTTCTGGATGGTGAGGGGGGCGGTGTGGGACAGAGCTGTGACTGGACACAGGATTCCCTCCTAGACAAGGGCTGAAAGATTGCTGCCGCGCTCGGCTTCAAAAAACAAAATAAAGTCAAACCCAAACCAAGCTCTGAACTCAGGACCACTGAGTCCATTCTGAGTCAGAGCGACCCTGTCGGGCAGGGTAGGACTGTCCCAGTGGGCTTCCGAGATGGTGACTCTTTTTTTTTTTTTT
>NW_022103901.1:13554489-13556225 GCF_000313985.2 Echinops telfairi | reverse complement strand
TGAGCCTTCCCATCTGTAAAATGGCTCCGTTGACCTTCCTTTGAAGCCAACTCTGCAGGCCATCTCTGGGCCAGCCCATAGCTGCTTACCTGGGACCCCCCCAGTGCCGGGCACACCTGGGAGGACGCCTGCGGCCCCGGGCACACCTGGGAGGACACCTGCGGCCCCGGGCACACCTGGGAGGACGCCTGCAGCCCCAGGCACCAGCCTGCCCAGGACCCCTGCTCCTCCAGCACCTGGGGGAGGAAGACCATTCTAGCTCTGCCTGGGCCAGGGGAGCAGCGCTCTGGTTTGGGGTGGGTGGTCAGTGGGCGGCTGCCCGAGATGTTCAGTGTGGCTGAGGGTGCTGGGGCTGGGGACTCCTTAACCAGGCCCCCACCCCCACCCCGCCGGACACCTGGGTGGTCATTCTCTTTCCAGAATAGCCCTGAGCCTGGAGCCTGGGCTCCGTAGGGAGCGTGGCGGGGGAGGCACCCCTCTGAGTGGCTGGAGACTCACCATACTTGGCGGCTTTTGCAGCAGCGGCTGCCTGGGCTGCAGCTACAAGAAAACGGGGGGCGGGGGGCAGGGGGGCCCTCAGAATCTAGGCTGGAGAGGGCTGCGAACATGGCAGCTCCTCCCTGTGGTGGCCCCCCAGCTCCTCTGGACCCCTGGCCTCAGCCCTTCCAGCCCAGGCTGTTCCCCTGGGCCCCTCAGAGCCACAGGGAAGGGAAGAGGGAGGGAGGGACTCACGGGTCAGGCCAGCACCAGGAACACCTCCTGCCCCAGCTCCGACACCATAGCCAGGGAAGCCCCCAGCACCAACCCCGTAAGTGGGGATGCCAACGCCGACGCCAGCTCTGGCCCCTGCAGGGAAGAGACACGGGGGAATAGGGCCTCAGTGGGTTGTGCTGGGGGAGAGGATGTGAACCCCCCCAGTCCGGTCCTCAGAGGGCAGGCCATCCTGGAACCCTCGGCCCCCAGCAGCTCCCTCCACAGACCTTCCTGAGACGCCCCCAGGCCTTCCAGCCCCTCTGGGCTCTGAGCATTTTGTTGGATGTGGAGAGACTAGGGGTGGGGTCCTCTGAGGGCTCCTGGCCCTCCCATCGCTCAGCCCCAAGGTGAGAGACAACTGAGGAGACATTGTCCTAGCCGGGCCGAGCCCCAGCTCTGCCAGTGACTTGCCACGCGGCCCTGTCTCCGGAGGGTGTCATAAGTGAGGGCTCATCGGGCCAATCTGCCGCCCAAGACCTCTTTCCAGTGCTGGGAAAGCAAAGGTGTCCCTTGGAGGATGGAGGTGTGCCAGCCATGGCATTTGCAGTCACCTTGCATGCATGGGCAAGGAATAAAGAAGACCGGGGGAGAATGGGTGCCCGTGACGTATGGTGTTGGCAAAGGGTATTGAATGCACGATGGGTTGATTGACGAATGACCGGATCCGTTTTGGACCAAGTACGGTCAGACTAGCCCTTACAAGTGAGAATGGGCAGACTTCAGTTCGTGCATTTTGGACACGTTATCCGGTGGGGCCAGTCCCTGGAGAAAGAAATCACGCTTGGAGCGTCAGTGAAGAAGATGGATGGACACAGGGGTTTGTGCAGAGCGGTTTCTGGTTCTGTTGTGCACCGGGTCACTGTGAGTCAGAACCGACTCCAGGGCCCCTACCAGCAGCAACGATATGACAGAGGAGGGGGGGGCAGTTCTGGCGGTGGGGGAAGGGGGGAGGGTCCTTTTCTTTGGACAAGTCCAGTCCAGGA
>NW_022103901.1:13540555-13553333 GCF_000313985.2 Echinops telfairi | reverse complement strand
ATCCATCCATCCATCCATCCATCCATCCATCCATCCATCCATCCATCCATCCATCTTCTAACCACTTATCTAGTCCCCCTATTTCCCTATCTGTCTGTCATTCCATATACCCTTTCATCTACTCATCCATGTTCTTACCCATATGTTTGTCTGTCCGCATATCTCTCCATTCTTATACCTTTCCCTTCATTCATCTACCTCTCAGCCGTCACATGGCCACTCACCCAACCCACTTAGGGGTCCATCCACCCATCCCTCCACCTACCCACCCATCTGGTCACCCTTTATTGAGTACCTATTTAGCTCAGGGCTGGGAGCACAGGGATGAACAAGACATGCCTCTTGCACCCAAGAGCATACTGAACCAGAAGGAGAATTGGAGAAGCGGAGACTGGCGGTAGCCAGGATAGATCGTTATAATCCGAGGGAGAGAGGAATCATGTTATAATTAGGGGATCGTTATAATGCGAGGGAGAGAGGAAGAGGTGGAGGCAGAGGTGGGGAGAGGAGAGGAATGATGAGTGAGGAGCCAGAGAAAGCCTGAAGGCTTGGGTGACACTTTCAATATCGCTCTTAGACACACAGGAAACCCAGCTTACCTCCAACGCCTGGGACCCCGAAACCTGGGACCCCAGCACCCGGAACCCCAGCGCCTGGCACCCCAGCACCTGGGATCCCAGCACCTGGGCCACCTATCACTCCCCGGCCATAGCCAGGCACTAAACCAGCGGCTCCTGTGGAAGAAAGAGGCTGTCCTGTCTCTGAGGGCAAAGGCTCTGGGGAGCTGAGGGGTGAGTGGTCCTGGGAGAAGGTTCGTGCGGTGAGGGACTCGGGCATTTCTTCGGCCAGGGTCCACCAGCATGGGGGAGGGATGGAACAAGAACTGTCTCTGAAGCCAAGTCAGCACTTTGGCCAGGTGGGCACCCAGGCAGTTCTGGGAATGGGTGGACCTGTCAATAGGGAATCTAAGCAGGGGACATTCCAGGCAGAGGGACCAGCTTGGGCAAAGGGTAGAAGACATGGGAAAGCCCGGATGGGAGATGAGGAGTCGGGGCAGAGATGCACAGGGGTCTCTAACGCTGAGTCTCCTAAAGTGGGTGTTATAATTCCCTGGTGGGTGCTGGACCAATCCCCAAAGCAGATACCTATGCTTTGTCCTAGGAGCCCTGGCGGCCTAGTGGGTGATGAGGTGGGCTGCTAACCACAAAGTTAGCAGTTCGAAACCACCAGTCACTCCAAAGGAGAAAGACGGAGCTTTCTGCTCCCACAAAGAGGTACTGCCTCAGAGCCCCCTGGGGGGCAGTTCTACCCTGTCCTAGAGGGTCGCCAATCAACTCGATGGCAGTGAATGAGTTTGAGGCACTTTATCCTCGATTCTTGGCCTGAGAACAAAAGTCTTTCTTTGCTAAGGGGCGCTGGGTAGTTTTCTTTTTGGCCTGAGGAGGGGTTGTAGGCTAAATAAGCTTGGGGGTCTATGGTCTAACTGGTCCAGTCTCTGTGGAGAGGCCGGAGGAGGCACCGGCTGGCAGGAGGGATGGACCAGTGCGCCCCGGATGCCGCCGCTGGGGACACTCACCGTACTTGGCAGCCTTGGCAGCAGCTTTGGCAGCAGCCGCTCCAGCGGGGGTCCCGGCTCCTAGGGGGACAGCACAGGGTGAGCGCTGTCCCTACAGCCCCCTCCAGGAAGCTTCTGCCCTGCCCCCCCCTCCAGGGGAACGGGCATTACCTGCAATGCCTCCAATCCCAGGAATCGCACCAGCCCCACCGGGAACACCGGCCCCTCCGATCCCCACGCCAGGGAGAACTCCGGCCCCTCCAGCGCCTGCTGGGGTAGGGACAGGACAGGTGTGGCCCCCAGGCCCCCTCCTGAGGACCCCAGTCCAGAAGATCACTTGGGTACTGCACTTTCCCTGAACAAGGTCCAGGCGTCTCCTGCTGAGCCTGCCTGGGAAGCCCCCACCCTGCCGTTCCTGGTCTCAGCCCCTATGTGTCCATTTCAACACGCTCCTTAAGGGACTTGTATGTTTGGAGACAAATCCCATTCTAATCACAGCTGCATACTGAGAAACCACAGGCCACCGCTCCCGGGCCAGCGGGGCCCCTGCAGGAATGTTCAACGCTTCCTCTCTCTGTGTTCCGAAGACGTGGCCAAGTCTGTAATCCAAACGGCCTGGCCGCCCAGCTCTGGCAGCTCTGAGAGCCCACACCATCTCCACCAGCCTTAGGGCCAATGAGCCCTAGGCACCAGGGGAAGGGGGTCCTAGGAGCCTCCATGGGGCAGGGCACGGCCTCTCCCCGCCCTCCCCTGCACTCTGGGTCCCTCAGGTGGGCCAGGAGATATCCCTAGGGCCAGTGGAAGGGCTCCCTGGGGGATGGGAATGAAGGATAAGACTCAGTTCCCATGGCCAGCCCCCCAACTGGGGCAGGGAGTGTGGGGGTGTGGTGGGGGAGGGGCATGCCACATCTTCGGCAATGCTGTCCTGGGGATCATGGGTTTAAGGAGTAAAGATTTTATAAGGCATATTGATGGGCACATAACTATTAACATTTTAAATGTGCCCACGTACCCGACTCCATATTTGGAGCCCATTAAGGAAAGGTGCCAGGGCACAATGCTATCTCTCCAGGCAGCCTTGCTAGGGATTTTCCTAGGTACCACTAATTTATCTCCCCCTACAGGGCACACCCCCCCCCAAGCCCCATCTGCTGAGCGCTCTCTCTGGTTGTTGTGATAAGTAGATAGGGAGTGGTCGTGAGGATGGGTGAGTGGGTGGGTGAATGGAAGGGTGGATGGGTGGGTAGATGGATGAATAAATTAATGGGTGGGTGGATGGATGATGAGTGGGTGAGTGGGCAGATGGGGAAGGGGTGGAGAGATGGGTAGATATATGAGTGAGTCGGTGGATGGATGGGTGAGTAGGTGGATAAATGGATACATAGGTGGTTGGGTGAAAGGGTAGATGGCTGGCTGGCTGAGTGAGTGGGTGGATGAGTGGTGGGTGGGTAGGTAAGTAGGTGGGTCGATGGTGCGTGGTGGGTGGGAGTTGAAAAGGTTGATTCCAGATGATCAGTGTGGGCAGGTGGGTTAAGTTGGTGGTCTGTGGGACTAGCCCTCAGTGGGGACAGCGGTGGAGAGGACAGGGCTGGGGTTTGGCAGGTGGGGACCCCAGAGATACTCACCATACTTGGCTGCTTTAGCGGCTGCAGCCGCAGCCTGGGAGCCGACCCCTAGAGGAGAGGGGAGAGCAGGGAGATTCTGAAAATTGGGCTCCCGCAGCTCCAGAGCCCACCATCCACAAGCGGTATGGGCGTGGACCTCATCACAAGCAGGGACTGACAGAAGTGTCCCCACCCACCCTATGCAGGGTGGGCTGGCCTGCTTTCTGGGGAGACCCTGATCAGCCCCAGCACCCAGAGCTTGGATGATAAAAAACCTCCTTGGCTGCAAATGTGTGTGTGTGAGACACTTTTCTTACCTGTCCCTGTTGGGTACCCAGCCTTGCCCGCTGCACCAGCCGCTCCTCCGGGCCCATAGCCTGCAGAACAGAGAGGCCCATGAGACATCTGGACAGATTCTGCCAAGGCCCCACCCTGTTGTCCCCAGTCAAAGTACAAACACCAACAAGGTCATGTCATTTTATAGCCAGATTTAACAAACAAACAAACAAACAGCTCAGTGCTATGGAGTGGAAACTGACTCATGGTGACCCTATAGGACAGGGTGCAACTGCCCTTTGAGTTTCCCAGACTGAAGCCCCGTCTTCCTCCTCGAGGACCAGCTAGTGGTTTGGAACTGCTGACCTTGCCGCAAGCAGCCAAACTTCAACCCACTGCACCCTCTGGGCTCCTTACAGCCAGATCATGCCGGCTATTCCCATCTTACAGATGAAGACACCGAGGCTCAAAGAAGGAGAAGAATTCCTGCCCGGGGGAGGGCCAGGATGGAAAACCAGGCCCAGTCCAAATCGCGTGGAACTCTCAAGCTAAGACCCGTCCCTCTGTCAGCTCCGGTGGTGACTAGCCCAGGGCACCTCTCCAAGCCCGGCACTCTGGAGCCAGAAGTCCCTGCAGGCCCACAGGTGCAGGAGGGATGGACTTACCATAAGGCAGTTTGCCCGTGCTGTATGGCAGTCCGTAGCCACCTGGGAAGAGAAAGCCTCATTGGGACTCTGCCTACTTATGTGGACCTCCACCCTACAGCCACCACGGCCCAAGGCCCCTTGTGGCCTCCCCTGTCGAGCGGGGTCACAGCTATCCCAACATGGGGGGAGGTCCCCTCAGATCTCCAGGTTCTCGGGGGAGCAGAAATCTGTGCAGAGGAGGGAGTGGGCATCTCTGCCCCAGGACCTGCTGGCACAGCCACACCTCTACAAATCCAGGCCCAGCTTGGACCTGGACTCTGAACACCATCCTAACTCCCCACCTGCTCCAACCAACACCTGGCTGTTGGAGCCTCCGGCTGTGGGGTCGGTCAACATCAGATGGGTCTTACCATCCCACCAGAGGTTTCCCATCAGTGTGATGGGCCTGTGTGTGTGCACATGCGTGCTCCTGTGTCAGTACATATGTGTGTGTGTGTGTGTGTATGACTGTGGAGGTGGGGCCAGCACCTTGCAACCGATGCCCACTTGTTTTTGTTTGCCGATGACCAGAGGGGGCCTCGGTCCCGGTCCTGACCCCCCTCACCTGGGTCACCTGTAACCCAAAAGGTCCTGCTTCTGCTGGACCCTCTGCACCAAGGCCCAAGGAGCTGAGCGGCCTTTGACGTCCTCTCTCTAACTTACCTGGGAGTTTGGGTGCTTTGATGGGGTACCCCAATGGCACCCCAGGCTGCTGTCCCCCAAAAGGTCCAACTCCTAAGGGGGAGAGAGACTCATATTGGGATCCACCTCCTTGGGGGTCATCCTCCTGCTCTTTCCTCGGCAGCTCCCCCGCCCAGCGTCTGAGGGGTGGGGTATCCGGGTTCTTTGGGCAACTCATGGATGAGGGTGGGGAGGCAGGTCTGAGTGGCCACAGCTAGGGTTTCCCAGATCTGGGGCAGGAGGTACTAAGCGTGTTGGGCTGGCCTGGGTGGGTTTCTGGATGCTCAGCCTTGGGACCCTGGGGTGAGAGGTCCTGTCTAACAGGCATCCTGATAGCCCCCCAACCAGGAAAGACCCAGCCTCACTCACCTGGGATTCCTCCAAAAGCCCCGCCCCCACCTGCAAGGAAAGGGGCCTGTCACTTCAGCCCTGGCTGGCACTTTGCTTGAGCACCTAGCCAGTACCCAGCCCGGGCTGCCCACCTACCTGGGGCCTTGGCCTTGACGCCGGTGCCGGTGGGAACTCCAGGAAGCACACCTACACCTGGGAACCGACCTCCTGGGGGGCAGAGAGGGCAGACAGTGAGGCTCAGGGTAGCAGATGGCTCCCTGGGGTCTTCAGCACCAACTGCCAGCTCCCGTCCCAGGCCCACTGGGTGGGCAGAGGGGAGACCCTTTGGGTAGTGGCATTTCTCCTTGTGTGGCCCGGGGTCAGAAGAGCCCTACGCTGAGTCTGTGCCCAGCCTGCCTCTGAATGAGGACCACCTCCTGGGCCACAGGAGGGCCAGATTAGTCAGAGAGTAGAGCAAGGCAGGCACACATAAGCCTATGCTTACCTGGGAGCCTCAGCCCTGGCATGGATTGTACATGGGGAAAGGGACTTTGATTCTGGAGGAAAGGGCCGGGGGAGGGAACCATGACAGCATTCCTCAGCTTTGGAAAACACACTGGGAGTGGTTCGCTTCACTTTCGGCCACTGAGTTGATTCTGACTTCTGGCGACCCTCTAGGACAGGCTAGAACTGACCCCAGGGGTCTCTGAGCCTGCGCATCTCTGGGGGAGCAGACAGCCTCATCTTTCTCCTATGGAGCAGCTGGTGGGTTTGAACCTCGGACTTTGCAGTTCAAGCCCTAAGTAAGCACGAGTAATGGCTTTGCTCATGACCTTGCTCATGGGACCACCAGACACTGTCTGAGCCCCCTCACCCAGGAAGGCAGGGCGGGAAAAGGTTTTTAACGTGGAGTGGGTGCTCCCTGCAGGCTGAGGGGGTGGATGTCAGGGGAGTTAGTACCACACCTTACTATTCGTGCCCAACCACACACGTACACACACACACACACAGCACGTATGCCCACTCAATGCCCAGATGCACTATGTGCCTGTGTTCCTGCCTCTCCCATCTCCCCTGGAAGGCAGGGCTGCGGGGTCTCTGTCAGTGAGGCCTGCAGAACTTCTTGGGCCTGGGCTTTTCAGGGAATTCAGGAGGCCACACGTTGGGCCCTGGTAGGAAGGGGGGATTGGCTCGGGAGTCCTCCAGGGGTTCCTGCAGGGTGGTTGGCTGGGCAGGCCCCTTGGTGACTCACTGCTCCGGAGAAAGAGCTGACTTATTCTTAGAGCCTGCCTTGAGCTACGTCCATGGGCTAAGCTGGGGGTCAGTGGAGATGGGGTGTCCCTGACTGCCCCGCATGGGCTCAAGGCCAGTGACCCACCTGTCTGTTAAACTACTCATGGGCACTTAGGGAAACAGTGCTGGCGGGGACCTCTGGCCTCTGCTGGCCTCAGCTAGACAGGGGAACCAGGGGACTGAGGGCTGACTTTCTCCCCACCTGGCCCTCCTTGCCCTCACCTGCGCCTGGGAGCACTCCGCCTGGGTACACACTTGGGAGCCCCACACCTGCGATCAGAAGAAGAAGGGCGGTGAGCTGCAGCCCTGCTCCCAGGAAGCCATCCCAGCCCATGCCACCCAGGCCGTCTCCCGGCTCCAGGACCAGCGCTCCTGGGTCCTCAGGGGGCAGCCAGGACGGATGTGGGGCGGCCGGAGCCTTCTTCCTGTGTTTCCCCAAGTCATCTGCCAACCCCTCGTGCATGGATCGCTTGTCTCCTGGAGCCTGTTTACAGGGCGGCCCAGCCCTCTGCTGGGCTAACAGCTTCCAGATGTTCCCTCCCTGCTGTGAGGGCTTTGATAGGCTTTTGTTTAACCTGAAGGAAGTCACTTCTGAAGAAGGGGCTGAGGGCAGCTGAGCCAAGCACCAACCTGGGTCTCCGTGGGCGGGGGCTCCTGCCAGCTCTGCCATCACTAGCGCTGAGCGCTTTGGCATGGACCTCCCTGCCCCAAGTCTCGTTTCCCCATTGGGTCCCTGGACATCGTCTCAGCCAGGATCTTGGGAGAAGGGCTTGAGCATCTCTCCCCAACATTACAGACCCCAGGGACCCCCTGGCTTGCTTCTGCCCCCAGGGTGAGGTGGGGAGGCCGCCCTCCGGCCCCAGGGACTCTAAACTCACCGGGCACTTTCCCAGGCTTCCCTACGGGTCCCACGCCAACTCCTGCTCCGCCGGCCTGTGGTACCACGGCACCTGCCACGGAAGTCAACCACGTCAGGGTCAGCAACACCTGGGCCTGCAGTCTGGGTGGACTCAGGTGCAACCACCCTACCTGTAGACACGCCTAAGCTACCCACACCACCAACACCGCCGACGCCGCCAACACCGCCGACGCCGCCAACGCCACCGACGCCGCCAACACCGCCAACACCGCCAAGCCCAGTATCTACAGAGCAAGAAGTGCGAGGGGGGAGAGGTCTTGCAAGGGAAGCAGAGGGCCTCGGGCCACTCAGGCCCAGCCATCTCACCATGGCCTGGACTTCCCGTGGGCCAGGGGGGACGGTGGGCCATGGAGGGGGCTTGATCTGCCCTCCTTTTGGTTAGCAGCCAAGTGTGTTGACTGTGGGCATCACCCAGGGACTTGTTACTACCCCTCACCTCAGAAACAGGAGGCAAAGATCCCACCCACCTGCCTCCAGGGGGCCAGGCTGAGCTAAGTGGGAAGACCAGGAAGTCCAGGGAGCTTAGGTCACAGTGCCCAAGAGAACAACTCACAAAGCTTGTCAGCTTTATAGGCCCCGGCCACGCCAGCTGCTCCGCCAGGTCCCAGCGCCCCCGGGTAGGTGCCTGCAGGAAAGGTGTCTAAGTCTTGAACTGCCTTCCTGGCCCTGCTCTGGCCCAGGCAGCACAGTCCGGGTTTTCTGCAGGACTCGGGTGTCAAGCCAGGACCACTCGTCCTTAGGACCAGCTTCCATGTTGTCGACCGATATGGGCTCCACTCCTAAGTGCTCCGAGGTTGCACAAAACTGTGAGCACCTTTCAGGGGCGCACTTCTGCACTTCCTCCTGGAGAGCCTGTCTTGAATCTCGAGGTGCTGAGCGGCTCCCCTGAGCTCCTCAAACAGAGGTTTCCTCCACCTTAGCCCCCCCCTGCTGTGCTCAGAATGCCATGGGGACCTCCCTCCCACCCCGGCAGATGTTCCAAGCCTGGCTAGCACCCCCTGCACACTGACTGTCCCCATGATGGACATGGCTCAGGTCTCTGATCCCCTAGAATGCCGTCTGTCCTGTGCGCCGAGACCCACCTGCTCCAGCGCCTCCACCTGGGAGCCCCCCTACACCTGTAGGAGGAGGGAGAGGTGAATGAGGACAGGCTGGTGGGTGGGTCACTTCCTGGGTTTGGGGGTACGGGAGGGTGTGGTGTTGGGTGGGGGGCAGGGACCTGGCTGTGCCGTGGATGAACTGGGGCTTTGGGGACATGGGTGGATGCTGACCAGAGTAGCCGCCCTTTGAGGTCACTTGTGCCATGGAGACAAGGCTTTCCACAACAGCCTGTGTTTTCCCAGAAGGCCCGACAGCAACCGTGTGATGCTAACAGAGACCCACAGGGCCGGGGTGGCCCTGAGGTGGCAGCGCAGAGATGAGCCCTGGAGAGACTCTGTGTCCAGGATCCCCCCTGGGGCCAGCCTTGACCCTGTAGCCCAGGCCATCTGTCTGTCTATCTGTCCAGCCTTCCTGGAGCCTGTTCCCTCGATGCTACCCTGCTTTTGAGAAGCCAAATGTGGGTCCCCTTGGCTCGCTCCTTTCCACATCTGGGCCCAATCACGCCTTCTTCCCCCGGCAGGAGACATTCCTGGGCCTTGGCCGGGGATTCACGGGCAATCAGGTTGGTGTTCACAACGGGGCCGGATTTGTTTCCAATTAGAGGAGAATCTTTCCTGCAAGTACCAGTCCTAGGCTGCCAGGGGGCCGGGCCCTAGGGGAACCAGCTCCAACCCTCCTAAGGGACGGTGAGTCCTGGTTTCCACTGGGTATGGCCCCCATTGCCTACTTGTGGGACCTGGTCTTCTTCCAGGCTGCCGGTGGCCAGATCAGGCCTGGGGTGTGCCTGTCTGTACTTGCTGGGGCCCTGGGCCTGGCCCTCCCCAGCGTGGGCAGTGGCTTCTCTCAGCCTAGCCTGTTTCCTGAGCTTTCAGAAGGTAAGGGCCACCCTTGGCCATTTCCTAACCACAGAGGTACTGGGCAGGGACAAGGAACTGGGCAGGAAATGAGAAGAGGCCGAGCAGGGGTGGAGAGGGAAGTCAGGCCCGTTTCTGCCAGGTCCAGGTACCCCCACATCCCGCTGTCACCGGCCCTTTCTCTCACCACTGTGGAGGCTGGGAAGGGTCTTTGGACTCACCTGTCCCATATGGTCCCAGGAGTCCGGCACCTGCAGGGGAGGGGACAAGGTGAGGAGCTATCACAGCTGGGAGCTTGGGGCCTGGCTGGCCCAGCCCCCACCTACTCTCCTTGTCTGATGAGCAAATGACCTCACTTTCCAAGACTTAGTTTCCCAATCCATGAAGTAGCCACTGGGTCCCCTACCTCCCAGACCAGTGAGCTGGTGAACGGAAATAGCCCAGTTTGTGGAGCCTGTGGGTGCCCCATGGTGCCCCCCGACTCCTTCCCATCCTTCTCGGGCATCCGGCGGTTCGTAGGATGCCACATGCCCACTCTGAGCAGCCGGGTCTCTCGCTTCCAGCTGTCTCAAGACCAGAGTCCGTGGGGAGAGGCTGCAGGCCACCCACCCGCGACCTGCTGGGGGATTGATTGTTGCCAAAGCCACTGACACCGGCTGCCTGTGCCCCTCCATGTAACCTGGGCAGGACTGCACGTGTGGTGGGGGCAGGGCGGCTCCCATGGCAGGGGATGGGGGTGGAGGGGTCTGTGGCCCTGAGGCGGAAGGATGGCCTCAGGGAAGGACAGCAGAGGGAGAGGCCCTCACTTTCTGGTTGGTTTCCTTGTTCACCTCGCACTGGAAGTCCTTCTGCAAGTCTCACCTAGATCCCCCATGGATGAGAGCCCCATTTTTGTAGCCATCCATTGCAGGCCCTAGGAGTCCCCGTGACGCAGTGGGTTAAGCCCAGACTGCTAACGTTGGCAAGGTCAGCAGTTCAAAACCAACAGCCACTCCGAGGGAGAAAGACGAGGCTTCCTACGACCATCAAGAGACGGGCCAGCTCTACCCTGCCCCGTAGGGTCACTATGAGTCGGCACTGCCTCGATGGTAGTGAGTTTGGTTTGGTATTACAGACTCTGAGGGAAGGGGTCTCAACCCTCCTCCTAGTGCATAAGCCCCACCCGCTGAGTCTCTTCCACTCCCGGGGATGGGGCAGCCCTTCCCTGCAGCCTCCCAGGTGTGGTCTCCCAGGCTGGACCTTTGAGGCCAAGCGGAGTGCCCACCGGGATGCTCCTTCTCCTTCATCAAGGGTCCTGTGAAGGTCCCTCACTCTGAGAGGCAAGACGGCAGAGCAGGAGCTGGGGGACCCCCTCACCCCTGCGTCCTGCCTCCCTGGGCCCCAGTCCTGGCATTTCACAACCCAGACGGGCTTTCAGGGCAGGCAAATCTGGGTCTTGCCGACTCATCTGTGCGTGGATTGTCGAACACCAGGACTTCATAAGACCCGTTGGGCAGCAAGTCGTGTCCTAGAGCCTCTGGCTTCAGAGCCAGGGTGACAGGGACAGGGTGGCGGCGGGCCAGACCACATGTGGACCGTCTCATGCCGGCGGGGCCAGGGACTGGACAGGGAGGCCATTTGCGCCACCTGTTCCCCATATATTGATGGTCTCCTGTCTTTCCTGGGGTCTTCCATGGGGCTGGAGAGGGAGCTGAGCCAGGCCGAAAGGCTGAAACCGGGACCAAGCCAACCACACCTTCCTGCTGGCAAACTCCTCAGCCGGAAGGGGCCTGGTCAGGAAGCGAGTTCATCAGGAGCCCCCGCCAGTCTGGGCTTGGGGTCCAGGCTCAGCCCTTCAGAGTGGCCTCCGGGGCAGGGCTGTCTGAGGTCAGGGGTTGCCTGGGTGGAGTCTGGAACCCGCTGAGTTTGAGTCCCACCCAGCATGCGGTCAGACTATTGGGTTATGGTAGCACAACACCCTTAGCGTCCAGCCCCAGGCTCATTTCGAGGCCCCATGCAGGGGGTGGTGGGGTGAGCTCCAGGCCGATGGCCTGTGAGCAAATGCACATTGTGGAAGGGCAGGTGCCCAAGACGATCGCGGGTGGCCAGCAGGCTGTCTCCTGCCCCTCTCTTGCAAGTCCAGGGGCTGGGGGCTCCCTGCTGAGAGCTGGGGGCTGCCAGGGCCTGTCACCTCCCGTCCACCTCCTTGCCAGCCTCACGGTTCAGCAGCTGCCCCCCACCTAAGTCAGCCGAGTCCGGCCGCCACTGCTCCAAGGCCTGGGGTCTTACCTGGCTTGGGGGGTTTGCCACCAGCCCCTAAAACTGCAGAAAGAAGAGATGGCAGTGAGTGGGGGCCAGGCCACCCTTTTCATCCCCCTGAGAGTGAGGGGTCATTTGGGAATCCCCCCTCCCATGTCCTAGAGGGCTTCCAAAAGGGTCCTCCCCCTCAGAGAGTCCATCACCCAGACAGACCCCTGGGAGGGAGGGTGGTGGCAGGAAAGGGTCTCCTAGGGCAGCCCCTGATTCTAAGTTACACTCCCTGAGTCCCCGTTTCTCAGCCCGGAAAAGCAGATGAGGTTTCTGAGGCTTAAAGAGAGAGACGAGGAGGCAGGGGCCCTCAGGGGGTCAGGGGGTGTGGTTCCAGGACAAGTCTCCCCCACAGAACACCCAGACTGGAAATCGAGGGGGGGCCTGGCTGTTGGGGTCTTGCAGGCACTGGGGTGCGTGTGTGGGGGCTACAGTGACGGTGGGGTGGGACGGGAGGCCCTGCTGCAGGGACTTGGTTTCTAGCTCACCTCCTCCTCCCAGGCCTCCTCCCAGGCCTCCTCCCAGGCCAGCACCTGTGCAGGGCGAGAGAGCCGTGAGGGAAGCCCGTCTGTCTCGTCTAAGATGCTCCTGTCTGGCTGCCGGCCTCTGGCAGCTCTTAATCCCTGTCAGTCTCTGCTTCCTCGTCTGTCGCAAGTCTTGAAAGCGCGACTTCTCGGTTTCCAGAGGACTTTAAACGAGGATTCTGGTTTGGTCCCAATGAACATCAAAACGACCTCTCCCCCTTCCTAACACCATCGCTCCAACTCTGCCCAATTTCTCTGGAGGGGGTGGGGTCCCCAGTCTTCATCTGTATGTTACCAGTTTACCCCACTACTGAGGTGGGCTCTGACTGGGGTCACAAGTGAATGTCTTCTGTTACACTGTTGCAAAGAACAAGCTTAGAAACCTTGTTGCACATTGTGCAAAGTACCGCGCGCCATGCGCGCGCGCACACACACACACACACACACACACCTCTTTTCCCTGCCCCCCTTTCTTCTTCCCCTCTTAAGATTCTTTCTGCTGAATGATTATCTCCAGGAACGAGGCCAGGGGAGGTGGCCATTCTAATGCCACTGTGTGTGCCCCGCTCCCTATGCCCCCTAACCCCACAGGGGTCAAGTGTCCAGTCTAGAAAACTTGTCAGTTCAGGTTCCTGTCAAGTGCGAGGACAGAGCCACCAGGTCCGCAGG
>NW_022103901.1:13520542-13540423 GCF_000313985.2 Echinops telfairi | reverse complement strand
GGGGCGCTTCATGACCGTTACCTGGGTAGTAGACTCCCCCAGGCACAGCACCAGGAACAGCTCCGGGGACCCCTGCAAGGAAACAGAGTCCCGAGTTCAGAGCCAAATCATCTGTCCCTCTGCATCGGGGTGCACAGGGCCCCCCGTGGGGTCCCTATGAGTCGTGTGCTCTTTCCATGGTTGATTTTTAAACATTTTCTTTGTTCTTTTTAGAAGGGGGCCACCAGGCCTTTCTTCTGAGGTGCTTCTGGGCAGCCCCCCCAGGCTCCAGTCCTTGGGTTCGCAGCTCCCTTCACCCCCACCGGCCGCCCAGGGACCCTGAGTCCTCCAGGAGCCAGAACCGAGTGGAGCGTGGTGGAAGGGAGGGTGGTCAGGATGACGACATTGTTGCTTTGCAAAGCACTTCCTGTCTCTGCTTCCTGAGTATTTCCTCAACCTCCTTTCTCCAAGTCGGGAGAAAGACCCCGGCTGTCAAGGATCAGTCTGGGGACCCACAGGGGCAGTTCTACCCTGTCCTGTAGGGGCAGCATGGGTTCATAGCAGGGATCTGGGGTTTGGTTTGGCTTCTCCCGCTGCCCCCTAGAGACGGGCAGCCAGGGATTGCTACTGCTGTGCCTCCTGTGAGCTCTGAGCCGCAGAGAGGTTAAGGGCTTCTCCTGGGGCCACATAGCTTCCAATGGAGATTGCCGGTCTGAGTGTGGCTGTCCTCACGACCTTAGATGGTGACCAGGGAGACTGCCCAGATAGTGGCGGGGTTTGTGCCCCCTTCCCCCCCGCTCCCTGCAGTTGATTCTCCCCTGAAAGAAGCAGCCTGGGCTGGGAGGGGGCTAGCAGAACAGGCAGCTTTGAGTAGGAAGGATCTGGGTGCTGCCTTTCAAACACAGCCATTCCCACGCTGACAGGCCTGCTGAGGTCAGTGGCCTGGACGCTGGCAACAGTGACTGGGTGGGGTTCTGGCTGTGTGTCCCTGGAGGTGCGGGGGCGCAGAGGGGGACCCCTAAGGAAACGCCAGTTGAACGCCTTGGACGAGCCCACATGGTGAGCCCCATCACACCGTGGAGTTTACATGGGGATGATGGGGATGCTGGGTCCCAGATGGAGGCCTGTTGTAGTCATGGCAACAGATGGATCCCAGTCCCAGCCACCCCAAAGGGTCCCCAATTCAGAAAGCCACCTCACCAGTAACCCAACAGCAGCCCAGGGCCGCCCTACAGAAGGGGGCTTCTGTGGGCATGGGTGGACCTGGGGAGGGGCAGTCAGCGTGGGGTGGCTCTGCAGTGGGCCCAGGGCAGCCTCCCAGCCAGACGTCTGGCCCTGAGACCTGGCGACACAACACGGCTCTGGCTCCAAGCCCAGCCGGAGGGGGTGGAGGAGGGCGGGGGGTGGTGTGCCCAGCTGTCATGGCCACCCCGTGCCAGAGCCCTCGCACCACCCTTGTGCCACCCCCACCCCTCTCCCACAGGGAATGCAACCATCCTGGG
This sequence comes from Echinops telfairi, assembly GCF_000313985.2. NCBI lineage: Eukaryota > Metazoa > Chordata > Mammalia > Afrosoricida > Tenrecidae > Echinops > Echinops telfairi. The sequence goes on along the minus strand of NW_022103901.1, from coordinate 13,538,942 downwards.
CTTAGCAGTATCAAAGCAATCTGGTCCACGCCTGGAGGCTCAGAGTGGTGGCCCCCGGGGGTCCTGCCTGCTGGGATCGAGCACTTTGCCCCTGTCATCAGCTGCCAAGTGCACACATGGTTTGCCTGCCTGCCCCTGCCTTTGATGCCGCCCCTGGCTCCGGGGCCCACATTCCGCTTGGAGGACTGTCTCCCCTGAGGCTCTCTGGTCTCCCGCTTCTTCCCCTCCCCCCTCCCTGCCTCTACTCCAGGACAGTCTGCAGGGGACAACCTTCAGGGCACAGAGTAAGGGAGGGGCTCAGGGCAGACCCTTCTGCCTTTTTGTCCTGCCTTTGCTGTATGACCTCAGGCCACTCACGGAACCTCTCAGAGCATCGGCATCCCCCTCATCCACAAGGCAGCCTTGCCTCTTACTCCCTGTGCCGCTGTCTGTCAAAGGGCATGCGAGCAAGTGAGTGGCTACCCGCCTGGATGGGGACCCTCTGTCCCCACTGTCTCACACCTTCACCACACACTTGGTGGCCCCTGTGGATAGGTAGATAGGGCGTCGGGGGCCCAGAGATGCTGCCCCTGGTGGTGGTAGGGGCTGTCTGGGTCTGGCTTTTACCCGCCACCAGATTGGCTGCCCAGCCTGGCTCAGTCCTCTCGCCCTCTCTGCTCGGCGTCTTCTGCTTGTGCCCCTTTCCCGGCCACTGCTTCTCATTCTCTGCTGTTTTCCTCCCTGCCTCTGATCATCTGTGTCCACTCTCTACGCCCCCAACTCTGTGTGCCCAGCCCTGGGTTTGGACCCCAACAGCCTGCCGGGAAGGGCTCTGGCTTCTGAACTCTGAGGACATGGAGGCCAGTGGGTACTGGGGACCCCAGGCCTGCCCACTTCTCTTCAGGGGCAGGGGAGCTGAGATGAGAATTAGGCTGGAGTTGTAGAGGGCAGTCAGATCAGGAAGAGCCTCCTCAGTGTCCTCAGGGGTCAGCTCCTCCCCGCACCCCCCTGGGAGGCCCAACCCTCTCTCCAAGCCCTCCCCTCCCACCAGGCCTGAGCCGGCCTCCCCGGGCCTCTCCTCTCCCTGCCTGCGCAGTGTGGTTGGCTGCAGGCATTTGGCTTGCAGCTGGCTTGTCTTGTTTTATGTGGGGTTGGCTTGTTCCACCAACCAGCCCAGGGTGGGGCCTTCCTCATGCATCTGAGAATCATGATCCCAGATCCCAGGGAGGGTGAGTTTTCTGGAAGGCTTTCTGCAAACACCCCCCAGTGTTCCTGCTTGCATACCTCCAGCGACAGGGTGCTCGCCACCTCCCAGTGCTCCCCGCTCTGTCCGCCCAGAGCTCCTCCTCTTACTCCGTGGGCACCTGCATCCTCTCCCCTCTCTTCTGCCTCTCAGACCCTCACCCCTACTTTTGCTCTGCTGTCACGCTTCTCTGAAGCCTTGCAGGGTTCCCCGGGACCCTGCCCGGCCCCCTTCTCCCACAGTCCTGTCTGTGTCCTCTCTCCTGCTAACCAAGCCTGTTTCCACACCAGCTGCTCCTCCCGTCCCTTGTGTGGGCACACCCGGCGTGAATCTCAAGAGAAGGATGGGAGCCTTATAATGGGGACGGGTGACATAGAATCCGTCAACGCAGGCTAGCAGGTTCCAAATAAGAGACAGCAGGTCTTGGAACAAGACCCTTTAAACAAGACCTACAGACCCATCCTGTGCGGATGGGACATGACAGCAGCCACCCACCAGCCCTCATAGCGAAATATGGCAGGGATGTGTCTGCCCTGGTTCCAGCCAGGGCTGTGGAGGCGGGAGAGGCGGTGGGATGAAGCAGCAGTCACATGCAGGGCCCTCTGCCCAGGGCCTGGGCTCCAGGTTCAAGGAGTTGGGTGCAGGCCGTTTGGGAGGGAGTGGGTCTGCGGACCTTGGCAGGGGGCGGTGCCAAGCCCAAGTCCAGGGGACTGGCTTTGGGGAGCAGATAAAACCTCATGAAGCCCTTTGCTGTTTTCACACAGGGAGGGTGCCAGAGCAGTCTTTCACAATCTGGCTGCCCGGTGACAGCGGGGGGGCCCCTCCCGCCAGCCCGTGCATGTGACCTCCTGCGTGGCCCCCCCTGCTCCAGAGGCCTCCCCAGGTCAAGTGGCCTGGGGGTTCTTGGGTGGGACTCAAGGTGCCCAGGTAATGCGAATGCCCCCAAACTTCTCAAGCTCTGGAAGAAGAGGAGGAGAAGGAGGAGGAGGAGGAGCTAATAGCATATCTAGGGGCTTGGGGGAGGGAACTACACCTGATTTAATGTCTCCCTCTCTCTCTCTGTCTCTCCCTCCCTTTCCTCTCTTAGTTTCCCTCCCTCCTCTCCCACCCTTTCTCTGCCTCTCCTGCCAGTTCATCTTCAACACTCTTTCTGCCTCATTGGAGATGGGTCTAGTCAGCCCTCCGCCTGACCCAAGCTTCCAGGGAATTCCACTGTCTTACCTCCCAGGGACCCTGGGAGCTGGTGACCTTGTATAAGTGACACCCTCCAGTGTGAGTGTGAGTGTGAGAGTGTGTGTGTGTGTGTGTGTGGTTGTGCCACTGGGCCCCCTCCTGCCCCAGACTGACGGGCGCTGGGCACAAATGCCGGAGGTAATCAATGCCCTCACCCCTAGGAGCACCCTGGTGGCACTGTTGAGTCAGCCTTGGGCTGCTAGCTTCAGGGGCGGCAGTTCAAACCCACCCCCCACTCCCTGGGAAAAAGAGGAGGCTGGCTGCCCCTGGAAATAATCTCAGTCTTGGAAACCCTCCACAGCATGGCTACGAGCAGGGGTGACTCGGTGGCCATGGGTTTGGGGGGTCACTCCCGCCCCCAGGACAGATCTGGACACTTTCGGTGCTCAGTTCAGAGATCTGTCGCCTTAAAAGTCACGCCGGTCAATGACATGTCTCTCCTCAAACGTGAACTTGACCGCGGCCGAGAGAGGCTGGGAACAGCACCTGGGAGGCCTGGGCCCGTCTGAGCCTCGGTTTCCCTATTTCAAAAGTGAAGGTGCTAATTCCTGACCCTCTTTTTATGGGGACTGCGGGCCATGCTCCAGGTGGCAGCACTGTCTGGGAAGCAGCCACTCCTGGGGGCCGGGGCCAGAGTGGCTGTCTCAGGCATGGGGCGGCTGGCCCTCTGGGACTGCCTGGCTGTCGGTGCCCACGTCCCCAAGGCCTGGGAGCTGACCCTGTACAGGAAACCTGGCTCCCAGTCGGTCAATCTCACGGAAACAGCTGCGCTTGGGCTCTGCCCTTGACTCCCGCCCACTGGCTGGGGGCCCCAACCGCACGTCAGGTGCTCCTGGCCAAGGGCCCCCGCCCCTGAGGGGCTCAACCTGCACCCCTCCTTTCCCACAGCAGGGTGCTCCTCGGTGCTTTCCCACTGGCCACGCTCAGCACTCCCCCGCCCCTTCCCACCTGGCCCCGAGCTGTGTAGCAGCTCTTAGACGGATCCTGGAGCCTGGACACCAGCTGGCCAGGTCAGGACACCTGGCAATGGTCCAGCACTGTCCTGAGGTCCCTCTAGCTTTTGTCCAGGCTGCACACCCTCTGGCAGGAGGGGACACCTTCTGCAGACAGGTGCCCCCTGCCTTCCTTCTATCACATGTTGACACAAACACACACACACACTCATAATCACACTCACATGCAGTCACACTCACATACTCACCCCCCCTTGATCACACACACTTATACACACTCATACTCATGATGACACACATGTACCCCCAGTCACATGCAATGACAACCCACACCCAGTGACACACACACACACACACACACACACACACACACACACACCAGGACACTAGAGTGATAAGCTCCACTTCTACCTGAGTGGTGGGTAACAGAGGTGTGCTCATACTGACAGGTATCTTCCTGGGTCTCATCACCACCTTGTCCCCACACACCGTCCAGACTTTCCTGTCCTCCCTGCTCGGTCACACACAGCACACACACACACACACACACATACACACACACATCTACAACATGCCTCCTTGCCTGGGGACAGACAGACAGACCACAGTCACAACATCCCACGGTTCACCTGACCCTGGCTTTCTTTGGAGGGACATCTTGAGGACAAGAGTCACACCGTCCACTGTGGCTGAACTGTTGGGACCCAGGCCCCCTGCCCTCTATGCTCAGCAGGGTCCACAAGTACGCACACCTCGGATGCCCCAAGACCTAAGGGGACCCCCATGGGCTGCCTGGGAGGCAGGCAGGACAGATGGTCCCTGCGTCCTCTCCAGACAGCCAGACCTGGACCAGGTGTCTGTCTGTGTGACAGCTTCGTCCTCAGCCCCAGGGAGGATCCAGAGGCAGAGGGGCTTCTGCCTGGGAGCCATGGAGTGAATGGCTCCCTCCCTGGTCGCAGGCCCCAGGGGCCGGGGTCCTTACCTCCGGGCTGAGCAGGGTGCAGGGCGGAGAGTAGGAGGAGCAGGAGTCCCGGTCGCAGGGCTGCAGCTGTCAGACCCGCCATCTCGGGGAGGAATGCCCAGCCCGCTCTCGCGCCCCGTTTTATCCCCAAAGCGTAATTGCTGCCTGGTCGGCGGGCGGCGAGGGAAGGAGGGAGGGAGAGAGGGCGGGTGAGAGGGTGGGGGAAGGGGGCCGTGGGGGGGAGAGGGGGCCGGGGAGGGGGCAATTACGAAAGGCCCCAGCTCACAGCGTCCCCGCCTGGGTCTGACTGGACTGTGGGCTTTTTTCCCTTAAAACACACACTCACACACACACTCACACAGGCGCGTGTACACACACACACACACACTTACACACACTTTTCTCATTGCTCTCTCTCTCTCTGTGCCTGTTCTCACACAGCTGGCCCCGTTCCCGCCAGAAAGTGCGAGGGGGGACCTCAGCCAGGACAGCCCTCAGGAGAGGAAGCAGGAGGGAGGGCCTGGCAGCCGGGCCAAAAAATCCCGACCCAGCCAAGGCCTGAGTGGCCAGGCCCCCGCCCCTCCGGCTGGGCCCCTGGCCCAGTGTGGGGACACAGGCCAGCTGTCCCAAGCCTCTGCCCCCTCCTCGGCCCGCCAGACTCCCCAACACCCCCAGACCTGGAGAGACAAAGCTCTACCCAATTCTGGAGAGAGAGACCTGGGTGGGGGTGGGGGGAGGTGGGGGGGAGAGGGGGTTAATATCTGCAGAGGCAGAGGGGCTGTGTGTGTGTGTGTGTGTGTGTGTGTGTGAGGCTGTGTTGGTGCTGTTCTCGGGCACCTGTGGGAGGGCTGGGAGACCCCCGCTACACCTCTGGCCTTCATTCTGCATGGGGTCAAGGTCTCAGGCCCACACCTAGCTCGGAGAGGGAGGTGCTCTGCAGGACCCCAGGCTGGGCCCCTGGGTACCCAGTGGGAGGAGTGAGGCATCAGGGAGTCCCACACAGGTGGCCTAGACCCCACTTTCTCACTTGATCACTACCCATCCCGACACTGGGGACCTCTAGCTCCCTCACAGACTTGGGAGGCTGAAGGCCACTGGTTCGTTCCCTCTCTGGCCCTCTGGGGATGTCTGGGGCCGATGTTCCTCTGATGGCCAGGAGGGGGCAGCCCTGAGCTGAAACAGCAGGCCCCCACAGTTCAGATGTCTGGGTGCCTGCCCCGCCTGCCTGCTCAGGGCGAGGACCTCGGGCTTCTGATGGGTAGGCGCTCCTGTCCCCGGGCTAGCCAGAGGACAGGAGAGGGAAGCGGCCATTGACCCCAGGCGACAGCAGCCCAGGAAGAACCAGAAGGGCTCATGTTCTAGACTCTAGAATAGCGGTTCTCAACCTGGGGGTCCAATGACCCTTTCACAGGAGTCACCCTATTATTCATCACAGCAGCAACAGGACAAGGATGAAGTAGCAACGAAAATAATGTTACGGTTGGGGTTCACCACCACGTGAGGCACTGTCTGAAAGGGTCACGGCGTGAGGAAGGTGGAGAACCGCTGCTCTAGAATCTAGAGACTTCTCTCTGCTCCAAGAAGGAGAACGAAGGAGCGGTTTCGGCCGGTGTGTGTGTGTGTGTGTGTGTGTGCTGTGACAACAGGTCGGAGGCAGCATCTCGGACGGGGAGTCTGGGCATTTGGGCATTACCCGTGGTGACTGGACACCAGACTGTGGACCCAGGGCACGGAGAATTAAATTCCGGCTCTAGCATGTTCTCAGGAGCCCGGGTGGTGTAGTGGTCTTGAAGTGGGCTGCGATCCACAAGGTCTGAAGTTCAAAACCACCAGCCGCTTCTCAGGAGAAAGAGAGGGCTTTCTACTCCCGTAAAGAGTCACAGTCTCGGAATGTGAGTCGGCGTCGATGCGATGGCGGTCAGCTTGGTTTTGGACACCCTCTAGTGGGGTCACCTCTCTAGCACTGCCGAGTCCCCATCTGTCCCACGGTGGAGAGCAGCTCTCCCTGGGTGAGTTGCTGCAACGAGAAATACAAGGTGACCACCTATGTCTGCAGTGTCCGTCAGGTACCACATTCTCGGGCCGTCTGGCACCAGGACGAGGGGTCTGTTGGTCCCAGCTCCGAGCTGGGCTGCCCTACGGCCCTTCCTTTCCCAGGTCGATGACAGAGGAGGTGTCAGAGTTTGGAATTGGGGGCAGCGGGGGCGGTGGTGTGTGTGTGGCAGTATAGTGGTTATACACTGAACTGCTAGCCTAAAGGTCAGCAGTTCAAAGCCACACGCCGCTCTTCGGGAGAAAGATGAAGCCTTCTGCTCCCATACAGAGGTCCAGCCTTGGACACCCTCCCTTATAGGGTCGCTCAGCACTGGCATCGACTGCATGGCAGTGAGTGTGTGAGTGTGTGTGTGTTTGGTGATAGCCTGGTCAGGGAATTGTTTTAAAGCTGCATTTGCAGAGCAAATGAACCCCTTCAACTTAAGGCTCTCTGCTTTTCCAGAGGCTCCAGGGGCAGCTGAACCCGAAGCAGCCCCGACCAGTCGTTGGTGTGTGTGGTAGGGAGGGGGTGCAGCTCCGAGTCAGGGTTTGAGGTTCCGTGCCTGGTGTGTGCCTGTGGGACAGGGGTGTGTCTGTGTGGGAAGGAAGAGGTGCTGGGCCCCATTCTTCCCGCAGCCGTGACGTGGGCAGGAACCCACTTTCAGACTTGAAAACCACAGTTGGCGTGGCGTCGTTATTGATTCCAGAGAGGGAAAGCAGGCCGAGCCAGCGGGGGCGGGCTCGAGAGGGGGGCGTGGTGCCGAGGGGCTTCTGCAAGGGTAGATTGGAGGCTGTCGAGCCAGACCTCTCTCCCCATCAGGGTCTGTAACTGGTCCGCAGACTGTGCACCCCTTTCCCCTTCACGCGCGGGGTTCACTGTAGCTGCCCCATTAACCCAGATTCCACGAGGCTTCTGCACACCCAAGTCAGGAGCAAGCCGATTAAACTGAATCTCAAGTGTCCCGGAGCTTGTCAGGTCAGGGCGAAGGTCATAACCATCAACCAACACTCATTCATTCATTCGTTCGTTCATTCATCCGGAAACCCAGTGTCCACCCCTGTGTTGCTCCTCCCTCCCCTCACAGCTGCCTGGGGTCACTTACCTAGAGGGCTCCGACTTACAGGAACACCGATGGCCCAGGGACACCCACTCACCCCCAGTCTCTGCCCTCTCCCTCACCTGGCGTACCTGTGTAGGAAGGAAGGGTCTGTCACCCTCCCCAAACTCCCATTGCGTTGCTTAGGAACCCTCAGCTGCCCTCTGGATACATTCTTTGCCTCCGAGCCAGGCCTTCAAGGCCCCAGGACCGGGCTCCATCCACACTGCCTCCTCCCGCAAGCCTCCCAGCCCACCCCAGTTTGTGGGCTGTCCCCCCCACCTCCACTCCCCCCAGCCCGAGACTTGTCCTGGGAGGCTGGTGCAGGGCCTGTGTTGGTGAGGTGCCTGGTCTCCGTGTGTCTCTGCCTCTGTTCCTCAGGTCTGTGTCCCTTGCCTCCTGCTCTGAGGCCTATCTGGGAATTCTAGGACTTGCCCCCCGCCCCTCCACCCCCCACCCCCGGGTTGACTTGGGTGCTTCAGCTCACCTGCCGCAATGATGGCCCGGCCATCATTGAAGACAGAGACCCTGATAGCACGGGCTCAGCACTGGTTCAGTCCCGGACTGCCCGCCAGGAGATGGGGACAGAGGTGCTGGGGTGGACAATAGCCCCTCTCCCACCCTGAGACCCCGGGCTGTGGTTTCTGTGTTCTCCAAGACCCGAGGCCAAGATATGCTGTCTGCAGTGGATGCTGGACCAGCCAGCGGGACAGAGGGCTAGCAGTCTGCCTGAGGAAAATGCTGCCCGATGCAGGGGCCTCTGCTGGCAGTCTTTTACACCTTGGTGTGTGTGAGGCCAGAAGAAAGAGGGGGCTTTCTACTCCCCTGGACAGTTGTCGTCTTGGAAACCCACAGGGGCAGTTCTACCCTGTCCTACAGGGCCATGCTGTGTCGTCAGGGACTTGATTGCCGTGAGTCTGCTTTGTCTGGTTTGGGGAGCGAGGGCCAGAGCCACGCTGACAGGGCCGCTGCATGTCTCGTGTGGCCCCCACTGGGGGCTGGGGGTGGGGGTGGGGGAAGGGCCACTGGTTGGGCAGTCAAGCTCTGGAGTCGAGATTCTCCGGGGGTAAGTCGAGTCGGCAGCGAGACAGAGTAAGTGCCCAGTGGCTTGCCTCTCTGGACCCTCAGCCTCCGGACCCAGCCCCCTCCCCTTCCCCTGATGTCAAGCAATGATTACGCTGGTTGGGAGGAGGGAGGGAAGACAATTTTATTGACCCAAATACCCACATATCCCAAATATTATTGCTTCAAGGGGTCGTCCAGATAAAAACAGCGAACGATTTGGCATCCTTTCAATTAAAAGACACTGTTTTGAGGGGTAGGGGTGGGGGGTGGGCACCAAGTCTGAAAAATCCAGTGTTTTGCACACAGAGCCCACCCCAGCATGGACTGACGGAGGTGCTCCACAGCCACTCGGGGTGGACCAGGCAGAAGCGGGGTGGGGAGTGAGGTGGGGGTGGGCTGACTGAGCTAGGATGGTGGGGATTATAGACAGGATTCTCGAAAGGCATGTGGGTGGAGCTCGCTACTCAAAGGGTTAAAAGGTAAGCCAGGGGGTGAGGCTGAGAGCCGCCAGGGCTCTGGGTTTGAGGCACCCCTAGAAGACACAGCCCCACCAGAGATACTGCCCGCGGGCTGACCACTGTCAGAGAAAGCAGCTGCCCACCCTGGGTTCCAGAGCCATCCATGCCCCCGCCCCTCCATGAGAAAGCCCCAGCTGCTTGACCCTGGCCCTCCCGAGAGGCGGCTGGAGACCCCTGACTATGGCTACTCAGGAGGGAAAGGGTCACCGCTGAAAACAGATTTGAGGCCCCGTCTGATTGGTTCCATGGGGCCAGCTGGAGCTAGGTCCAGGCCCTGGAAGGAGGGGCTGAGACGGAACACAGGTGCTTTTGCCATCCATGGGCTGGGGCTGGGGGTGCAGGGGGCTGGTATGCACTAGGGTGGGCACCCATGAGCCTCTGACCACGGGGACGTCACCAAGTCCTGGTTTCTTCCCAAGGGGAGGATGAGGACCTTCACAAAGCCATGAGATGGAGAGTTGGCATTGGGTACAGCGAGAGCAGTCACCAGTGGCTCCGTGGAGGCACTGAGGCCCCTCCCTGGCACCGTCTCCCTCTTCCCCATGCCCCCTAGCTCCCCAGCCACCGGCTCACCCGACAGCCTGGACAGTGTGCAGCACCCCCCACCCCCGCCAGGGGTGCGTGTGTCTGACTCATTTGTCAGTCTGGTCCTTGGCCCGTGTGAGGCGGGGGGTGGTGTCCTGGACAGGCTGTTCTGCCCCAAGCTGTTCCCTGTGGGGCCTCAGGCTGTCTGCTCCCCCCTGAGGGGACCGAGGCCAGCCAGCCCTCTCTGCGAGCCCCCTCCCCACTGCCCCTGGTGGAGGCGGCCAGAACACGCCTCTCCTGCTTTTGGCATGAGACCGTTTACAAAGCACATCTCCACTTGCGATCTGGATATTCTTCTCCCGGTTTATAAACACGGGGCTTAGGCGTCCTGTCTGCCAACCCAAGGGCGGCCCCGCCCGCTGCTGTCAGGGGGCCTTGAGTCACCTCCGACTATCAGTGAGTGGCACCGCGCACCGCAGAACCAACCGCGGCCTTGGCTTCAAGGCACTTCTGCTGGAGCCCATGGTCCCAGCCCCCAAGTCAACCCATCACGTCCAGGGCCTTCCTCTGCGCTGCCCCTCCGCTTTACTAAGCAAGATGTCCTTCTCCAGGGACCCATCTCTTCTGGGGACAGGTCCAAAGGACTCGGGCCCAAGTCTCCCCACCCTCGCTTCCTAAGGAGCATTCTGGATGCTCAATCTTCTGTCACCCTTCTGTAGAGCTATTCCGTTTCAGCCCAGCCCTGAGCCAGTGCCCCTCAGTGGCACGGAGTGATTTCCCTCTCAGTCCTTGGGGCCTTTCCCCAAGTCTGTCCCCCACCCTTGCCCCAACAACCTAACCGGGGTCTGGAGACACCAGCAGACTCAGGCTTTGCCCCCCCCTACTTTAAAATCTGTGTTCTTCCAGGCACCCCAAGATGGCGAGACTGGGGACCTGGGACCTGGACCCCAGGGGATGCCCCTCTCCTTTGTGTTTCCTGCCTCTCTGGCATCTTGGAAAGGGGTGGGGGCAGTCAGGATGCCCTACAGGGTCCCTGGATTAGACTCTCCTTGAGTGAGGAAGGTGACCTTGAGGAATGCACCCAACCGGCCCAAGGTCACTCAGAGGCACGGAGTTGGGGCCACACCTGCCACGCAAGGGTCGGATACATATTTGGGTTGGGGCCCAGCTGCCTGCCCCCAGGTGGGGGTCTCTCTGGCTGGTTCTGGGAGCAGGCTGGGTAGAGCAGTCTCCTGCCTCCTACCCCCTTCTAGCCCCACCTGCCAGCTCTGCTGGCAGACAGCTTCTCGCTGCCCTTATCTCCTGGCCTCCCCCACCCGCCGTGCCCAGGAGCCTTTCCAAGGGCTGGCGCCGGAACCCTGCCCAACGGGGAATTCCTTTCCTCCCAGGTTTTACCCGTCTCCATCCCCACGCCACGTTTGACCGCTCCCTGCCCTGGACAGACCCCTCCACCCATGCCTGGAACCCTCAGCCGGCCTTATCCCCTTGGCGTCAGCCGGATCCCACAGGGCAGCTGAAGGGATGCGGGTGGGAAGCAGGCCAGGCTGGGCTAGGTGCTGCCGCTGCACCTGGGCTATCCACCTCCTGGGTCATTTCTTCCTCCATCTTCCCGGGTAGCCTGCTCTGCCTGGGGTCAGGTCTTGATGGGGAGACAGACAGGACCCCAGAGCCTGCCTGCTGTCCCAGGAAAGAAGGATAGAAACCGTGTGTGTGTGTGTGTGTGTGTGTGTGTGTGTGTGTGTGTGTGTGTGTGTGTCAACTAGGAAGGCTTCCTAGAGGAATTGTACCAGGGTTGAACTTGCTTCCCTTCTTTCAAGGGAGTGTGGGGATGGTGTGTGCCAGGACCCTTCCCTGGTTCACAGTGGAGCTGGGATCCGTAGAATACACAGACAGATGGTTGGAGGTTTGAATCCACCGGAGCCATCTTGGAAGAGAGGCCGGGTGATCACTCTGGAAAAAACTGCCGTTGAAAACTCTGGGGACCCCACTTCCTCTGCCGGGCACGGGGTGGGCAGAAGTCAGAGCCAAAAACATCTTTGGATGTTTTTTGTTTGTTTGTGTTGACGAATAACGATATCAGGAAGAGTCTTGTACAAGGTTTTGTTTGTTTTTCGGGGGGCATACGTGCTGTGGGACAAAGACCTTGGTTTGGCCCTTTAGTTCTGGTTTCTGAACATAAACCAAGCGATCAGAATGCCTTCATTTTTGGAACTAGTGGGGGCCGTCGGGCCGGCACAGGTGAGACAGGAAGTGGGAGGGCCTGATGCATATTCATAGACTGACTTGCTCTACCTGTGCTTCAGGTTAAGGCCCCAGTCGGTCATGAAGGTTCCTCGAAATCCCCATGACCAGAGGACCTGGGACCGCCTGCATGGGCGAACAGGTCCACGGGCCAGAGGGGGAGCAGCAGGTCCCTGGGGACGCTGGAGGGCCCACGGCTGGTGTGGAAGCCGGATTTTATGTCAACTCGAACCTGTGTGAGAGTGTAGGGGCAAAGTCCAACCTGTCAATCAGGTGGGAACCTAGTGATGCCTCCTTGGGGGCGTGGCCTTTTTATAAGAGAGCCGGTGAGAATCTGCCTCTCTCGTCCTTTACCTTCCTCCTCCCTGCGACTCCCTCCGAGTCTGCTTCCAGGGGCAGCCCCGGGTGGGCTGCTGACCCAGGGAGCGGTTGTCACCCTGCCACGTTCCCACCGACCTTGGATCCAGGAGATGGGGCACCCACCGGCCTGTGATCTCCCTGCTGCTGCTGCTTGAGTTTGAAGAGGGCCCCGGCTAGCATGGGACCCAGGCATTTGCGTTGGACTTCTTGATACAGAATGATATCTCGATGTAATAGTTCTTTCTTTCTTACACAGAGAGAGGTGTCCCTGGTGGCGTTTCTCTCGACAACTCACCGACAGAGCAGGGAACCCTCCCAGACCTCCCCTGCTGTGTCTCCACGCCTGCGTCTTCCGTCTTCCCGGATTGGGCAAAGGATAGGTGACAGCCTCCATGGAGTCTGTGAGCCGTTCCAGGGAATTCACGAGCCCACCGGGGCTGGCAGAACAGGATCGATATGTGTAGACCCTGCTCTGGGCGTCTGGGTCTCAGAGGAATGCTGTATGCAATCGAGGGAGAAGGAGGCCGCCTTAGCCCTGGTGGTACAGTGGGTTACAGGTTGGGTGACGATCGTAAGGTTAGGGGTTTGAGTACACCAGCTAATCCTTGGGAGAAAGAGGAGACTGCTCTCGTAAAGAGCAGAAACCCACAGGGACAGTTCTGCCGTGTCCTAGAGGGTCGCTATGGGTTGGAATCCACTCCATGGTAGCGAACTTGGTTCTTTTGTGAGCGTGTGACCTGATCTCAGGAAGAGAAAGTGGGGGTGGGGTGGGGGAGACAGAGAGAGACAGAGACACAGAGAGTGATCTAAAGTCTAGGGAGCTGCGTAGGCTCCTGAGCTTATAGATGCTCCTGGGTGGCCTGGCATCCAGTGGTCAGCGATATGTGTGGTCCTGCCCAGGGTAGCTGGGCTGGGACCTGAGCTCCCTCTGGGTGGTCAGGGTCAGAGGGAGGCATTGCTACAGATCTGACTGGTGATGGGGTGTGCAGACCTGGGAGGGTGAGACCTGTGTCCGCTTGGCGCCGACCCTCTCTCATAGTGCCGCGGGCCACCCGCCTTTTCTCGGGGGCTGTGGAATGAGGGGTGGGATGGCTGGGGTGTGTGCTAAGCCTTGAAAAGGGATTGTACCATTGACACCCCCACCAGCGAGGCCGGGGGTCCAGTCACTGCACACCCCACAGATCCTTCAGAATGCCAGTCTTGTAAAACCCACCACCATGCTGGGGACTGGGGTGGGGCGGGGCGAGAACACCGTGCTTTTAGCTGCTGTCATCTCTCCATGAGCCGGGATGACCAGCACTTTCCCTTGTGCCGCTTGGCCGTCTGGAAGGTCTCGTTTTCTCCTAAAAACAGTTTTATTGGCAGATGCTTCACATATCCTACAGCGTCATCATGTAATCGAATTAAGTTGTGCAATGATGATGAGGACGGTCGATGTCGGAACCTTCTCATCTCGCCCTGGCTGTAATGAGCTCCCCCATGTCGCTCCAGCCTCCCCTGCCATCCATGCCCTTCCCCCTTCTTCCTCTTCTCTTCCTCCTCCTGTTCTTCTCCTTCCTCTTTCTCCTCCTCCTTCTTCCCATTCCGACTCACCGGGACCCTGTCAGACATGGTAGAGCTGCCACGGTGGATTTCTGAGCCTGGGCAGAAAGCCTCATCTTTCTCCTGCAGAGCCCCGGGTGGTTTCGAACTGCCAACCTTACAGACCACAGCCCCGACGTGTCACCACCGTGCCACCAGGACTCCTAACATGGGCCCAGAGGTAGACCATAGGATACGGTTCTACGGTTTAACCACGTCGGCCCTGATCCCCTGTACCACGAATAGCCTTGCTTTGTAAAGCACCTGCTTGAGCCTCCCCACGATCTTTCTTTCTCCTTGATTTGGAGTTTTTTATGTACACGGACACGCTTCTGGGGAGAGACCGGTGGACTGGGGATAGCTTCTCCCACTCCGTGCTGGGGCTTGTCTTTCTTTCCCGGTTGTTTCCCAAAGGGAAGTTCTTGATCTTCCGAAAGCCTAGTCCATTCATTTTTTCCCTCGTGTTCTTAAAGCACCGTGGTCTGCTCGGAGGGCACGCGGTCTTTTCTGGCTGTCTTCCAGAAACACCATCGCTCTGCCTCTTACCCAGGTCTGTGGTCGCTGTTGATGCCCATGGCCGCCAAGTCATGCCGGCTCAGGCGGCCCTAGAGGGCAGGGTAGGGCCGCCCCTGTGGGTTTCTGAGAGCCTCCTCTTTCTCCCTAGGTGCTGCCTGGGGGTTTCGAGCTTCTGACCTGCAGTTAGCAGCCCAGTGGGTAGCCACTATGCTGCCCCAGGCTCCTCTCAGCAGAGCCGGGCTTCCGCCTGCCCACCCATGCTACCCTACCTCAGTACGGTGACCCCCGTTCTCGGAAAGACCTCCTCCCCTAGGTTACCAGCGGCAGGCCCTCCTTTGTTGGCCCAGCTCATCCTCCGGGACCTGGGAATAATAAAAGCTCTGAGCTGCCTGTGGTTTTCCGCTGGGGCACTGGTTCTAATCAGCAGGACTCGGTCAGCAAGTGGGGCCCGCCAGCCTGTCTTCTGGATGCTGCCCTTCCCTCCTGGTGTGGGGCAAGCTCCCCCCCCCCACCCCCAGCCCCACACAGCTCTGGGGGTTCCCGGAGGAGGACCAGGAATCTCCATGGAAACTCCTTCGTCTCCTCCCTCCACTCGCCCCGTTGCCGGGACCTTCTCCGGTCACTTCTCTCCGCCATGCTGTGGGGATATGGGCTAGTGGGTCTCATCCCTGTCCAGGCAGACAGGATCCATCAAGACATGTTGGACTGTGGCTGTGGGCAGGGGGATTCTGAGGACCCGGCACGTGTTTTGACTCCAATGTTCAATATGGAGAGTGAGAGACCCGGGGCCTGTTGGATGGCATTCGCCATCTGGGGAGCTGGATCCTAATTCCCGGAAGGGGATGCTGTTACAAGGCTTTTACAAATAGACCTGGATGAGTAACTGGTTGGGAGCCCTGCTGGCAGTTCGAAACCACCAGCCGCCCCGTGGGAGAAAGACGAGGCTTTCCACTCCCATAAAGCGTTGCAGTCTTGAAACCCCACAGGTGAGGTTCCACCCTGTCCTCTAAGGATGCTGAAAGTCGGCTTCCACTCGACGGCAGTGTTTGGGTTGGGATGAGGATCAGGGGGCTCTACAGTTAAAGTGTTTCTCTCTGGGTAATTTTTAGGGAAGTGCCTGGAGAATGAGGCCTGTAAATGGAGGGACAGGACACCCTTACTACTGATGGGTGGCGCCAGGAGATGCTGCGGGTCCCAAAGGGATTCCCAGGGTGACTGGTTGCTGCTCTGGGACCAACCTCTTGTCCCTTCTCCCGGCCCTGCTACACCGATGGCCTCTCACTGCCCATCCCTGTCACAGACAGGAACACACACACACACACACACACACACACACACAGATAAGAGACATATACACAGACACACACACAAAGATGCATAAGTATGCACACACACAGACACACATACAAGGTCACACACAGAGAATGGTCATATACACAGAATGACACAGACACACACATGCACACACGGCACCAGCACAGGTAATACTCGTATACACACACACAAGCACACACACGTGTTATACATGAGTCATACACACAGGTACATGCACAGACACTCACAGACTCTCACACACATACACACGCGCACTCACACACACATACACACATCAAACTCCTCTCCTCTCCACTCCCAGCACTTGGGCTAAAACCCCAAGCTTTGGGCTCAGGTTCAAGTCCCCATGAGACTTTCGGGCAGGGTAACCTCTTTGAGCCTCAGTGTCCCCATCTGTTAGGTAAGGGTGTGGGGACCCCAAGGAGCTGCTTGGTGGCTGGTGGTCATGGTGCATCTGCACACACTGTGTCACTGGCTCAGGGCTGGCCCAGGAGCCGGGGGCAGTGAGCAGTGTGCTGCACCCCTGGGGCTTGTGTGAACCCATCCCACAACCGGACACAGGGTATGGGCTTAGTCAAAGCCTCTTTAGGAGGGCGGAGGAAGGCTCCGGGTCCCCCTCTCCACCTTCTGGTCCTTTCTCTCTGGGAAAGCCCGGATGTGTGACCGAGGCATGGAGGGGCACGGCTGTCCAGGGGCATTGCTGGGCCAGGTGTGTATGGAGAAGGAACTGGGCACCACAGGAGAAGAGGGGTCCCAAGCAATGACTCCCCCACCCCACCCCACCCACTTTGCCGAGGTGCCACTGCCTAACCAGAGCCCCACTGGGCCCCTGCTGCCCTCCTTGGCCCCAAGTCTGTGCTGTAATTCTGTCTACCACCCAGTCGGGCCCCGCCAAGCCTCACTTGCTGGTGAGGGCCAAGTGGAGGCCGTGCCTGGCTCAGCTGCGGCTGGAGGCCAAGAACAGCAGGGCCATTCTCAGGAAAGCTGGGGATTAGGCCGGCCGGCCGGTTGGCTGGCCGGCGGAGACCAGGGACAGGATGACCTTGCTGTGAGGCACAGGGACTGACGAGAGTCACTCGGGATGGCTCCAGGGCCTCCTTCAGACATCGTTACACAGTACACACCTGCCTGCTGGCCCCTGGCCTCAGGTTAGTCCTTGTCTCATGACCCAGAGGGCCCTCTGGACAGTGAGGCTGGGCCCTGTCCTGACGAGGACTCGGACTCCCCCCTGTGTCCTGGGGTCAGGACTCCCCAGGGGCTGGTCTGGCCATGGATGCTGGGTCAGGGTGTGAGGGGCCTCGCCGAGCTCAGGGAGACAGACCCTGCCAAGCTGGCCGGAAGGGGCAGTAGGTATCTGGAGCTTAGAGGTACCAAGCTCTGCTGAGTCCCCAGGGTGCTGTGAATCTCCCCTCCTCCCCACCCTGGGCTGCAGTGAGCACACCCCTTCCTGGGCTGGATTGAGGGCTCCCTGCTGCCCCACAGCCCCCTGCCGCTCCCCGTGGTGTGGCCCTGAGCATACTTAAAGACCCCTGTCCTTGTTCGCATTTGTCTCCCTCGGACTGGTTCTCCCAGCGCAGGGTCACTGCCTCCTCACCCTCCTCTTCTCACCACCACTCTCCTGACCCCAAAGGCCCTGCTGCCTGCTGGGCAGGCCCCATTGGAGCAGGTGGCCACCTGACCTGGCCTGGTCCCTTGTCTGGGTCACCTCTAGGCCCCTCCCTACAGTCCCAGGAGGGTGGGGTGTCTGCAGGGATGCTGACTCAGATGTTATTTTGGGCTCCCCTTGGGCCCGGCCGGCTCTGGGGCCTGAGGCCTGTTTAGACGGCTGGGCCGGATGTGACCGATTCCAGACTCCCTGGGCGAGAGTCAGGCCAAGGCAAATGCTGGCTGGACAGGGGGCAGGCAGGGCGGGCAGCTGGGACGAGGGGTCAAGGCATCATCTTTCAGTGGACTGGGGCTTCAGAACTCTGCCAGGGGCCAGGTCTCCCCTCCCCACCACCCCCGCTTGGTCCTTAGCTCCAGGGACCCCACTGAGGTCCTAAGGTGTGGGCTGGTGTACTAGGCCCAAAGGGGTCATTTTTCAAAGGGGTCATTTTTCTGGTGGATTTGAATCCCAGAATCCTCCAGATTAGAATGCCAGTCAGAGAGGGCCAGGCCCCAGCCAAAGGTGGCCGTTGCCTGGGGACCTGTCCCCCTAACACATACCCCTGTGCCTCCATGACAGCTACTGGGACCCAGAAAGGGAGGGACAATCCACTACACGTCAACATCAGACATGGTCTTGGACCCCGGAAGACCCCCCCTGGGACTGCTTCTCCAAAGGTGGCTGGCCATCGAGGCCCTGCCTCTGTCTGGGCTTGGCGGCCCGTGCCCTGACAGCCTGCTCTCAGCGGGCCCTGGCTTCCTGCTCTGGGAGGGTCTGCGTGGGTTCCACCACCTCAGCCTCATGGGCTGTGAGCTGGTGGTGGTGGGGGGTGTCTCCCAGGCCTGCCCTCAGTGGGCTTCCTCCTCAGTGAAGGTCTTCCCTGTGAGCCTCATGTGCTGGGAGCTGGGCGGTGGGAGCCTCCTGTCCTGTGTTCTGGTGGCTTCCAGGCAGGAGATACGTGATGCAGTTGGTATTTGGACACACACACACACACACACACACACACACACACACACACACCTCACCTTGCAGACATCATTACACATCAGAAATGTGTAAGGAAACCTGACATTGTTACACTCTGTCCTCGGCATCCAGGTAGAAAACAGCAGGG
>NW_022103901.1:13512425-13519812 GCF_000313985.2 Echinops telfairi | reverse complement strand
TTCTCTGTCAGAGCAGCTGATGGTTTTGAACCCCTGACCTTGTGGTTAGTAGCCCAAAGCATAACCCACTCTACCACCAGCACCAGGGGCTCTGAATCCAGAGGAGAGAAGGGACCACAATGGGGTGTGTTGGGGAGGGGGTACTTGGAGGAAGAGAAGCTGGGCTAGCGGTCAGTGGGGGGCTTCCCCCAAAAGAGTCCTGGGTCTGGCCTTGCACTCAACAGCAGGAAGAAGCAGGGGAGGGCAGGGGCCAGGGAGAGCAGGAGGCCCACAGGGACAAGGGGCACTTGGAGACCTTGGGAGGGTCTTCTTCCATTCTGTGGGTTCGAGCTGCCCCAGTCAGAACCTAGTATCTCTGACTCCAGACTCCCCAGTGCCGAGAGGCCCTGTGGAGCGTAAGGCTGAGGCTCAGAGAGGGCCATGGCTTGTCCATAGCCCCTCAGGAACTGGCTTCAGCCTTGCACAGACTGCCTCACCGACTCAAGCACGGGGCTGGGGCAGATGACCCCCACTCTCCAGCCCCTCCCTCCAGGCCCAGTCCCGGAGATGTCCCCACTGCCCTCCCAGGAAGGCGGTGGAGGGAAGGAGGGAGGGGGCTTTCCGAGGGGCCAGGCCCAGCTGCGCTGAGGACAGGGCTGGCTGGCACGGGTGGCCCGGCGGCCTGGCCACGGCTCAAGCATGTGGACAGCAGAGTGGACAGTGTTCCCGCCGCCCTGTTCCCAGAGCACTCACCAAGGAAAACATGGCATGCTTCTGGGATGACAGTCTTCACCCCAGTCCTGCATTCCTGGGGACGGGCAGCCAGGAGGGGTGGTCACCCCCAGCACGCACAGCCCTGCTCCGTGGCTGCGGCAGACAGCACGTGATGAGGGGCACCCTTCGGCTGGCTGAACCCCTGGTTCTCTTTCAACTGGTTTGACTCCTGCCAGGAGGTGTCCCCAGCCTTGAGCAGGCAGTCAGCGCCACCCCCACCACCCCTGCCTGCTGCACACCTGGCCAGGGGGTCCCTGCCTTGCCCTGCCCAATCCTTCCTTGAGCCGCTTCGAACCCCTACCTGTACTTGGAGTGGGCACCTTCCAGTTTGTCCTGGGCGTGGGGCCATTTAAGTTAGTTGGCCAGCTTGGGCTCTGCCACCACGCACCGTGTCCTGTACAGCTGGACCCCTGTGTCCCCAGTCTCAGATTTTTCTTTTTTGAGGTGGCTTGGCCATTCCCCCCATGGGGTTCAGGATAATGACCGGGACACCTTTTATCTGGGGTTCAGGGCCAGGCTGAGGGACAGAGCAGTGGCTCCACTGGACCCCTGGCCCCTCAGGGTGGAGCCTCTTCCCAGGCAGGGAAGCCCCCAGCCTTGACTTTGGATGATCCGAGTCCATCAGAGCCTATGGTGGTGATTAGGGACCGGGCAGGGTACCCCTGAGGCCGCTGTCTTGGAGAAGGCCCTGTTCTAGGAGTGTGTGTGTGTGGGTCAGGGTTGTAGACCCTCACCTGACTGAGAGAGGCAGGACAGTTCTGGAGGCTGAAGCCAGAGGGAGGGGTTTTAAAAGCTGACTAGGAGTTTGCGGGTGGCCCCGAGCAGGCAAGGAAGTAGAGGCACACCTGTCCTGCATATGAAGGCTCAGAGGTAGCAGGCGTTGAGTGTGGGGCACACTCAGGTATGGGCAAAGAACCTGAGAGGGCTGAGTTTGGGAAGGGCTGTGACGAGTCACCTCCCTGAGAGAGACGGTCAAGTTGGATCAGAGGCCTTGAGTGTCCTGCTGAGGTGCTTGGGTGCTGTCCTGAGGGCCGTTGGGGAGCCAGGACAGGTGAGAGCCGAGGCGTCCTGGGCTGGGGGCAGCGAGGCTCTAGAGCACGTTTCCTGGAAGAGACCACAGATGTGGACAGTGTGCCACCATGAAGTGGTAGCTCAGTGGGTTGGGGTTGGGGGTGGGGAATTGAGCAGTGGTGCCCATGAGGAGGCTGGGTCAGGCCCATCCAAGGTGGCTACTTTGGTCCATTCAGCTATCTCCAACTCTGGGTATCTCTGGCTGGTACGGGGGAACTGGGGGGCCCGCCCCCCACTGTTTACATCGCTCACATACCTCTGGGTTCTTATCTCTGAGGGTCTGTCGTGCATACCCACCTTGCCAGATGGTCCCATCATGCCTTGCCTCATAAATCAGTCCCTCCTCTCCTGGAGTCCTCCCTGTCCCTGCCACACCCTCTAAGTGCTGCCCCCGGCCCCACCCGGCTTGGGAGGTAGCTCGGGCAGAAAGCAAGCCTCGGGGCCCGCCTAGGAGCAGGGTAGCTGGCATCTCTTGGGGTTCTCCTGCACCCAGCTCTCCACTCTACAGTGGAGGCATCTCCAGAGGTTTCCAAAGATTAGCTCAGAGACCCTACCCAGGTCTGAGGGGCTTCCAAGCCGGCTGCTTCCTGCAGAGGTTGAGGAAGGTGGCTTGGGGACTGCATGGCCACCCCCTCTTAGGACCTCTGAGGCCAAGAACTGCGCTTCCTGATCGCTGACACCCAGGAGTGGGTCCTGGTTGCCTGGCCCAGGAGGCAGAGGGGGAGACTGAGGCAAGTGGCCAGCCCTCTCTGGAGGGAACAGCGGGCCTGTTGGCCAGATGGGCAGAGGAAAGTGTTGTGGGCAGAGGCAAGCCTGGTCGCCTGGCTCAGGGGGACCATTTGGGGGCCTGCAGAGCCTGGGCAGAGTGCAGTGCTGAAGGCCAGGGCCCTGAGGCTGAAGAGGTCATGACACAATGCGGAGGCACCAGGGAGCCATAGAGGGTTTGAGGGGGAAAGTATCATGGACAGACCTGCAGGTAAACAGGTGCCACTTGGGGCTGGGCCCGGATCATGGGCGAAGAGATCTCAGGGGCAGTTAGGGGCGTTAGCGGAGGGTCTACCCTACCCAGTCCGGGAACTCCTCAAGGCGGTGGGGCTCTGATCCGAAGGACTGCAGGCACTTCCAGAATCAGAGGCTGGGAGACCCGCAGGGACCTGCAGCCTGTGCAGGACTCCCTGACATCGTCCCCCAGCAGACACACCCAGAGTCCTGTGCCAGCCCAGGCCGTGTGGACGGGCGCTGGGGAGAGCCCACATCTGCCCAGGGGTCACACTTGCTGAGGGTCAGAGCCCTGACGCTGGTGGCTTCTCCCTCTAGGGCAGCGGTTCTCAACCTGTGGGTCATGACCCCTTTGGGAGCTGAATGACCCTTTCACAGAAAACATCTTCCGATGGTCTTAGGAACCGAGACATGGCTCCGCTCCTCTATCTGTCTCCAGGCGGGTCTGCCCACATGCAGATATGCCCACCTACGAGCACCCAGCATGAAGACTGTTACCCGGTCTACACCATGCTTCAAGACAGTTTCATGTATTTGTCACCAGAAATAAATATTTCACAATATGTAATTACATGTTTTTGTGGTTAATCGCTATGCTTACATTATGTTCAATTTGTAACAATGAAAATATATCCTGCCTATCAGATATTTACATGACGATTCATAACAGTAGTAAAATGACAATTATGAAGTAGCAATGAAAATAATTGTATGGTTGGGGGGGGGTCGCCACAATATGAGGAACTGTATTCAAGGGTCGCGTCATGAGGAAGATTGAGAACCACTGCTCTAGGGGGACCCTGAACCCCAGCCCAGCCCCAGGATCACTCCTTCAGGGGCCTCTGGCCTCTTCTCGCCCAGCCTGCCATGTCCACACAGCGTCCACCTCCATGCCTGCCTGCTTTCAGGTGCTCAGCGTCTGGCGAGGGAGCTATGGCACCCAGGGGGTGGGGTGGGAAGCGGGGACCGTGGGGGCCCAGAGCAGGGACTTGGTTGGCCTTGCAGTCTGGGAAGGTTTCCTGGAGGATGGGGCCCCTGCTTCTCTACAGGGATGAGAAGATGTTTGCTAGTTGAGAGAGGGGCAGGGACATGGCACCCAGGGAAACCACAGGCGGAAGACTGGAGGTGAGAGTAGGCTGATGGGGAAGAAACCAGCTCTGACTCCACGGGACTTGGGCTGCCAGGCCATGGGAGTCATGGGAGGTGCCCAGCAGGGGGTAGCACAATCAGCTTTGCACCCCAGAAAACTCCAGGACAGGGTCTTCTGTGTGCAGCACCAGGCACAGGCCCCGGGGGACCAGGGACAGGGTTGGACAGAGGGCCACGGAGGTGGCTTCCTAGGGGAGGTGTTGATCTACCTGGGCAGAGGAGAAGGCGAGGAGGTACTCCTGGTAGACCCAGGCTTCAGACCGCCCTGGTTTGCTTGTTCCAAGGCTGGGTCTTGGTCCACACCTGCTCACCCTGGGCAGACTTTGTGGCCCCAGGTCCTGCCCTCAACCTGCGTCTCCACTGCCTATTTCTGAAAAGGAGGCAGATGGCCCAGGAAAGCTTGGGGCTCACCCTTCTCGTCTCTGCCTGGCCACTGCCCAGAGGCAGGGGACATGGTCTGGGTGCTCCAGGAAGCCGCCGAGGACACAGCTGCCCCTGGGAAAATGACAGCCCTGGGGGCCAGAGGCAGTTGCACCAGGAACCCGCGGCTGTCACTGTATCAGAAAATACCAGCAACCGGCAACCGCTTCAATGGGCCTCCGTCCTGAGGGGGACACATCCGGGATTCTGCTCCAGCAAGTTCAAAGACAAACCAGATGAGAAAAGTCAGGACAGAGGGCGGCCTGGGTCAGGGAGTAGAACTGGAAGGGACCACTTGGCTTAGTGGTTTATGAACTGGGCTGCCAACTGGGCTGCATGGTCAGCAGTTCAAAGCCACCGGCCACTCCTCGGGAGAAAGAAGATGCTCTCTACTCCCAGAAAGAGCCTCAGTCTTACAAGCTTACAGGGGCCAGTTCTCCCCTGTCCTGTAGGGTTGCTGGGCATCAGAATGGACTCTCTGGCAGTGAGTCTGTTTGCTTTTGTGGGGACAGATGCTGTGCTCTGTCCTGGGCTGGGTGCGGCTGGTACAAAGGCGGTCTGCTTGTGAAATTCACCAGAGCGGTGATGCGCGCCAACATCTGTATGCACAAGACAACGCTGTGGAGAAACAGACACAGGCAAACCTCGCTGCGCTGGGCGCCATGTTGGGCGCCACTTGACTTTGCTGCTCCTGTTGGTTGGTTGTTCTGCGTCACCGAGTCAGTCCCGACCCATCACGACCCCTACGGACAACAGGGCGGACCACCGCCGTCCTGCATCTTCCCACAACTGCCCTTAGGTGTCAGGCCCTTTCTGCAGCTGCTATGTCAATCCGGCTGGTTGAGGGACTTCCTCTTTCTCACGCCCCTCTGTTTACAAGTGTGATGTCCTTCCTCAGGGACTGGTCTGTCCGGACACCGTGTCCAAAGAACGTGAGGCGAAGTTTCGCCCTCCCAGCCTCAGCGAGGCGTGCTGGCTGTACTTCTAGGAGGGAATGGCTTGTTCTCTTGGCAGCTTGTGGTCCTTTCAGGGGTCTCCAACCATGTTATAACTCAAGCACTTCGATTCTTCACTGGCCAACTTTCACACGCAGAGGAGGCCATCGAAAATTCCATGGCATGGGTCAGGGGCACCGTGGGCCTCAAAGCTCCATCCTTGCTTTCCATCCTTTAAAGAGGCCCTAGTGGGATGGACACAGCATTACGCCATAAAATGTATCCTTTGACCTCTGGAGGGCTGTTTCCATGAGCATTGATTGTGGATCCAATCGAGATGGAATCCTCCACGCTTCCATCTTTTCTCCGTCGGCTGGCTTGTGACCTGGTGGTCCAGGTGTGCGGATTTCCACCGGTCCTGTGTTATGTTACAGCCTGAAGTTCTGTGGTTGTTGGTTGACAAGTCTCTTGCGGTCTCTTTTCCCCAGCACCGCGGCTCGGTCTCTGCCTCTCCGTCCAATGTCAGGTCACGTTCACCCGATTTCAAACCTTCTCCGAAGGCAATCACACACCTAGCCGACTACAGACTCGTGTGCACGTAGCTTTTCTGTGTGCCAGGAAATAAAACGGAGCTAGTCAGGGACTGACCTGAAACATGGCCCAGATCTGCCTGGATGGGAATTGTATGTGTGTGTTTCTATGTGCACACACGCACACACACACCCCTGTCTATGAATCCCTGGGGGGGGGGCACCTGGTTAAAGCACTGGGCAATACACACAGGGCCACACATGCAGACACACATGTCAGAGGTCTCACCAAGCACCCAGGTACAAGACACACACTGAGCCTGCTGCTGGCAGGATGCCCGGCCCGTGAGAGCCCAGGGCAGGGCTGGCGGCCGGCTGTGGGATGACCCAATGAATGAGACTCAGGGATGGCCCCAGGCGGGGTCCAGATGCACATTGGGAGCCCCCCCACCCCCTCCTTTACCCAGTTTCTCCATCTGGCTGTGTGTCTGGGCTGGAAGGGGCTGACTTCAGAGAACCATGGGGAAAACAGACAGGATTCTGGGAGGGCTCGGGGGACACATCTGGAGGCCCTCTGGGCACCATGTGTTCTGTCCCCTCTCCCCAAACACCCCCGGACAATATGAACCTTTTAACTCCCTCTTCTGGAACCGGCTGGGGTCCCTTCCACGCCCACCTCAGTGGCTTGGCCGGAGACCCCTGACCTCTCCCTGACCCCTTTGGCTGTCTCCCTTTGGCCCGCCCTCATCACATCCCCTGCCCTGACCTCATGTCTGCAGGGCTGAAGTGTGGGGCGATAAGGCATATTTTACACTACTCCCTCCTGGGGACGACGGGAAGGGCGGGCCAGGCTGCCAGGTGGGCAGGGCCCGGGCTGCGTCCGGGAGGAAATGCCACTTCCCCTGCCCTGACCTCATGTCTGCAGGGCTGAAGTGTGGGGCGATAAGGCATATTTCACACTACTCCCTCCTGGGGACGACGGGAAGGGCGGGCCAGGCTGCCAGGTGGGCAGGGCCCGGGCTGCGTCCGGGAGGAAATGCCACTTCCTCTGGATAAGGCCGCCGGCGGCGGTGGCAGTGGCAGTGAGGGCCGGAGGGTGGCTCGCGAGGTGGGTTTTGTTTAACAGGTTCCTCCCCACCCAGTGTCACCAAGATACGCTCCCACTATCGATTCCACCCAGTCTCACTCCTCATTTCCGTCTGTCTTGGGGCCAAAAGTCCCCTGCTCGCGAGGATCGAAGGAGGGGTCTGGTCGCTCAGCCGTGCACGCGTCCACCCTGCTGCTGTTGGCAGGGGTCAGCTCAGGCCCGGTCAAGGCCACCCCCTGCCCACCGGAGCAAGACAGTGCCTGGTCCCGCATTGCCCCCATGAGAAGTTGTTGACAGGCCACTGTGCCCCATTGGGGATCCGCCGGCTGAGGCTCGGAAGCCGACATTCAACCCTTCTTTCTAGTCCATGGAAACCTGCTCCACATCCCAGTGTGGCCTGAAACACAGGCACTTTACCCTGGAGCGGCTCAGCCAGCCGATGC
>NW_022103901.1:13494941-13510774 GCF_000313985.2 Echinops telfairi | reverse complement strand
TAATATGCACAAAAACAAGACAGGGCAAAACAAAGGAACAAAACAAAACAACAACAAAAAACCAACAACAACAACAACAACAACAAAAGAAAAGCCTGTAAATAGTTCAAGGACTGTTTGTTGACCTTTAGGAGTGTTTTCTGATAGAGTCTGATGGGGCGCCACGCCCTGGCCCCAAAGTCTACTTTTGGTATTCCTACGGGACTTCCTTGCTCTGTTCCCCTTGCTGTTCTGTTGCACACACTTGGTGTTTTGCCTTGGTGTGGTGGGATCAGATTGGGTGCAATTCCCACACTGTGTCTCCAGTGTTGCCCCCTGTAGGGCTATGGGTCAGTGAAGGATGTCGTGTCTCATAGTGGGGCCATCCCTATGGTCCTCTCTGTGCATTGGCTGCTCTGAGCAGGGATATCGTCCTCAAGGCTTGGTGGGCCAGGATGTGCTCCACTCTCTCTTCCTCCCCATTCATTAACAATAAGATTCTTTAAGTCTTTGGCCAGTCTCAAGATGTCTTTGTTGGCTAACTAGATAGCAGGGCCCAGCTTTTAATCCCTGACAGGTAAGTAAGGGAAGACTGTCGGCATTATTCCACTGCTCTAGCAGACACCCACATCTAACCTGTTTGTCTTGGTGCATCTTACAAGAATTCCATAGAGATTGCATCAAGTAGAGTTCCTTAGGCTGAATGCATTAAGTAAGGGGGATGCCCCCCCCCCCACCTAACTACATTAAGTAAAGAACCTAGGATACACCAGCAACATGCAGGCCTCCACTGACAGACAGGTGGTGGCTATGCATGAGCCCCATCGGCCGGGGATTGAACCTGAGTCTCCCAGTTGGAAAGCATTCCCTCTCTGCACCCCCGCTGCCTCTATTCTTCTGTGGACATTGTAGAGTAATTGTATCCCGTCCCTCAAAACATACCCACATAGAACGAGGGATGGGGGTCCATGAAGCAATGCCAAGGACAAAGTGACAAGCTGGGAGGTGATAGGTGTGATTTCTAAACAACGAAGAAACTGCCAGCTGGGGTATCCAAGGGGATCTCAGGAAACACGGGAGGACAAAGGCCCAAAGATAAGAACTGGCCATTGGCAGAAGTGGAAACAAGCAAGTCCCCAACAGATGGAGAGCGGCTGGGACTGACTGGGCGTTGGAGAAACAAGAGCGAAAGCACTCATGAGACATTGCTCACGCCCATCAGAGGGCTCAGGGTTGGAAAGCTGAGTCACACCCAGTGTTGGCCGTGACAGAGGACAGAGATGCCGCATGCTCTGGTGGTGGTGGTGGGGAGTGGGAGTGTGTGCTGCAGCCGCCACCCCCCCACCCCCCGCCCCGTGACCGTTGTGGCTACATGAAGCACTCATATCTTGAGAGCCAGTCAGCCCCCTCAAGAAACTCCCCCACAGGCCCACAGGGAAGCCCGTGGCAGAAGCTGGGAGTCCTCTGTGGCCGTGGGGGCACAGTGTGGCCATGCCACCTTGGGATACATGCAACCATTAGAAGGATCCTGGTGGAGACTCTGCTGCTGTTAGATCCGGCCCCAAGCACGGAAGAGAAGACATGGGAAAGAACTAAGGTACTCGGCCGATTCCATCCATACCCTGGTGGTGCAGTGGTTACAAGCTGCACTGTGATCCGTAGGGTCAGCAGTTCGAAACCACTCTGAGGGAGCAAGACAGGCTTTCAACTCCTGTCAAGGGTTACAGAACTCACAGGGCCAGTTGTACCCTGTCCCACAGGGCTGCTTCGAGTTGGCATCAACTCGATGGCAGTGTTTCTGTGGTAATAAAAATGGGCTCCCCATTGTGACAGCCACATATATATGTTTTTTAATTGAGGTAAAATCCAGCCAAAACCAATCAGTCGCCACTGACTGCATCTCAGCTCCTGGCCACCGTGTGCGTGGGTCAGGGTGGAACCGGGCTCTGTATGGTATTTCTGAAGTTGATCCGAGGGCCTTCCTTCTGTGCCATCGTTGGGTGAGCTCGAACCTGCAGCCTTGCATCGTTTGCACCGCCTGGGGACTCCAAGGTGGAACACAAAAGGTGTCACGCACCCCCTCAAAGCGTTCCATTCAGAGCCCACAGTCCCCTCGCCCCGCTGGGCAGCCTCCGTCCCTGTCTAGCCCAGAGACATTTCCGTGCCTTCAGAGGCAATCCCAGACCCACGGAGCCACCCTGAGTGACACACGCGTGACCGGAACACACAGGGATGAAAGGACATGCGTCGCAGGGCGTAGGGGAGTTGCCTGTGTGTTGGGGAAGGGGGGGCGGGGTGGTGGTGAAGCAATTCTTTATTTTTGAGGGTTCAATCCCCTGGACTACAAGCATCCAGGGAGCAGAGACCCTGGGAAGGACACTGGATTTGAAGGGGTGTCCCTGGGCCTTTCCCCACCCCCTGGTCAAAGAGCCAAGCCAAGTGTCATGGAGTCAGTTGGGGCTCGGAGAGACCCTGCAGGACTGAGGAGGACTGTGCCTTACGGTTTCTGAGGCTCTGAAACGTCACCAGAGCAGACAGCCTCACCTGTCTTCTGAGGAGCGCCTGATAGGTTCGAACGGCCGTCCTCGCGGTGGGCAGCCCGACACATAGCCCATGGCGGCACCAGGACACTTTCTTAGTCCAGGTGGCAGGTGGTCCTTCTGTCTGCGCCAAGGAGAGGCCAATGTGCGGTGAAGGGGAGAAGCTGGGTCAGTTCAGGGCTGAAGGCACGGCAGAGGTTAGGCTGGGGGACCCATGGGGTCATGGTGCAGGGGATGGTGGGGTGCAGGGGGTAGGAAATGGGGTAGCTGAGTGTGTCAGCCATCCCCTCCGATGGCCCCAGGGCTCAGGGTAGGGCTGGGTCTCATTCTCCGAGCGAAAAGCTCAGGCGTACTTAGCCAGCGGCCTCCTCTGGAATGGAGGCTTTATTTAGATGAAAAGTCTTACAAGGTGTAACATTCGGGGTCTTGGCACGGGCTGCTGCCTCTCCCGGCCCCCTCCCTCAGAATGTCCTCCACACAGTCCCCAGGGCATCTCCTTCAGGTGCTGTCACTTGCTCCTCCAGGGACCCTCAGCCCTGCCTCCTGTCATCACCAGTCACCTCCATGACTATGTGAGGGACCCTTCTGTGCCATGCCTCCCCTGGGGGTGTCCATGCAAGGGTCCAGTGGGCCCCAGCTATCCCGGGCCAAAGCGTGGCCATGGGGAATATTTTGTTTCATGAGCAAGGGGCTCTCTGCAGGGGCAGGGGTCTGAGTCAGGGTGATCTCCAGATCCCCACTTCTACTTGGCTTCCGCCAACATCTACCCCTGACCCACCCAGAGGCTGGAGGCTGTGACGGGGGTGGGTGGGTGGGTGGGGGGCAGTGTAAGCCCCCAGACCCAGAGCCAGGAGGAACATGAGTTAACCGGCTGTGAAGCAAAGGGGCTATGTGAAGGGCCCCCGGCTGACTGGCAGGCTGGGGGCATCTGGGCAGCCTGCCCACCACTGTCTGAGGCCAGACTGGGCGGCACATGTGAGTTTTGGGGATGGGGCCGCCCTCAGACCCTGAGGGACCTCTGCTCAGTGTTTCACAGGCTTGTCTCCAAGGGGGGGGGCCCTCTGCCCAGACAAGGGGGCCCGTCCCAGCCAGCTGGGGTTGGTGGGAAGGGGTGGAGGGAGACAGGACTGCATGTCAGCCTCCGAGTTTCAGAACTTGGGGTTGGAAGGAACATGGACTTGGGGCTTTCTCCGCAGCCGCTCTTGAAGTCCCTGTGCCTCTCCGGACTTGGCAGGGCTGCCGGCCACACTGTTGACCTTGGCTGTGGGCTTGCGGGGGCTGGAGCTCTCTCACACCATAAATCCCTGTCTTCTAGGAACCCGGGCTGGGAAAGAACGGAAACTCGACGGAGAGGGCTGGATCAACATTCTTCCACCGTGACCACATCACAGAGACCTGTGGCCGGAATTCTCACCCTGGGCGTGGGCCCGGGGGCCCGGGCTGGGCTGGCGGGTGAGACTGGCTTCAGGAAGAGTCGGGGTCCGGGCTGGCCCAGGCCATTTCCCCTTGGGGTGGAGGGCTCCTGGTGAGAGACAGGGAGGGTGACCCATCACAGAGGGTTCAGGGGCCGTGTCCTGAGCCGGGGTCACCTCGAGGTGGGTGGGGTGGGGAGCTCGGACCTCATTTCCATCGTCTGATCCCACCGTGTAGGGCCCCAGCAGACCCCATCCTGCATCCTGACCTTCACTCCTGACCCAGTCCTAAACCCGGGTCTGCAGTGACCTCTGACCCCAGCCCACCCACCAGTGACCACCCCTGACCTCTGACCCAGGCTGATTCTGGGCCCTCCCACCCTGGAGTCCTCTCACACAACCTTCCCCACCTCCTCCAGGAGCTCAGCTCTCCCCCCACCCCCCCACCCCCAGCGCTCAGTCTGAGCCCACCATACTGCCCGCAAAGCTCAGACGGTGTGGACCTTCGCACCCCCCCCACTCCTCCCAAAATCAAATCCTCACCTATCAAAATGTCGGCCCTTGTCCCCAGCTCCCGGCCCCCTCATCAGTGCCCCCCCACCTTTCTGCACCTTCTCTGGTGTTGGCTGCAAATGTCCCATCAGCAAGGAGCCCCTCCCTGAGCCCCCCTTGCCCCTGGGCTCGTCACAGGTAGCCCCTTCACAGAGCTGTCCGCACACGGCCTGCTTCTCACTCCTCACCTCCCCCACCTCCTCAGCCCACCCCCGTTGGCTGCCTGCTCCCACCAGGCCACCCAAAGCCTCACCCCGAGGTCAGTCGTGACCTCCATGTCGTGTTCTAAGGGACCCCCCTGCTCCCCGAGACCTCAGAGCCCCCTCCCCACACTGGGGCTCCCGGCTTGGCTGTGCTTCCAGACACCTGGACCTCAGGAGGTCCAAAGCAAGACTTCCTTTGGACTTCTCCCCACTCCGCCCCCAAAGCCAGTCTCCCTGCTTCAAGGAAGGGCACCACTCATGCTGCTTAAAGGAGGGGGTCGGTGGGGGGAAGAGGGGGGCTGGGGGGAAAGGTAGATGCCTTCCTCTTCCTCCCCTGTCTTACTTTGTCATGAACTTAACTGTCTGTCCATCCCTCTATTTTCACACCCCACTAGCACTCCTGTCACCACCCCCACCACCCCTTTACCACCCCCCACTTCCATCCTTCTGTACCGCCCCCCACCCCACCTCCCACCCCTGTTGTCGATGGGGTGAGGTGCCCGTCGCATCAGGTCCGGCCCCTAGTGACCCTGCTGCCCAGCGCTGTGCCATCCTCACAGTTGCTGGAGCCCATGTTTCGGCGACTGAGCTGAGCCATCCCTTTGTCTTCCTCTTTCTCCATGCCCCCGTCCACTCTTATCACCCGATCACTGCCCTCAAACCGCCCATCATGGCCCCTCCACATTCGTCCCTGCAGCCCATCACTTCCTACTGCCCCCTCTTCCCTGTCATCATTCCCTTCCTCCAACCGATGCCTCCCACCATTGCCCCCACTGCCCCCCATCCCCACTCACTGGTTCCCACCAAACGACCCCTCCATGCCCATCACCAGCATCCACCTGCCAAGCTTCCATCATGGGGACAGCTTTCGTCTGCTCTACCCTCACCCACTCCACCCGTTTCTTATCTGGCCTGACCTTTCAAACATTCAAACAGTACCATGCCACTTGCCGAAAACCTATCTGAAACTTTTCGCCCGCCCCGCCAGGCGACATAAAAAGCCCTCTTCAAGCCCAGAGGGGCTCGTGTTTTCCAGCCTCTGCCTACTGCACTCCTTCGATTTGGGCTTTCCTCTCCGACCTGGATCCTCTGTGCTGTGCTCCTCGGTCTGCCAGGATTGACGACATGCTCCCTGCAGCCTTCTGTCCCTCCGTTCTCTCTCCTGGTAGCTGGTCTGCTCACGCAGTGCCTGCGCTTAGAGGTCATGTCCTCCAGGGAGCCTTCATACATTCCCCAGGCCCGGTCTGGGCCCCTTCATGGGACCAGGAGTAGACTTAGACCTTGGGACCAGGCCCCTGAGTTCCAGACATGGGCTTAGCGCCCCCTGAAGTCCAGCTGCCCTGGACTTTGGCCTTCACTTCTGGGGTTCACATCACCACACCTGGCTCTCCCCACCTTCTGGCTCTCCAACATACTCGGCTCACAGCCCCCTCGGGAGCCTTTCCAAGACGGGCTCCAGCCCAGGCCTCACATTCTCAGTCACGCACTGGCCTCTCCCAGCCCAGTGCAGGCCCTGCTCCCCGCTATGCCCTTGGCCCTGAATGACCTTCCAACTTCCTGCCACCTCCTGTCTCTCCTGTACCAGGATTAAGTCCCAGTCATCAATATGGGGGTAGGGGGTAGAAATGGATAAATGGATGGGTAACACTTTTTTTTAATACCACCAAATGATCTCACATAGCATCTAGAACAGTGGTTTTCAACCTTCCTAATGCCGTGACCCTTTAATAGAGTACCTCATGTTGTGGTGACCTCCCAACGGTAAAATTATTTCCATTGCTACTTCATCACTGTCCTTTTGCTACTGTGATGAATCGTCATGTAAATCGTAATGTGTTTCCCGATGGTCTTAGGCGACCCCTGTGAAAGGGTCATTTGGCCCCCAAAGGGGTCATGACCCACAGGTTGAGAACCACTGATCTAGGAGCACCTGAAAATAATCCTTTTTGAGAAGTTCCTGATGCCACAAAGAATATGTGAAACAAGAGCATGGACATATCGGTAATAAGATCAATGCTTCCGGCGCCCGTCCTCTGTGGTGGGCGCCGTGGGAAGTGGTTTCCAGGTATGACGCGCTGCCCCATCTTTCCTCTGGCCCAATACAAAGTCGTCATCTGGGGAGGGGTCACCTCCTCCAGCCTCATGTTTCTATGTGCAGGGGCTTGAACCAGAGGACTAGTCCTGTCCCTCTCTGCACGCTCCTTCTTCTGTCCCCTGGTCACCTGCGTTTTCCGTTGTGCTCTGTGGTTACTCTAGGGATAGTGCTGCTTGGTAGAGATGGAGGAAAGACCGTGGGTGTCCAGCGCTACCTAAGTCAAAGTCAGGGATGGAGAATCAGGCTTGTTTTCCAATCACCACGCCTTGTGTTTCCTTTTCTTGCCTTATTGCGTAGGTGAGGTCCTCTAGCCAGAGATGGGAGCACGTGGGGCCGGTGGGGCTCCAGCTGCCTGTCAGGACGAAGGCGGATGTCTTCACTCCTCTCAAACGAATTCCTTCCTCAATTGGTCCGGAATGTGATTTTCTCTCTCCGTTTGTTCGGAAGTTGGGAAGGCAATGTCATTCACAAGCCTCCTAATCTCCCATTTTATAGACGAGGAGCTCTGAGCTAATTTGCTCAAGGTCTTATCTTTATTAGGTGGCCAAGTTCCCATGTCAATCCCAGACACTTTGACTCCAAAGCCCATCATGCTAACCACGCTGCTATAAAACCTCAATCAAGCATATGTTTTTCTTTAATGACTATTCAGTCATTCTTTTTTTATTAGTTGGGCTTTAATACATGTAACATCGCATGCCATATTTCAATCAAGTCGAATTGTACAATGCTACCAGTTTCCAAACCTTTTTCTAAGTGGACTCCTTGACATCGTCTCCCGTTTATCCCACTACCATCACTGTACCCCCCTTCCCCACCAAACCCCTTATTCTACTTGCTGTCCCAATAGGTCCGTCAATCCTGGGCTTCATATACTGACAACCGGAAAAGCATATAGCAAAGTTGCAGGAGGGTGACCTCCACTGACATGACACCTCTGAGATACACTTTACTATGAACGAACAAAAACAGAAGAAAACAGTACAGACCGAAAATGCAGCAACATTTTGGAAGCCAGATCAAGTCCAGCCTGTATCATAGGGGGGAATCTACTGACAAAGTTTTAACTTTGTTGCCTTTGATCTTCTATACTCCTTTCTCCCAAGCACTCTGTTTAGTGACCACTTCCCTCCCACCCCTCGATTTTAGAGGGGGGAGTTCTCCGGAGACTTATTTCCTAGATAGTTCCACCCATGAATCCTAGGCTCCGCTGTCACCCATCGCCATCTGGACACCGGGCCCCTACAAGTTAGGCTGTGCTACTGGTCCCGCCTTTGACTTTGGATTATACGGATTCCAGTCCTTCAGTCACTGATGATGGTGTGCTTCTTCCATGGGGACTTAGTTGACATTGCACTTGGACGGCCGCTTGTTCAGAGCCGTTAAGACCCCAGATGCTATTTTAGCTGGTAGCCGGGTACCATCTAGATCCTTCGCCACATTTTGCAACAGCAAACGTTTTAAAGGAAGGCAATTGCATAGCATCACCTGGTGCAAGATCAGGAACATACTCGGTGGGATTAAAATACCCAAAGCAACCAAGCCCCCTGGCATCAGGTGGGTCTGGAATCCTGGCTGGAGTTCGGAGGCTGTCCATCTTTACAGGAGCCGACAGCCCCATCTTTCTCCCTCGGAGCAAGCAGCTGGTGGGTTAGCAGCTACATGGTCAACAGCCCCTCCTCCCAAGTAGGTTCACCCCTTATCTCTAACTTCTAATTATCTTTGCCCCCCACCCCAAAGCATCCCACTAGTGTGTAAGTTCTGCCCCACACTTTCTCCCAAGCTGGTGGAATCCCCAGGCCATCCTCAGGCCCTGGCCCTGCCTCTGTGCCCTGGGACTCTAGACAGAGCCCAGCCACAGTGCGGGCACATAGCAGGGCCTCCACGGGTATTCGCCAAGTGAATCCATTCCGTGGCAATCCCCTGACATAGCTGAGTGGTCTCAGCAGCCCATCAGCTCAGCTTGTCCCTTGTGGGGGCCTGGTTTGGGCCGGGAGATGAGAATTCGGTCGAAGGAACTTCTGGGTTGCATGTGTGTGAACCTGCACACAGACACACACACATACACACACACACACACACACACACACACACACTTCATCTGCCCTTCACTACATAAGGAGAAGGAATCCTGGTGGCCTAGTGGGCTTTGCACTGAGCTACTTACCACAGGGTCTCTAGTTTGACCCCACCAGCCTCCCTGCTTGAGATAGATGAGGCTGTCTACTCCCACAAAGATTTAAAGTCTCAGAATCCCGAAGGGGCAGCTCCACCCTGTCATTCAGAGTCACTCAGAGTTGGAATCCATGCAATGGCGGGGCGTGAGTGAGACCCACGTGAGACCGTGGCCTTTTTCAATTTGGAGAGCCGGGGCTGTGCACCAAAAGGTCGAAGGGTTGAGTCCATCCAACAGAGCCTTGACAGAATGTCCACCAAACCAGCCATCGACGCGTCTGTGCGTAATGCTGCCCTGGTGGCCTCACATGGCAGGTGCTGCTAAGGTGTACCTGTCTACCTAGGGCTACTGCTCCCTTTAGAGACCTGCCTGTGGTTTGCCTGAAAATTGAGCCAGGGGGCTGGGTTCATGTCCAGACCTGAAGGGTGAGACAAAGGGCCGTAGATCCCAGGGTTCTACCAGTCTCTATCTGACAAGTTAAGCCTGGTCTTTAAAAAAATGGCCTTGATTTTGTGTTCTGTTCCCCCTTTCCCTCCCCCTCCAGCGCCAGGACGTTCTCTTAAGCTTGGAAGGGCAAGGAAAGAAGGAGATGGAAATCGCTGGGAGGGAGCGGGCAGAGCGCTGGCACAGGGTGGGGATGGCGGACAATGCCATGAACCCAGATGTGTAAGGATCGTTGAATGGAAAACAGATCTGTTCTGTGAATCTTCACTGCATGCCCCACGTGACATCCCACAACTCTTGAGTCGATGCTGACTCTAAGTGATGTTATAGGACAGAGGAGAACTCCCCTTGCGGGTTTCTGAGATGGTGGCTCTTTAAAGAAGTAGGAAGCCTCACCTTTCTCCCGATGAGTGGCTGGTGGTCTCGAACTGCTGACCTTGTGGGTCGCAGTCCCATGTGTAACTGCTACGCCACCACAATAGGAAGTTCAACAGAGAAGGAAAGATCACCCCGGGAACCCAGTTCGACTCTGGCACATGTGGGGTGCCCAGGGGGAACCCAGTTCGACTCTGGCACACCTGGAGTCCCCAGGAAGGGAAGCTGGCTCCGGGGGAACTGGTTTGCTTTCTGAGAACAGGAGTTCCGGACCCTTGCCCGATGCCAGCTGGACCCAGCACCCCATCCCTTGTGGGTCAGGAGCCTTCGTGCCCCCTGCAGGTGTGTGTGTTCACTCTCAGAGGGTGCTGTACCCGAGCTGGTGGCAGCAGGAGGTGGGGAAGCCTGCAGGGAGCCGAGACCCTATTCCCTGGCTCAGGCAGCCTCAAGCCCTCTGGTTTTTTGATTCCATGCAAACAGGTGACTGGGCTCACTTTCCTGAAAAACATGGTTCTTTTTAATTTAAAGAGAACATGTAACACATCTTCAAAGAGAGCGAAGCAACGCAAAGACACAGACACCTCATCCGAAGGAGGGAGACCCAGCGACGTGAGGCTAAAATGACATCTCTCCTGGCAATGTGAAAAGTGTTTGGATGGGCTGGGCCCGGGTCTCTGGATGTGAGGACCAAGTTCAGAGTCACACCGTGGGCCTCCTGTGCCCCCAAAGCCAAGCCTCCTTGACTCCGATCTTGAAAATCAGATGTCCCCTCCCCTGGGGCACCTGACACCCTGCCCAGCAAGAGAGCAGAGAGCGTTGGGGAGCGGCACAGGGTTGGGGACACCAGCAGTGGCCCCCAAACCTGGCTGGCTTGAGCGCCCCCAGTGGACCATTTCCTGCTAACCCAGCTGTTTCTTAGTGGCAACAACGCTGCTTGTGGGTCCAGGTCAGCCGGGGACAACCTGGGTCTGAGAGGCATTGGCCTGTTCAGGGACTTCCAGGGACTTGGCTCCAAGAGCCTTTCCCCACGACACCCACCCGTGCTGGGCCGGCCGGCCGCTGTGCAGCCTGGAGCTGCCCGGCTTAAAGTCTTTGCCGAGGGAAGAACATGGTTTTGAAGCAAACGACAGCAGCCTCAAAAGCCCATCCTGTCTGGACTGAACATTTTCTCTTGCTTGTTCAACACCATCATTCACATTCCTGGGCCGGCAGGCAGCCAAGATATTTATAGCGCGCGCCTCTGGCACTTCATCTCGCCTAATTGGGGCGGCCTGACACGGCCCCCATCTGTCATGGTGAGTGGGCCTTTCACCAGCCTCTGCTCGTCGGCCCGGCAGGCCTGGCGGGCTCTCGGCCGGGCCCGAGTTCCCAGGCCAGAGTCCCGGAGGAGGCTGACCCACCCTGCCGACTCCCCCGGGTCCCTTGCCAGGCACACCAGGGGAGCCCCCAAGAGCGAGTGTCTGACTCGGGCCATCTGGACCGTCAAGTCCAAGGGTGGCTGAGGATCTTTGACACCCTCTGCCCAGACATTCCCAGGCTGTTCTGTTGCCCTTGGGCTCCCTACCTCCCCTCCTTCCATCCTTCTCACCACGCCCTGACCTAGAAGCCTCCTGATGGAGGCTCGCTCCCTGTCCTGCCCTGGAAGGTCCGCTGTGGTCTCAGCCACCCTCTGCACCTCGGTGTCCCCTGCCTCCTTCTTTGCTCTCCGCTCCCATCTCCTCCAGCTTACCACCTGTCTCCCAAGGAAGTCAGACTCACACACCTGCGCAGTACTGTTCCCTCGACCCGGAACACACACTTCCCACGGCCGCCCGGCCCGTTCAACCACTGCTCATCCTTTGGGGCTCATTCCTGAAGCCTCCTGGTCCCTTCCTCTCATCACCACCTCCGGCACGTGAGGGTCCCTACCTCGCACCCCCGAGAGGAAGCCCTGGGTTCCCTCGGTGGGTGTTCTTGTCTGGTTGCCCCCGGGGACTGTGGACTGTCCAGGGCCATCTTTGTGCTCCCTGGCATTTATGGGACAAGCAGCACTGCTGACCATCCGGGGACCCCCCTGCCTCTGCCCCTGAACCTCCCCTGGGCCCAAGGAACACAGACTCCCTGTTTTGACAGCGGTGTGGTAAGGGTGCTGAGTTATCGCTGAGCGGGTAGGTTTTTCGTTTGTTTTTGTTTTCTTCCTTCCTCGTTGTTGTTGTTGTTGTTAGGGTTCATCCAGTCGGTTCCCAATCCACAGCAACCTTGCGCACCACAGAATGAAACACTGCCCGGTCCTGCGCCGTCCTCACAGCGGCTCCTGTGCCCGAGCCCGTTGTTACAGCCACCATGTCCATCCATCTCCTTGAGGGCCTTCCTCTTTGTCGCCACCCCTCTACGTCACCAAGCACGATGTCCATCTCCAGGGACTGGCCTCTCCTGACCACACGTCCAAAGTAGGTAAGACCAAGTCTCGCCACCCTTGCCTCGACCTCGAAGGAGCGCGCTGATCAGACTCCTTCCAAGACAGACGGGGGATTGCCCTTTTAGCGGCCCATGGGATCTCCAATATTCGTCACCTGGACGGCCATTCAAATGCTTCCTTTTGTTCTTTGGTCTTCCCGTGGTAGGTACACCATCTGGTGTCAAGTTGAGGATTAAGAGTGTAGGGGTGGAGTCTAGCCTGTCAATCAGGAGATAACCAATGAGGCCTCTGTGTGGGTGTGGCCTTCTCTTGAGGATTCTGGGAACTCCTAGATTTCCTCCTTGGAGGCCGGAGACACTCTGCCTCTCAACTCACTCCCTGAGAGACTCTCCACTGACAGGACACATGGGGCTATGCTGATGGCAGTGAGAACTCTGGACCCGGAGGAGCCCCAGGTGCTGGAGACCTCTGCCAGCACTGAGATGCCTCCACTACCACAGGATCCACAAGACTTCCCACTGGCCTGTGATCTTCCTGCATTCGGCGTCATTGCATGTGTTGCGTGAGTCTGAAGAGGACTGTACAGATTGGAATTGGACATAGGGGCTAATATCAGACCTATGGACTTGATCTGAACTGGGAAGGGATGTTTTCTTCTAGAAAGCTCTTCTTAGACATACATGAGTGTCTATGAATTTGTTCTCCAGTCTACCCAGACTAACACACTTCTTTATACCATGTCCCACTTTCACCTGCTGAAGGGATGTTTTCTTCTAGAAAGCTCTTCTTAGACATACATGAGTGTCTATGAATTTGTTCTCTAGTCTACCCAGACTAACACACTTCTTTATACCATGTCCCACTTTCACCTGCTGAAGAGATGATTTAAACTACCACAGCTTGTAGTCTCTGTACTTGTCAACACTCTGAAGAGTCTCGTGCAGCAGAGTTGCCCAATGCCACGCGTCACTTGATCCCTCGACTGCTGTTTCCATGAGGATCCATTGTGGATCCGCAGGAGATGCAACCCCGGACAACTTGCATCTTTTCTCCGTTTATCACGATGCTCCGTTGTGAGGGTTTTGGCCTTTTGGGCCCATTGAGTTGTCGTCCGTACTGAAGACTGAAATCCTTTCTCTTCCTAGCCAGTGTTTCAAGTCCTCCTCCCTTTCAGCAACCAATGCCGTGAAACCTGCGTGTCGCAGGTTGTTGTCAGCCTTCCGACCATCCTGTGCCGCTTTCTTCTTCATAAGGTCCGGCTTCTCTGATGATTTGTCCAGGGCACGGATTGCGTACGCATGGTGAGGGGATGCCGCCCTGACGCACACCTTTCCTGATCGCAACCCACGCGCCACGCCCTTGCTCTGCTGGCTCACTGCCTCTTGATCCAGGTACAGGTTCCGCAGGGGCGCCGTGAAGTGCTGTGGCGCCACCCTTCTTCCCAAGGCCAGCTCTCGTTTGTTATGGCCACACGGTTGCACACCTTTGCAGAGCCCATAAAACCTTCCTGAATGGCCCCTCAAGCAACGGCGCACCTCGCCATTGGTGAGATCCGGATTCCGCGAGAGGCAGCCATGGAGCTGAGGACAGCGCACTGCTGTGACAGCACAGGGACACCTGGCCCGGCCGCATCCTGACCTTGAGCTGCTAGGTGACGGGACCCTCGCTCCGCTCAGCCCCCGCTTCTGCTCCTGCCAGACGTGAGAACCTGATCCTACCTAGCTCACAGGGGCATTGAGCTGATTGCATCTCATGCGCATGAAAAACTGGAAGCACTCCATAGATGGTTCTTGCCGGCTTCCATTGAGCCGGCTTTGACTCATGATGACCAAGAAGACCTTGTTCAGTCCTGAGGCCATGCTCACGCGCGTTGGCATGTTTGTGTTGGTCCATTTCACGGAGAGCTTTTCCCGATTCACCCAACACAGGGGCCTTTCCCAACGGGCTAGTCTCACATTCCAGTGGAAGTGAGCAGAAGCCTTATCATCCTCGCTTCTGGTTGTGTGATTGGTCTGTTCTGCTGGAAGTCAGCATCCTTCAGCCGCGATCATGTGGTCCCTTACAGTCTTCTTCCTCCTGCCCTTGAAAGTTGCTCATGCCATCAGCAGGTGTGTGAGTGGCTACCGGGAGCTCAGTACTGACCAAGCCAAGTCTGGTCCTTGTCCTCACGAACCCTACAGTCAGGGAGCAGAGAGAATGGAAACCTAACGATGTCTTCAGGGTGCTGAGGGAGCTCTCCTCTGGGGTGGCCAAGAGCTTGAAGGCCAAGAAGGGGTGGGTAAGGAGGAACCGGACGGAAGGGCTTCCAGGCAGAGGGAAGAGCACATGCAAAGAAACGTCTTGAATCTGCGAGAAGGAAGGAGTGCAAGGAGTGTGGAAGGCGGTGACGTGGGGCCACATCATCCAAGGTTTTGTGGCCATTGTGAGGGTGTGGCTTTCATTGGGAATGCAAACTTCGGCAGAAGGAGGAGAAGCACAGCATCTGTCAGCTTGTCAGGCAGTCACCACGGAGCGTGAGTGTGACTCCGGAGCTAGGCCACACGTATTTCAAATCCCAATGGGAGTCACACCTCGTGGACAGGTTTCAGAGATGATTCAGATGAAGACAGATCGGCAATCTACAGTTAAAACATTGGCCAACGGAAAACTCGTTTTTATTTTTTTAACATGCAATGTGTGAGAGATTTTATTGTCAGCTATGGCTTACTGATTTTATTTAACCTTTTTAAAAAAAACAGTTTTATGGGATCTTTATCCACATAGCATATAATTCAAGAGTTCAAATCTCCTCAAGCAGAGTTGTACGATCATGACCACCATCAATTTTAGAACATTTTCTTCTTCCTTGTACTCACTGTTATTTGTGTAATTATTACAGTGTTAGTCCAGGTAGACTAGAGAAGCAAATTCATGGACATTCATATGAGAAAGAGCTTTATATACAAGAGCAATTTAATATTGAGAAAACATCCCAGCCCGGTCCAGGTCAAGTCCATAAGCCTGATATTAGTCCATATGTCCAATACCAATCTATAGATTAATTCCTCTTCAGACGCATGCAGCACATGCAAAATGCCAAATGCAGGAAGATGACAGGCCAGTGGGTGGAAAGTCTTGTGGATCCAGCAGCTGTAGCTCAGCGCTGGCAGGGTCTCCACGTGGCTCCTCAGCTCAGGGCACTAGCACAGCTCCATGTGTCTTGTCAGCTACAACGTCTTCCAGGGACTGAGCTCGTGTTCTGTCTCCAGTGAGTTATTTATCTCCTCAGAGCCTCTAAGTGAGGTCATCAGGCTACAACCTGATTGTCAGGCTAAACACCACCCCTTCACTCTTAATCCTCTCAAATTGACAACAGATTATATAACGACCACAATTACTACTATTATTTTAATTACGGCAAAAACACACACCACAAAACACTCCCAATCTGCATGTTAGCTTCTTCTTTTCTGTTCTGAGTAGTTTTCTTGATAAAAAATCCACGTATCATATACTTCCACAGTTCAGTCGCTTTAAAAGGGAATCGTGCAGACCTTGAGGACGATGACCCCAAACAGAGCAGCCAGTCCACAGAGAGGACCACATGGCCAGCCCCACTATGAGACGTGATGCCCCTCACTGAACAAATTAAATGCCTCCAACAGAAATAAGTCTACTGG
>NW_022103901.1:13484479-13492041 GCF_000313985.2 Echinops telfairi | reverse complement strand
CCCTTCAATTAATCCCACATGTATTCGTTGACCAGGTTGGCACAATAAACCTACCTATCACGTAGAGGCTCAGCGAGGGCCTCGGTGAGATGGATTGGTACGGGAGCCCGGGATTGGACTTGAACATGCCAGGTTGACTGAAGACTGAGCAACGCGCTGTGCCACGGGACACAGAAGTCACCGTGAGCTACCACTGACTCCGGACGGCCGTCTGTCTCTCGAAGCCGGGAACGATGTGGTCCAATGGACATGTTAAGCCACTCGCTCTGGCTGCGGCAAGGGGTGTGGCTGGAAGGCAGAGGGGCGTCTGGGAGGAGGCCGCTGCAGCGATCCAGAGCCGGGAGAAAGTGAATTAGGGGTTTATTTTGGAGGTCGACCCAACCCGTCTTGGCAGTGGGTTGGAGGTGGGTGGTGAGGCGAGGGCGTCTCCAAGGATGCCTCCCAGTTTTCTGGCCGCAGCGACTGGGCGGCCGGTGGTGCTATTTCCTGAGCTGGGGAAGACACAGGGAGGAGCAGGTTGGGGAGGAAACGGAGGGTTTACTTTTGGACGATCCTGCCTGGGCCGTTGCTGCCAGAGCTCTGGGGGCCTCGGAACGGCAGGGAGACCCGGAGGAGGGGTGTCTCCTGTCCAGAGCAGCCCCACCCACGCGTGGCCCCGCTAGGTGTTTCCGAACGTCCAACATGCCTCGTGCAGCCTTTATTCTCCCCGAGCCACGGCCCCGGCCAGGGAAGCAGCCACCCTTTCTACTCTTTTAAGTAGGAGACGTGCTTATGCGTCCCAGCCTCTTCAGTCTGTGGACACCTCACCCACCGTGTCTTCCAGACCCCGGGGCCTGTTCCTCGCCCCTGTTCCTGGAGCCCAGCCACGCCACACCCTTTCTGCAGAATTCTCTAGGAGGACTTCAGTTCCATCTCTTCCCTCGCAGCTTCTGATTTTGAGTGGAGTGGCCTTGGGCAAGCTGTCCGTTTCCATGAGCTGGGGGGGTGAGCACCCCCAGTCCCTCTCATAAGGGACCACACAGAGCCTGCAGGGCCATCGCCCCAAGGCTGTGGCATTTCGTCTGCATGACATGATAGCTTGCACCCCCTCCCGAGCCCTCTGTCACGGCCTGATCCCTCAAGCCGGATAGCCCTCTGGGCCCTCTCCTCTCCTGTTGTCTTCTTTCTTCTCTGGGGCAGCCCAGCAAAGCGCTGCTGGTGGGGATTCCAGGCAGGGTCATCCCTGGGGAGGGAGGGGGCATTGAGTCACCCCAGTTGGCATGGGGCAGTCCCTGGGGGGCCCGCAGGCAGGGCTGGCCACGTCTGGTGATTGGGGTGGGAGCTAGCAGGGGCCTGGGGAGGGTGGGGACAATGGGTCCTTGTCTTTGCTGGGCTTTTCTGCTTCCAAGAGGCTACAGCCCCTAGACAAACATGACCTCATCCCCACTTAAGGCCCTGGGACAGTCACCCTTCTGATTGCAAAGGCGGGGGAATCAAGAGATGACCAGGAGGCGCTGGCCCGGGGGACCCAGCCTGAATGTCACCCCATCGGCTCCCAGGTCCAGGGGTGGCGTCTGAAAGAGGTTCCTCCAGGCAGGGAAGCTCTTGAGCGCTGTCAGCTCCTGCATCAGGTAAGCTATACTTCGATCTCAGCTCTGCCACTCAGAGCTGTGTGGCCCTAAGCAACTTAATCCCTTTCTCTGGGCCTTGGTGCCCAGACCTGTAACTGGTGGTTCTTTCACCGCAGGGTGGTGGCCTTCTGGAGCCCTTTGGCTCAAGACAGGGCCTCAGAGAGGGCTGATTAGGGTGCACGTCACCCCCTCCCCACCCGAGGGGGTGGGGTGCTAACATCCAGTAACTGTCCAGCTGAGCCCCCAACTCCAGGATATGTAGTGGGGAGACAAGGTGGAGGTTGGGCCTGGCCCTCTGGCCCCGCCAGGACCCCACATGCTCCGCTGCAGCAGCCCCCACTTTCTGTGCCGGGACCCTTCCCTCCCCAGAAAACCAAACCAGACTCCATCCTCGAGTCCCTGCTGTGACCTGTAGGACAGGGTAGAAGGGCCCCCTGTGGGTTTCGAGACTAACTCTCTATGGGCGTAGGTAGGAAGCCTCGTCTTTCTCCCGCAGAGCCGCTGCTGGTTTCAAACTGCTGACCTTGCGGTGAGCCTCCCAAAGTGCTCCCCACCTTTCCTCCAGGGCTGCCGTCTTTCCCCATGCTCTCCCAGAAGGTCTTGCCTGGGCAGCCTAGGCCCCACTCCATCCCCGCCTGGGGAACCCTTGCACCCCACAGTGGAGGGGTGGCCACCTGAGGCACTCCAGGTGCGAGCTGCTCAGGTGAGGGGGCTCCCAGCTTCCCTGAGCCTCCGCTCTGAGGAGAGGCTAGTAGTGTTCCTTCCTGGGGGCTGTGCGAGTTACCGGGGCAGCCAGCACACAAAGGTGCTCCTGGAATGAGGGTGATGTCGTGTGTGAGTGGTAAAAAAACCGAAACCGGCCTCACTGCCATCCCTAGGTAGAATTTGCCCCTGCGGGTTTCTGCGAGTTGGGATCAAATTGAGGATGCCACATGTACAGGACAGACCTGTCCTGTAGGGCTTTTGAGGCTGAGAATGTTTGGAAGCATAGCTCTAGGCTGGCCTCCGAGGGCCTCTGGGTGGGCTTCAAACCACCGAAGTTGCTGTCAGCACTGCTCCACCTGGGGAAGCCAGAAAAAGGGCCGGTTTATGATGAAGATACTAACCCTGATCACAGGTTGGTGAGAGGAAGTCTCCAACTGTCAGGCCCAGAGAGGAACTCTTCTCGGCCCAGGCCACACAGCGCCTGGCAGGGCCGAGGCAGCCTGGACCCAGTCAGGCCCCAGCGAGGGTCTCTCAGGCCAGGCCCTCCGGCAGTTGCTCCTTGGCTGTCCTGGTGGGCGCTTGGCCCAGAGAGCCACGTGAAGGTAGTGGGGCGTGGGGTGTGGTTCCCTGGAGGCCGCCCAGGCCTGGCCTTGCCTTTGGCCCTGGGTTCCGCCGGCCGGGCATGACCAGTGAGATAAACAAGGAGTCAGTAGGGAGCAAATGAATGAACTAACTGGGAAGATATGAGCGGCGGCCCCACCCGCCTGCCTGCCAAGGAGGGCTTCAGAAGAGGCCCAGAGCTCTCCCAGCTGTAGCCCGTGCCAGGTACTGCAGGAGCCTGGCCCAGGCCAAGCCCTGCCCGCTCCCTGGGCTCAGGGCGCCTGGGCCCTCTCTCTGAGTCCCACCCTCCTCAGTCCCCCTC
This sequence comes from Echinops telfairi, assembly GCF_000313985.2. Lineage (NCBI taxonomy): Eukaryota > Metazoa > Chordata > Mammalia > Afrosoricida > Tenrecidae > Echinops > Echinops telfairi. The sequence goes on along the minus strand of NW_022103901.1, from coordinate 13,488,804 downwards.
ACCCATGGTGAGATGGGCTCCTTTTCAATCTTGCCCCAGAGGCCTGAGGGTGGGGATGTGTGCTCCTTCCCATATGCAAACTCGAGCAGGCCTGGGATGACTGGTGAGGGGTGGGACATGGGGTGGGGTGGGGGGTGAGAAGGGGAGTGTGCTACCCTGGCTTCCCTGGGCCTGGGGTCTGACCCAGCTTGTCGGCCCATGTCCCCAGGTCGCCCGCTACTCTGGGAAGAAACAAACGGCTTTCCCAGCACACACACTCCCACCCCCACCACATACATACTCCCACCTCCGGGCCCGTCCCAGACCCTGGGGCCCTCCCTGCAGAGCCCCATGCTCTGGAGGGCGTCTCTGGGCAGGGCCAGAAGCTGGCACTGTGAAGGGCCTGGAGACCAACTTGCTGGCTCTGAGCCCCCAGCTCCCTGGGCTGAGGCCTGGACAGAGAATGAGTGTTGCTGTCAGGGGCCCGCCCGGTGCTCAGGTGAAGCAGGGTCCCTGCCCTTCCCTGGCCTTGGGAGAAGGGGTTGTGGCCAGGAGCCCACTTGGGACCCAAGTGCCCGCCGGTGTCTGAGCCAGGAGTCTGGGCCTCGGGAGCCCTCTGTGAACAGCCTCCGTGGCCCCAAGCCCTGACCAGGCTATGGGGTTGCCCCCCTCTCCCTCAACTTCTTTGCAACCAACTCAGCCGAAGCCCCACAGCTGCTCTCTGTAAGAGACCCCCCAGGGCCTCTCCACACTCAGCTCCTGCTGGGGTTGGGGTCCTTCTCTGACCCCCTTTTCCCTCCCCCAACTGCCACAGCCCTACCTGTGCATAAGGAAAGGCCACCTACCCTCTGTCTCCCCTTCTCTTAGCCACACTTCTCTGGGTCTCCCCAAATCTTCTCCCCGAGCTTGTTTGGAGAAGTGGGGATCGAAAGGCTTACGGAGTTCTCTGACACAGCTCGCTGTGAGGAGCTAGCTACCCCTTGGCCTGTAGAGTTTCCTCCCATTTCTTTGAGGGACCTTCTAGAATGTTCCAGGAGGTAGAACCTGCTTCCTCCCGTTTTATAGCGGTTACTGCTCCTATGTTAGGAGTCCCAAGAACAAAACAGTCCTTGGCCCAATGAGCAACCCGGCATGGGAAGGGAACGTGCCTGAGGATCCTGGGAGCTGGACCTTGTCGAGGATTGAGACTCCGGGTGGAGGCAGGGTCCAGCGTGGACCCCTAGGCTGAGGCCTGGCTGGTGTGCTCCCCTGACTCCGTCTTGCTTCAGATCCTGCAGGGAGGTGTTCTTCTTCCGGGGAAGCCCAACCCACTGCCATGGCCTCATCTACCTTCTGAGGGGTGGCTGGTGGGCTTGAACCACTGGCCGCGCCATTAGCAGTCTAACACTTAGCCCACTGACCCACCCAGGCTCCTGTAAGCAGCCAGGTTGAAGTCCTCCCTCTCTCTGGCTGCCACTTGATAGCTGTGTGACCTCTAACAAGGTCCTGAACCTCTCTGTGCTTCCACTCTCCCCCAGGTAACCCATGCCCACCCAACAGGGCTGTACGTGCAAACAGGAAAAACACTATCGATCGTGCCTGGCACCTAGTATGTGCTCACTGCTGGTCTCACTACCCTTGGGTGGGGTCGGGTGGGAGCCGGGAGGGTCTTGGAGACCCTGAGGTTGGGAGTCTCTAGCTCAGGGGATTCTTCCAAGTCAGAGGTCAGAGGTCAGGTTGGAGGGGGCACCTGGCTACTGAATGGGGGACCCAGATTGGGGAAGCTCAGTAGGTCTGGGTTGGGCTCCTAGACTCTGCACTGTAACTGGTGTCCCCAGAGCAGGTAGTCACCGGCCATTTCTTGGAGAAACACTGCTCCCTGTCTTCCTCCCTTTGCCGATTCCTTCCCTTACTTCTAGAATGATCTGAGTCTATCTGTTGAGGCTCAGCCAACCCATGATTCCAAGACGTCCCACCCTTCCAGCAGAATTTCTGCCACCCTCACTACGGGCATCTCTCCTCTGATTGCCACGAACCATCTCTTTGTCCAGCCCACACGACCTGTCTGTGCACCAGCCTCTCTCTGGATGGCGAATCCATCAGCCTTTTATACCCAGCTAGCAGGTCAGGTCAACCAACATTTCCACCACATCATAGAAACCTGTCTTGGACCAGAATCTCCAAATGGGAAGCTATTGTTTCTCAACAGCCTCCATCAGAGGCACTTCCGAAGGCAGCGTTTCCATCTTCCTTCCAGCCTTTCCCTGAAGAGCTGTGTCCTCTCACTGATGCCACGTCAAAATGGCAGCGTTGGCATCCACGTCAAAATGGCAGCGTTGGCATCCTCCAGGGACTCGGCCTGTGTTTCTTTTCACATATCGTTGAGTGGGGGAAGGGGGTGTCAAAAAGAGATCAGGGCTGTTGGCTGGATGGCGTGAGATTTCCCAGTGACGGTCTTATAGACCCGCCCTTGCCACCCTGCAAGAATGAGCAGCTGCCTGGTCATGATGGGAGAGAAACAGTACGCGTTCTTGGTGCAAATTGCTTGGCCTTTGCCTCACCAGTGTAATTTCTCACTTTCTTAAATATCCTCACAATAAGCGCCTGGAATCATTCTGTGTCCTCTAAGGAAATCTATCATGATGACCTCTTGGGGATACCCAAACCCAAGTGGCCAGAAGCTTCTGAATGAACCTCTCTGCTTTGAAGCCAACTGACCCAGCAGATCTCCTTGGGAGCCACTGTCTGGACGGCCCCTTGCTCTCTGGGTTGTATCGGTCAATCCAAACCTAGGTGGCAACTGGTTGCTTGAAATCCCTTACAGACTGATGGGAGGGACAGCTGATCGCTACCTGGTGCAGCCGGCGCCCATCGAACCAGACGCTGGAGAAAACATGATGCTCACTTAAAACGGAAATTGCTGAGCCGGGGAGGAGCGTCCGGCGTTAGTGGCTCTCACACCATGGCCGCTCTATGGACTTCTTCTTCCTGGACTTCAGCCACTGTTTCTTTGCTCCTCGAGGTTGATGGTCTTTTCTCTCAAGGCCCATCTCTGAGCTCTTTCTGACCTCCCTTAAAACATCGGATCAAAACCAAAACCAGAAACCCCTCAAAACCCATCTGATCCAAATGTGTTCGATATTCAGGAATTGATGTACGGGCTGTAAGAGCCTCCCTAAATCCATTTATGATTTATTATAAAAGGACCCCAAACATCTGATCCAACCGAAAACGGGCGTTTTCTGTGGGTCAGCATCTCCATAAACTTGCTGCGAAGCTTCCATGACTGGGGAAGATGGCCACTTGAGTTTTGTTAAAAATTCTGTATTAGTCCTGATCTCAAAGTCTCTCCCTGCCCCTCCCCCGCCCTGACCCATGGCACACAAAGTGTCTCCTTTTTTTGAAGGTACGTAACAGTAACGAGGCTTTGACCAGTGCCAGACCGAGCGAGCCTGTTTGCAGCCATCCACGGAACCAAGAGACATGCACAAAGATGTCGTGTTTGGCCTGCACATGTATGAACAGGGACCCTGGTAGGAAAACCTTTGGACTCACCTTCCAACATCTCTACCTGACCTTGTAGACCAATTCTAGTGTCACCCCAGCTAATATGTGTCTCTATATACATATATACATATAACAAAAGGTATTATTTTATCTAGCTTCACTACAGTTTACTCCAACTCAAACTTTCCACCTTTAAATCCATTCTGACCCACAGCAACCCTACAAGACAGAGTAGAACTGTCCCGGTGGGTTTCTGAGTGGAAAGCCTCCTCTTTCTTTCACAGAGCGGCTGATGGTTTCGAACTGCTGGCCACAACACGTAACCCACTTTTAGTGACACCCACCAAATCGCACAGCCATCTCTATTGTCCGTTCCCTCAAATTCTCACCAACCCAAGCAGAAACGCAACAGTCTTTAAGCAGTGGCACCACCCCCCTCACCCCTTCTTGCTCCCCAGCCCCTGGCCACCTGGAATCTGCTCTTGTGTCTGGTGCGGCTGTTTCACATGAGCAAGAGGATACAGTATCTGTTCTCCTGTACCTACCTGACTCACTGGAGGAGACGTTCTTGATCACTTGGGTGGTGCAAATGGGTCACACACTCGGCTGCTACCTGGAAGGTCGGGGGTTCAAAGCCACACCGGGAGACCCCCTGGAAGAAAGCCCTGGTGATCTACTTCCGAAATGTCAGCCCCCAGCAGCCATGCGGAGGCCAGCACCACGCTGACCCACACGGGTCACCGTGAGCTGATTTACCCGCTTTGGCGATGGTGGTGGAGGTGTGTTGGTTTTCCTGATCACGGTCCTGTCCACACTTCCCTGGGGTCCAGACGGAACTTCAGAAGCGTTCGTCGCTCTGT
>NW_022103901.1:13482844-13483984 GCF_000313985.2 Echinops telfairi | reverse complement strand
GCTCCCAAACACGTGCAGAAATACAGACAGAACACCTAAGAGCTACAGGCCCCCCCACCCCCGCCATGGGTCAGGAGTTACTCCAAGGCAGGCTCTGGGCAATGAGCACCCCATGCCCCTGGGCACAGTAGGAGGTGGGGTCTGCTATCTTGAGTGGGGCTAGCTGGGGGTGGTGGGGGTGGACAGATGTCAAAGGTCCACATTTGCAGAAATACCGCTGAGTCCTAGGCTCCCCGCTGTTCTGGCCCTGGTGGCCTTGCTGACCAGCCCCCAACGCACCCCCACCCCCACCCCATAGCTGCCAAGGCCCCAGACGGAGCCTCAGTGTGAAGAAAAACCAAAGTCCTGAGATCAAGGGCTTGTTGAGAGGCGAGGCCCAGAGCCAGGAGCCTGGCCGTCTCCCCGGCGGGGATCCAGGCCCGGGGTCTGGGAGCCAGAGCCCAGGCCGCACGTGGCGCCCACGGCAGACCGGGCGGTGCCTCCGGGGCCGTCCATCTGCCTCGGAGCTGGAGCTGACTGCCGGAGTGCCGCAGACAGACGTGGGAGGCGCCCCGAGGAGGCCAGCGTGGTCTTGATCGGAGAGCGATGAGGTGACCCTTGACTCCTTGCCAGCAAGCCACTTAGCGGCAGCCGCCGGTGCATGGAGACACCCAATCTGTCAGCAAGGACCGGGTGACGGGCCAGGGCCCAGTCACGGCCGCCAGGGGGCCACCGGAGGGGGGCCAGAGGCAGCTCAGGGCCCTGCTCCCAGGGCCGAGGGGCTGAGACACCATCCTGGGGGACCCCTAACCCCTTACTTGGTGGTGAGGCCAAGGTACTCAGAGTCACCTTTAACTAGACTGCCTCACCTTCTCTGTCCCCGACACCCCCGTCCCCCTGCCCATGAGCTAGGACAGATGGTGACTGGGGGGGGGACTTGAGGCCCCAGGAGCTGGTTGATCAGAGCTTCCAGGTGCTCAGCCCCAGACCTGCTGTGACCATTGATTAGCCAGGAGGGTCTTGGGCAAGTGCCCTCCCTTCTGAATGGCATTGTCCTTACACATGAAATGGGCACAAAATGACCTCTTTGAAAGTGACAGATGCACCCGGGGTGGGGGCTCCTCTCCCCCAATGTCTACTTTCCACCATCCTCTGGCCTGT
>NW_022103901.1:13468733-13481753 GCF_000313985.2 Echinops telfairi | reverse complement strand
CCTGCAATCCCTGAGATCGGTCTACCAGGAGATGCTTGGTGAGACGAGCAGGCTGAGCAGGTGGGAGAGGGAGCAGACACAATGTATACAGGTCTGCCAGAGGGTAGTGGTATACGTGCATCCGCCTTTGAGGAACGCGTGTGGTGAAGGGTGCAGGGGCAAAGTTATAAGGACGTCTTGGAGAGAACCAGAGACCTTGAAAGAATGAATCCCTTTGCCTGGGGAGGATCGGGGTGGGGGTGGGGGCGGGGGCCGGGGGGTGCTCAGGACTCTAGTCTCGGGGACACCAAGGTCCTGAACAGAGCGGGAGGGAAATGTGCAAAGGCACCCAACATCATAAAAGAAGCCGGGCTTACTGGTTGGATAGAGATCGGCGGGACCCTCAGGACTATGGGCCTAACTAACCCTCAGCCCTGGAATTGAACTCACCTCTGCTTTCGAGCAACCCGCCAGTTAAGATCTAAAGGGCAGTCTGGGGTTGAGGCTGAGAGGCCTGGGCACGAAGGAGGGATGGGACTAGGACACCCAGGAGGGAAGGGGGCCGTGGTGGAACCTGAGGGATAGCGCGGGCGCGTGGAATCCGAAGGTCTTGGAGATGCTTCGGGGGAAGGACGTGCTGCTCCGGACGTCTTCGCTAATGGACGTTAAGAAAAGGTTCCAGCACGAGGATGGAACACCCCAAATCAGCGTACCCCAAATCAGCATACATCCAGCAAGTTAGAGATTTTCCCCTAAAGGAAATGGAGGGTTGACAAAGCAGTTGAGGACCCGGTCAAGGACTGAGTGAAGATGCTTCTAGAATCATGAGAATCCAACACCCCCACCCACCCCCCTGCTCTGTGCAGTGATGGGGTTTCCATAGCATGGCTCCTGCAACTACTGTCATGACAACATCCTCCCAAAGGAGCTGAACCACGAAACAGATGGGACCGGTTGCTAATATCCATCATCAATTAGGGCCAGGGCACCCGTGTAAGAGTGAGACCCTGCCAAGCGTCAGGATGGATCTCGAGTTTGGCTTTGAGCCTGGAACTTCACTGTGGTGCCATCAGGGCTCTGTGTGTCCTTGGGTAGTCCATTCAAGTCTTTTGCCTTTTTATTTTTAAAGATCATTTTATTGGGGACGCTTACAGCAATGATCACAATCAATCGTATCAAGCTTATTTGCACATAGGCTGCCATCATCATTTTCTAAACATTTACTTTCTGCTGGAGCCCTTGGTATCAGCTTCTCCTTTTTCCCTCCCTCCCTTGCCTTCCCACATTTGACCCCTGATAACTTAGGAATTATTATTGTTTTCATGTCCTACAACGCCTGCTCACTCCCTCCACCCACCCATGTTTCTTTTGTTCGTTCCCCTCTTGTGGGGGTGGGAGATGGGTTATGCATTGATCATTGTGATTGGTTCCCCCTTCCTCTCTTTCTCTCCCCACCTTCCCTGCTGGTATCACTACTCCCAATTCTGTTCCTGAGGGGTTTATCTGACCTGGATTCTGTGCATCCTGAGCTCTTATCTGTACCAGTGTACATGCTCTGGTCTAGCCAGAACTGAAAGGCAGGACTCCGGTCATGATAGTGGGGGTTGAGGGAGCCTCAAAGAACCAGAGGAATATTGTGTGTGTTTCATTAGTGCTACACTGCACCCTGGTTGACTCATCCCTTCCTTGTGACCCTTCTGTGAGGGGATGTCCCATTGTCTACAGATGGGTTTGGGGTCTCTGCTCTGACCATCTTCATTCTCAACAATATGTTTTTTGTTTTGTTTTGAGTCTTCTGGTGCCTGTTACCTGGTTCTGTCAACACCCCGTGATCACACCGCCTGGTGTGTTTCTTCCACGTGGGCTTGTTTCTTCTCTGCTAAATGGCCGCTTGTTTAACTTCAAGCCATTAAGACCCCAGACTTGATAGCCAGGCACCATCGGTTTTCTTCACCTCATTTGCTTATGCACCCATTTTGTCTTCAATGATCCTTTCAGGAAGATGAGCACCACAGAATGCCAGGTTCTTAGAACAAAGTGTTCTTGCATTGAGGGAGGACCTGAGCAGAGGCCAAAGTCCGTCCACTTCCTCAATGTATTGCCATATAAATGTATGTACTTCGGCCAATATCTCTATTTTTATGAATGAATGCATGTACATATGCACACACCTATGTTTATACCTTTATCCATAGCTTTGCTTCCTAAGTCTCTCCTATTTTCCCTTTTACCTTCCTCTTGTCTCACCATCACGCTCACCCTTCTGCCTCTTAGTAATTCCTCTCAGCTAGATTGCTGTTGCCCCAACACTCCCAGGATCTCTATGTCCTCCTTGTGTTGCTTTTAATTCCCTAGTTGTTCCCTGTCCATATCATTCATTGTTTGCTCATCACTCCCTTCCCCCACCTCCTCCTCCCCTCAAAGTCCCTCTGGGGCCATCGGTCTGTTGCTTTCTCCTCCGGCTTGCTTATCTTATTTAGGGCTTGCCTATCTTATTTAGGTAGGCAAACCAACAATAACAGAGACGAAACAAAAAGAAAACAAAAGATCGAATAAAAAGAGAAAAAACCAAAACGCTGAAAAAGTATGCATAATTAGTCCAGGTCTGTCCGCTCACCTTTATGACTATTTCTGCACCGGTCCTGTGGGGTTACCTGCCCCTCCTAGTCTAACATCTATCTGGGGGCTCCTCAGAGGCTTTGTGGCGTTGCTCCCATTGCTGGTCTGTTATGTTCCCTTCTTGGTTCGCTCCACTGGGGGTGGTAGTGGAGGGGTCAGACCAGACACACTCCCTGCTGTGTGTCCCCAGTATTGTCCTCTGTCATGGTATGCTCCAGTGAGGGGACATCATGTCTTGAGCTATTGTCGGCCCTACAGTCCTCTCTGTGCCTTAGCAGCTCCGTGCAGGGATGTCGTCCTCAGGGCTTGGTGTGCCAGCATGGGGTCTAGTCCCTCACTCTCTCTTTGTCCTTGGTTGGCTTCCGTGTGGGTGTGGCAGGCCAGCCCCTCTCCCCAACCTGCAGGTTTAATGCTGCCCTACGTGGTACATACTTCTTGGGAGGGGTCAGTTTTTGACTATTTTTAAGAGGAGCTCTTTTCCTTTTGATTTTTAGGAATTCTTTAGATATTCTGGATATTAAAGATAGGGTTTTCTACTCCTCACATAGTTGCAGTTTCAGGATCTCACGGGGCCAGTTCTGTCCTGCTCCGGTCGATGCGGTCTGCATTGACTTGACGGCAGAGCATTCCTGTTTGTTTACGTGCAGCACAAGTACCTTCTCCTGTCTGTGGCTCCCCTGTTCAGTCTCCTGATAGTATATCGCCCTTCTAAGTCTTTTTAAAATTGTCTTTTAAGTGTTTTTAGTTATTTAGCAATGCTAAATTTTATTTCCAAAACCTTATGAATATTTTATAATGTTCATGGAGTAGAATGCACACATCCTATGTCTACATTCACTGTCACCGAGTGGATGCTGATGCACAGTCCGTCGATAGGACAGAGTAGCGTGGCCGCTGAGACTGTAGCCCTTGATGGGAGTAGAAAGCCATGCCTTTCCTCCACGGAGGGGCTGGTGGCATCAAATTGCTGACCTTGTGTCGCTCAGTCAAGAGCACAACCACTATGCCACCAGGGCTCCTCTATAGTCTAGAGAAGTGTTCTCAACCTCCCCAACGCTGCGACTCTGTAACACGACTCCTCATGTTGTAGTGACCCAACCATAAAGTTATTGCTGTTGCTACTTCATAACTGTCATTTTGCTACGGTGATGAATCGTCATGTAAAAATCTAATATACAGGGTGTATTTTCATTGTTAAATTAAACATAATTAAAACATAGTGATTAATCACAAAACAATATGTAGTTATATATTGTGAAATATGTATTTCTAATGACAAATCAATGAAACTTTGTCTTGAAGCGTGGTGTCACATGAGTAACAGTCTTTGTGCTGGGTATTGTAGGTGGGCATACCTGCATGTGGGTGGACCCACCTGGAGACGGATAGAGGAGCGGGGTCTTGGTTCCTAAGACCATCGGAAGTATGTGTTTCCAATGGTCTTAGGAGACCCCTGTGAAAGAGTTGTTCGACCCCCAAAGGGGTCGCGACCCACAGGTTGAGAACCACTGGTCTAGAGGCTAATCTTTTTTGGAAAACAAAGCAAACATATGCTTACAGAACACACACTTGTACCAAGACAGACCTTTTCACCACATCAGAAAGTTCCTCTTGTCTTCCTGCTCACGCGGCAGCTGCCGATCTGATTCATATCGCCATAGCTTAATTTTGTTCCTAGAGGCATCTTTTGATGGGCAAAGTGTTTAATATTTATGAAGCCCAGCTTATTTATTTTCTTTCACTACTCTACACCTTATTAATTCAAAAATCTTTGCCTGCCCCAAGTCATAAAGATATTCTACAATTCTTCCTGAAGCTTCGTGGCTCTAGCTTTCACATTGAGGTCTGTGATCCACCTTGAATTCATCTTTGTGCACGGTGTGAGGTAGGGATTAAGACTGATTTTCTTTTCCATGTAGCTGTTCAGGTGCTATGGCAATATTAATCAAAAGGCCTTCTTTTTACTTAGGAAGGCATTCTAATAACTACATAGGGAAGGTCTGTTTCTAGACTTCTGTTCTGTTCCATTCTGGCCCCTGTCCATCTCCAGTGAAACATGCTCACATCTCTCTGTGTCTAAAGCAGCCTGGTCTTCCCCAAACCTCACACTCTCCTCCAAATTGCCCTCCATAGCTACTTGTTCCACTCTTCAAAGCAAAGTTACGCTCAGAGTTTCCATTTCTGATCTTCCACCTTCCTCCTCCGTCCTGACTCCCCAACCCCCAGGACAGGCTGGTTTCTGCCACCTTTATTCCACCAAGTCTGCTTCCTCCAAGTTCATCAATGACCTTTTCTGGTTTCTTTCCTTCTTAATTGTGGTCAACATGTGTGTACGTCCCAAGACATTTGCCTTTCACCACACACAAAAAGAAAAAGAATATAATTTAGTGACGCTAATTACCTCATCATCTTGTGCAACTCTCTCCCCTCCCCCCATCCTTATTTTTCTATCACCCTTAACACAAACCCAGCACTCTCAGGAACCTCTTACCCTTCTGCCTTCCTCAGCACCCCTCAAGCCCGTTAATAAACGATGGTCTCTACCCCCTTGCCTCTGTTAGATATTTCCTATCACTGGGTCGCTCAATGGTTGGCCTTTGGTCAGGGACTTATTTTGCTCAACCTGTTTTCAAGGTTCAAACATGGCCGCATGTCCTGGGACTTTATTCTTCTACCAGTGACCTTTTCCTGGTAAACCCAAGGGACTCTGCATTTCACTCCGTGTCCCTGGGCGTTGGCTTCACCATCCTCCTGCTTCTGTTTTGTTTTCATTGGGACACGCTTGATCACCTCCCACTCTCTTTGTTCGGCCATTGAAACAGAGGCCGATCTTCGACAAGATGCATTGACACACTGGTAGCATCGATGGGCTCCAACAGAAGAAGAGTGGTCAGGGTGGCACAGGACCGGGCAGTGCTTCATTCTGATTCGACGGGCACCCTAACGACAACTCGTTCCCCCAGCAGCACCCACCTCTAGCCACTCTTCCTTCCCCACCCTTAAACGGGCGCTTGGGCAGCAGGCTGGCGTCTGATTTTCCTTTCGCTTTGATACTCCTTTGGGAAACTCTTCTTCTCCCATAGCTCCTGCTTTCCCGGACGAAGATCCAAGAACATCCATTAGATCCCTGGGGGGATTTTAGAAAATTTCAGGTCAAATCCTCAGTGCTTATGATTCAGGTATGAGTCGTTTTCAAAACATTCCATTTGTTCACTCTAATACGCGGCTGAAATTGGGGGGGGGGGACCACAACAAAAAACACCGGGGAGAGATGTTGGCGACTCCTAAAGTCCGCTTCATTATGTCCGTCTCCACAGAGAAGTCCCACAACACCACGGCCTCAGCTCCTCCCAGTCTGCACCCACCTTACCCGCCCCGCCAAGCCCCCTCCCTGCCCAGCAGTTGGAAACCTGCGGGTTGGCTTTAGCTCTTCAACCTCCTTCACCCTGGGCACCTTCAACGCTGGCCAATTTTCTTCTGGAACTCTGCCCCAGAGTTTACGGCAAGCTGGTTATTGGGTACACAAGGGCGAGCAAGACGGCCTCCTTTCTTTCTCCACAGGATGTACAATTTAGCAAAGGATGAGGGAGGGAGGGAGGGATTGAGTCATCGAGTGAAAGAGCAATTGTTTCATAATCTCCCTGCCATGGGCTTTCCTACCGCTTCGCCTACCCACTTTGTCGTCCCACCCAACCACCCACTGCCCTGACTCATAGCCACCCCGTACAGAGCAGAATAGCTCCCCAGGGTTTCCGAGACGGCCACTCCTGAGAGGAGCAGACAGCCTCAGCTTTCTCCCACTGAACACCTGGTGGGTTTGAACCGCTGAGCTCGCGGCCCCAGGTTGAACCGACAGCACCATCAAAGTTCCTTCCTCCCGAGTCGTCCGCTTCTCATTTGTCTGGTTGGTTTTGGGATGGTCTTTGTGTGGTGGCTGTTGTTGTTGTTTTGCATGCATGTTCTCATTTATTAGGATCATTACCTTGTAGAGGAACTAGGCGAGTGGAAGGGTAAGGGCAGGTTGGACTTTATAGGAAACTGCCCCCAAGAAGCAGTCCCGTTTTCCATCTCCAACAGCAACATAGGAGCCCCCTGTAAAACTCTCATCCAAACGGGTGTTGCCCCTGGATTTGTCTGTGTGACTTCAGGGTGCTTTCCACAGCGGCAGAAATAGATAGAGAGTAAAATGTGAGTCATTTCATCTTAAAAAAAAAAAAAAAAAAAGCATCATTCAGGGACATCGACTGCTTTCCTGAGGTTCTTCAGTGGTCACCACAGTTTCCAAATTTCCCCATCGCCCTCTGCACGCAGAACCTGGTACTCCCCGGAAACCACCAATCATCTTGGGTTGCTCTAGCGTTACCTATTATAAATAGTTTATAGCTAAGTGGCTCCTACAACCCCTTGTCACTGAATGGATTCTGACTCATAGCAACCTTATAGGACAGAACAGAACTGCCCCGGAAGGTTTCCAAGGCTGTAGATCTTTCTGGAATTGGAATGCCACGTCTCTCCCGGGTTCGAACTTCCAGCCTTTCGGTTCCCACTGCCTCACCAGGGCTCCTTGGTAGAAGCAGGGTCATCCCATATGCGTCCTTTCGTGGCTGTCTACCTTCAGTGAGCGTATACTTTGCTTTCCACAGCTGTAAAGAGGTTCAATGAACATGCATGTAGCGGTACACATCTCAAATGTTCTATTTGATATGTTTTGACATGTTTATACAACCATGAAATCATCACCTATTCACGATAAGGAACATATTTATCACTCAAATTTTCCTTGGGGGCCCCTTTCTAATCCCTTCCTCCAGCCCCATCCTAATCCCCACTCCCTTCCCCCAAATAACCAGATGGGCTTTCTGTCACACTATGGATTTGCTCACATTTTCTAGAATTTTATATACTTTTATGGGGGCAAGGGGAGAGGGCCTCCTGGCTTTCACTCAGAATCGTTGTCAGTCTGGGTAGACTAGAGAAACAAATCCATGGACACACATATGTGTATAAGAAAGAGATTTATATGCAAGAGCAATTGAACATTGAGAAAACATCCCAGTCCAGTCCAGATCAAGGCCATAAGTCTGATATCAGCCCATATGTCCAATACCAATCTATAAAGTCCTCTTCAGACTCACAAAACACATGCAATGACGCAGAATGTGGGTCTACCCACAGGCCAGTGGGTAGAATGTCTTTGGATCCAGGGTGATTGGAAACATCTCAGCGCTGGCAGGGTCTCTGCATCAGGGTGGGTCCATGTGTCTTGTCAGCTGTTCTGTCTCCCAGGGAATGAGCAGAGAGAGAGGGTGTCTCCTGCCTCCAAGGAGGAATACAGGAGTTCCCAGCATCCTCAGGAGAAGGCCCTGCCCACACAGAGGCCTCATTGGCTATGATCTGATTGACAGGCTAGACTCCACCCCTACATGCTTAATCCTTAAATTGACAATTATATAACTACCACAGTCGTATTTTGCGATTCGCTCATGTTGCTGTGAGCCTCTGTCACTGACGTGTTTGCTGTCCCACCATCTGCCTGTCCCACCATCTGCCTGTCCCACCATCTGCCTGTCCCACCATCTGCCTGTCCCACCATCTGCCGAGCCCTGTTTGTCCATTCGCCTGGGGGTGGAACCTTTTGGGCCAGCTTCAGTTCTAAAGCTCTCAGGAAGTTCCTTCAGTGTCTTGTGCACGTTTCTGTGGGGATGCGGGCTTCCCTCTCAAGTTCAGGGGCAGGTAGGTATCTGCTTCCCTTGCTAAAGGGCGGCCATCCTGTCGTCCAAAGGGGTTGTACCACTGTCTACTCCCAGCAGCCTTGAACGAGAGTTCCGGTTTCAGGCATCGGCTGTCTTTCTGGTTGAGTTGTCAAAGGTCTTTTGTATATTCTGGATGCAAGTTCTTTGTCAGAAATAACCCGAGACAAAGAGTCCGGTCTGTGGTTTCTCCTTTCCCTCACGGTGTCTTGGAAGAGACTCCATTTCGATGAGCCCATCCCACCCCCACCCCAACCCCTGCCTCTCTGGTTCCTACTTTTGGCATTGTCTTTAAGACAGCGTTCCCCTCCTGCCCCGCCCCTGTTTTCTTTAGAGACTTTGTCGTTTCAGCTCTCACAGGTAGGTCCATAATCCATTTTGAATTGATGTCTATGTGTGGTGTGAGGTAGGATTGCTTCCTCCGGTCCATTTCCTCATAGATGGATGGTTCTGATGAAACTTCCACTCACACCGGGCCTTCCCTCTCTTAGACTATCTGCCAGCTTTGTAGAAGACCCTGCTCACACTCCCCATCTCTCTGCTTCTCTACTTCACCTCCCCCACCAGCTGTTCCCCAAATGTAGCAATGCCTCTCACCAGTCTGGGTTTTACCCCTACTGTTCCTTCTGCCTGAAGTACCACTTGCAGCATCTCCCTCTGCCCCCACAAATGCCTGGCATTTCTTCTGAGAACCTTCAGGAAGCCACTTCGAAACTGTCGCAGCAGGAGCCTTGGGCAGGGTCAGAGGACTCCCGAGGGCCCAGGGTGGGCACCGAGCGCGGGGACCCCAGATGCATCAGAGTGAAATTGTGCTCCCTTGGGCTTTGCACGTTGCTTTTTTTTTTTTTTTCCCCCAGAAGTAGATCTCCAAGTCTCTCCCATGGTGCCCCTAGGTGGATTTGAACCTCCAACCTGTTCAGGAGCAGCTGAGTGCATTGCCAGTTGGACGGCCCAGGGACATCCTGATGCAGCTGCCATGTTTCTGGTTATCAACCTGCTGGCCTTTTAGGGCAGCGGTTCTCAACCTTCCTCATGCCGCGGCCCTTTCATTCGGTTCCTCCTGTGGGGGTGACCCCCCCAGCCATAAAATCATTTTCGTTGCTACTCCATCGCTGTCATTTTGCGACTGTGATGAATCGGGTGACCCCTATGAAAGGGTCCTTTGACCCCCAAAGGGGTCTCGACCCACAGGTTGAGAACGGCTGCTCTAGACTGAGTTCCCTTGGGACAGGTGGCCCTTCACTGGGATGTCAGCCAAAAGATCGAACAGCCCTCCCCCGCCACCTTTCCAAGACACGCTTCGTAAAGAGCTGAAGTCCAGGCTTCCTCCGTGTCCCTGGGGACGGGGACAGACATGGCACAGGGGAGGCCCTGCACCTGGTGTGGACTGCAGACCCTGCAGCCCGTCTCTCTGTTTTGATGCCAGAATGAGGCTGCCCCCAATTGAGGAGGGGTCAGTGGGCAGAGAAAGAGAGGAGCGGAGCGGAGATTTGGGGCAATACTGATTTGGGGAGTTAGGGTTGGCTGATTTGGCCTCCAGTTTGGGGTGAGGGTGCCAGGCCTGAGTTGGGGCCCTGGCAGCCTCAGACAGGACACTGCCTGAGCACCGGGGACCCCTGGGAAACCACAGAGCTTGTGCACGGTCCTCCTAGCCCCGGCCAGGCACAGGGGGGTGAATCTGAGGTCACTGGGAACCTCTCTCAAACAGCCGACTTACCGCCAGGGACCCAGGAGGCCAAGTCAATAAGGCAAAACCATAAAGGCTCCAAGGCGTTGAGCGTTTGGACGGGGGAGCAGCCGCGGCGAACGGGGCCTTTTTCCCAGGCAGCTCCATGTGGAACAAGCAAAACAGATTTATGAGCGTCTGGTTGAAGCCGAGGTTGCGGCGGGGAGGGGCTGGCCCTCTCTGCAGACCTGTCTGGAGAGGAAAGACAGGGATTGCAGATGGACGCAGCGACCCCTGGGCTGCCTGACGTGGGCTGCGTGGCCTGCCACCCCTCTCTCCCTCGAGTGCCAGGTTAGGGACGTGTGAGGAGCAGACTGTACATGGATCAATACTTCTATGGCTCTCTGATGACCTTCAGCCCCTAATTACTTTTTATCTGAGAGGTGGTCTCTCAGAGAGGGCCACTGGGCTTGTGGATGCTGTGGTGGATGAGCTGGGAGCCTACCAGGGCTTGTCCATGAACTCCCAGGTGCCCCAGTATGGGCTGGCTTCTCTCCACCCAGAGGCATGTGGAGCTGGAGGAGACCTAGCTTTCTCCACAGCCTGCACCCAGTGAGCCCACACCACATACACACACTGGGCTCACACCACATGTCCCCACACAGCTCACTTTCATGAGTACACTGAGCCCACACCACGTGCACACGCTGAGCTTACAGCCAGGTGCACACACTGGACCCACACTCCTGGGCTCATGTGCCCATGGGGCTTCCTTCCCAGTCTCCTATGCCATCGGACTGCTAACCTCAAGGTCAGTAGTTCAAACCCACCAGCCACTCCATGGGAAGAATGATGAAGCTGCCTGCTCCCGTGCTGATTTCCCATCTCAGAAACCCAATACAGGGTGGCTATCAGCGGTCATCAATGTGGTGGCCCTGGGTTTGGGTTTTGATATGAGGCAGGGAGGAACCAGGAGCTTAACTCTACCACCTCCCCTCACCCTGTCATGTGAAGCTCAGCTGATTTTTTTTTTTGGAGGGGTGGCCCTATTTTGGGGCCCTCTTAGAGCTTCTCGCCTCCCAGCCCAGCAAAGATTCTTGCATCAGAGAGATGCGCGTGAGTCACCCTCAACCAGAGCAGAGCCGTTGGAAGCTTCTCAGGGCAGCTCCAGACAGATGCTTTGAGACCATGGACCGCTGGAGGGAACGTGCTGCCAGGGGAGGGGCCAGCCAGGGTCAGGTGACCCCGGAGATGGCTTCGCCAGTTGAGGCTCCATGGTCTTGGGGTGACCCACCTCTTCCTTCTTTCCCCCCCGCCTATGTACTCCAAGCTGTACCCACTCTCCCACAACACCCCATCCGTAAGTTCTACAGCCAGCACAGCGGGCCCCCTGGAGCAGAGAGGCCTTGCCTTAAGGGAGAGCTGGCACCCTGCGGGCCGGTTGGGTGGGGGCCGGTTCACAGCAGAGCTGAGAGTTTAGACCAAGGAGCAGGTGGCCCGTGAATGGAAGCCTCCAGAGTCGTCTGACATGTGTGATCAGTCTCCTGATTCCCAGTCCCACAGGCAGGCCTGGGTTTGGGAAGCGTTATGCACCCCTGCCTGGCTGTCAGCACATCATAAAGACAGATCCACTCACCAGAGCCCTGTCACTCCCTATCAGCCGCTCCCGCCCGCCAGACTGGAGGACTGCAGTATCCTCCTCCAGTTCAGGCCCTGGGGGGTCCCCTCCCTTGTATTCCCGGGGCCACAAAGCAACACGAGCGTTCCAGACCCCTCATTCCTCCTTGGTGGGGTGGGGGTGTCCTCCAGCCTTTGCTATCAAACCATCTGGGGTCAAGGAGAAGCCTCAGGCCACTGCTCTGGCTTCCAGAGCACCCCCTGTTTCCCCAGTTCCCAGGACAGGCCTGGGTGGCAGCCCTGGGTTCCTCGATGGCCTCTGAACATTGTGATTATTGCCACACCCTAGCATTCGCTACAGAAAATTCTGGGCCACCTGGGGGTTTGTATGTCCAGCCCCAGAGAGGTCTTTAACCGAACAGCGCATGGAGAGGCATCAGGGGATTGAGAGACTTTGCAGGTGTGCCCCAGTGCATTTTTTTTTCCCCTGGGAAGGTGCCCAAGGCTCTGGAATGATGGTCCAGAGTCAGAGGGACAGAGGGACATAGGGCAGACAGGCCCGCTGCCCAGCCAGAGGTCAGCACTGCCTTCTAGATACCTGACGGCCCTCCATGAGGATAATATCAACCCAGACCCTTGTTATTCAAGAGGGCACTGGGGCCGGAGCAGGGAGATGGCTGGGCCGAGGTCACACAGGAAGCGAGGAGTGTGCAAATCTATGCCCTTAGCACCACTCTGGGCGCAGCCACTATGGGTAAGTTGCCGGGCCATGGGAGCCTTCCCCAACACGCCCCTCAACGTGCATATTCATGCACCGCACCCTGACCTCAGTGTGCAGTCTTCCCACCTTGCTCGCTCCTCTGCCCAGGGGGGGACAGGGTCATTGTCCCTGCTGCCCCGGGGCCTCTGTGAATGATGGCCGAGGCGTCCTTGAGGCTGGGAGATGACGACCTCAGCCAGATGGCATGCAGGCAGCCCCGCACGGGTGTCACCGGAGTAAGAGCTCACAGCACACATGGGTAAGGCCGCCGCCGAGTAGGCAGACAATAGGGATGACGGGCCCTGGGGATGCATCAGGAATGGCCAGCCAGGCCAGAGCTCAGGGCCCGCTTGGCTCTGGGGCGGCCAAGGGGACGGCAGGCGGGGGGTGCTCTGGGCTTGGCTGGGATGGGCGTCTCGGGCCGCTGCTGTCCCGTCCAGCTCCAAGTTGGCTGGGACGCCTGGCCTGCACACAATAAACAACTGAGAAAGATAAATCGCAAATGTGTCTGGAACTGGCGCGGGGCGGGGGAGGGACCCAGGGGTCACCAGGAAGCCTGTCTCTTTCTTTGGCCATTGCTGCCTGCTGCCCCCCACCTCCAGGAGGAGGACCTGGTCTTCAGGGGTGCT
>NW_022103901.1:13466556-13468633 GCF_000313985.2 Echinops telfairi | reverse complement strand
TAGGGGTGGAGATGACCGGGACAAGACGCATTGGCCATGTGAATCACAGAGGGCCTTTGAGGCCAATGTCCACCTGGAAAATTCCAGACGCATGTGAGGGCTGAGAGGTCGGAAGAGGCTCCCTCAGGGGAGGGTGCCCCCAGCCCCAGAGCCTCTGTGCCCAAGACTCGTGGGGCTCCAGCAGCCAGGGGGACTGGCCAGGTGGGGACCGTCCTTCCACTTTCTAGATGAGGAAAACGAGGCCGGGCAATGAGAGAGCACCTCCTAGTTCCCATCCTCATGCCCACCGACTCCATCTTACGCCCCGCCACCTCGGGTACCCGTCATTCCTTCGAACTGTGCCCTGTGGGCACTTTCTCTGCAGGGCCCACAGGCACCTCGCAAACCACACCGACACCCACACAGCATCCAGGTGCCCCGGAGTGCATTCTGACTCTCCGCCACAGAGAACAACCGTGCCCTGCAGGGTTCTCCACGGGCGCTATTCTGGGAGGTGGGGGCAGGGAGAGGAGCTCTCCCGGCCTTTCTCTGGCGGCTCTCCTGGTGGAACTTGACCTTCCAACCTTTCTGGTGAGCAGCCAAATCAATCAATCACATGCACCCCCATCCAGCGACCCCACCTCACATAGCCAGGTCCCCAACTGCCCAGACAGTGTCCCCACGGCTGACTCCGACCCTCTGTGTCCAGGCTGGAATCTAAGGAGCTGGAGCTGACTTCTGATGGCCCTGGTCACTGCAACAGCCCCCACCCCAGCTTCTGGTCTTACCCTCTGGGCCGCTCCCGGATCAGCGGCTGGAAGGGCCTTCGGGGAGCACCCACTTGGGTTTCCTGCCCCCTAGCCTGTCTCCCATCCTCTTCAGGACAAAGGCCCAGTCTTAGTACCCAGGGCCACCCCCACCCCGTTACTTCTCCTCCACCCCCTGGTCCACCTATGAGCCCTGGTGGGATCTTGAATCTACCATGCTGCTTGGCTCCTCCCATGCCCACCGGGTACTTCTGGAAGGCATCACTTCCTTTCTGAATGTTCCACCTCCTCCCCCGGTCTGAGCAGGAGTCAAGGCCCTGAGAGGCTGGTCGAAGGAGGGGACACAGACCTGCCTGAGAACCAGGTTAGTCTGAGGGAAGAGACATGGCCGTGCTCAGGAAGGGGTCTGAGAGGGGAGGCATAGCCCTGCCTGGGAAGGCTAGTCTGAGGGGAGCACACCAGCCTGCCTGGGCAGAATGGGGAGCTGTGGTTCTCTTTTATCAGGCCTCCCCTGGAGGGTCACTGGACGTGAATCTCCAGATTTCTTCAGCCCTGTGGAGGTGCTGGGCTCTGGCACATGCCCACATCCGCCTGCAGGAAGCCAGCGCCCAGGCAATGCCAGACAGGGATGCTAGGCGTAGGGCCAGGTCCAATGACAGAGTTGGCCGTGCCACCAGCTGTGGGGCCCTCGCTGCTGCCAGCTCTCGGCACACCCAGTACCTGGCCCCCTGGCCTGCCAAGGAGTGCAGAGAGCAGGGCCTGTGGCGGCTTTGGGCAGGAATAGCAGATGGGCACACGGGACCCCCCAGCCTGGGCAACCCCAGGACACCCCCCTCCCTCCACAGGGTCCCATCAGGATGATGTGGCTTCTTGGGGATGGATCCCAAGCAAGCTGAATTAACCCAGAAGCCCCTAGAGGGGGTGGGGTTGGGAGTGACCATCTATCAAGCTTTGCAGAACCACCTCACTGCATCAGCCTCCTGTGTTTCAGCTGGGAAGTGGAGGCTCAGAGAGGGCAAGTGGCTTACTCCAAACACACAGCTGCCCGGTGGTAGCTCTTCAAAGCAAACCACGCACCAGGCTGCCTCAGAAGGGGTGAAGCTGAGTGTCCCCCATCAGACACCAATAACCTGGACCTCTCCTGTCCACCTAGGGGCCATCGGTGTTCCCAAACCCTGTGACTGAGAGGGTCTACCCAGTCTGAGGATGCTCCTCAATTTTCAAAGAACACCTCAGTAACAATAGATGGAGGTTATGGATGGATGGATGGATGGATGGATGGATGGATGGATGGATACATGGATGGGCAGGTAGATGGATGGATATGGATA
>NW_022103901.1:13455668-13466426 GCF_000313985.2 Echinops telfairi | reverse complement strand
ATGGATGGATGCATGGATGGATGGATGGATAGATACATGGATACATGGATATAGGATGGGTAAGTGAGTGGATGGATGGATGGATGATTGAACTGGTGGAGGAGTGGATGGGTGGAAGGGTGGGTAGTTGGATGGAGTGCTTCCAAGGCCCATAGGCTTCCAGGAATCAAGGGTTGATTGATTTGGAAGGAGGATGCGGTGCATGGGAGAGCAGGGACACATGGGGCAAGGATGCCTGGCTCCAGGACTCCAGGACTCCAGGGACTTTGACCCTTTGGCCAAGGATCTGGGACTTCACCTGTAGTCAAGAGGGACCAGGGCACATTTGTGCCTCATGGTGACCAAGGGGGACTTGCCTGCCTGACTGCTGGTGGGGGTAGCCAGGACAGTGGAGCTGGGCATGGGAGGCAGAGAGGCTGTGTGCTGGAGCAAAATGGTGGGGCCAGAGAGAGAGAGAGAGAAGAGAGATGTTTGTCAGGCAGGGCGAGGGCTGAATCCGGTACTGGATTGGATCTGAAGGGCAAAGGGCCGAGGCGAGTCTGAAGGAAGTTGGGGGGCTGGCAGATTCTGCCACCAAGACAAAGCCCCTGGAGGAGGGTGGGGAAGGGGCACACTGAGGGAGGGGTCACCCTGGAGAAGGCAGTTGGGATGTGGGCCCCACTTGGCTCCTTTGTCCTAAGCTTCCCCTCCTCAGGGCTGTCACTGTCTGGGCCCCTGGCTGTCTTCTCCCACCTCAGCTAACATTTGCCCAGGTGGGTGAGGGCACCAGAGAAGGGGCCTGGAGAGGGCTCAGGAAGCCAGCAGAGCCCAGCTCAGATGCCAGGTGTTACTACTGTGGCCAGGGACAGGTACAAGAAGCCTGTGTGTCCACAGAAGCCCCCAGACCCTGCCCACTGAGCAGTTCCCTGGCCCTGCTTGCCAATGGCCCTCTGGACATGCAGGGCCACTGGCCAGGGCCATGAGGCAAAGGTGGTAGCCTGAGGAGCTGGGCACTCTGGCCGCCTGTGGCGTGGCAGGCTACAGGCCTTGGCAGGGATTGGGCTGGCCCATGGGTGGCAGGGTGCCCAGGCTCAGGGGCATCTGGCATCTGGTTGTCCACCTCCTCCCCAGGTCCCTGCCCAGCCCATCACCTTCCCCACGGGCCCTGGACCAAGTGGGTGGCATGTTTCCTGAGGGACCTTGAGTTCCCGCATGGACTGTGTATCTTGGGAATGTTGCTTAGCTTCTCCCAGCTCCGGCTTCTCCAATGCTGACAAGGAGAACAACTGTGCAGTGCAGGGACCTAGGGGCGCCCAGAGAAGGTCAGGCCTTGGTGGGTGAACGAAGGTGGAGTAGGAAGCCACGCCCAGCCTGCAGGGAGAGGGTCATCATGGAGGCCCCCTGACAGATCCCGGCTCCCTGCCTGCCTCCACTGTCACCAGTCCCCGCATCACCTCATCGCTCACTCCATCAGTGGACGCTGCCTGGAGGCTTCCTTCTCCAAAGGGTCTCAGGGCCTGGTACCCAGAACATGGGGGAAGCAGGGATCCCAGAGCTTGGTCAGCCCTTAACCCTGTGTCCCCATGGCCACCAGGAGGCCAGAAGCCCCGAATAGCAGGAGGAGGACAGCTGGGTTCCAGCCCTGCCCATGCCCGCCCCTCCTAGGCTTGGGCTCTCCTTGAGGAAGAAGGTGGACTGGTGAGCCTCCAGGACCCTCTGAGGATCTGAGAGCCTTCCACCTGCAGGCTTCTGTCCGCTGGGCAGCAGCCATTCACGTCTTACCCCTCCAAGGTCAAGTCCCCCCACCTGGGATGTCCTCCCTGCTCTGTCTCCTCTGTCTGTGTCCGCTAAATCCCTCTGATTCCTGCACACCCAGCACACCCTCCAGAAGCCCTTTTCCTGAGCTCCCAAGCTTTCCTCTGCCCAGCTCGGCTGCCAGGACCTGCCTTCCCCTCCGTGGCCCATCCCTGGGCCCTAGGCAGGGGCTAGCTTTCATGTCCACATGTGTCCCTTAGCAGCGTGGCACCCACCAGTCCGCTGCAGCTCGGCAGCGAAGCTGGGGGTTCTTGGCAGGTTCCCAATCCCTACTCTGCCCCTTCTGACTAGATGACCCGAGGCACGATCCCTCCACTCAACCCTCCAATGCCCCCAGCTCTGTGCCCCCCACCCCCCTCCGTGAAGTGGAGCGACCCACCTGCCCGCCACCCAGCTAGGAACCCACACTCTAGTGCTGATGGTCTGTAAGTATGGATGGTCTTAGTTCTGCCAACTTAGAGGTAGGTTGCTTATTGCCTTTCTTAGAGATGAGCAAGTCCCTCGGGGCCACAGAGGGTTAATGTCCTTGGCCGATAATCGGAAGGTCAGGGGCTCAAGCCTGGAAGCAAGGCCCCGTTCCCTCGTTCTGCCATGTCCACCACTGAAAGCCCCGGTGGAACCCAGTTCTGCAGACACCCATGGGACGGCCAGAGGCTGCCGTCAACTGAATGGCAACTGGCTGATAGATGACCTGGATGAGTGGTTGCCTGGGGCTCAGGTGGCCTAGGGCCAGGAAGGTGATAGCTAAAGGGGTCTCTTTGTGACATAAGGAGCCTGTTCTGACCTGACCTGTGGCCGCAGATCTCTGTGAACATGCGAACACCCAGTGGGGTGTCCATTTCAAATGGACGCATTGCGTGGTAGGGGAATGAAATGCCAACGCGTGGCTATTGACAAGACGAGGCCGCCGCCGCTGCAGGGAATGCTGAGCTGTGCTCAGGAGAGGGGCGGCTGCGGGAGGAAATTTGTTGACTAATGGAAGGTGGGATTTACATCAAGAATCTTGTTACTCAACCAGCGTTTTTACCAGCACAGTCAGGTCTAGGGCTTGCCCACGGGACAGGGAACGTCAAGGGCTTGTCTGTGGACCCCCTCCCCTGCGTCATCCAGAGTGGCGTTACCCCCAGCCCCACCTCCCCACCCACCATCCAACTTACATGGCCACCCCTCTGACCAGGCCCTGCCAAGAAGTGGCCAATCCATTGGAGGAATGACCTTTTTGCAGCCTGCTCCACCCAGCCCTGCCTGGTGAGTCTGACAGCCCCCTACCCCCAGGGGTCTCCTGGCTGCCAGGGAGGCGGCCTGGGAGGACCCGCCTTGGGTCGAGGCCCAAGATGTTTGCTTCTCTGAATGGGAAGGTTCGGGAAATTGAACCTGACACCTGGCAGCGTCCACCCCTGGGCAGCAAGCTGGGGAGGTTGGCCCGGGGTCCTGGCTGGGCTTGCCCAAGCCAGCCCTTTGCTGGGGTCCTGGCAGAGGCCCGAGGGAATGTGGCCAGGGGACTGTGGGGCAGCACGCAGCCCGAGGGTAACAGAATGCTTCAACATGGTCAGGGTGGGGCCGGTGATGGTGTGTGTGTGTGTGTGTGTGTGTGTGTGTGTGTGTGTGTGTGAACAACAGGGAAGGAATTCAGGAGTTTTTGCCAGAGATATTGGGATTTCCAATGGCCAACGGCTGAACACAGAGACGGGGACCGAGTCTGGGGCCTCCTGGCCACCATGGCCTGCCCTCCCTCCAGCGAGCACCCCAAGATCTGTGCCTCGGGCACCTCCATGAATACCATCTCCCCATTCCTGACACTGCCCTCCTGACCAGCTCATCTGAACCCTGACACCACGTGTCCCCTGCCCCCGGCCTCCTCCAAGTACCCCCATGGGTTCGGGAAGGCCCTGCATCCATCTGGGAAGGCCTGCAATCCTGTGAGGCTGTGGCTAAGGACTGGAGGGGGAGAGCCAGTCTGCAGGCCACTCACCCGCCTCTACTGGGTCTGCCCACCCCACCGGGTTGGAAACTATGGGCACCACCTCGGGCCCCCGGCGTGGAGTGACTTCCGCCCATCTTCTGGCTGCAACCATCCTCCCCTGTACTGTGCTGCCGACTCCAGTTTCTGTGTCGACAGCAACACCCTCGTCACCGCCACCGTCTCCGGTCACCTCCAACATCGCCACACCATCCGGCCTTCCTTCCCTTCAGCACCTTCCGCGCTGTCAGCACCATCACTGTCACCACCACTGCCTCCCCCCCACAGCCCCAGCCCTCAGCCTGAGCCCCTGACATCATTAGATGGTTCTTAGCAAGCCCATGGCCAAGGGGAGAGATGAGCCAGGGTGTGGGCCTCATCAAATGGGACCTGTTCACTCTGGGGAGAATACTCTTTACAGAATGAAAAAAGAAAACTATAGACAGAGAGGAAGTAGTTTCCAAACATTTATCTGGCAAAGGATTTGTGTCTAAAATATGTAAAGATGCCCTAGAACTCTTTAATAAGATCATCTTTGTCCCCACAACTCACACACAATCTCACTCTTTCTATCTCTCATACAAACACACACACACACACACACACACACACACACACACACAAAACCTGGAAAAAGATTTGCTTAGAAATGCTCCAAAGAAGGTAAAAGAGGTGGTTGATAAGATTCTCAAATTTTGGTCATTACTATATACCCTCTAAGGTGGTGTAGATTTACGATTGACCATACCAAGTGTTGGCAAAAATGTAGAGCAACAAGATCCTCATACATGATTACGAGAATGCAGCAGCTTCCTGACCAGTTGAATATGCATCCACCAGATGTCCTACGTGCCTGTGCTTATAACTGCTTGCTCTGCAATAACTCCAACCCGGAGCCAACAACATGTCAATCAACAGGTGAGTGGCTTAAAGGAATTGTGGTACAGCCGTACAACGGAGGACAATCTAGTAATCAAAAGCAATGGACCGTTTTAAAAATTGTGATCGCAAGTTTTATTATTATTATCTTGCTGGTGGGGTCACTTTTTGTTGAATGTTCTGTCGTGAGATCGTACGTGTTACATTCAACATGCATACACAGCAGTTCCCGCTCCTCCGTTGCCCTCCCCGTAATGCAACATCACTGACCCCACTTCCTCCTTTTCGAGCCCTCTGAGCTCTGCCCTTGGGCGGCCATGGCCCCTTCGACCTCAACTGGTTTCTGCCTCCCACCAGTGTTCTTGTTTCCGCCGTTGGATGTCAAGTGGAGCCGGGAGCATGGGTTCCGTTACAGACCTAAAGGATGACAAGGGCCGAAGTCGCAGGGCTCCCTACAGTATCTGACCAGCAAGCCTGCTGGGCGCTAGGGCTTTGACTTTTATGTCCCATTTTCTCCCTCTCTATGCAGAACTTTCTCCAACGATCCCTTTTGTATGGTAGAGGGAGCCGGCAAGGTCTCAGTGAGTCTCAGGGTCCAGAGTGATGTTCACAGGCTCCACTAGGCTATTGGCCTAACTGCCCCCATCGCTTTGAATCTCATCACTTTTCTTTCCTCTGGACAGGCGAGACCAATAGTTACACCGGAGATGGCTGCTCCCAAGCTTGGAAGACCCCACTTGCTCCTCACCAACGCAGGATGCAGAGCTTCGGCTGAGTGGGCTGTTAGATCAATGGACCTAGGTCCCTGCAGACTATGTTCCTGAGCTCCCAACATAGTGACTCATCCCTGCAAGGCGTTTGCTTATAATGGACTATTGATTCACAAAACAACATGCACCAATCTCAAAAGTAATTATGCTGGGTATACAATGAGTTTACATCCAGCAATAGGAAGCAATAACGCTAGTGCAATACATAAACCAGTTGAGGTCAAAGGGGCAGTAGCTGCTGGAGGACAGAGTTCAGAGTTCAGTAAAAAAAACCAACTTAGGAAATGATGTCTTTAATGTCGATCCTAGAACTGTACTGTCTAGAAGAGTAGCTACTAGTAAACGTAAGCTATTTAACAGTTCATATGTGGCTAGGAGTTGATATTAAGTAGTTGATATGTGGCAAAGAGTGACCTGGTATCTCTTTCCAGTAAACATAGGGCTGCTAACAAATGCTTAGCATTGGTAGTTCGAATCCGTCAGCAGCTCTGAGGAAGAAAGACGGTGCTATCTACTCCTATCAAGAGTCCAGCCTTGGAAACCCCTGTCTAGGCTCACGAGTGGTTATTGTTGGACACTGAATCAGGAGGACTGAAGAAGACTGACCGGTATAGTTGACTTGTGGTACTGGCAATACATATTGAAAGTATCGTGAACTTACAAAAGGACAAATAAATCTGTCCTGGAAGAGGCACAACCAGAAGACACCTTGGAGGCAAGGATGGCAAGACTTCCTCTTACAGACATGTAAGATGTTGGACATGTCGTCAGGAGAGACCAGTCCCTCGAGAAGGACACCATGCTTGGTACAATGGAGGGGCAGCAAAACAAGAGACAGGCCCTCCAGGAGACGATTAACACCGTGGCTGCAACCAGGGGCTCCGGCATGGGACCGATGGTGAGGATGGTGCAAGCCCGGGCAGTGGGTCCCTCTGTTGTGCACAGGGCCGCTGTGGGTGGGAACGGGCTCCATGGCGCCTCCCAGTAACAACAACATGAGTCGGAATTGATTCAAAGCAGCGGATGTGCCTAGGGGTCTTGGTGGTGCTATGAGTTAAGCATTGGGCCGGTAACCTCAAGATTGGTGGTTCAAACTCACCAGCCAGGCTCTCTGTTCCGACAAAGATGTCCAGTCTAGTAAACAATAAGTACGTTCACAATGAACTGGAGTCAAATCAATGGCAGTGTGCGGAGTTTGTTTTGGTTTAGCCTGATAGAATTGGCTTTTACATTTTATTTCAATTTTAAAACGAAAGCAAAATAAAATATTTTCTCCGATAAACACAATGTTACAGTTTGGGGAGACCTGCATTTCCATTCACCATCACATTCCATAAGTTCTTCTTGCTGCGCTAGGGTGTGTTGGGGCATGTAGGCTTTTCTAATATTGCGTACTAGACTCATATAACACAGAGTGACAGCTCATCAATGCCAAAGAAGTGATTCAAGTTGAGTGTTTTTTTCCTCCCTCTCTCCCTGGGCACCAAGATAACACTGTATTGTGTTTGTTTGAATATTTTATATACTGGTTGTATTTCTACCTCTGTCCATTTTGATTGCCTATTAGATTGAAATACTCTTATTTAATTACGATAGGATGCATTCATTTTTCATACTTAAGAAGGAAATACTAACAAATGTAAAATGTGTGACCCAAGACAGACAAGTGCAGATCTAGAAGTTAAAACTGTAAGTGCAAATAAAAAAAGAGACAGAGAGACTAAAGAAAGGGACGTCACAGATTCTACGATGGTGGACGGGCTAAAGTAGAGGATGAATGTTAAAATCTGTCCATTAAAATAGTTAAATAATACACTGAGCAATAATTAAGAGACATATTCAGCAAATGTATAAGAAATTTTATTAAATCTCATAATAGCTAAAGAGGAAAAATAAAATTAATCTCCCAACAGCCCAAAGTGGAAAGACAAAATGAATCACCTAAAAGCAAAATTTTAAAGGTATATTGAAACTTCTTTTTTTTTAACCAGGATCTGAGCCAGTAACTTTGGCTAGCTCTAAAGTGACTTGGATTCTTTGGCCACAAAAAGAAAAATCTTTATAGATTGATGGTTAAATATATATATGTGTGTGTGTATATATGTATACTGTATATTACCTTAGTTATGGAATTTTTGTTAGAAAGCAGTCATGAGAATAAGAATTAGATGATATTTAATAAAGGGAAAAAATTTTAAGTCACCAAATAACTGCTTATAGAATAAATTTAAAAACACAACAACCCATTACCATCATATGTCAATTCTGACTTACAGGATATAAGACCTAACGTTTCCAGGATCAACGGAGTCACAATTTAAAAACTTGCAAGTATACTTTTGCTTTATATGAATCGTGTGATGTAAGACACTGTTCAATTAATACCTTGTGTGTTTTGTCTCCAAGGACTTCCAAAATTATGGAGAAATCAAACTCATTATGAAGGTATTTTTGAATTGTTTCACATCTGTCAAGGAAAGCATAAAACTAGATATTAAAAAATAGTTTATATCGAAACAGAAATAGATGACAACAAATTTAATAATCATCATGTTCTTTGCCAATGCTTGATAGTTGAGTCATGAAAGAGTATTACAAAGATTTACTGTGCTGTTAACTACAATTCAAAAGTTTCTTGAAACAAAAGACATTCTGGCCAAATGTTCAGTGATCAAAGACAAGAAAAAAATGGCAGTGTGATTTATATATTTGCACTAATACTACAGTGCATATAAATGCATTCAGTACAAAGGCTTAGGAAAAGAAAAAGCCTATTACCTAGTTAGACAGCTTTGAAAACTTCTGTTGAAATTGAAATGTATAGCAAATAATAATTAGTTTACACATTTTTTCTAATGTGAATCACTAAAATATATTCAGATTCACAGAAGATTTTAATTATCTCCAGTAGGGTTACGCAAGTTGGCCACAATAATCATAAGAAAATTTTTGAAGCCTTCTTTGTTGATATTGATAAACATAAAACTGCTTTTCCCTTTATGCAATGTCTCTTTGAATTCAATGTTGCTAATACTGAGTTGAATAAGAATTAATAAATTCTTTATTGTGGACAGAAGTAGTTTTAAAATTGATAAATGTTTGCTTCAAAGCCATGCCAATTCTTCTAAATGAGGTGAACTATTTGTGTTAACATGGATTCAGCTGTAAAGAAACATTCAGGAGAAAGAGGACTTCCTACTTCTGTAAAGAGTCACAATCTTGGAAACCCACAGGGGTAGTTCTACCCTGTTCTAGAAGGTCACTATCCTGTGCTATAGGGTCCTACCCTGTCCTATAGGGTCACTATGAGCCAGCATCCACTGGATGGCAGAGAAAAGAAGAAGATAAAGAAAAATGATTGATTGGTACTCTAATCCAGTTATTGGAAAATGTTTATCTACATTTGGAACAACTTGGAAATATGAGTCTCTGTTTCAACTGTAAATTTCATAATATCTAAATATTGATTAAATATTTCTGAAGATAGTGAGTGTTTGAATTGAAAGATTCTGTGAATGTATACACTTAATTTTGAAGAATTCATGATTGTAAGATATCTAATTAATGCTGGTTGCCTATTGAAATACTGTTTTGCATACAATGGGTTAAATATCTAGTTAAAGTCTATTTTGGTTTATGTTTTAATATGCCTATTAAAATTGTTAAATTGACCTGCGGGTTATTTCAATTGGCCAGCACTATTCTCGAAGATGCAAACAAGCTATAGTGACAGACAGTAGATGAGTGATGATATGAGAAGGAGAGTGGATGGACGACCAAGGGTTCTTACAAGGAAGATTTTGGAATGGTGTGTTCATTATGGGAGGAGCCCTGGTGGTGTGTTGGTTAAGCACTGGGCTAGTAACCAAAGAGTCAGTGGCTCGAAACCACCATCCACTCTGTAGGAGAAAGATGAGGTCACAGATATTTACAACTTTGGAAACCCCGTGGGGGTAGTTCTACTCCGTCCTATAGGGTCTCTATGAGTTAGAAATGACTCAATGGTAGTGGGATTGGTCTGTTTTTTGTCACATTCATAATTTTGATAATGGTGATGGGTTGACAGTTGTAACATATGTCAACCTGCGCCAAATTACACATGGCAAATACACGCAATTTATTGCATGTCAACCAGGTCAATCTAAATAAAGCTCCTTAAAAAAAAAAACCCCGGTTTCAAAAACTAAAAGATAAGTCACACAATTGGGGAGCATCTTCACAATGTCTTGACAATGGACTTTTACAGCTCAGTAATAGTAAGATGACAAACAACATTTTAAAAATGGGCAAAACATTTAAACAGACACTTCTCAAAAGAAAAGTAAAAATGGCAAATGAGCACATGAAATATACAATACCTTAGTCACTACGTCAGTGCACATTAAAACCTTAATGCAGTATCACGGCATAGTTATTAAAATGGGTAATTAGAGAGACTGACCATACTGAGTGAGAAAACGTGGAGAAAAACTAGAACTCAAGCATTGCTAATGCAAAACAAACCCATGACTCATAGGGATCCTATACGACAGAGCATAATGCCACACCTTTCTCCCGGAGAGCGGCTGGTGGATTTGAACTGCTGATTCAACTAGTTAGCAGTGAAGTGCTTAACTACTTGTACCACCAAGGCTCCTCACATTGCTAATAGGAATGTAAAATGATACTGTCATTTGGAAGAACAGATAGCTTCTTACTCAGTTAAGCAAATAGTTACCATGTGACCCATCAACCTCATTCTTGGGTAAGTGCTCAAGAGAAATAAAAGCCTATACCCACACATAGCCTTGTCTCCAAGTGTTTAGAGCAGTGGTGTTACCATTATCCCTGGAAACAGGAAACAACCCAAATGCCATTGAAAAATAAATAAATCATGTGGACAGCCCCCCTCCCCACAGAAGATTCACTCCAGAGGACAGCACTGAAGCTACAGCTCGGGGAGAGGGACATGTCTGATCAGAGCTCACGGGAGCAAAGGGAAGGGGAGGAAGAGAGAGTGGAACACATCCTGGCCCACCAAGCCCTGAGGACGATATTCCCACACAGAACAGCCAATGCACAGAGAGGAACATAGAGCCTGCCCCACTATGAGACATGACGCCCCTCACTGACCCACAGCGCTATGGGGGACAACACTGAAGACACAGTGCAGGAGTTGCACCTGATCTGACACCCCTCTCCTCCACTCTGAGGTGAAACACTAAGGGGGTGCAACAGAACAGCAAGGGGAGCAGAGCAATGAAGTTTCCAGGGAATACCAAAAATAGACTGTGGGGCCAAGGCATGGCACCCCATCTGACTCGACTGGAAAACACTCCTAAAGGTCAACAAACAGACCCTGAATTATTTACAGGC
>NW_022103901.1:13447582-13454649 GCF_000313985.2 Echinops telfairi | reverse complement strand
CCTTACAAATCTGGCTAGACCAGAGGATGTACACTTGTACAGATCAGTGCTGGAAACACAGGGAATCCAGGACAGATAAACCTCTCAGGACCAATAATGAGAGTAGAGATATCAGGAGGGGAAGAGGAAGGTGGGGGAGAAAGGGGGAACTGATCACAATGATCTACATATAACCCCCTCCCAGGGGGATGGACAGCAGAAAAGTGGGTGAAGGGAAACATCAGATAGTGTAAGACATGAAAAAATAATAATAATTTCTAAATTATCAAGGGTTCAATGATCAAGGGTGGGGAAGGGAGGGAAAATGAGGAGTTGATACCAAGGGTTCAAGTAGAAAGCAAATGTTTTGAGAACGATGATGGGAACAAATGTACACATGTGCTTGATGCAATGGATGTATGTATGGATTGTGATAAGAGTTGTACAAGCCCCTAATAAAATGATTGAAATTAATTAATTAATTAAGTTGACAAAATAAAAAAATCAAGCATTAAAAAAGGGGAAAATATTCTGAAATTGATTGTGGTAATTAATGACTGTACAACTTTTCTTGATATGATTGAACCATTGAATTGCATGATATGTAGCTTGCATCCCAATAGAACTATTTAATAAATGAATGAGTAAATGAAAAAAAAGTTTTTTAAAGAATACATAAGCCATTGTGATGTATCCATACAAAATGCACACAGTTCAGCAATAAAAACCGAACAAGCCACTAAAGTATATAGTGACATGGATGATTCTCAGAAGCATGCTCTTGCAGAGGTGACATTAGCAAAAATGTCAGGGGAGAGGAAAGCTAGAGGAGGCCGCGACTGGGGAGAAAACCCCGGATTTGTCACCGGAGGCGACTCCATTCCCCAGCCACTGCCGCCGGAGAGGGCCCCTGCCTCGTTCACAACGCAGCCTGCTTCTGCAAAGTGGTACAATCGCAGGGACTAGGTCTTTATTGAATTTTGTGTTGAAGACAGTAAAGATGTTAATGTAAATTTTGAGAAGTCCAAACGTCCATTCAACTGTCTTGGAGGAAGTGATCATTTTAAACATTTAAACAAAATTGATCTTTTCCACTGTATTGATCCAAATGATTCCAAGCATAAAAGAACGGACAGGTCAATCTTTTTTATTTTCTCTCTATTATTTTTTCCTAACCCTAACCCTAATGGACAGGTCAATCTTATGTTGTTTATGAAAAGGGGAATCCGGGCAGTCACGGGCAAGGTTAACAAAAGAAAGCGCAAAGCTGAATTGGCTTAGTGTGGACCTCGATAATTGGAGAGACTGGGAAGATGATTCAGACGAAGACATGTCTAATTTTGACCGTTTCTCTGAGAGGATGAACAACAGGGTGGTGATGAGGATGCACATTTACCAGCAGTAGATGGAGCAGATGATGACTCACAAGACACTGATGACCAAAAGGTGCCAGATCTGGAGTAAGAAGTGTCACCGAGGTTTTGAGAAAGAAATATAACTTCTACAAGATTTCATAATCGAAAGAATTCCTGACGGATAGCTCGAAAGGCAGATTCTGTATTCCCTTCTTTAACCCATTTTCCAAACTGTTTGTTTTTCAAAAGGCTTCACTAAGAGTTGATAAGTACCATTGTATGGGGGCAGTTTTAAGTCAGCTAAGGCGTGAACATTTCCCAGACTTCCGTGAGGCTGTTGAGGTCTTAGGCAAATGATTCAGCCGTTGTAATCAATAAAACATTTCACCTGAGTCTCCTTACTTCTTAACATAGATACTGACATATGAGAGGAAGCTCTCAGCTTAGGGAAAGATAACTAAAATTCAGATTTTAGTACCTGAGTCAAAATGGCTGAAATAAATTGGCTGGCACCATAAACTGGTAACCTGCTGTTCCTCTGTTGTGCCTTCAGGATTGTTCCACTAAAGCTTTGTTTTTCAAGAGATTTACTTCACATTGTACGTAAGTGATCACTTGTCAGTGTTCCACATGGATCTTAGCTAAACCTAGTGAACGACATAATTTAGATGGTTTTTGAAGCCTTTACATTTGGTATTATTTGACCCTTAAGCTTTTACTTCTCTTAGCATGGAGGGCGAAGGAAAGCTGCACATTGCTGCTGGAGAGCCTGTACATTTAGACCAAATTTGTATTTTCACTGTCAAGTATGGCAAATATGTGAAAAAATGTTAATCCACTATTGGATTTTTTATTTTGGTTTTAATTCAGCTTGTACCAGGGCTGGAAACCTCAATTTGTGTTCATGCTAGTGGGGATTTTTTTTTAATAGCTACATTCTTTCTAATAGACTGTTGGAAGACTTCTTGGCTGTCCTTTAAAAAAAAAAGTCAGGGGAAGGAACCCCAAGATTCTACCACTCAATCAAAGGCAACAAAATAAGAAAGAAAAACTTTTAAAAAAACATTCTGAGAATTGACCAAGTTTTACAGCAACCTGGTGATCTTGTCTTGTTAAGAAGGAATAAATCTCAGTAAGGAGAGTGAGCTGTGTGGTTTTAATTCACCTCAGTCCCATTGCTCAGCCTCCAGATTCACAATAGCCTTAAAAGTAATAACTCTGGTGTGGAGAAAGCAAAAAGGCACTCCCTCACAATGATTTATAATTATTTGCTTTGATTTTCTGGTGAATCTCTGAAAGACTGGCCTAAAAGGTTTCTGTCTGTTTTGTCTGACTCAGAATTCACCCAGCGCTGAAGCCACGACTCAAGGAGCATTTTCAAAAGTATTTATAGGCAAATGTTTTCATTGCTGCTGCCTGAGGCAATGGCTAACAGTTGAGGCAACTAAGAGACTAACCAAATATTGAGAAGAAAGGCTGACACTGGGAGGCGCATAAGGGCTTTGAACACCCTGACATGTTGCTGGGGACTGGAAGGCCACCCAGATGCTCAGGGCTGTGCAGATGCTCAGGAGAGACCAGAGAGGAGCTGCAGGACTCACTTCTGGCTGACCTTCAGGCACTGCATAAGCAGGAAACGAAGTTTAAGTTGAGTTGTGAACTATCTGGTGAAGTGTTAAAAGTGTGCCCCCAACACATGCAGGGAGTTCTCCGGCAAAGACTGGGAGTTTTCTGGTTTCAGGCATGTAAGGGACTCTAATCACCAGCTGACCACTAAGCTAGTGGAACAGGGACTTCAGAACGACGCATAACAAAGAATATAGAATGTACAGAATTCATTCCCTTAAAAAGCAAATAGCAGCAACTACTACAGTGAGCAACCAAAAACCCCACAAGAAAGGAGAATCTGCTACCCAGAGTATCATCCTATAATAAGAAAAATATTCATTTTTCAAAAAAGAAGTATGAATTATGCAAAGAATTAATAAACTGTGGTGCATACACAGATAGGAACATAGAGAAACCAATAGAAATTGTCACTGAAGAAGCCTAGACTTTGGGATTTCTGAAAAATGCTTTTAAATTTTACATGTGAAAAGTCACAAAATTATGTTTCACGAAAATAGACAAAGGAGAATATCAATAACGATATAGAAAACATTAAAAGGAACCAAATTCTAGAATAAAAAAGTTACAAGAGCAACAACAACAAAACAAAAAATTCACTACAGAGGCTCCACAGCAGATTCAAGCCAGGAGCAGGAGAATTCAAGAACTTGAAACTATGTTGATTGACATTAACCAGTCTGAGAAAAAAACAAATAAGACGTTGGAGATCTTTGGGACATGATGAAGTGCACCAACACATATGGAGCGGGGGTCCCGAAAGGAGAAGAGAGCAAAGGACGGAAAATTGGAAAAATAGTAGACAAAAACTTCTGAAACTTTAATGCACGCACTCAAGAAATTCAACAAACTCTACGTAGGATATATTTAAGCAGATTGTAGGCCTGCAGACAAAGACAAAGAGAATATTCGTCCATCACCAGAGAAGTGTCCCATGACACAAGCAGCCCTCCATAAAATTAACAGCTGATTTCTCATCAGAAACCATACAGGCCATAGGTAGTTGGATGACATATTTTAAAATGCTGAAAGAAAATAGCTGTTATCCAAGAAATCTATTTCTGGCAAAAAATGATCCTTCAAAAATGAAGGAGAAAGTAAGATATTTTCAGCTACAACAGAGCTCTTTGACCAGGTAAAGTCGATCTGTCCTGCAACAAATATAAAAAGTATTCCTGTAAGAAGAAATGAAATAACACTAGAAAGTAATTCAAATTCACATGAGGGGAAAAAAAACCGAACATTAGGAAAGGTAAAAACATAAGTATACATAAAAGATAGAATAAACGTTTTGTTTGTAACTCCTTTTTTCTATAAAACTGTACAAAGGAATAATTATATATGTGGTTCATAGGCGTATGTTATTAAAAAAATGTAATTTGAGATCATAACAGCATGAAGGTGGAGGAAGGAGTGGAGCTAATGTAGAATCAAAGTTTTCGTATACTATTGAAATTAAG
Source organism: Echinops telfairi (assembly GCF_000313985.2). Classification (NCBI taxonomy): domain Eukaryota; kingdom Metazoa; phylum Chordata; class Mammalia; order Afrosoricida; family Tenrecidae; genus Echinops; species Echinops telfairi. The sequence continues at coordinate 13,450,229 of NW_022103901.1, read as the reverse complement.
TCAAGTCCAAACTAAGTTATCATAAACTAAAATGTTAATAGTGATCTCCAGGACAACTACTAAGAAAATAACTGAAAAATAAGGGAATTAAATTGATAAGGAATTAAAAGAGGAAATGAAGACAAACAAAGGATAAACAATAAGTAGAAAATAAGTAATAAAACACAGAAGTCCTTTTTAAAAATCAATAATTACATTAATTATAAATATATTAAACTATCCAATTTAAAGGCAGAGATTTACATAATAGGTTTAAACAAATGGCCCAGCTATGTATATTTTCATTTTAGATTCAAAGACACAAATAAGTTAAAAGTATTAAGGGGGGGGATAGTTTATACAAACAGTAACCAAAGAAAGACAGACTTCAAGATAAACATTAGTACTAGAGACCAAGACAACATTAAAAAATGATAAGGATGTCCATCCATCAAGATATAAGGATTATAAACATTCATCTACCTAAAACATATCCCTGCAGCAGCACATGAAGCAAAAACAGGAAGAAGCAAAGAAAATAGTTGGAGAATTCAATGCCCCAGTTTCAATAATGAATAAGACAAACCAGACAACAATGGAGAACTTGAACGATAGCATCAACCTGACTACCATTAAGCCCATTCTGACTCATAGTGATCCTTTAGGACAAAATAGGACTGCTCCTCTGGATTTCCAAGGCTGTAAATCTTTATGGGAGTAAGGATTTCATCCAACTTGGACAATAGATACCAATTACACTTAACAGACCTCTATAGAACATTTTCCCAAATAATAACAAGATACACATTTTTCTCAAGTGCACATGAAACCTTCTCCAGGGTAGACCATGGCCAATGAAGCGAATCGCAATACATTTGAAAATCATACAAACTGTGTTCTCTGACCACAGTGGAATGAAATTAGAAATTAATAACAGAAGAAAACTTGGAAAATTCACAAATATGTGGAAATTAAACAACACAGCCTTAAACAACCAACGGGTCAAAGAAAAAAATCACAAGGGAAATTAGAAAATGCTTTGAGATACATGAAAACAAAAACACAGCATACCAAAATTTATGGGGTGCAGTAAAGGCATTGCTCAGAGGGGAGTTTATCCTTGTCAATCCCTAGATTGAGAAAGAAGGAAGCGCTCAGCTCAGTAGCCTAACTTTCCAGCTATGGAGCCAGAGAAAGAAGAGAGGACGAGAGAGACAATAAATAGAATAGATAATAGAAAAACATTAGAGAAAATGAACAAGCTCAACAGTTGTTTTTTTGAAGAAGAACAACGAAGTGGACAAAATATTAGCATAATGAGCCAAGATGAGGGAGAGAGAGAGACTCTGGTGGCCAGCATCAGGAATGAATAAAGTGATTCTGCTACCTATCTGCAGGGTTTAAAAGCACTCTGCAGGACAGAGGGGGCTAGCTACTCCTGTGAAGATTTGCAGCCTTGAGCCGTTTGTTTGTAATTTGTCTTGATGTTGTACATTTTTCTGTATATGAAACCCTGATTTGATAAACCTATAGAGACAACTGGATCAATAGGTTCCAAGGGACATAGCGGGGAAGGCAGGCAGGAAATGGGGAGCTCACAACAACAAGCGCAGGAAGAAGAAATGTCCTTCAATTGATTGTGGTGAGGGCTGCTCACCTCTTATGCATGTGACTGAACTGTGGAAATGTATGATATGCAAATTGTATGTAGGTGAAACTGCTAACAATAAACAATCTAATTTAAAAAATTAAGTTACGGTTGTGGGAACCCTGTGTAGGGTGGCTATGAGTTGGAATTGACTCAGTGGCAGGGAGTTTTTCACTATCTACCCTACAGAAATAAAAGGGGTGTGAGGGGTAGTATGAAAATGTTTATACCAATTGCATTAGACAGGGTTCTCTAGAGAAACAAAACCAAGACACTTATGAATTTATGTATATACGAATAGCATATACAGCATGAAGGACTATTAACAGCTAATTAGTCCACACAGCAGTACAGGGGGCTCAGTTCAACACACTTCTGTGGAACAGTTAATATACTGGAAGTACTTCAGCTCACGGGGTGGTGGTGCTGTGGGGTGCTGCTGGGTCCAGGGTCAAGGAAGCAGACTGCTGAGTCTTCCCTCGGGCAATGCAGGCAGTCTCCCGACAGGAAGCAAACAGCAAGGCAGGCCACCAACAGTCAGAAACTCAGGAGATTAGCGAAGCAGGCCTGGATAGGATGTCGAACTCAAGCAATGCAAGACAATAGGATCCACCAGCCTCAAGCTCAAGCAATGTACACACCAGTAGTATGGTGACGCAGGTCTCGAAGGAGCCTCAAGTTCCAGTGGGTTGGCTGTCCCACAGGTAGTGTAGCCCACAAGTTGAGGCAGAAACTAGCTAAAGCAGCTGCACACTGGTCTGATCACCAGAGAGCAAGAGAGAGAGGGGCGGGGCTTGTCAAGTAATTTATCTCTTTGCCCTCCAATCAAACTGTGACCTTCTTAATCCCGCATGTTCCTATTGGCCAGATTGTCACAATAAACCTACACATGAATCAGATGACCTAGATCAGTGGTTCTCAACCTTGCTAATGCCGTGAAGCTTTAATACAGTTCCTCATGCTGTGGTGACCCCAAAAACCATAAAATTATTTTCATTGCTACTTCATACCTCTAATTTT
>NW_022103901.1:13444863-13446343 GCF_000313985.2 Echinops telfairi | reverse complement strand
TTGTGGATCCAGGGGCACTGGAGGCATCTCAGCCCTGGCAGGGGTCTCCATGTGGCTCCTCCAGCTCCAGGACTCTAGCGTAGCTCCATGTATCTTGTCAACAGGGATGTCTCACAGGTAGTGAGTGTCTGTCCCACCTCCAGTGAGCTATTTATCTCCTTAGCACCTCCAAATGAGGTCCTCCAGCTGCAACCCGATTGACAGGCTAAACACCACCCCTTCACTTTTAAGTCTCAAGTTAACAACAGATTATGTAACTATCACAATCTTTGCAACTAGATCACATCTGCAAAGGCCCTTTTTTTGCCATCTAAGACAAGAGTCACTGGTTTCAGGGATGATGGCTACAAAGAGGAAGTTTCAGAGGTCATGACAAAGTGCTGTTCCTTGAGTGTAACAATATGTACACTCCTTGCTCATTGGCATAGTTAGGTTCCAAAGTCTAGGTCATTATGGAAAACCAGCATTCTAGGAGAGTCACAGCCAGGCCCTGCCTTCAGCACTGTGTGTGCCTCCCCATTACTCCCCTCTCTGTTGTTACCCACCCAGTCGGTACTTCCAATCTTTCTCAGGATAACATGGTGTGGCTGGCTCCTTTTTTCCACTATGCTTCCCCTCACTGTGGATCCTGTGGGTGGTGGGAGTGGTGGTGGGTGTGATCTGTTGCCTTCTGCCCCTGCTGCCTGCCTCCAGCCAGCAGCCCACTTGTTTTCTGTTTTCCATCTCCACACCTGCCTTGGATGAAGACCCCTGTGTTCTCCATTTACCCTGGCTCCACATCCTCTCAAGATTTCTTGCCTTCTTCCTCCTTTCTCCCTGCCGGCCTCCCTACTGATCTGTCTGAACGTCTAGCTGCTTGTCCAGCTTCCCCCTTTTCATCTGAAACCTTGTACTGCCCCTCCATCGCTGGCCCAAGATGTTACAGGCCATTGGGAGAAGGCACCCTGTACCCAGTTAGTCACCGTCCTTTGTATGGCTTGGCTGTCTCCAGGACCTCCAGTGAATTGTTACAAAACTGCCTGTGGAGAAAATCCCAGGCCCTGTATGGGCCCAGATCATTAGAGACTCCCCCTGAGGAATTTTTTCAAAGTTGTCATAAACTCGAAATATTAGCTCAAGGGACCATTGGTAAATGAGGACTTTGTGTAGCTTATTAATGCATAGAAATTTCAAATGCATGTCGTTTTGCACCTAAATTATACCTCAATAATGTTGATTAAGAAAATGTTAAAGATTTAGCCATAATAAATATCTATGCATTCTATGAAAGACCGCAAAAATACATGAATCAAACTCTTACGGAGTTGAGGAGACAAATAGACAGTACGACAATAGTGGTAGTAGACCTCACCCAACAACAATCCAGGTCCTGTTCCTTTCCAGTGCACACGGAATGTGCTATCGAGCAGATCAAAAATGGGCCACAAAGCAAGTATCAGTAAAATTTAAGACAACATTATATCTTTTCCAATCACAATGT
>NW_022103901.1:13420260-13443938 GCF_000313985.2 Echinops telfairi | reverse complement strand
ATTTTCCCCCTTCTCCCACCCTCTCTCTCTCATGAACCTTTGATAATTTATACATTTTTTTCATGTCTTACACTGACCAATGTTTCCCTTCACCCAGTTTTCTTTTGTCTGTCCCCCTGGGAGGGAGTTATAAGTCAATCATCATGATCGGTTCCCCTTTTCGCCCCTCACCTTCCCATTACCTTCCTAGTTTCACTACTCTCATTATTGGAGGGGAAGGGAAGGTGGGGAGAGGAAGGGGGAACTGATCACAAAAATCAACATATGGCCCCCATCACAGGAGGACAGACAACAGAAAGAAAAGTGAGTGAAGGGAGACAGAGGTTAGTGTAAGACAACAACAAAAAAGAGTAATTTATAAATTATTAAGGGTTCATGGGAGAGGGAGGGTGGGAGAAGGAGGGAAAAAATGAGGAGCTGATACCAAGTGCTCAAGTAGAAAAAAAATGTTTTGAAAAAGATGACAAAAAAAGAAAAAGATGATGATAACATATGTGCAAATGTGTTTGATACAATGGATATACGTATGGATTGTGATAAGAGGTGTAAGAGCCCCCAATAAAATAAAACAATATAAATAATATTACATCATGAGCAAGTGGGATATATACCAGGTATTCAACATGATTTGATGTTAGAAAAACAATCAATGTTTCAGGTAAATGAAACAAAAGAAAACAATCATATATCAGTTGATGAAGTAAAGACATTTGAGTAAAGTCCAACATCCACTTTTGATAAAAAAAAAACAACAACACTCAGCTAATGGGAATATAAGGGAGACTTCTCAATGTAATAAAGGCCATATATGCAAAACCAACAGCCAGCAGTTCATTCAATGAAAAGAAACTGAAAACATTCCCCCTCCAAATGGACACCAGACAGGCTTGTCCTTTATCACCACTGTTATTTAATATAGTCCTGGAAGTCTTTGCCAGAGCTATTAGACATAAAAAAGAAATCAAAGGCATCCAACTTGGCAAAGAAGAAGTGAAACTCTGTTTGCAGACGATGATTTTATACATATAAAATCCCAAAGATTCAATCAAAAAACTGCTGGAACTGATTGGAAAAATTGGCATTGTAGCAGAGTATAAGGTCAACATACACATAAATCAATAGGGTTCTTGCAGATTAAGGGAGAGAACTCTGAAAAGGAAATTTAAAAAACAATGCCATTTTCAATGACCACTCAAAATATGAAATTCTTAGGGATAAATCTAAATGAAGAAACAAAAGACTTGCATAAAGAAAACTACAAAACACTCCTACAAGAAACCAAACAAGACTTAAATATTCCATGTTGATGGATAGGAAGACTTACTATAGCGAAATTGTCAACATTCCCAATCTATAAATATATCACAGTCCCAATCCAAATCCCAGCACTATTCTTCATAGAAATGTAAACACTAATCACCAACTTCATTTGGAAAGGAAAGAATCACGGGATATTCAAAACACTATGAAAAACAAAAACAAAGTAGGAGGCCTCTCACTCTCTGATTTTAAAAGCAGCCATGGTAATTAAAACAACTTAGTATTAGTACAGTGATTGCTATGCAGACTAATGAATTAGAATCAAGAACCCCCAAGTGCCTATACACACTTTTTCTTAAAATAAAAGACTAAAGCATGTTAAGTTGGATGAAGAAATAGTCTTTTCAACAAATGATGGTAGAAAAACTGTTCCTGAGGGATCTTATAAATCCTCAGGAACAGTAGTGGGAGTAGCAATATCATGAGGGTAGGGGTATGATTGGGGAGGGAGAAGGTGGAGAAAGGGGGAACCCATCGCAAGGTTGGATATATAGCCCTCCCCACCGAAGGGGATGAATAACAGCAATGTGGATGAAAGGAGACAATGGACAGTGTAAGATACGAAATACTAATAACGATACATAATTGATCAAGGATCCATGAGGGTGGGAGGGAGGGGGAAAAAGAAGAGCTTATACCAAGGGCTCAGATAGAACATGTTTTGGAAATGTTGATGGCAACCTATGTACAAATATGCTTGATACAATTGATGTATGGAATATTATAAGAGCTGTAAGAACCCTCAAAAAAAAATGTTTAGTTGGATCTTCATCTTTAAAGTAAAGAAATGGGACCCATGTTTCACATCATATAAACAAATGAACTCAAAATGGGTGAAAAGACTTAAATATAAACCCTAGAATTGTAAGACCCATCCATGGAAAAGTCGGGACAAAGAAATAAAGAATAAAACATGAACCGATAGGCGCACACCCAAGTTGATTGCAGCGCTATCCACAAAAGCCCAAAGCTGGAAATATCCAAGAGCCCACCTCTGGAGAAATGGATAAATAAACTTTGGCACATCCATACAATGGGATATTATGCATCTCTGAAAAACAGCGGTGAAGCTATCAGACATCTGGTGGCATGGAACAATTGGGAAGAGATTACGCTCTGCAAAGTTAGTCAATCTTATAAAGACAAACCCTACTGGAGACCACTCTTATGAAAGGGAGCCAGAGCAAAACGAGAAAGACCACGTGTCCCCCGAAAGAAGCAGAGTTTGAAGTCTGTGGAGAGGTGGGGGTGGGGGGATACTGTTAACTCAACAGATGATCCATACAAGTGATTTCAAGCATGTTAAAGAAAAATAAACGAATCAAGTTGCCACCTAGATAACATAAAAAAGATGAACAAACTACGCAGAAATAAGCAGAAGAAGGAATCATTACAGACAGGGACAGAAACCAGTAATTCAAAACCAGAAAAATAGAGAGCCTAACCAAGCCCAATGTTGTCAAAAACTGTCAAATTAGCAACAATTTTTGGTGCTGTGTGCTTTACCGCAATAAAAAAATTTAAACATTCAATCCAGAAGGAGGGAAACTGAGAAAAAAGAAATAAAGAAGAAATTGATTAAATAGAACATAACTCGCTAATGATAGTTATGAAAAACGGCCTAAGCACCTCACTCAAAAGACAGTCTGTCGAGTTGGATCAACAGAAAGCAAGACCCAACTATATGCTGCCTGTAAGAAACCCACGCTAAGTATAAAGAAACCAACTGGAAACATACACCATACTTATAATAAGTATAAGAAAGCTGGAGAAGCTATATTCTTATCAGGTAGGTAGATTTCATACCAAGAAGTATTACCAATGATGGAGAAGGACAACACATCACATGTAGTTAAGATTATGTGTCAATTTGGATGGACCAAGAGTTTGACAGTTGGACTAGTATGCCCCAGGATGAGGTCTTCTCAGGAGTGTAGCCTGCTTCCAATATAAATAGGAAAAAGCTTGCTTTTCTTTCTTTCTTTCTTCCTTATTTCTGGGTCTGGATCCTACAGCTGGCTCACTGACCTTGGCTCTTTGGACTTGAGCTAATAGTCTGTTGTATTGCCTGCCAGTCTCGGAACTCATCAGCTGCCACAAGCCTGGCTCCATGAACTTGAGTTCATTCTTGCCTCTGCAGCTACAAGCCTGTCGTCTTTCTGCCACTCTTGGGCTCCCCAGTCCCTGAAGCTCTGTGAGTAAAGGGGTTAATTTACTAAGAAGCTATAACAATTCTAAGAGTGTGCGCGCCGAGCAAGAAGACCTCAAAGTTTGGGAAGCAAACATACCCACAGAATGAAAAGCAGACACAGACAAATGTATAATGATCTACAGTGTTCTCTCAGTAATCAGTCAACTAGGTACACAGAATACCGATAAAGAAATAACAGACCTGAACAACATTATCACCCAACTTGACCCAATTCACATATCTGGAGTATTACACCACCAATCATATTCCTTCCAAGTGAGCATGGGACAATCACCAAGAAATACCATGTCCTGGGCCAAAATGCAAACTTCTAACAAATTTTTAAAACTTGAAGTCACACAATACTCTTCATAATAGAATAAAACAAGAAATCAATAACAGGAGAAAAAAATGTTTAATCCCCTAAGTATCTGGGAATTAAATGATACACTTCTAAACAGCCTATAGATCAAAGAGGAAGGCACAAGGGAAGGCAGAAAATATGGTGAGTGAAAATGGGAATGTGTGTGATGCAGCCGCTAACGTAATTCTTAAAAGGAAATGATATGGATGATAAGAATCCTCTGCTGATGTTAGCAAAGGCAGAAAGACTTCAGATGGAGAAACAAACATACACGTTGCGAAACAAGATGTTGAAAGAGCAAGCTGAACTCAAAGCAGAAAAAAAACAATGACAAGTAGAAATCAAGGGCATTGAAAATGAGGAAACACATTAGACACGCTCAACAACAGCAACAACCAACAACAAAAAACAAACAACCCCGATGTCGCAAAGATGTAAATAAAGTCAGCGCATCTCTAGGCAGACCAAGAAAAAGGGAGAAAACACAGTTCCAAAATAACAGGAATGAGAACGAGAAGCTCACAACCACTCCAGACAGGCACGGAAGGAAACTGAATGTAACACTACACACATGTCTATGCCCATACAGTCAACAACTTAAACGCAAAGGCCACATTCAAACCCACTACCAGGGGATTGATTCGGACTCCTCGTGAGTGCCCTCACATTGTCGATATTTATAGGGGAGATCACCCCCTCTCCTCTTTCTCCCTCAGAGTGACTGGCGTTCAGCAATGACCCAACCACCGGAGTTCGAAAGAAGAGCAGGCAACCCCCACGGTCCTGCTGGTATGGTGGTGGTGAGGGTCATCCTGTTGGCTCTGACCCATAACGGCCATGCACGACAACAGAGCCCGGCCCCATCGTGTGCCATCCTTACCGTTGGCGTCTGTGCTTGAGCCCATGGTGGCAGCCACTGTCTCGATCCATCTCCATCCATCTTCTGTTACACTGCCCTCTGCTTTATCAAGCACGGTGGCCTCCTCCAGGGGACTGGTCTTTCCTGGCAACATGCCCAAAGCACATGAGACAAAGCCTTACCAAGCTTCCCTCTAAGGGGCACTCTGGTTGTACTTCTTCCAAGACAGATTTCTTTGTCCTTTTGGCAGTCCGTGGTACTTTCAATATTCTTCTCCAGCGCCATCGTTCAAAGGCATTGATTCTTCATTGGTCTTCCTTATTCAGTGTCCAACCTTCACATGCGTACGAGGTGATTGAAAATACCATGGCTTGGGTCAGATGCATCTTATTCTTCAGAGGAGCCCTGGTGCTATACTGGGTTACACCTTGGGCTGCTAACCGCAAGGTCAGCAGTTCAAAACCACCAGTGGCTCCACCGTGGAAAGATGGGGCTTTCTACTCCCATAAAGAATTGTAGTCTTGGAAACTCTTACGGGACAACTCTAGCCTGTCCTCTAGTCTCAAGGAGTCAGAATTGACTCAGTGACAGTGAGTTTGAATAGTCTTATAGCAACTAAACTATTTTAATTCCTAATTTAAAACTTTCAAATCCTATCCCAGGTGGTTTCACTGGAGAATTTTACCACATATTTAAGGATGAGATCATATAAATTCTACATAATTTTATTCCTAAATTATTGATACTCATCTCACCTCAACAATAAAGGATGTTATAAGAAACTATAAACCAGTATCTGTCAAGGCTCTAGACGCCAATGTTCTCAGTAAAACGCCAGCAAACCCAATCAAGCATCATGATACACAATGCATTTTAACAAAGTGGGGTTTACTCTAGAAATACAAAGCTGATAAATCTGAAACATCAATCGGAGACCTTCACTACATCGAGGCTCACAGAAAAACATCAGATTATCATTTCAATAAGAACAGAAAAACCATCTGGTAAAATTCAACATCTATCACAATAATAAATCTCTCAAGCCTCTCATGAAGAAAAGCAAACAATGTCAACATCCACCAAAAATCTCAGCCCGCCTCATGCTTTTTGGAGCAAGACTAAACGCTTATTATTACTGACATTCTTAACAGCAAGAAGGCGAGGATGTGATCCTAACCACTCCTGTTCAATATGTACTCGAGGCCTTCGCTCAGACTCACTGCTGTCAAGCCAACACTGACCCACAGGACCCTCTGGGAGAGAGCAGAGCTGCCCCTGTGGGTTTCTGAGGCCATAGACCTTTATGGGAGTAGAAAGCCTCATCTTTCGTCCTGTGGGGCCGCTAGTGGGTTCGAACTGCTGACCTTGTGGTTAACAGCCCCAAGAGTAACCCACTACACCACCAGGGGTCCTTAGCTAGGAAAGTAAGACAGGTAAAATTAATGAATGACAACTTGGGAAGGAAGAAATAAAAGTCTGTATTCACACATGACATTGGAACCCTTACGCTATATAGTCTTTGATCTTGATCAGTAAATGCTTCAAGTCCTCTTTGCGTAAGTCTTCAAGGAAGCAAGGTGGCCAAACAATCGTTTCGATGCGAACGAGGAGGGTCGGAGTGGAGACCCAAAGCCCATCTGTAGACAATTGGACATCCTCTCGCAGAAGGGTCACAAGAAAGGGATGAGACAGTCAGGATGCAGTATAGCACCGACGAAACACACAACATTCCTCTAGTTCTTTAATGCTTCCTCCCCACCCCCCACTATCATGACCCCAGTTCTATCTTACAAATCTGGCTACATCAGAGCATGTACACCGGTGCAGATAAGAGCTCTCGACACACAGAATCCAGGACAGATAAATCCCTCCGTAGCACTACCATGAGTAAGGGTGGGGGGTAGAAGGAGGAGAAAGGGGGAACCGATCGCAACGATCAACGTACAACCCCTCCCCCCGCCCCCAGGGGGACAAACAACAGAAACGTGAGTGAAGGGAGACAGCGGACAGCGTAACATATGAAAATGAAAATAATTTATAAATTATCAACGGCTCACAAAGGTGGGAGGGGAGGGGAGGGAGGGGAAAAGGAGAAGCTGATACCAAGGGCTCAAGTAGAAAGAAAAGGTTTAGAAATGCTTTGGAAATGATGATGGCAACATTATGTACAGATGTGCTTGATACAATGGATGGATGGATTGTGGTAAGAGCTGTAAGAGCCCCCAATAAAATGATTTATTATGATAAAAAATAAATTAAAATGTGAAAGCTAAGACAAACAAAACACAGGCACAGACCGCTGGGGGGAAAAAACAAAGAAGCAAGTAAGGTTGTGTCTTATGTACCAAAGGTTGTTAATCAGCCTTCCTCGGATCCTGTTGTCACATGTTCCTTCTTATCATCCGGCTTCTAGGAGAATTTGTCCGGCATACAGATTGAATAAGGATGGTGAAAGGATGGAGCGCTGATGCACACCTTTCCCGATTTTAAACCATGGCGTAGCCCCTTGCTTCGTGTGAACGGCCTCTTGATCTACCTACGGGTTCTGCATGAACACAGTGAGGGTCCTGGAACTTACATTCTTACAACATTATCCGTACCTTGCTATGAGCCTCACATTGGAATGCCTCTGCATACACACTCAAGAAAGCACAGGTTAAATGTTTTTTCTGAAGTGGGTGAAGGGAGACGTCGGACAGTGTAAGGTAGGACAAAATAATAATAATTTATAAATTATCAAGGGTTCGTGAGGGAGGGGGAGCGGGGAAGGAGGGGGAAAAGGAGGAGCTGATGCCAAGGGCGCAAGTAGAAAGCAAATGTTTTGAGAACGGTGAGGGCAGCCAATGTACACGTGTGCTGGACACGATGATGGATGGATGGAGTGTGATAAGAGCTGTATGAGCCCCCAGTAAAATGATTAAAAAACAACAACAACAAAGACAGGCGAATGGTAACACTAGGGAGGTAGGCACACCTGAGAGTGACCAACCATTTCAGATCAGAAGGGGGAGGCGTGGAAACGGGAGACACAGGGAGAAAGTGGGGTACGTGATAGTACATTTGGGGACTGCAATCAAAATGTGTATGAATAGTTGAATGAAAAAGGGATCTGTTCTGCACACCTTCACAAAATGCCCAATCAAATGTTTTTTTAATGAAAAAAATGTTTTCTGGTCATTCAGTGCTTTCATCTGACATCTGATTGACCCCTCCTGTGTGAGTCCAGGCGGACTAGAGAAACAAATTCAGAGACACTCATATGTGTCTAAGAAAGAGCTTTATATACGAGAGCAGTTGTATATTGAGAAAACATCCCAGCCCAGTCCAGATCAAGTCCACAAGTCCGATTTTAGCCCATATGTCCGATACTAATCAATAAAGTCTTCTTCAGATTCACGCAACACATGCAATAACGCCAAATGCAGGAAGATCACAGGCCAGTGGGTGGAAGTCTTGTGGATCCAGTGGTGGTGGAAACATCTCAGCGCTGGCAGGGGTCTCCACGTGGCTCCTTCAGCTCCAGCTCAAGTGTAGCTCCACGTGTCTAGTCAGCAGGAATATCTCGCAGGGAGTGAGTGTGTCCCGCCTCCAGGGAGCTATTTGTCTCCTTAGTGCCTCCAAGTGAGGTCATCAAGCGGTGACCTCATTGACAGGCCAGACTCCACCCCTTTCTCAAGTTGACAGATTATGTGACTGCCACACCTCTTGATAACCTGTCCACAATAATTAGATGAAATGTCTTCTTCACGTATAAAAAGCATGAAGATAATTTTAAAATATTTGCAGCAGCACACCCACAAAGAACTGGGAAAAAATCCCATCTGAATTCAGAAGAGAATGTGGACCAAGGGATGTCATTGCTGGTGTCAGATGCATCTTTTTTGAAAGCAGAAAATACCAGCAGCATGTTTACATCTGTTTCATTGACTCTGCAGAGGCACGCGGCTGTCTGGATCGTAACAAATCATGGATAACTCTGAGAAGACCGGGAATCCAGAAAACGTCAGCATTCTAATGCAGAACTTGTGCATCGTCTAGAAAAGATACAGCCAAGGAAAGACACTCGGAACGATTGCAAAAGGAACACATTGACAGGGGAGCCGCAGAGAAAATGCTGTTTTAAAAGTTCAGAGGGTGGAGGGCTTCATTTTGAATGGGAGGGACATGGGGACTGGAAGGATGATTAAAGCAATAGAGTGATAGGGTGGGAAATGTGGAAAAGGGGAAGAAATGGATGGGTTTGAAAACGATTGCAAAGACCAGTCTCGAGAGTTAGCAGCTGGTTTGGGTATCTTCCGTGTTCCTCACCACTGTGGTACAAGGTGTGTCCTGGGACACTCTGGAGTGGTCAATCCTGATAAATCCATGCTAACATGCCAACCTCCCAAAGCCTTTGGGTCCCTTCCACTACAGTTGACTAAAGCAGGTCTGGTCACTCAACTTGATTTGTTGTAGGCCGCTGCAATAACTGCTCCAGTGAACCAACAAAATAAACGACTTGATCCTTTCTAGCGTCTTGAACTTAAACTTTAAGTGAAAAAAATCTGTGCTGAGTGGGCCAGTATCAATAAACTCCAGCTGATCCAACTTTATGTTTCCTGTACCATTATTCTACACCCTGACTAAGCCATCCCCACACATATTCTCCAGATTTCTGTTTGTATATATTAGAAAAATAAGCAGTTCCTTTGGAGTACAGTACATCTCTTCTTGGGTTACAATTTGTAATTAACCTTTTGGGTCTCACGGACACTTACGTCTAGTGAGGGATCCACAAGCGGTGGTGGGTGGGGGCAGTGCATCTTGGGAGCATTCACTCATATCTTGTAAAGCATTTGTCTGAGGTGATGCTCCAGACAGTATCCCAGGCCCTGGATCAACAGGCACGCACGGTTGGGATAATTTCATCAAATGTTGGTGGAAGGGATTGTGGCTTTACTGATAATGGATTCCCTGTCAGACAAAGATGGAATAATGTCTTCAGATGGGAGGGGTGGTGCTGGTGACTGGAGAAAATCAATGAGAGTTTGAGGCCCACTTTTTCCATCATTCTGGTTATTTGCACACATGTCCGTATCCCACGTTTCAAGCTTACATTTCAGTTTAACATCAGACAGCATTTGAGGTTGGGGATTCAGCTGGTCTTGTCATTCGACGAGACACTGGACTTCGTGTCCATCAATGTTAGCTCTGTTAGCACAAGAAGTTGTTTTCTTTCAGAGCAAAAGTGGAAGCTGAGCTCTTGTGTGCACTGTTTGAGCCTTGGTTCTGAAGCGCTGAACACAGGCCTTTCTTTCACCACTTCTTCTATGGTGAAAAGGACCGGCCAACTTTCTTATACTTCTTATCCTGACAAAGTTACAGAAAAGTATCAAATGCACGATGACCTAGAGCCTCACTTCCTACCAACGCTTGATCTACTGGCGGTGATATTTTGCATTTTCATGTTGCAACCACACACCTGGATTAGTAGCGTTATCTGTGACTTCAAACGTAATCAGACTTGAGAATCAATTTAGAAAACTCATCTGTATAATTTTGTTTCTTTAAAGAACCACTCTTGGTACCAATGTCTTGGGCTGGGTTCTCCAGAGATGCAAAATCAATGAAACTTGCGTGCGCGCGCACATGTGTGTGTGTGTGTGTGTGTGAGTGCAGAAAGAGGAAGAAAGATCAACATACAAAAATCGGTCAGCAACAATGAAATCAGAAAATCCATATCATTTGCAATAACCACCTAGAAGATGAGATTTAAAAAACAAAACAAAAAAGCCAAACTCGCGGCCATCATGTCAACACCGACTCATAACGGCCCTATAGAACAGGCTAGAATTACCTGGTGGGTTTCTGAGATGGTAACTTTTTATGGGAGTCGATCACCAACCATTCAACCCTCTGCAGCCAAGTCCAACTCACAGCGACCCGGTAGGCCAGCGTACAGAACTTGAACTTCCACTGCCAAACCACCGTGATGGGAGCAGACCTCCTCACCTCTCCTTACCTGAGGAGCAGTGGGCAGGCTTGACCGGCTGACCTTTGGGTTAGTAGCTCAATACTTACCCTACTGTGCGACCAGGATGCCTGCACGACCCTTTAGAGCAGCGGTTCTCAACCTGTGGGTTGCGACCCCTTTGGGGGGTCAAACACAGGGGTCGCCTTTCGCAAGGGTCTCCCGATTCATCACAGTAGCAAGATGACAGTGATGAAGTAGCCACGGAAATAATGTTATGGTTGAGGGGTCCCACCACCTGAGGAACTGTATGAAAGGGTCGCGCGTTGGGAAGGTTGAGGACCACTGCTTTAGAGCGATGGGAGGAGTCAACTACAATGATGCAGAGCACGCATCGAAACTGAATGGATTCGGAGTTGCATGGGGTACCCCCCCCCAAAGTCTTTACCATGCACTATTTGTAGAAAGCGACTGTTTTCCATAGGAAGACACTCTTGATAAACGTTGTGCCATAGCATTCTGGACTCAGCTACTTGACCCCTAACAGGCCAATCCCCAAGAGCAGGCGGTCTACTCTCAGTCATCTCTCCGAAGATAAGCCCCAGCTCCTCTCCACCCAGTCCGCCCGAACCCAGAGCCCCCCCAGGGTGAGCTAGAACGGAGCCGTCAGGGTTTAGGCTGCAGTCTCTATGGAAGCAGACGGCCACATTTTTTCGCCATGGATTAACCGATGGGTTCAAAACAAACACCCACAAAAACTGCCCCCCGGCTCATCCTTCCACCAACTCACCCCCAGCAAGAACAGCAAGTTGGAAGCAAGTTGGAACAAGAGGGAGGCGTGGGGGGGGCGGGGGCGGCGTGGAGAGGTGGCAGCCCTCACCCAGGGGCTAGCAGGCTGAAAACCAGTGTGAGCACTGTGGGAGATGGTCTGGGGCTTCCTCAAAAGCGTGGACATGGAAATCCCTCCTACGTCTCTATCCTAGAGAAAGAAGAGCTGGATCTGCGCAAAGCCCTGCTCACCGCATTCTTCACGGCAGCAAGGATAGGGACCCAGCCTAAGGACCCAGCAGTAGACTATGGACCCGCAAACGATGCCACCAATGGAAATCCAGGGCCGTGTTGATGGGTCTGAGAAACACCTCACAACATGGAGGTGCCTAGACGTTTGTACCCCCGAGGAAGGAGCTCTGGGGGCTTAATGGGTTATGCTTCGGGCTGCACACCTCAGGGTCAGCAGTTTGAAACCACCAGCCGCTCCTTGGGAGAAAGATGAGGCTTCCTACTGCATCCAGAATGACAGTCTCGGCACGGTTTGTTGTCCCCTGACCTGTAGGGTTACTATGAATTGGAATCAACTCAATGGCCGTGAGTTTGGGTTTGGGTTTTAGAGAACGGATGAATGACAAACAGACAAGTACTGTATGAGCCCACTACGGTAGAAAGTCAAGAAAAGTTTCCACACTTCAAAGAAGCGTCCTTTGAAAGGAGGGGAGGGGAAGGGCGGTCAATCACTCACCAGAAAGAAAGTCCACGGGTCTTCAAAGGCACAGTTCAGTGAATCGGTGACATTCACCATGCTGGGCAGTTGTCATCATTGTCCATTTCCAAAAGTTTGTCATTACCTGTCCCAGGAACCAAAGGTGGAGTGGATGACACACTGGGCTACTAAACACAGGGTCAGCAGTTCCAATCCACCAGCTGCTCCTCGGGAGAAAGATGAGGCTTTCGACTCCCAGAAAGATTGACGGTCTCAAAAACCCACGAGGAGAGTTTTACTCTGTCCCATAGGGTGGCGAGGAGCCAGAATCGACCGATGAGAGTGAGTGAGTCACAAAAATGCCATTTCCCTTGAAGAGTCAGTCCCGTAGCCTCACCTTCCTCCAGCTCCTCAAAAGAACCCCCCAAACTCACTACCATCGCGTCGAGGCTGATTCATAGCGACCCTCTAGGACAGAGTGGAGCGGCCCTGGGGGTTTCCGAGACTAACTCTTTACGGGAGAAGAAAGCCTCATCTCTCTCCTGAGAAGCGGATGTGGCTTCGAACTGCTGACCTTGCAGTTAGCAGCCCGACACTTCTTCACTATGCCACCAGGGCTCCTGACTCCATCTCCAAGGACCCTCTAATTTCCTTTCTGTCTCTGTATATTTCTCTGTTCTAGATAGTCCGTATCCATGGGATCCTATAATATTGTCCCCCTTTGTGGCCGATTGTTCACGTATTGCTGTTGTCAGGTGCCATCCAGTCAGTCTGACCCATGGCGACCCTGCACACAACAGAGCGAACCACTGCCCGGTCCTGCACCATCCTCACCAGTGTTCCCGTCTGGAGCCCATTGCTGCAGTCACTGGGCCATCCAGCTCACTGAGGACCTTCCTCTTGGTCACTGTCCCTCTACTTTACCCAGCATGATGTCCTTCTCCAGGGACTGGTCTCTGCCTAGCACTGTGTTTTCAGAGTCCATCGATGTCCTAGCACGTATTTGACCTCAGCTCTCTTTGTAGATGAATGCTTTCCCACAGTCTGGGTTGCCATAGCTTGTCTATCCATCCATCTTTGGATCTGTTGTTTCTCCCTTTGGGCTCTTGGGAACCATGCTGCCCTACATAACGGTGGACAGGCATCTGTGTGAATACTTGCTTTCAAGTCTTTGGGGTATGTGCCTAAAGGTGCCATTGTGGGGATGTGTGGGTGGTCTTGATGGCAGTGGGTTTTGGGTTTACAGTAGTTCTAGATTTGACTTTCTGAGAAGCCACTAAACAGGGTCCTCTCCCCACCGCACATTCCGACCAGCAGGGGTGAGGCGTCCCCAGTCCTCCGTGTCCTCCCCAGCAGTGGATAGTTTCCATTTCGTTTTTTTTAAAACAGTTTTATTGACACATAATTCATTTATACCGACAAGTCAATGGTTTAAATCTATGAAAAAGAGTTGTGTAATCATCGCTGCGATCAACTTTAGAACATTTTCTGAGGAACTGAAAAAAAAAGAGGAAAAAGGAAAACTGACGTGGACGTGGTGTCTTTGAGGACATACAAGCTCATTTCAAACATATTCAAAAAGAACATTTTCTTCATTCGGGTGTGCCCATTACGATTAGCTCCTCATTTCCCCCCAACCTCCCTTGCCATGACTCTAAGAAATTATTAATCTAGTTTCTATCTCTATTGATTTACCTAACCTGGATTTCATACAACGAAAATCTTATACACACACACACACACACCAGAAACAATACCAATAAAACACACAAAAACCTTAATTCAAAAGAAAGCAAGTAATAATAAAATCCAGAGCAAATTGAAAGTGAGTTAAAGTGGGGAACAGATGATAATGTGTTAAATTTCAGCCTAACTACGTCTGCAGGGGGTGGCTCGTGGGGCTCTAACCACCAGGTCAGCAATTCGAAATCACCAGCTGCTCCCCTGGAGAAAGATGAGGCTTCTACTCCTGTCAATGGTTTCCACGAGGGCAGTTCCACCCTGTGCCACAGGGTCGCTAAGGGTGTGCTCGGCAGGTTGACAAGGAGTTTGACTGTGGGTCCCCATCCACAGTCGGAGACCTATTGGCACAGTCGATCGCACACACTGGGCCTCCAACTGCAAGGTCGCTGAAATCTACCAGCCCCTCTGCCGGAGAGAGAGGAGGCCACCTACTCCCGCCAAGATTCACACCCTCGGAAACCCCAAGGGACAGCTCAACGCCGCCTCACAAGGTCGCTGTGAGTCAGAACCAACGGAGTGACAGGCGCTGTCACCCACTTTCCAGTGCACTCTGTCTCGGGCCAAGACCTTTCCAATCCCTGGTCCCCGATCCAAAGGAATTCAATGGAATTCAAAGGATCCAAAGGAATTCAATGGAGGCTTAATCCAAGTAGGGACTCTGCATATGGATTAGAGTGTGTGCACCTAGACCAATGGTTCTCAACCCGTGGGTCTTGACCCCTTTGGGGGTCGAATGACCCTTTCACAGGGGTTGCCTAGGACCATCGGAAAACATATTTCCAATGGTCTTAGGAACAGAGACACCGTTCCTCTATCATCTCCAGGCGGATCCACCCACATGCAGATACGCCCACTTACGAGTACCCGGTGTGAAGACTGTTACCCATGCTGCACCATGCTTCAAGACAAACTTTCATTGATTTGTCATAAAAAATAAATAGTTCACACTATAGAATGACATATTGTTTGTGTGATTCATCACAATGCTTGAATGATGTTCAATTTGTAACAATGAAAATGCAGCCTGCTTATCAGACCTTTGCATGACGATTCATAGCGGGAGCAAAATGACAGTGATGAAGTAGAAAATAACGTTCTGGTTGGGGGTCACCACCACATGAGGCGCTGAAGTAAAGGCCGCGGCCTCAGGAAGGTTGGGAACCACCGGCCTGGACTTAAAGAGAGCGCGAGAAGAATGGGATGAAGCAAGCCGGACAACACGGGGACCAACAGTGACCCTCAAATCCAAACCACCCTCACAGCACCCCTATAGGACAGGGCAGAACTGCCCCTGTGGGTTTCCGAGACTGGCACTCTTTATGGGAGTAGGAAGCCTCGTCTTTCTCCTGAGGGGCGGCTGGTGGTGTCGAACTGCTGACCATGCAGATCGCAGCCCAACATGTAACCCACTAAGCCGCCAGGGCTCTATCGTGGTGACCTTAGGTCCAAAGGAGGGGGGGAGGGGAACGACACGAGTTAAGGGGACCTCCCCTATCATTTTTCTCTACCTTTCAAATGATTTCTAAATTAAAAGTGAAATTTTAAAATACGGTGATCTGGCAGGCAATGCGATGCCCCGAGCAGAGATCAACGGCCCCTCCCATAGGTACCAGGGAAGGGAAACTCACTAGGCCTACACAGGAACGCATGCGCACGCTGCTGCATCCTCCTCCCCAAAGCGAAGAACTTGGGACTTTTCCTTTGGAAGAGGCAGCAGCGACCTGGCTCAGAGCAAAGCGGCCAGGACGGGAGCCAGGGTACCTGGGCTACAGCCTGGGAAGACCGCTGCAGCCCTGTGGGCCTCCTGGTCCCGTCCTCACCCCGGCAGGCCCGGTTCCCCACCCACTCGGCTTTCAGCACTCTGCAGGGAGGGCAGGCGCTGCCAGCAGTTCTAAGCCTGGCTGCGGCCCCCCAGGGGTTTCCACTTTCCAGGAATGAAGCTCTCCGCCTTGTCTGGGGCCGGCCCCAGCTCCACAAGTGTGATTTTATAGCCAGAGGCATCTCGGGGAGCCTCCAGCTCCACTCCTTGCTGAAGACTGTCTGCTCCCACTTGCAACTCCAGGGTGGGCACCTCCAGGACAGGATGGGCCTCACCTCCTCCAATTTCCACTGGGCTAGGACCCTGGGAGATGACCCTCCCCCACGGGCCTGTCTGCCCACCCACAATGGGAGCCTTCCTGGGCAGCATGTATTCTCCACAGACAGGGAGAACTTCCCATCGTCCGACCGTTAGCACATTTTTGCTGAGTGTTCTGAGAAAGGGTGGGCATTCCAGAAAGCAGGAACGCCGCCGAAGGGGGGGGCCGGGGGTGGAGGGGCATAGCCATGCCTTCTCTGCCAGAGGAGAAGGAAACTGCAAGGGCAAAGGCCCTGAGGCCTCTGTTAGTTTGACAAATGGGAAGAGCCAGGTGGGCATGGGCAGGTGGGTCAGCAGGGGCCAGGTGTGCAGGGCTAAGGAGCCTGGTGGTGAAGGTGTTACGCGTTGGGCTGCGATCCGCATGGTCGGCAGTCTGAAACCACCTGCAGCTTCCAGGGAGAAAGACTTGGCTTTCTACTCCCGTGAACAGTGAGAGTCTGGGACCCACCGTAGGTGGCTAGGAGTCAGCACTGACTGGATGGCAGTGAGTATCTAGTGTGTTGTAGGCCAAGACCAGGACCACTGAGGGTCTGTGTTGGGGTGACCTAACTAGGTCAGCCTCCCCCAAGACACACTCACTCCCAGGAAGTGGAGGTGCAGAGGGGGCCATTGCAGGCCAGGAGGTGATGGGAGGACAGGGTAGCTCTGAGGGGTTGTGCGTTCCCAGAGTCCTGCCCAAAGGTGGGGTCTACATTGACCCTACTGCCCACGTCCCAGAATCCACCTGAAACATAGACACTTTTAGCCCTCGATGGAGGCCCAGTCCAGAGGACAGGCTTTTGCCTCAGTTTCCCTGTACTCCTTTTTGGTGATCTGCCTTGACTAGTCCACTCTTGACCTCCCACCTGGGGCTGGCTTCTACCCCAATGCCCTAGGCAGTGGCAGAACCAGGATGCCCACCAGTGGCAGGGAGAGCCCCTAGGCCAGTGGTTCTCAACCTTCCTCATGCCATGACCCTTTCAGACAGTTCCTCATGTGGTGTTGACCCCCCAACCATACAATGCTTTTCGTTGCTACTTCATCACTGTCATTTTGCTACTGTGATGAATCAGGCGACCCCTGTGAAAGGGTCGTTCGGCCCCCAGAGGAGTCGCGACCCACAGGTTGAGAACCGCTGCCCTAGGGCCACCTTCAAACCTGCGCTCCCTTGGGTGCCAGCTCTTGGCTTCCTGCTTGCCTCCCTAGGGAAACTTCAGAAGTTCCTCCTGCCTCACTGGCCTTGCCCAGCCCTAGAATTGCCACCTGCTGTGAGAGAGCCCAGTGTTCAGGAGTGGCTCCCCCAATTCCTACGCCTAGATTCCCTTGAGTCTCTAGAATCAGCCTCGGCTCTTTTGCCCATCCCAGACATCAGACACCCTCCAGCCAGCCAGTGCCTGCTCTGTTCCCCATGTGAACCCTCCACCCGTGGGATCCACTTTGACTTTCCAAGAGGCCTTTGGGGCATTCTCCATCTCAGAAACACAAGGGGAGGCCAGGTGACCGCCCAGCAGGTGGAAGACGGGGGTGGGGGGAGAACCAGTGGAGTCAGCCACTGCCCAGTCCCTTTCTTTCAGTGTTGTGTGGTGCCATCAAATCGGTTCTGACCCATAGCGACCCCATGCGCAGCAGAACCAAACACCTCACAACTGTCCCTGTGCCTGAGCCCACTGGGCAACCCTGTGTCCATCCATCTGGATGTCCACAGACATCCAGAACAAGGTTTGTCATCAGTCGACACTTCGCCTTTTCTGAAATGAAGACACCACTCTTCACGTGAGGTTTCCCCATAGCGCTGTCCTTGTAAGCTGTGTTCAACATCACAAGAGTTTCTGCGGCACTTTCCCAAGCAACATTTCACAGCCGCATGCTGTTCTCTTAAATCAGCCATCACAAAAAAATGAGGTTCGAGTGAAACGGTGAAAAAATTCACCATGCCCACAGAGAACCTTCCCAGGTGATGCCACTGGGTGCACTAATTCAGAGAGAGCTGATCAATTCCTGCCCAGCAGGCGCAGAAGGCGTACTATGAGAGCTCCGCCCAGCAGAGCCTTCTCCGGATTTGGGGGGTAACCCCTCGTGCATTGGGACAATGCCAAAACTGGAGACAGAGAGACCTAATGACAAAACGTCAGCCCCTGGATCCAGCCACGTCTTTGGATTTCCCAGCTACCCAAACAAAGAAATCTCGGCCCCTCCCTTTTATTTCTTTTTGTGCCAAAATCAGTTATGGTTGAGTTTCAGTCACTGGTAACCAACGGAGTCCTGATGAACTGAGCCTCAGAAGAGGGAGGGCTCCCAGTCAGATGGGAAGCTGATGGGCTGTAAGCCCCGCTCTGGCTGAGCCTGGTTCTCTGGCCTCTCTGCTGTCTCACAAGACACCACCACCTCTGCCCACCCCTACCTCTGCTCCCACGGCCAAGGACTCGAGGAGCACAGCCCTTCAGACCCCCCTGGGTTCGTCCGGGTGGACTAGAGAAACACATTCATTGACACGCCTATGTGTGTAAGAGAGAACTTTATATCAAAGAGTAGATGTGTATTAAGAAAACACCCTAGCCCAGTCCAGTTCAAGTCCATAAGTCCAATATCAGCCCATAGGTCTGATACCAGTCTATAAATTCCTCTTCAGACTCATACAACACATGCAATGATGCCAAGGGCAGGAAGATCACAGGCCCGTGGGTGAAAAATCTTGTGGATCCAGTGGGGGTGGAAGCATCTCAGTGCTGGGGTGTGTGTGTCTCCATGTGGTCCCTCCAGCTCCAGGGCTCTGGCTCCATCGGTGTGTCTCCATGTGGCTCGTCAACAGGAATATGTAGCAGAGAGTGTGTGTCCCGCCTCCAGGGAGGAAGACAGGAGTTCCCAGAATCCTCAGGAGAAAGCCATGCTCACACAGGGGCCTCATTGGCTATGACCTGATTGGCAGGCTAGACTCCATCCCTTTGCAAGTTGACAGGAGATGATGTAATTGCCACACCCCTGACACCCAAGTGTCCCCAGCTTTGATGTGCTTGCTCTCTCTTCCAACAACCAGCTTGGCCACTGTGTCTTGGAGCACTGCCCTTGGGCCCCTGGAACATGCTTCCCAGGTGTGCTGAGAACCAGAATGTCAAGGGCTGTACTTTCCCCGCCTCTCTGGAGTAGTCCTTGGCCATTGGCTGAGACCTGCATGGTTGTTAAGTCTGACTCCTTTGGCTCAGGTCAGGAACTCTACCTGTGTCACAGTAGACCTGCATAACCTGTTCAGTGGTTCACAGCTTAGACTCCAACATCCCCAAAGAGTGGACTGCACCCCACTTTGCCCAAGAGCTCACCTGTGCTTGGCTCCCTCCCTTTCCTGTCTTATGTCCCCAACTCTCTTACCAGCCTCCCCTGGGATGCTTCCTCAACAAATCATTCCATGGAGATTTCCATCCCCAGGTATCCTTCTAGGAATCCCAACTACAAACAGCTCCGAAAGCTGGATCTCTAGACTAGACATTGGCTTTGACCTCCAACCATAAGTCCAGCCTCCTCTGGAGAGTGGCCCTCCTCAACTTCCCATCAGGCCCCGGTTGAGGTGATCTTTTTCTACGCCAGCCTGCTCCTCGTTCAGCTTCCTCCTGCCCCACTCAACCTCCTCATCCCCAAAGGTGAGGGTCATCTTTAAGCTTCGCCCTTGGTGCACAAAATCCACCCAGTCCCATAGAGTCCATGGGACTTTCCTATCTCTTGATTCCCCCTCCCCCTCTCTGCCTAGTTTTCAGGGAGGCCCTGGGTGGTGCCCATGGTTAGTGCCTGACCGCTCATCGTGACCCTGTAGGACAGAGGAAAGCTGCCCCAATGGGTCTTGGAGGCTGTACATCTTGACAAGGCTGTAAATCTTGCTCTTGCTCCGTGATTGGTAAGTTCAAACTGCACCTTCCGGGATCCTTAATTTATCCTGAGCCCCCTGCCATCGAATCGGTGCCCACGCACAGCGGCCCTACAGGACAGAGCAGAACTTCCCCTGCGAGTTTCCGAGACTGTAACTGTTCACGGGGGATAGAAAGCCCCATCTTTCTCCCGAGGAGCAGCTGGTGGTTTCGAACTGCTGACCTTGCAGATTGCAGCCCAGCGTGTAACCGCTATGCCACCAGGGTTCCTTAATTCATAGAGTAGTATAATGTATGGAGAATGACTCCACTTAGGAAGCAAACTGTTGTTGTTATTATTATGGAAGCCCCATCGATTCAGAACATACTCACAAAGAGGAAGCCCTTCCGTGAGAGGGATCGAAACTGAGGCTCCAATAATGGGCTCAAACACCACAGAGCGGCTGGTGGTTTCGAACTGCTAACCTTGCAGTTAGCAGCCCCGTGTGTTGCCCACTATGCCACCAGGGCTCTTTTCCTTTTCTCTTAACTGTTAGCCATAGCTCCCCATCGTCTTCAAGATAAAGCCCAAATTCCTGGACTTGGGATTTAGGGGCTTGAAGGAGGTCTCTGACTGGGCAGAGGGGACACTGTCCTGTTTAGGGTCTCCTCTCCGAGCCCAGCAGCCCTGGTGATGCAGTGGCTACCTTTTGGGTGGCTAAGGTCAGCCCAAGGTCAGCAGTCCCAAACCACCAGCCACTCCTCGGGAGAAAGATGAAGCTTTCCACTCCTGTGAAGAATCACGGTCTCAGAAACCCACGGGGGTGGCGCCGCCCTGTCCTGTAGGGTCTCTCGGAAGTGGAAGCAACTCGGTGGCAGAGAGTTTGATTTGGGGTTTTCCTGAGCCCAGGCTGCGGGGTCGTGGGGCTAGGAGCTGGCCACTCAGCAGAAGGTCAGTCACTTGAACCCACCAGGCGTTCCCCGGGAGAAAGATGAGGCTTTCGACTCCCATGAAGAGGGACAGGCTGGACCTTGTCCTAAAGGGTCGCTATGAGTCAGCACTGACCCATCGGCCATAAGTGCGTGCCGGAGCCCGCCCTCTTGGCTCCCTCCCATCCAGCAGTGACTCCTCATGCGTCGCCTGTTTAGAAGGTTCTGGTGCGCTGTTTCACAACCCGATCACTGTGCGTTGTTGACCGGGGGGGTGTTGTGTTTAGACGGTTTCTGGCTGGGCTCCGGGCGAGCCAGCGTTGCGATTGTTTGCCTGTGTCAAGGATCAGATGTGTCCTCTTGTGTCCTTGGCTTGTGTCTCTCTGGGCCCCCTCTCGCAGCCCGCATGTCTGGCAACCGGCTTCCTGGGTAACTTCTTCAAGAGACCATCTGGATGTCTTTAGGCTGGGAGCAGGGCCCGCCGCTGCCCGCCGCCCCCGCCAGTGTCTTTGCTGGCCATCTGGACTCCGGCGGCTCGGCGCTCGCTCTCAGCTGCCTGCTAGGCCTGCCCCCTCTGAGCCTGAAGGCCTCTCCCCAGATGGGGTCCAAGGGTGCCACGCCACCCAGCACCTGCTGCAGACCCCCCACCCCCAGCTCAGACAAAGGAAGCAGGTCCCTCCCACCAGGAACCTCCCTGGAACTAGAAACACAGAGAAGTGCTTTTTATAGCTTACAAAACGCTTTCTTGTGTACACATCCCCTTTGCACCCGGTAAGAAGTCTGGGTTGCTGTCTGGGCAGCGGGCGTGATCGGAACCATCTCGGCTTAGGAATGAGAAGCGTGCGGTGGCGGAGCAGAGATGAGAACCCAGGCCTTCGGCTCCCAGGGTCAGGCTGTGTCTGAAACCGATGTAGAAGCTCAGCCAGGTGAATGCAGGACAGTGTGTGACCCCAGCCCCGTGCCCTGGAGGGCCATGGTCAGGGGTAGGGGGTGTCCTGGCAGGCCAGAAGTTGGAGAAGCAGCAGTGTTAGTCCGAAGCAGAGGGAGGCAAGGCAGGACGGTGTTTGCTGACATGTTTCCTTCGGCCCGTCGCTTCCGGGACTGCCCCCCTCCCATGGGGGTCACTCTCAGGCCTCATTTTAGCCACCCTGAAATAGAGGCTCAGAGAGGCAAAGGCGTGGCAGGGTCCTTCGGTCAGGATCCATATGGAACCCAGGGTGGAGGGAGAACCAGACTCTCGCTGCCCCACCTGGGGACAGGCAGGAGGACACCGTGGGAGAGCCACTCACGCTCGAGGGGCGGAAGGCTGGGGCTGCTGGCCTTGAGCCACAGGCCGTGGAGTTGAGAAACGGGGCGTGGGCCGCAGCCACAGAGTGGGAAACAATGGCTTTGGCGCCATTTCCAGCAGCGACGTTGGCGGACCCTGTCTCCAGCCGCCCCCAATTAACCGTGAGGATGGACAGATGGACCAGAAGTATGGTTCAGGAGTGATGGCCAGCTGTGTTCAGCAAAGGCTGGGGCGGCCCAGCTCTTCCACGTCCAAGAGGAAGTGGCCGCTCTGCTCAACACCCAGGAAGGCCGGCCATGCCCCGGCTTCGCCTCGGAGGAGGGGCACAGGAGATGGATGGGTTTTCTGGAGGTTGGAGCGAAGAAGGCTGTTTTTCCAAACCCAATGGAGCCGGTCTGCAGCAGGGCTGGGAGCGTGAAATCGTTCTAAGAGGTTCCGTGTGTGTGTGTGTGTGTGTGTGTGTGTGTGTGTGTGTGTGTGTGACCAGCGGCCCGCATCCGGTGCTTTCCTGGGACCTCCCCTCGCCCCTGAGTGGCAGCAGGTGGGCGCACCAGCCACCAGCCCCACTGCCCTTGACATATTCTCTGGAGCCAGTTGGGCTTCTCGCTGCCCTGCCACCTCCTCCGGGAAGCCTGCCTTGACTACTACCCACCCTCCCCAGGCTCTCGCATCCCTGCCTCTACACAGCCTTGCCCCAGGCAGTACCACTGCAGACTCAGGCTTTGCCAGGCACCACGTCTCGCCTGCCACAGATGGGGTGCGGAGGGTGGGGTGGGGTGGGGAGGGTGTCATATTCATTTCCTTATCACCAATTACTAATTCTTTCAGCTAAGAGGCTATTGGGGGGTGGACCTGGGGCAGGGGGTCCATGGGCGCTGTCCTTGTTAGCTGCCTACCACAGAGTCAGCCCTTGCTCACAGTGGCTCCATGCACAACACGCCGCCGGGTCCCGTGCCATCCTGGCATGGGCTCTGAGGCTCGAGCCTACTGATGCAGTTGCCGCGTCAGCCCGTCTTGGTCAAGTTCTTTCTTATGCTGCCCTCTACTTTACCAGGCGTGATGGCCTTCGCCAGGGTACTAGGATCACAAAGAGACTCCCCACGAAATCTTACCCTCAAATTGCTCCCCGGCTCGCGGGGAGCAGCCGGGGGAACAAGCGGGCCAATGGAAAGAGCAAGCGAGAGGGCGCGGAGGACTCCCCAGAGGAAATGATCTCGGGGCAGACCCCAAACCCAAGCGTGTTGCCCTCCAGAGGAGCCTGACTCATCATGGCCCTCGACAGGCCCTCGGCAGGATGGACGGGCACAGACCCCACTGTGAGAAGGGTGCAGGACCAGGCAGCGTGGTGTTCGGTGGGGCACAGGGTCTCTATGGGTTGGGGCCGACTCGATGGAGCTGCAGCATTCCAGGGGTTGGGAGGCTGGAAATCATCCTGGGAGGGAGACAGCTTCGTCCTTCTCCCATGGAGGTGGTGGGAGGCTGGTAGTGTGAACCAGCGGGCCTGGGGTCAACAGGCCAACAGGAGTCCTGGTTGGGGTGCTAGGCGGGGGCTAGGCATACCGGAGGAGATTCCGAGAGGTGAACCAAGGTGCCTACGTCACACAGCT
>NW_022103901.1:13417377-13419763 GCF_000313985.2 Echinops telfairi | reverse complement strand
AGGCGAGCTTGAGTGTGAAATTTTCCAGCTCGCCTCCCCGGCTGGCTCAGGCCTGGCCCGGCCGCCCCAGGAAAGATGAGCTCACGCGGGACTCCTGTCCCTCGCAGGCTCTGAACTGTAACCAGCCCGCAGTCCCTTCCAGATCCCTAACTCAAAAAACCTGTCTGTGAGCCCTGGCCACAGAGTGCATCTGCCATCCACGATAGGTGCTGAGGACCGACGCCAGAGGGTGGCCTGGAAGCAGCCCCTGCCCCAACAGCAGAGCCTCGAGTGGGTGGGTGTGCCAAGGGGACACAGCGAGGGCCAGTGTTGGGGACAATGTCTGAAACCATGGGCAAAGGCCCCGCTGTAGGCCAGGCGACCAGCCAGGAGACCAGCAGAACTGCCGAAGGGAGATGCTGAGGCTGGACTGGGCCAGGGAGGAGAGGAGACTCCTGAGGTATTCAGAAGGTGGAGTGGACAGGGCTTGAGTTCTCCAGTGGGGTTACTGGGGGGTGAGAAAGTCAAACAGAATAGAGGAAGTGGGGGACCCAGATCTGTGTAGCTGAAGGAAGAGTCCTTGGGGCAAATAAACACAGCAGAGAGGAGGTGAAGAGGGCAGTTGGGAAGGTGTGGGTTGTGAGCCGCTTGAGCGAGTGAATGGGAGCGTCCATCAAAGTTGTTGGACATCAGTCCTGTCTTAGAAGGACAGGTGGGGCTGAAAGTAGGGCCTTGGATGCAACCTCCACTGGCTTGAGGGTTGAAGTCTTGGGTGCAGATGAGATAGTCAAGGTAGATGTCCTAATCCCAAGGGAGAGGGGGGTGCTGGAGGGACCTCCAGGAGAAGAGGGGGTCAAAGGAACATCAAATGAGGAGTCGGGCTGGGAGAAGAAGCTGGAAGGGCAGCATCCCAGGTACTTGAGAAGTCGAGGGCCCCCGAAGCAGGGGACCAAAGCAGAGTTCAGGCTGGCTGAACGCAGCAAAGGCCATTGGGTGTGGTGGCCTGAATCAAATCCTCCCCTAGACACACAGAGAATTGACCCCTGTGTACCACACACACCAAAGGACACACGCAAGCCTGCTCCCAGCAGCCATGCTCACAACAGCCCCACGCTGGAAAGAGCCCAAACGTCCATCAACAAGAGGCTGGGTAAACAAATCACACCAGTAATAAAAAACGAATGGAGCTCAGCTACACGCAGCAGCATGGACGGATCTCAGAAACATTCCGCCGAGCGCGGCTAGCCAGACTCAGAAGACGGCGGATCCTAATTCAATTTAGATGAAATTCGGCAACAGAATAATAAAGCCCTCTGCGATGGAGGTCATAGATTAGCGGAGAGGGCAAGCACCGCTGGGAAAGTACATGAAAGGGCTTTCTGAGAAACGGAAAGTATTTTTTAAGGCTTGAACTGGCATGAGCGGCTACATCTGTGAAAATTCCGATTCGGGCATCTTGCTGTTTGTAATTCCACCTCCACAAAAAAGTCAAGCTCTGCTGGGAACGGAGAAGAGCCTCTGATGAGGGAATGAAACTTGATGGCCAAAGGCTACATGCTTCCCCTGTCCCCATCCCCACCCCGAGATGGGAAGCAGAGAAGATTGCCCATTCTCACCACATCTGGTCAACACCATCCTGGGGGAGCTACTCACAGCGGACGAAGAAACAGAAAGATCTAGAACAGAGCCAGAATGATCTAGAAGGACGCCGAAGATGGTGTTGATGTGCAGATGGCGTGAGAGTGTGTGTAGAAAAATCGAAAGACTCAACACACAAAGAGGCATTCACATGAATCACCTCGGAACTAGCAAGTCACCAGATTCAAGACCATGGTCAATAGGTCTAGATATTGTCGATGAAATGGAATCCCCAGGTGGCCGGACGGTTGAGTGCCCTCCTCCTAAATCAGGGGTCAGCAAGCTTTGGAGACAGAAGGGCCATCCTGTCCCTCACCGCCATTAAAAAATTATTCGCGAGCCACCGATATATATTTTATCACCAAGTGAAATCACCCTTTAAAGGTTTTCAAGTTTACTTCACAGCCATGTGTACATACCGCAAGAGCCACACATGGTTCTCGATCCGCCGTTGACTGACCCCTGTGTTAGACGATCAAAGGTCGGTGGGTTGAACCCATCCGGAGGGACCTCAGCAGACAGGTCACCACCTTTGAAATCGCTGTGGTCCCCAAACTCGGCACCCCTGGGTTCCCCATGAGCAAGTAGCCGCAACAACAACCACCAAGATGAAAAACTGGGAGTTAAACCTTTAAAATACCTGACCATGGGGCGGGGGGTGGGGGGTGGACGGGACACTCAGAAATGAAACAAAAACCCAGACCTCGCCGCCATCAGGGCAATTCGGATTCAGGGCAACAGGCCAACAGGAGTCCTGGTTGGGGTGCTA
>NW_022103901.1:13405841-13416560 GCF_000313985.2 Echinops telfairi | reverse complement strand
TATATATATATATATGAAAAAACAACACCTAACTTGAATGCAGCTATATCCAAAGGTTCTACAAATCAGTAAGAACAGGATAAAACCATTAAGAATGGAGAGAATCTTGAAAAGACTCTTCACAGAAGAAAATCTACCTGTGGTCAATAAATGCCTCATGAATCAAGTGAGAAATGCAAATGAAGCCCCCCCCACAGGCAGGTCCCGCTCTCCACCCATTAACCCAGCCACAGACTCACTGCTACCCACTTGCTTCTGACTCATAGCAACCCTATATTGAGCTTCTGAGGCTGCAAATTTTTAGGGGAGCAGAGAGCCCTATCTGATTCCCAAAGAACAGCTAGTGGATTTGAACCACCGACGTTGCAATTAGCACTCCAAAGCTTACCCAACGCTGCCCCCCCAGGACTCCATCCATCCTTTAGAATGCTTCAAATGAATGCGGATTGAGAATACCCAATGCTGGGAAAAACAGGGAGCAATCTTCAGCAACGGGACCGACTGGTGTAAGTGAAAAGTCATGTAATTCTCTTGGAAGGCAGTTTGGCAGTTTCTTCGACAGCTCACATGAACCTCCCTTTGTTGGTGCCCTGGGGTCAGCAGATGAAAACAATGCCCGGTCCCGTGCCAGTGTCACAATTGTTCCTGTGTTTGAGTCATTGTGGCAACGATATCGATGGAGCTCAGAAACTCCTGCTGCAGATTTGCCCGGCGCAGTGACATCTGAGTTCTTGACTGTTGCTTCGATGGGGGTTGATGGTGGACCAAGTCAAACAAACTCTCTTGGTTCGTTTTGGTTCCTTCTGTTGAGGTGTGATCCATCCTGAAGACTAGTCTCTGATCCTCAGCCATCAGTACATATGTGGCAGTTACATCCTCTACTGTCAACTTGCGAAGGGGTGGAGTCTAGCCTGTCAATCAGGTCCCAGCTTGATGACCTCATCTGGAGGCGCAGCGGAGATAAATAGCTCCCTGGAGGCCAGATACACACTCTCCCTGCGAGGGAGTCCTGTTGACAAGGCAGATGGAGCTACGCTGATGGAGCCAGAACCCTGGAACTGGAGGAGCCATGTGGAGACCCACACCAGTGCTGAGATGCTTCCACCACCACTGGATCCACAAGACTTTCCACCCATTGGCCTGT
Source organism: Echinops telfairi (assembly GCF_000313985.2). Taxonomy (NCBI): domain Eukaryota; kingdom Metazoa; phylum Chordata; class Mammalia; order Afrosoricida; family Tenrecidae; genus Echinops; species Echinops telfairi. Next base: position 13,415,416 of record NW_022103901.1, on the reverse strand, counting down.
GATCTTCCATTGCGTGTGTAACGGGAGTCTCAAGAGGAATTTATAGACTGGTATTGGACATATGGGCTAATATCGGATTTATGGATTTGATCTGGACTGTGCTGGGCTGTTTTCCTAATATACAATTGCTCTTGTGTGTGTGTGTGTGTGTGTGTGTGTGTGTGTGTCTGGATTTGTCTCTCTAGTCTACATGGACCAAGACAACATATTTCAAGTCACCTTTGCTTTTACCAAATAAGTTTGTGTCATCTGCATAGCAGAGGTTGTTAATGAGTCTTTCACCAATCCTGACGCCAGATTCTGCTGCATATAATCCAGCTTCTCAGATGGCTTGCTCAGCAGATAGATCAAATCCGACCCCAACACACACCTTTTCTGATTTTAAACCACTAATGATCACCTTGATTTGTTCAAAAACAACCTCTTGGTCCATGTACAGGTTCCACAGGAAAACAAGGTGTTCTAGAATTCCTAATGTTATCCATAGTTTGCTATGACTACCACAGCCAAATGTCTCTGCCTCCTCAGTAAAACACAAGCAAACAATCCCTCTGGTATTGTCTGTTTCAGATCAAGGTCATCCAGCATCGGCCATGTACCCCTTGCTCCACATCCTCTTCTAAATCCTGCTCCAATTCCTGGCAGCTCCCTGTCAATGTACTGCTGCCACTGTCTTCTCATTATCTTCTGCAAAATTTTACTGCTTATGATATTAATGGTGTTGTTCGATCATCTTTGCATTCTGGTACCACCTGTCATCGGCAGGGGCACAAGCGTGGATCTCTTTCCGTTGATTGGCCAGGTGGCTGTCTTTCCATTTTCTTGGGCTAGATGTGTGTCAGGGAGTGTTTCCAGTGTTGCACCCGTTAGTGGAAAGATCTCAACTGGAGTTCTATCAGTTCCCGGAGCCTCGTTTTCACCAGTGCCTTCAGGGCTACTTGGACTCTTCCTTCAGTACCGCCAGGTCTCGATCCCATGCTACCTCCTGAAAGGGTGAACCACCATGGGTTGGAGCCCATCAGCGGCACCTAACAGCAACGCCAAATGGTGGGACGTCGGCCAGTCCTTGATTTAGAGCCTGTGTTTATTCCATCTTCTTTTGGTGGTTCTTGCATCGTTCGGTATTTTGCCCATCTTATTGTTAGTAGGTGCCCCTGAGTGAGTTCTGTCTCATTGTGACCCTACACACAACAGGAAGACACTGCCAGGTCCTTAGCACCTCGCACTTGTGTGCGCCCTTCATCACATCCATGGCGTTAACCCATCTCACTGAGAGGCTCCCTTTTTCTTCTAACTCATTGCCTCTGAGTCAGTTTGGGCTCACGGTGACCCTAGAGGACAGGGTAGAACTGCCCTTGCGGGTTTCCGAGACTCTGACTCTTTATAGCAAGCCCCATCTTTCTCCCGAGGAGCAGCTGGTGGTTTTTGAACTACGGACCATGCAGTTGGCAGCCCAGCACGGAGCCCGTAGACTCCTTGAGTATTGCAACTTGAGGCTTGAATTTTTCTTCTTCTTCGGTTGTTTCAGCTTGGGGAATGCAGAGCGTGCTTTTTCCCCTCGCTGTTCTGTCTCCGGGTCTTGACACGTTTCCGCTGTTCTGTCTCCGGGTCTTGACACGTGTCCATCTAACACCCAACTCCGTCGCCTGGAACTGCCCTGGGACACTTGCTGCTCAGCTCCTTTCCATTTACGTTTTTGCTAGTCTGCGTTCAAGAACACCCTGCAGGGTCCCTTCTGACATCGTGTCGGTCTTTCCTGGCTCTCCTGTCTTTCCGATGATCATTATTCATCATCGTCCGGTCTTCGGTCATTTCGTGTTCAGGGCCGACGTCGGCTCTTGAGCTGCACTCTACACTCAAGTGGGATAGACTCCAGGTCCTATTTTGGCTCCCGTGGGCTTGTTTTCATTGCCCTCGGCTTCAACCCGAACTAGCAATAGGAGCAATTGATGGCCTGGTCCACCATCGGCCCCTGGCCTTGTTCTGACTGATGATACAATTCAGTAACTTAATCTGTCTCGAGGTACTTGCCCAAGACAAATGAGAAACATATGTCCATACAAAGACTTGAACACACATGACCAGAGCGGTTTTATTCACAATAACCCCCAGCTGGAGACGATCCAGGCGGCCATCGTGAAAGAATGGATAAGTAAACAACGATGGATTCACACGATGGGGTGAGATTCGGACAAAGGGCAAGCCGCAGCACGGACGGGTCTCAAAACTATTAGGCTGAGTGAAAGAAGCTGGGTGGGATGGAAAAAAGTCAACACCGTATAGTTCTCTCGACAGTATATGAAAATCTAGAACAGATGGAGCTAAGCTATGGTGAGGAGGTGAGGGTGGACACCTGGCAACGGATAGGCATTTGTCAAAACAGACTCTAAGGAACACTTAAAAGCGGATCGTTTCACTGTAGATAAATTACAACACAGTGTAACATTCTTTGGGGGGGAAATACTGACCATACCAAGTGTTGGCAAGTATTTACAGCCATTAGAATTCTCCGATGGGCAGGAAGGAATATAAAACGGTACAATGATTTCAGTAAACAGTTGGGCTGTGGCTCGTAAAGTGAAACCTATACTTTAATAAGACCCAGATACCCCATCCCCAAGCAGATCTCCAAGAGAAATGGAGTCAGCTGTCCCTACAGAGATGTATATGTTCAAAATAGCTTCCTTCCTGACAATAAGCAACTGAAGATGACCTGCTGTCCATCGGCAGCTGAGTGGATACACAGAGGCCGGTATGCCGAACAGAACACCATTCTGGTTGTCAGTCACCACCAGGTCACCTGAACGCGTTCACAGAGCAAAATATTGCCAGATCTTCCTGTCAGTATGTGTGGTCGTTACATCATCTGGTGTCAATTTGAGACTTGAGAGGATTAAGAGTGAAGGGGTGGAGTCCAGTCTGTCAATCGGGTCACAGCCAATGAGGCCTCTGTGTGGGCGTGGCCTTTCCCTGAGGATTCTGGGAAAACTCTGGTGTTTCCTCCTTGGAGGCAGCCGAGACTCTCACTGCTTCACTCCCTTGGAGAGGCTCTACTGACATCACACATGGTGCTACGCCCTGGGAGCTGGAGAAGCCACATGGAGACCCCTGCCAGCGCTGAGATGCCTACAACGCTACTGGAGCCAAAGACTTTCTACCCATCGGCCTGTGATCATCCTGCAGTCCACAACTTTGCATGTGTTTCATGAGTCTGAAGAGAACTTTGTAGATCGGTATCGGACATATGGGCTTGGACTGGCCTGGGTTGGGATGCTTTCTTAATGTACAATTACCCTTGATATAAAACTCCCTCTTATACACATATGAGTTTCTAGGGATTTGTTTCTCTAGTCTACCTGGACTGACATCGTACGTTTGAGCCCAGAACCCAGAGCTGCTCAGGAATGACTAAGAATAAAATTCAGCAATGTGGGTGAATCGCTGAGGCAGGCCAAACAAGAGGAGCCCCTCGGAAACAAGTACATACTGCCCGGTGCTCCTTCACGGACGTGGTAAAACAGGCCAGACTGGCCTACCGGGAGTGAGAGCAGGCTCTTGGCTTCCTGGGGCTGGAGGGGTCGGGGCTGGGGCCAGGGATGGGGGAGAAGGGCATATTCTATGTTTTGACTGTGGTGGTGGTCACGTGGCTGTATACATGTGTCCAGATGCAGCCTGTAGCATGTGGTGTATTCCATGTAGGTTGTCGAGCCCTCATCATGTTGGTTTAAAAACGAGAGGGAACAATGTCCAAAGAAAGAGCCGTGGCAGAGTGGCCAGAGAGCGAGCAGGAATCCAGGTCCTGCCCGGGGGTCATGGGCGAACGCTTTTCAGAGCCTAGCGGGACGAGGCTTTCTACTCCCGTACAGAGGTCCCTTCTCAGGAACGCACGAGGGCGATTCTCCCTGGCCTATGGTGCTGCTATGAAATGCATTGGACTCAATGGAAGTGAGAGAGTTAATGGGACAAGGACTTCGGAGTCTGGACCTTGAGGGAAGAAGTGGGCTCTCCCAGACACTCATTCATTCATCCATTCATTTGCTCACTCAGAAAATGCTGGTTCAGGTTATTGATTGAGCTCCTACTGTGTGCTGAGAGTCCCCGGATGGATGGTGCCAATGCTAGCACACTCGGGTACTAGCCACGTGGTGTTCTTGTTGTGAAATACCACCCGGTCCTGCCCCACCCTCACCGCTCTGGCCTTCTTTGAGCCCATGGCTGCAGCCTTTGTGTCCACCCATCTCCTGGAGGCTCTTTGTGGTCATTACACCATCTGTTGTCAATCTGAGACTTACAAGTGAAGGGGTGGAGTCTAGCCTGTCAATCAGGTTGCAGCGTGATGACCTCATTTGGAGGCGCTAAGGAGATAAATAGCTGGCTGGAGGCGGGACACATGCTCACTTCCTGGGAGACATTTCCATTGACAGGACACACAGAGCTACGCTAGAGCTCTGGGGCTGTAGGAGCCACATGGAGACCCCTGCCAGCGCTGAGATGCTCACATTGCCTCTGGATCCACAAGACTTCCCATGCACTGGCCTGTAACCTTCCTGCACTCAACGTCATTGCATATGTTGCGTGAGTCTGAAGAGGACTTTATAGATTGGTATTGCACATATGGGATGATATCAGATTTATGGGCTTGATGTGGACTGGGCTGAGATGTTTTCTCAATATGCAATTGCTCGTGTAGATAAAGCTCTTTCTTATACACATAGGGGTGTCTCTGACCTCGTTTCTCTAGTCCACCCAGACTCACACAGCCTTGCTCTTCTCTCCTTCTCCAGGGACGGTCTCTCCTGGCAACACACCCAAAGCCCCCGAGACAAAGCCTCCCCATTCCTGCCTCGAAGGAGCACTTGGCTGCACTTCTTCCGGGAACAGATTTTGTGTGTGTGTCCTTTTGCAGAGCATGGGACTTCCACGCGTCTGTTCCAGCAGCGCAGTTCAAACGCACCCCTTCTCCTCCAGTCCTTCCTCCTTCCGACGTTCACAGGCACCCGAGGGGATGGGAAACATCCTGGGGTGGGCACTCCTTCAACCTCAAAGGGCATGTGCTTCAAACCCACGGAGAAGCACCTCGGGAGAAAGGCCCGATGGTCCACTTCTGAGAGGCCACTGGCCCCAAACCTACTGCCGCTGAGGACATTGCAGCTCATTGAGCGCATTTATGGGAACAAACAGCCCTGCGGTCCAAGGAGTGGCTGGTGGGCATGAACAGCCAATCTTGAGACTAGCCGTCCAGTGCTTACTTGACGGCACCACCCACCCAGGCCCCTTCTGAAAGGTCTCAACCATTGAAGTTCTAGATGCAGTTCCACTCTGACCCACCAGGGGGCACTTGAGTCAGCATTGACTCAGCAAACTGCTTTAGGGTTAGTGGCTGGCTGGGTGGGTGGCTGGGTGGCTGGGTGGGTTAGTTGGTTGGTTGACCCTATGTTAACTGTAAAAGAAAAGGCTCAGTGACCTGCTTTGCTCAAGATCCCAGGCAATTATGCCTCAGAGGGATGACTGACAATGTTGTTGGTTATAAAATGATCACGAGACCATTAAAGTCAACCAGAGCCGTATATCAGGCATGCCCAAGTGAAGGCGTTCTGAGCTTCCAGTTCATTCTAGGCCCAATCCAAGCACAGTTTGTTCTCATAACAAGGCCCTGCTCGGTACTCGTCTTCTGAGGAGAAACGTGGTAAAGAAAGCAGATGGTGCCCAGCTATCAATCAGAACAAGGTCTGGGGTCTTCAAGGCTTGTATGCAAACGAGCAGCCATCTAAGTGAGGCGTCAACTAAGTTCATATGGAAGAAGCACGCCAGCCTACCCGTGTGATCGTGTGATCGAAAGATGACAGTGAAATCCCAAGACCATGGAGGGAAAGGTATCAGAGCTTAAATTGTGAACACTGACCAATCTGCAGAGAACCTGTTTGTATTAAGCCTCTGGCAGATCCCCGGTGGCCACAGGTCTAGGGAGGGGACTAGCCTTACTACAGAGCAGAGTTTATTACAGACTTGACCATGGTGGTGGAACTGGGGTTTAATGGAGTCAATGGCAGTGAGCTTTTATTATCCCCTCCTCGGGGAAACTGGGAGTCACCCTGTCCTGCTTTCCCGGCCAGAGGCTCCAAGGTAGATGGTTCTAGAACTCCTGGGCAGGCACAGTGGTAGGAAGAAAGGGGGGCTTTTCTGGGACAGGGCTTCAGACCACTCCGCCTTCCACCCACATTCCCTGGCTCCCTGGAGGCTCCCCAGCGAGGCTGGACAGGGAGGACACTAGAGGGCTCAGCCCTACACGCTGTCCCCAGGATGCTGTCAAAATGAAATGAACATTTTCCCCATTTCTCCTTTATTGCAAACGTACTGGGTGCTGTTGCACAAACTCCATTTCGTCTCTGGCACCCCTGTTCTGGGGCGGACCCGGACAAGAGGGGTGGGGGTTGGGGAACAGGTCCACTCCCTTCCCCCATCAAGTTCTCACGGTTCTGTTACCCCAGGGCCGGAGCACGGTCCCCGGCCCCTGCTGCAGCCCCAGAAGCCCCTGAGCACCTCATCCTCTCCTTCACAGTCTTCCCCTCCCTGGCTCCCGGGTGCCCAACCCCTCGCCTCTCCACCCTGTGGTCAGAAACCCCAGACGGGCAGAAATCCCCACCCCCGCAGCCCCCGGGCACCAATACTTCAACCTCACCTGGTCTGAAGGCAGAGCTGGGCATGCAGCCTGATTTCAGAGGGCATCCTCCCAGCAGTGTCCCCAGAGAGGGGGGCCCCAACAGTCTTCCTGGGTCATGCATGTGTTAGTTCATTCATCCAGCAAGTTCGTGCTGAGCCGCCCCACTCCTCCAGGCCCTGGGAGAGACCCTTTGGGGACCTGCTCTCGATGACCCCACAGTCCAAGGGGGCACTGGGTTGTCCCAGGAGCAAGGAAGGAGCTGGTCCTGGAGAGTGCCACCTGGATGTGACTTTGGGTAGACGGTCTGCCCAGAGGAGAAAAGACAGTACATTTCAGGAGGGGAGGGGAGGAGCATCTAAGAGATTTGAAACAAACAAACAAGAAACCTCGGCGCCATCAAATTGATGTCCCCTCATGGCAACCGTATATATGGGACTGGGTAGATTTGCCCCCATGGGCTTCTGAGACAGGGGTAGAGAACCTCTTCTTCTCCCATAGAGAGGCTGGTGGTTTTGAACTGCTGACCTTTAGGTTAGCAGCCTAACCTGTAACCACTACGCCACCAGGGCTCCTACATGTAACACGTGGGAAGTGAGAATCGGAAAGGACCTACATTGCATAAGCAAATGTGGTGGAGAAAGCAGATGGTGCCCGGCTATTAAAAGATACACTGTCTGGGGTCTTAAAGGCTTGTTGTTAAACAAGCGGCCATCTAGCAGGGAAACAACAAAGCCCATGTGGAAGAAGCACGCCAGCCTGTGTGATCATGAGGGGTCGATGGGAAGAGGTATCAGAACTTCAAAAACAAGCAACCAGATCGATGTGAAGGGGTGGGGATGTAGTGGAGACTCAAAACCCACCTGTAAGATAACTGGACAGTCCCTCTCAAAAGGGCCACGTGGAAGGGATGATGAATCCAGGGTGGGGTATTGCACTGATGAACCACATAACTACCCTCTAGTTCTTTAATACTTCCTCCCCTTACTACTATGGGTTTTATTTGTTTGACCTCATTAATCATGTCAGATTTACATATGTTCAGTTATATATTTAAGATCGTTCAACACATGAAAGTCAAGACAGATACCGTTCAGAAATAGTAAAAGGAGTAATGGATCCCTGAGGATAGAGGAAGAGAGAGGGGGGAAAGGAGGGGAGATTGGGGAGCTGTTAGTATTGATGACTGTATAACCCTACTTGGTGGGATTGAACAACAGAATTGCATGTGAATAGATATATTGGAATTTGTAAGATAGGACAAAAAAAAAAACTATTATAGAAAAAAAGAAGAGGAAGAAGAAGAAGGGTTCCCAGGGGAAATGGTGGAGGAGGGAGGGGAGAAAGGGGAGCTGAAATCAAGGAGTTAAGAAGAAAGAAAATGTTTTGAAACTGACTGTGTTAGCAGTTGTACAATATTGTTTGATGTGATTGAACTATGGAATGTTATGATATCAGTGGCTTCCAGTAAAATGATTAATAAATAAATAAAAAGGACCTGCATTTGAAGGTACGACAAACATAAGGTAAGGGGTAATTGGGTCAGGGTGAAGAGGGGTCAAGAGTCGAGTCCCAGAAGCCCTGAAGGGCCTGGGGGTGGGGGGCAGTGGGAAAGCCCATGAAGGGCGCTGGGCGGGGAGGTGGCATTTGCTTGAGCTCCCTCTAGAGGGGCAGAGGCCAGAGGCCGGGGGACACACCACAGCGAGGCTGCCAGGGCAGCGCCCAGCACACAGCTCTTGCGCACAGTTGCTCCATCTGTAGCCCCAGCCGCCAGCTCTGCGCTTCCTCCTCCCTTCCAACCGCCCTGGGCACAGCCAGCCCTTGGCAGCAGGGGGCCATGATTCATGTCCCTTCTGGCCGGCCCACCCACCTACTGATGGGAGACAGCCTTGGTCTCACCGCGCACCCAGGATTAGCACAGAGCAGCTGGGGGCGGGGCGCAGGGGTGGAGGACACACTGTTCTCCGTCCTCAGCGAGGCACAAGTGGGCAGCGTCCGATGTACACACGCCTTGCTGAAGTGGCCTCCAAATTAGCCAGAGAAGGGCCTGTACACAGAGACCACGTGCGGGGCCCCGGGCCCCAGGCTGACCACTGCCACCTGCTGTATGCTGGGCATGAAGAAGGGTCAGGGCGGTGAGACAAGAGAGGAGGCACACCCCAACCCCGGGCCCTGATGTCCCTCCCTGAAGCCATTCCTGTCCTTCCCTCCCGGCCCTGGTGGGTGTCCAGCTCACACTCAGTGGCCCTGCCTGTGTCCCAGGCTCAACTGAGGGGGCTCCTAGCGGCTCCTGACAGGCCAGGAGCAGAGAAGCTCAATAGCCTTCACCCCTTCTCCCCACATGACTCCCAGACCCATGCACCCCCCAGGGTCATCTCCCTGAGACTGGGGCTTCAGGGCATGCCCGGCATCCCACCCAAACTGGATCTGCCCCCACCCCCACCCCACTGCCCCGGCTCCCACCCAGATCTGCTGACCCCATTCAGAGCGGCTTCCTGCGTGATTGTGGCCTTTCCAGAGAAGGTCACCAGGCCTTTCTTCCAAGGCACCTCTGAGTCATTGTGAACCGCCAGCCTTTCCATGAGCTCACGGGTGCTTACCTGCTTGCTCCCCCACGGCCTCCAACTAGTCAACAACAAGACTATGACACCACCCTCCAAAAAACAAGTCTTCAGGGTCAGGGCGCTCCCTTCCTCACCCCCACCTACACACACACACACACACACCAGCCACCCAGGACAGGGCCACTTGCCCTCTGACATTCATCGCAGGTCAGCGCTGGCCCTCCCACCATTAAGCAGAACCCCCAGGCAGGGCCAGGAGAGGGTGGGACGGGGGTCTTCACAGCTGAGGGAGAAGACAACAGAAGTGCTGGGTCCCCACCTCGAGGGCTCGCCTGTCCCCTGGACTGGGCCCC
>NW_022103901.1:13401291-13404945 GCF_000313985.2 Echinops telfairi | reverse complement strand
AGGAAGTCAGTCTTGCAAGCTGAAGCAGGGAACTGCTAAGGCAGCTGCACCCTGGTCCGACCATCACAAAGCTAGAGACCCAAGAACTCGAAAGGCGAGGCTCACCGAGCCATTTATCCCTCCGCCCCTTCAATTAACCCCACATGTGTTTATCGGCCAGGTTGGCACAATAAACTAACTAACTCACCCAGCAAGAGATTCCTTTCTGAGACCAGTCATCGTAGAGACAATGTCTGCGTGCACCTCTGGCACACACGCCCCACTGCCATCGAGGGGATGCCAACTCACGGTGACCTGGCAGGACAGCACAGAACTGCTCCCTGGGGTCTCCAAGACAGTCAAGCGTCACAGGAGCCAACAGCCTCCTCTTTCCCCTGCAGAGGGGCCGGGAGGTTTGAAACACCAACCTTGCGGCTTAGCTCACAGCACCTGCCGGTTTCCTCTGGCAAACAGGTGATTGGCATTGGGTTTATGGTGTGGTTTTTTTCCCCCCTAAGATGGTTACAGGCAACTGCAAGTGACAGCCAGGCTAAGCCACAGTCCAGCCGCCTGTCCCCTGTCCAGGAAGTCAGGGAGGCTAAGCATTGAGGTGGCTCAGGAAGAGAGCTGGCTGGGGCAGAGAGGGCCTACCTCAGGAATCCCAGGGTCCTTCAAGTTCATTCCCTCCCTGGGCACCCTGCTAAGGCGTCCCTGGGATCCAGGGACACAGAATGGCCAAGACCCAGTGGGGTGGAGTCACCCAAGATTTCAGTCTAAAGGGGATGACCACAGGGACAAGGGGGAGGGGTAGGGTGGGGCGGTGATGTCTTAGTCTGCCTCATCCTCACTCCTCTCAGACTGGGAGTCAGAGGTCTGAGTTCAGATCCTGGCTCTGCCATCTACCAGCTACAAGGCCCTGGACAAGACGCCGGATCTCTGAGCCTCGGTGTGCTAGGCTGGGTTGACCAGAGAAATTAATCCAGACACACTCCTATGTGTGCAAGAGAAAGTGCTTTATATCCAAGAGAAATTGCATATTGAGAAAATATCGCAGTCTAGATCAAGTCCGTAAGTCTGGTATTAGACCAGATGTCTGATACTAGTCCATAAAGTCCTCTTCAGACTCACGCAGCACATGCAATGATCCCGAATGGGTGGCTGGAAAGTCCCATGGATCCAATAGCGGGATGGAAAGTCCCGTGGATCCAATAGCGGGGGAAGCATCTCCAGGGCTCTGGCTGCCATCAGCCGGGCTCCATGTGGCTTGTCAACAGGAATGTGAAACAGAGCGAGAGCGTGTGGTCCGCCTCCCAGGAGAAAAAGAGGCCCCGCCCACACAGAGGCATCATCGGCTCTGACCTGCTTGACGGGCTATGCTACCCCTTCATTCATAATAGCCTGAAGCTGACAAGATCACGTCTGTGAAATGAGAGGGCTCATGCATGCCAGGCCATCAGGGCCAGGACAATCCTGGTCTCGGGTGCCTCTGAAGAGCCCCCAAAGCCCAGCCCAGTGTGGGCAACTCAACCAGCCAACACATTCCCACCACTCATAGCGGCCCTATAGGACAGAGTAGAACTCTCCGTGTGGGTTTCTAAATGAACTCTTTACAGGGCTAAAAAGCCTCATCCTTCTGCAGAGAGGCTGGTGGTTTTGAACTGGCGACTTTGTGGTTAGCAGCCCAACATGTAACCCATTACACTACCAGGGCTTCTTATTTCTCCATCTTTTCTCCTCTGCCCCATCCGTCTCCCCTCTGAACTTGCACTTCCTCTTGTCTGGCCAGCCCCACGTCTCCTCCTGTTACCTGCTCTGATCATCTGCTTGCATGTAAGGAGGCTGTCCTGTCCTCGCCAGCTTCATCTCCACGCCTGGGCAGCCTGAGCATCTCCCAAAGGGCCCAAAGTCCAAGTCTGGTCACTGGAACCCCCCGCTGGAATTGCTCTGCGGTGACAGGGACACAGGCTGAGAACCAGATGGCCGCTCACACAGGGGTCGGAGCTGCTGTCAGCCCTGAGCAGGAGCTGGCCCGCGAGACAGTGGTCAGCCCCAAGTGAAAGCTAGCCCCTGCGACAGGGGTTGGCCCCACACAGGAGCTAGCCTAAGGGACAGTGGCCTCCCCAAGTGGGAGTCATCCCAGGGGACAATGGTCGGTCAGCCCAAGTGAAAGCTGGCCCGTGGGACAGTGGTTGGCCCCAAGCAGGAACTGGCCCCATGGGCCAGTTGTCAGCTCCAAGCAAGAGCTAGTCCTATGGGGCAGTGGGCAGCCCCAAGTGGGAACTAGCCCATGGTCAGGCCAGAGGGAACATGGGCAAGTGCATGTCAGGGACAGGCAAATGCCAGGTCATGGTAGAGGCACGCAGGTGGTGGGGGCTGGAGGGGGCTGACCGGGATGGGTCCCCAGCTTCGAGGAGCATAAAGAAGGAGACTTCTGGGAGCTGTCTGTCCTCAGGCAGAGAGGACATCTGGACTCGACCCCTCTGTCCTCATCTATGGGGGCAGGGGCGGGGCTTCGGAGGGGGGCCTGACACATTCAGACATTCTCACACTGTGCAAGATCAAGAGTCAGACAAGCCCCCAGACCGCAGGCCCACAAACCCAGAAGGGCCGTGGTCACGGGGCTGGCCAGCCCCTCCTCTCACCCACACCCCCAAAGAATGCATGTTGCCCTGGAAATACTGTTTAGGTACAAACACTTCTGGGGGGGGGCAGGAGAGGTCTTGGGAGGCAGTGGGGGCAAACACTCAGCCCAGCCAACCAGACTCCTGGGGACAGGCCAGATGGACAGGGGTCATGGAGAGACCCCTGCTGGTCGCCAAGTGTCACCGGGGCTGGTCCCTGGGGAAGGTGGGCCAGGGCTGAGGCTGTCGTTCTTGTGGTCCAGAGAGAGGTGGGGGGAGGGAAGGGGGATGGGCAGAGACAGAGGGGAAGGGGCAGCGGGGAGCTCTGGACAAGGGTCGCTCTGGCTTCCCCACCATCCAATGGGTCACTCATCCCCATGCCCCCTTTGACCCCAGAGTGCATGTTCTCTGATGTGGCCAAGGTCTCCCCGGGTGGGGGAGGGGTCCTGAGCCCCTCCTGCCCACCTCCTCTCGGATTCTTTTTTCTGTTTGGGGGCGGGAATGCAATTGCTCCCCTCCCAGATCTCGGATGCTCTTTTCTGACAACAAACCCCCCACCTTCGCCACCATGCCCAATCTGAGCCCCCCTCCCCCCCTCCATCAGGGCTTGTGTGAGAAGAGTCAGCTAGCTGGGCACAGGGGGTGCTGGCCACTGGGGGGCCGGAGCTGGGGAATCGCCTGGGAGGGCAGGGTGGGGAGGAACTGGAAATTTTTAGAACCTTGACAGCCGTAGCCCCGTGAGTCAGTGGGGCAGATGGAAGTGATTATGTACTGGCAGGAGATGCATGTGGAGAGCTTAGAGCGAGAGCCCCGGCGGGTGGCTTCCTCCAACTCCCACAGCTGCCAGGGCCCATGTCTGCAGGCAGAGCCTCCAAACTGGGGGAATGCTTGGGTCCTGGGCCACAAGACCCCAGAGAGTGAAGAGGGATGGATTGGGGCAATGGTGATAGTGGAGGTGGTGGAGATGGAAGTGGTGGAAGAGGCGGAGGAAGTGAAGGTGGTAGTGATGGTGGTAGAGGTGGTAGAGGAGTTGGAGGAGGTGGAGGAGGTGGTG
>NW_022103901.1:13388533-13399457 GCF_000313985.2 Echinops telfairi | reverse complement strand
TGGGTTGAGTTGGGTTGGGTTGGGTTTGGGACGGGCCCTCTGAGCTGTGGGGAAGAAGGGTGAGGAGGAGGGTGAGAGAGGCACCTGGGGAAGGTGATCAGGTTCTTGGCAGGGATGTCCAGAAGGTGGAGGTGCTGCAGGTGAGGATGGACTTCAAGGCGCGTGTGCAGCTGGTCCCGCATCGGCACAGGAGCTCCCTTGAACCAGTGACTTTGCAACCGCTGAGATGATCCCTGAGTGGAGAAGGCCAGACTGGCAGCTCACGTCTTCGATGAAGATGGAAGAATCCTAAACACAAGCTCAGCATTCCCTCAGGATCAGATGGGGAGATGTCTCCCTGGAGACTTGAAGCCAGAAAGGGACAGAATCCGTTTTAGGAGAAGCATTTGGGCAGGGGGAAGGCTGGCTCCGGCAGAGACTGATGGAGATCTCTCAGGGAGTTCAGGAATGAGGGGCGGGCACGTCCCTGTTGTGGCCAGGGCAGGAGAAGCGATCAGAGCGCAGGCCCTGGGTATTGGCTGGCTTACACGTCCCAGGTGGGTCTCATTTTACACAGTAAGTGGGGTCTTGACAAGGTGGGTCGTACTCGGTGCTCCTGTTGCTGCTTCATGTCAAATCCTCTTTCAAATCATCCGACTCAGAAATGAAATGAAGGAAAACAAATTTAATTTACAGTAGCACCAAAAGGGATCAGAAGGAGACTTAGACATAGATTTAGCAGAAGAAGGGTAAATTGCGTACCCCGAAAATAAGATCGCTGAGAAGAATGAAGAAGGCCTAAACACGTGCCAGGGCACCCTATGTCCGCGGATTAGAAGACTCCTCAAATCAACCTGCAGATTCAATGCAACCCCTACCCAAATGCGTGTTGACTCATTTGCAGAAACGGATAGGGTGTTCCTAAAATTCCTATGCGGATTCCAGGAAGCCAGAATAGACAAAATGACCTCGGGAAAAGAAGAAGGCCGGAGGACTCCCACTTCCAATAAATGTCACTGAAGCAACATCAAATGTCACTGCCGTGCTCCACTTACCAAGGGCAGAGGACAACCCATGAAATGGCAATGAGAACCCGGGAAAAAACCTGACACGTATGTCAATCCATTTTTGACAAGGGGCCCAGATAATGGGATGGGGCAAGAATAATCTTTCCAGCAAATGGTGCTGAGCAACCGCCTCTCCCACTTGCAAAAGAATGCAGTCGGACCCTGCCTCACACCATAGACAACGTGAGCTCACAAGGGCTGAAGGCGTCCACGGAAAGGCAGAACTTAAGAAACTCTTAGAAGGAAGTATCACTGTGAATCTGTGTGACCTTGGATCCGGTGGTGGCTCTCTCAATAGGACCCCCTAAATGCCCTAAAAGCGCAAGCTAACACACCAACAAACCGATCGAACCAAGGGACTTCGCTATGTAACCATTCACTCAGCAGGTAGCTGCCGCATTTGGGTTAGAACGGAAGAGATGAACAGGCCGTCTATAGAGTGGGGGGGGGGGACATTGGCAAATCGTGCGTTAAATAAACTAAGGGACTATGAGGTATGCAAGACTCCCTGGGAACTCCCAGTGGGGGGAATGGGGGTGGGACCCTCTCCCAATGTACAGAGCACAGGCACCCTGCCCCGACCTTCAGGGAGTAAGTTTGCCCACGGAGATCTGCTCTGATAGGAAATTAGGTAAGTGACCATGGGCAGGCGGGCAGGGGCGGTGGGGGGGAGGGGAGGAGACCCTTGTCCCAGGGCAGCCATCATTCCCTGGGAACTGATTCACACATTCCCTGCATTCCCCCATATTAATTTTAGAACGAGTCCTCACAGCCTGGGGAGGCCGAGGGCCGAGGGACGGCGCGGCGCCAGTGCGGGCAGCTCTCAGCAAGGGGACAGCGTGAGGGAGAGGCTGTCTGGCCTGGCCTCCGACACGGGAAGGTCATGGGAGGCGCAAGCCGGGGGCCAAGCCCCACGCTGGGCGAGGGCCCGGGCACCAAGCCAGGAGGTCTCAGGGCTGAGGCCTCCTTTCCCACTGACATCAGTGCAAAGGTGTCAGGGGGCCTGAATCATTGGAATGGGGGGCCAGCGCCTTCCTGGGGGGGGGGGGGGGGGGGGGGGGCAGGGGGCACGCATGGGGCGCATAGCAGAGGCATGAGGCAGGCTGCTCCAGGCTGGGCTGGCCGTGGTGACTGCTTTATAGAATTAGTGAACGGGACCCACTGCAGGGGAAGGTGGAACTGTCACCCCCCCTTCTCCCCGCCCCCACTTCTGATTCACAAAATTCATTCCCAGGGCCAGAGAGAGGAGCCTGTCACCAGGGCCAGGGGGTCATAAACACGGGGAATATTAATAGCTCCAGCCAGGCTGCCTGGGGAGCTGTGGGACCAGCCAGAGGGACTAAGTGATTGAGTCTCCTCATTAATGATGTGGAAAGAGGGGAGCTGGCCCAGGCCTGGGGGGCGGGGGTGAGGTGGGGGGGTGATGCTAAGTACTTGGTGGCCTTCAGAGCTCTGCCTTGCACCCCAGGAGGGCTCCTCTCAGGATCAACCCAGCCAGGTGAGCGTTACCCCAGAGCGGTGGGAGGCCTAAGCCAGGTGTGTGCTCTGGCCAGGTGAGGCCTTCGGTCCCCCACGTGCTGGGATGCCCAGATGTGTCCACGGTTCTGGCTGGGCCACTTCCAGAAGCAGCATTTCTGGCCATCTGATGAGAAGGGACTGACAGAGGCCAGGGCATCAGAGGATGAGCGAGCCAGGCGAGGGGGGATGAGCTCCTTGCTGATAAGGTTCAGCTCCCACTTGCCCCTCCGAGCTCTGCCCCGCCCCCATCGCATCCTGCACTGGGCTCCCCAAGTCCCAAGGTTACATTTTAGATCAATGGGGCACCCAGGTAAAAGCACACACACACACATACATACACATCTTCCTATGTCTCTGAAATCCATTTCCCTCGGGGATCCCGCCCCCTGGGCAGAGCCTATCTCTCTCAGGAGACTGGAAACCACTGCAGTTGACATTATCTGCCCACCTCCCACCACCACTACCCCCAGCTCCCAAGTTCTGAGAATGTCTTTTCAAACAGACCTCAGGGCCTCAGGAGGGTCATAAGGAAAGGGGTTTGTGAAGAGAGGCAGCTGGGAAGGGGGTCTGAAGAGAACAGGCCGGGGCACCGGCCCCGGGGGCCACTGCAGCTGGTCGGGCCAAGCTCCCCTCCACACACACACACTCCCTGGGCAGCCCTGGGCTCCCAGCTGCAGGCCCTGGCTGCCAGCACTGGGGCAGACACAGACGGCCGGGGCCTGGCAGCGCCGCAGCTGGGAATCTGCCGAGTCCGGAGCTGGAACGCAGGAGAAACCTGTCCAGCAATGAGATCAAGGAGATGCGGGGAGATGGCCCCGTGTCTCCCCAAGGAGCCGAGCGCCGCCGCCGCCGCGTCCCAGGACATTCCAAACTCTGCAAACAAAACATGGGGTGGGAGGCTGGCCAGGCTGGGCCCGGGGCCAGGTGGCCCCCCAGCCCGCCCAGCAGCAGGGGGGAAGGCCCCGCCCGGCAGTCTGACCGGCTGGGAATGGAAGTCCAAGCCGCCGGGAATGCTGCCCGTGCAAGTCGCCTGGGGACGCGGCGTCCAGACACCTGCCCCGTGTCCTCGGCAGGGGCCACTTGTGACCATCCACCTGGTCTCCTCAGAGCCAGGTCCACCTGCAGGGCAACCCTCCACTCAGCCAAGCCCCCAGAAGGCCAAGACTGCCCTTAATCATCTGTGCGGGAAGCCAGGCCTGGCGGGGGGTCCTCCACTTTGTAGGAAGCTGCGGTCCACGGGGGTGAGGAGACCTGCCTGAGACCACACGGTCAGCTGGCAGAGGGGGGATTCTCACGCAGCACTGCTGACTCCCCAGCCTGAACTCTCAGGTGAAAGCCAGTGAGACTCCGGGCTCAGCCACCCTAGCCAAACCCTCATTCCTCCACCAGGCTTCCATAGCCCGAGGGGCCAATGCCTTCTTCCGACACGGCCCCAGGGGGCAAGCGGAGAGGGTGCCAGCCTAGAGGCGCAGGGCATCTGAGACAATGCTGTGATCCAACGCCAGGCCTCCCGAAGGTGCAGTGAGCGATCACTGCCTTTCATCCGGTCAGGGAGCTGAGGGTCACCAAGGGTAGGGACTGCCCGCCTGAGGTGAGGGTGCTTCCTGGAAGAGGCCTTCGCCTTCTCAATCAGGCCTGTGGTGTAGGGATTCCCTAAGAGGGACGGAAGGAGCGAAAGAATCAGAGGCCACTCGGGTGTAACAGCCATGTGACTCTGGGGACTGCCCCTTCCCCCTCAGGGCCACCGTGTGCTCATTAATGCGCTGGGGACACACTCTGAGGACCCTGTGTGGAAGACCAAACTAAATAGGGTAGGAAATACCCCTCTGGGCTTCTGAGACTTTGAATCTTTACGGGAGTCGGTTGGCTCCCCTGTCGACGGCTGGTGGTGTTGAACCACAAACCTTGTGGTGAGCAGCTCCGTACATACCGTAGCCCATCGCACCACCAGGGCTGATTGGCCCTTAGTTAGAAAACCTCAGATCAGTGTGCTTTGCCTGGGCTAGGGGTGGCCCAGAACAGTGCTGGCCAGAGGGGGCAGAGGGACCGGAAGTTCAAGGTGTATGATCAGCGTGAGCAGCTCAGGCCATGTTCCATATGGGAAGGGAACCCTGAGGGTCCTGGTCAGATTGACCTCGGTGTGGGGGACACGGGAAGAGTCCCAGCAGGCAAGGGCAGGGAGAACGGGAGACTGGCGTGGCCATGCAGCTACAGGCCGCAGGAGGGCTCAGGGCAAGTCTTGGAGGGCGAGTTTCTTACTGCAGTTCCCATAGTCTCCTAGACAAGAGACTGGTTCTCAGGGCTGGCCAGTGGGCCGGCAGATGGAAGGCCTGGTGTCCATACACTGACCCTGCAGGAGCTGGGCACTCCCAGTCCTCCACCCTGAGGGCTCACCCCTGCGCGTGGGCCAGGTCACGCTGACCAGGGCACGAGTGACAGCCCCGCTCACAGGAGCTGCCTCAAGGGATCGCTGGGCTCCTCCCAGCAGCTGCGGTGGGAGGGCAGAGGTGCAGAGCGGAGACTGGTTCCCAGGAAATCGGTGGTTCAAAGGTCAGCCTGGAGTTGGGGTGGACCACCCGGCAGGCAGGATCAAAGAGGAACTCACCGGCACACCTATGATGCACCCAGCCTTGGGCTGGACTGCAGGGGGGCGGGCAGGGATCCGTGAACCATGAAACTCCAGGGGTTCTGGGTAGTGGGCGCTGCACGCAGAAGGAACCAGGAGATCTGGGCCAGCAGAGATGAGAGGAGAGGGAGGGAGAAGAAAGAAGGGGGCTGGGGGGAGACAGCAGAGAGTCCGGGAGACAAGTGTGGCCATGGGAACTGGGAGTGGGGCTCAGAGAGGGGCGGGGCTCAGAGAGGGGAGGCATCTCTTTGAGGGAGGGGGCCCAGCGAAAGGGGAGGGACTCATTAGGGGGGCTTCAATGAGGGGAGGGGAGTAAATGAGGGTCTTGGTGGGTTTGGGTGGGGATCCAGAAGCAGGGCCCCCATCAATCCCCCTCTTTGAGACCCCCAGACAACCTCGACTGAGCACAGGAGCCAAATTTCTGGGAGAGACATGCACCCCAGGGGGCCCCTGACCTGACACACGTCGGGGTTTCTCCTTTGTGTCTGCTGCTTAGACAGGAGGAGGCCAGGATCCAGGCTGAGCTGAGCCCTGTGTGACCAGAAGCTAGGAGCGGCTCAGAGCTTCCGACTGCCCTCTGCGAGTGAGCCCCACGCTGGGCTCTTTGGGGGCCGAGGCGAGGGTATCCGGTGTCTAGAACAATTCATCATCCCGTACCCGCTCCTGGACCCCAAACTTGAAGACAGAAAGCCACACCCTGTGTGCTTCGTGGTCCAGGGAAAAACAGTGGTTACTCCCAGGAAAGTCTGTCCTACCTAACACACACACACACACACACACACACACACACACACACACCACCACCACCACCCCCAGCTGGCTCCTTCCTGGCTAGGCCTCCTGCAAAGCCCTGAGCACCCAAAGCTCACTCAAATTGTCTTGACACAGCTCCCCGAGGTTTCCGGAAAACAGTCAACAGCTTCCCAAACAGCTTCTCAGATGGGGAAAGTGAGGCTCAAAGAGAGCTACATTCTGTAGAGAGAACTAGACCAATGGTGCCACCAGGCACCAAACCCAGCCACAGCCCCCACTCTACCTCTGGCCCCCTTATAGGGCTCCAGGAGTCAGGAACCTGGGGTCTGGAAGGTGCAGTGGGGGACAAGACAGGGATCACCTCGAACACTTACTTCTCTGCCTCGCTCAGCCCCGCACACTGGGTCCCCCGTCTGATCCCAGTCTGAACCACAACCCCAAATGCTGAGTGACCCCAATGTCCAGCCCAGACTGCCCTCAAGCAGGACTCTGGACCTGGCCCAGGCGCGAGACAAGTCATGGCCCCAGACTTGGCCAGACTCTCACCTCAGAAGGAACCCTGACCCCCAACCTGGACTTGACCCTGATATAGGTTAAGCCTGACCCTAACCGTGAGCCCAGGCGGAACCATGATCAGATCCTGAACCTGGTCTGAAACTAACCCTACAGCCAGATTCCCATCTGACTCCAACTGCCGGCTAAAGTCTGGCTCCGACCTTAGACCTTGACTCCAACCGGAACTGGAACCTAATGCAACGCCTGTCATAGCCTGAGCTCCGGCTCTGGTCCCCATCGGAGCCCAACTCCTATCTGAGACAAGCTTCAACCTCAGCTGTAGAACGAACCCTGCCGTTCCCATCACCCTGAGCCGTAACTCCACTCCCAGCTCGGAAATAGAGACGGACCCCTCACCCCAGGCTGTGCTTCCGCCCCCAACCCATCCCCGCTTCAGCCTGAGCCCAAGCAGGAGGCAGAGTTCTGATCTAGTCCAAATAGGCCAGGAAGGCTAAAGACACCTACCCCGGCCCAGCCCCTGTCCTGTCCATAGGCCAGCAGGTCCCTCTGAGCACCAGAGCCCGTCAGGGACAGAGGGTTGGAGGGAGTGGGGACACAGAGACTACAGGCCACTGACAAGGCAGGTCATCCTGACTAGGACCACTGCTGCCCCTGAGCCTCAGCCCTAGCAGAGGAGTGTAGGGCCACAGCCGGCTGCCATGGCTCAGGGGAGGGAGGGGGTCCTGCTGGGTGGGATGAAGGTTGGAGCAGTGTTCTCCTGCCAGGAAGCTGGACCCACGCATACGCTGAACTCAGATCTCTCAGAGGAAAGGGGGACCTGTCCCCGATGAGACCAAGAGAGTCCAGCATCGGACCAGCTCTTCCGTGAGGAAGGTTGGGGAGACAGTGGTCCAAGTGTCAGGGCTGGTCAGTCTGGGGGAACCTCCAGCCTGGAGGATCCTCCTCCCCACTCTCCACACCCCAGGTGCCCTCTGGTCCCTGGACCCCGCCACGGTCCAGCCCTGGCCCTGCTTCCCGCCTCCCTGTGAGAATGTGTGTTTGTAACCACAAGGAAGAGATCAGCATGAAGGAATGTGCCGTCCAGGGCCAGAGGACAGACGGGCTCCGCCGACAGAGAGGGAGCGAGGACTTGGAAAGGAAAGCCAAGATGTGTTGCGGCAGTGGGCCAGGCCAGCGCAGCCAGCCATTGTTTCCAGTCCCGCGCAGGTCAGGTGCATTGGGCTTGGGGCCCGGGCCAGCCTCTGCTCAGCATGGCCCCAGACTTCCAGGACTGGCTTGCCTCCCTCCTGGCCCCAGCTTGTGACCACGGGGCCCCACCCAGCCTAACAGAAAGACAAAGCTTGCCCTCTAAGACCCCATCTACGCTCTCTGTTTCTTGGCAGCATTTTCCCTTTTGCTCTCAGAGCCCAGGTCTTTCCCCGGGCCAGATCTCTGAGGTGGGAAGGAGCGTCTCATTTCAGAGCCTGATAAACAAGCCCACCTGTGGGTGTCAAGAGGCGAGAGTGGGTCAAGTTCTCCAAGTGTGGTCCCCAGAGCATTAGTAGCATCCTCATCAGCTGGAAACCTATTGGAAATGTGAATGATCCGATCTCAGCCCAGAACTCCCAAAGCAGACGCTGTAAGGATGGAATACCCCCCACCCCAAGGCTGCGTTTCAACAACAACCCCACCAGGTGGCTCGGATGCAGGTTCGAGCTCATAAAAGGCTGACTTCAGAGTGTGATTCTGGTCAACTCAACAAATGCTGGTGGAAAGAGTAAGGGAGCGAATGAGCAAATGAGTGGATGGTCTCCAGAAGGTCTGGTCTATCCCCAGGTCTGTAACCAGACCAGGCTTTCTTCCCTACCTTCTGGACAACCCCTCGGAGCAGGGAGAGGCAGAGGACAGGGAAGGACTGGCCAACTGGATTCCTTCTAAGATGGATTCAGAGCTTGGGTAACTGCACCAACAAGAACTCCAGGCCCAGCCAGAATCAAAACGGACCCACTAACACCAATGGGAGGAGAGGTCCCAATGGCCAGTGAGATAAAGCCACTGGAGTGCAAGTCCCGGGTCCCAGGCAGAAGGACAGAATTGGGAAGTCCAGCCACTGGCAAGAGGGGTCCCAGCACCTGTCTGAAGTTCAGGGTAGGACTCTTGTGCTGAGAAAAGGGAAGAGAATGGGTGAGGGGGACACTGGGAACAAAGCTGAGCCTCCGTCCTGAGAACAGAGACCCAAGATTGGAGACCAATCAATCCTAACACGCAGGAGATACAAGGTGGGGGAGAAAGGGTCCCAGTTCTCAGGGTCTGTGGGTACTGAGGAAACCAATTCCCCCACACACCCCGCCCCGCAACCTAGAGTATACTCTTTCCCACCCTCTACCCCAGGTGCCCTCTAGTCTCCAGGGAGGCCCACGAAGGCCCACCATCACCTGACCACTGAACTTGGAGGGTGGTCTCAGCTCTCTTGGGTCAGTCTGGACTCCTGGACCTGTGGTGGAGTGTAGCCAGCCCGTAAAATAAGAACTTCCCATGTTCCAAGTCTTGCCAACTCGTCCCAAACTCTGATCTTGGACTCAGATCCCTCCTGAAGCTGGGGTTGACCTTCCCAGGACTTCAGACCAGTTCGACGGCTGAAGTCTCTTCAGCTCTCCTAGCTCCTGGGTTTTGCCCAGCCTTGGCCACCCATGGATCATGGCTGAGAACAAGTTAAAAAAGAGGGGCGCGGCCTGCCCTAACTTCCCTGGCAGTGCAAACATTCTATCCACCTGCCAACTCCTTTCCCTTCAGAGACAAAGTCCTGGGGCCAAGGGTCTACACTCACGTGGCACCAATCAAACCAGAACAAACCAAACTCACTGCCGAGGGGCTGAAATGCGGATGCAGCGGCGACCCTGCAGGACAGGAGAGAACTGCTGCTGTGGGTTTGCAAGATCAGAACTGCTGCTGTGGGTTTGCAACTCTTTACAGGATCAGAAAGTCTCGTCTTGCTCTGGTGAAGCTGCTGGTGGTTTCGAACTGCTGACCGTGGCAGTTAGCAGCTCAGCAGATAACCACCACACCCCCAGCTTGATCTCAAAGGGCCAACTTCCTCCAATGTCAAAGGGGGATCCCCACCCCACCCCCGCCTCAACAGAGAAGAAAAGCATCTTCACCCACAACCACTGTTGCAAATTACTTGGTGCTTCCGGTTCAATAACCATTGAGAGGCTCTCTAAACCTGTGTGGCCCACTCAGCTTAGAAAAAACCAAAATACGATGAAGAGAAATATTCAGTAAGTCGGGGGAGCACTAGAGGAGGGTCCCTTCTGCTTTTGCAAAGTGTTTGATTGTGTTTTCAGTGATCGTTTGTTAGTCTTCCCTACGCGAGAGCATTCTCAGGATGACCAGTCTGGTTGTCCCCTCTCCTTCCGTCTAATTTCACTGTCCCCTTCCCTTCTCACCTTTACTTTAAAATGGTTGGTGACCATTTGGTCTCATGGAGGTCATTTTTTTCTTTTCTTTAAGGAGCATGGGTCAAGGGCTGGTGGTCAGCAGCCCAGCACGTAGCCCACTGTGTCACCAGGGCTCGCTCACTGAGTTCTACTTACAATAAATTCTGTTCACATCACCTTCATTTGCTCCATGTGCAGGTTTTAATCACTGGAAAGACTTTAAGTCTATTCTAACTTGCTATATGTGTCTGTTCCCACTTAGCAACAGAGACTACTTAAAGATGAGCTTATGGTAAGATCTCATTTAAAACCTGGGGACCTGTATACCATGAACATCTGGAAGAAATCTGCCTCGGGGGAAGTACTGCTAGAATGCTCTTTAGAAGCCAGGAAGGTAGCATTTAGACTTGCTGTCAGGAAAGGTTCTTGGTGACTTTCTACTCCCATAAAGAGTTACAGTCTTGGAAACCCACAGGTTGACTATGAGTTGGCATTGACTAGGGCAGTGTGTTTGGTTTCCGGGAGAAAGACATTCTGCTGGGTCAAGTGGAAGGGCCATCAAAAAAGAGGAAGACCCCCATGAGGTTTGATGGACCCAGTGGCTGCAGCAATGGGATCAAACATCGCAACCGTTGTGAAGCGAGTGGAGGACCAACCAGTGTTCTGTTCTGTTGCCCATAGAGTTGCTGTGAATCAGAACCAACCCAATGGTGCCTAACAATAACATGGAGATCTTCAAGGAGATAGACTGACCCAGTGAGTGCAGCAATGGACTCAAGCCTCTCAACCATCTTGGGGATGGCATAGGGTTAATCAGTGTTTCATTCTGTTGCATGGAGTTTCTGTGAGTCTGAATAAGCTCAATGGTACCCAACAACAACATACTGATGTATGCCTACCTGCAATCATCCATCCATCCATCCATCCATCCATCCATCCATCCATCCAACCATCCAACCATCCATTTAACCATCCAACCATCCATTCAACCATCCATCCATCCATCCATCCAACCATCCAACCATCCATCTAACCATCCATCCATCCAT
>NW_022103901.1:13385316-13388192 GCF_000313985.2 Echinops telfairi | reverse complement strand
ATCTATTCTTGGTTGTTTCTGCCATTGTTTCAATATTAAATCTGCCATAGTGATTACCAGAAGGTCCTTTTTTGTCCTGGTGTACTTTTTAATAGTATCCTTTCAACAAGAACAGCATTCCGATTTGCCTAGGCTGAAGACCTTTGGGGAAATCTAGCTTTAAGTTAGCATTCGCCTTTGTTGAGTTGTATGCACTTGACCCTCATTTGGTGTTACCAGAGGGTCTAATTCCCTCCTAGCCGGGAAGCGTTCTGGAGAAGTCCAGTCAGAGCGAAGCCCATCTGACCACTCGACCCAATGCTTGCCGGGCATATTGGATCGTTTCCCTTTCCCAGGACAGCATTCCGCCGAGCACCCCTTGGAAACCAGACCAAACCAAACTCACTGCCATCGAGTCGATGCCAACTCACAGGGACCCTATAAGACGAGGGTAGAACTGCCCGGTGAGTTTCTGAGACTGTAACTCTTTGTGGGAGTAGAAAGCCTCGTCTTTCTCCCACAGAGCAGCTGGTGGTTTCAAACTGCAGACCTTGTGGATCGCAGCCCGATGCTTAACGACTCCACCACCAGGGCTCCACCATTGGGAAACAGGTCAAAAGTGTAAGCTGGCATTGCCCGCTGCCATCTTAGTATCAACCAGCATCTTTCCAGAGACCCAGAGAAGAACATCGGACATTGAAGGGGTATCTTGTTAAAAGGACCCAACTTGGCGAGAATCAGTAAGGGGGGGTGGGGTGGGCAGGGGGGAGGGGGGGAACCTGGAAGTCCACAAGGGGTTCGGCATGGAGATCTCTCTCTCAGATTCCAAGAGGCCCCATCCCACAAGACCCTATGCCCAGAAAAAGTGCCATCAAACAGCAGCTCCATCCAAGGAGGAGCAAGACTTTGGCTGAGCCTACCAAGAGAGATGCCTGGGGAGGCTGAGGCCCGGATCGGCAGGGCATGATGGACCTCTCCAGGTACCTCCTGGGCTGATGTGCCTCCATCCTCTGGCTGTGTCCCCTGACTCTCTAAGCCCACCCAGCTGGGCTCCTCATCCCATCCTCCCCCGCAGGGCGAGGACAACTCCAACCCCCGCTTCGGTGTGCTTGAAGGCTCCCCAACTCTTTGGGGTCTCGGGAAGAATTTTACGACACCCCCTCCCTCCTGCTTGGGCTCTTGGCTGCCTTCTGGAGCGGAACAATACAGGGAAATGCTTGCACCCAAACATCTCCGCTGCCTCAGGAATTGCCTGGCCCTGCCCAGGAAAGCCAAGTGGTGCAGCCCCACCCTGCAGCCCCCTCTGCCTGGGCACCAAGAGCACCGCTGGTGACCAGGAGGGGCGGGCTCGCAGGGGGACATCAGAGTCCAAGGGGCTCCCGGATACCTCCGATGTGGTGAGAGGAGGGCTCCGGGGTCACTCCCTTCCAGGGATCTGGGTAGCTCTTCCTGGCTGGCTCACAAAGGGAGCTGAGAGGCAGGCTGGGCCCCGCTGCCCCGTGTGGCTCTGGGAAAATGTCGCTCTGGATGAATCCCGACTGAAGATCAGCACTGGGACTTGATTTGAAAAATGCATTAATTCATTCAACAAGCATTTGCTGCAGCAGCAGCCTGTGCCAAGCCCTGAGCTGGGCACTGGCCATCCAGGCCTGGTTCAGCCCCGCCCTGGCCTGGACGGCTCCGGGGTCTAGCAGGGAGATCAAGGCATGCAGAAAGAGAGGAATTCTGCCTCCAGCCGAAGTCTCTCCTGAGGAACGCCAAACGCCTCTTGGCTACACTGGGGGCTCCAGGACAGACAGGGGACGGATGCCTGTCACCCCAGACATGGAAGCCATAGCCACTTAGGAAGGCCAGGCTCAGTGCAGGGCTTATTCGACCAGAGGCTCCAGTCTGCACAGCTGACAACCACCAAAATGCCCTCCCAGCCGCACCCCACCCCGACCCTGCTGTGCCCCCCACCACCCCCCACAGCCTCGGCATGATAAACACCAGGTGTAAGCGAGTGAACTCTTGTAAAAAGGACCCAATAAGGGACAGGCGGGTTGTTGCCCTCTCCTAACTCGTTGGCATAAACATGGACACACGTGACATTCCCACAGTGACCTCCGGACATCCCTGTACAGGGACCTCTGAGTATGTCACTTCCTGTTCCCAGCAGCGGGGATGGGAGTGGGGGGCCCAATGACCCCAAGCTCCCAACCTCACTTCAGCTGGGTTCGGAGAGCAGCCTTCGCCCTCTTCTTGCCTTGGGCAGGGGCGGGGGGCTGAGGCCGAGTGGGCAGGAGCGGGCAGGAGCGGGGAAGGGGAGGCAGGCAGACGCCGGGGCAACTGAGGTCGCGCCGCCAGCCCGCCTGTCACAGCCCTCACGCCCACCTCGCCTGTGTGCCAGAGACTCCGTGTTTTTGTCTTTTTGGCGGGGAGGGGGCGGTGGTGTGTGTGTGCAGCCCGGGGTCTGAGTGATGAGTTAAGTGACAATGAATTTGAACCACATGGAGCCCGGGCTTAAGGGGAAAGTGTTTTGGTGAAATGCAGCTGGGATTTCATCAGCCCCCCACCCCCCAGATGGGACAAAAATAGTCCGGGCCAGGCCGGCTCTGACCCACGGGTCTGGCCCAGTTTCGCTGCCGTGCTGTGTCCCAGAGAGAGGCTGAGTGGCCTGGTTCCCTGAATCCCGTTTTCGTAATCTCCCCTTGTTGTTTTGGTGGCCTGGTTGTTGACTGGTCCAGTTTGTCTGGGCGAATTTGCTCCCTCCTAGAGGCTCGCAGCTCGACAAGGGGAGGCAGGAAGACCCCGTCTTGTCCCCGGCCTTAGGGAGCAGCCCAGTCGGGCTGGCTAGGTCCCACCCAGGAGAGGCAGACAGAGCCACAGTCAGGGTCAGGGGGCTTGGTGCTTGGGGA
>NW_022103901.1:13380515-13383972 GCF_000313985.2 Echinops telfairi | reverse complement strand
CCCTCAGGACCAGTGGTGAGAGTGGCGTTATCGGGAGGGTGGAGGGAAGGTGAGGGAGGAAGGGGGAACAGATGACAAGGTCTACATATGGCCTCCTCCCTGGGGGACGGACAGTGGAGAAGTGGGTGAGGGAGACGTCAGATGGGTAAGATGATAAAATAACAATTTATAAATTATCAAGGGTTCAGTAGGAAGGAGGGAGTGGGGAGGGAGGGGATAAATGAAGAGCTGATAGTGATACAAAGGGCTCAAGTCGAAAACAGGTGTTTTGAGAATGATGATGGCAACATATGTACGAATGTGCTGGACACAATTGATGTATGTATGGATTGTGAAAAGAGTTGTATGAGCCCCTAATAAAATGATTTTTTTAAATAAATAAATCCTAAATATGTGAGAAAAAAAAAAAGAAAGAGCAATTGAGTATAAAAAAGAGCTTTATATACAAGAGCAATTGAATATTGGGAAAACATCCCAGCCCAGTCCAGATCAAGTCCATAAGTCTGATATCAGCCCATATGTCCAATACCAATCTATAAAGTCCTCTTCAGACTCACGCAACACATGCAATGACACCGAATGCAGGAAGATCACAGACCAGTAGGCGCAAAATCTTGTGGATCCAGTGGCGGTAGAAGCATCTCAGTGCTGGCAAGGGTCTCCACATGGCTCCTCCAGGTCCCAGGGCAGGGGGTCTATTAGTGTAGTGCCATGTGTCTTGTTAGTAGAGCGTCTCTCGGGGAGTGAACCAAGGTGTCTCTCACCTTCAGGGAGGAAATCCAGGAGTTCGAAGACTCCTCAGGGGAAGGCCTTGCCCACACAGAGGCCTCATTGGCTATGGCCCGATTGACAGGCTAGACTCCACCCCTTCACTCTTAATCCTCTCAAGTCCCAAATTGACACCAGCTGATGTAACTGCCACAGTGACCAAGGGGGAGCTGGGCCCATGGCAGACTCCTGAGGCAGACAGATCACTGCCCTCCCCAGGTGTGAGCAGTGGTGGCCATTCTTGAGGGCACTCTCCCAGGGCGGGGCCAGGGTGGGGAACACCTTGCTGCAGGTCCAAGGTAGCAGCTCCCAGGGGGAAGAGATGTGTGCACGGTGGAGCCAGGGGCCATGGGGACTCTAGGACCAGCCAAGAGACATCTGGAAACCTCAGTCCAGATGGAGACCACCGAGTCCCAGGCCAGCACCTCCCACCTTGGGAGAGAGCACGATGGATGCTGCCTGGTGGCAGGTGTCCAGAGGCGGCTTGGAGAACCCTGGTAACCTGTCCCAGGCACTCAGGTCCCAGACACCTTCCACCAGGTACCCACCAGAACACCTAGGTCCAGAGAGTCTGGGGTCCCTGGAGACCTGGGACAAGCACAGAGCAAGCTGTTTGTCCCCTGACAAGTGTCCTGGGGGCCTTGGCAGGGAGCCCAGACCAGCCTGGGCTGCCCCCCCAGCTCTGAGGTGAACCTCCACTTGTCCCTCTGTATTATGGCCATTCTGATGGTGTCGTGGGGACACGTTGGGCTGCTGACTACAAGGTCAACAGTTTGAAACCACTAACCCCTCCATGGGAGGATAATAACCATTCATCTCCCATAAAGAGTCACATTCTCAGAAACCCACAGGGGCAGTTCTACCCAGTCCTACAGGGGCGCCGTGAGTCTACATCGAGTCCATGCCCAGGAGTAAATGAAACTGTTGACCGATGTCAAAAGATTGCTGGTGTGAAGCCAGGGCAGGCTGTGCCACCCAAGGCAGGGGCAGCAAGCCCTCCCTCGCCCCCACCCCAGCCCTTCTCCCAGCACTCCCAGTCCCCCAGAGGCAGCACTCAAATGCTCAGAGGCTAGCGCCAAGTTCATCCCAAGCTGTACAGGAGCCTCCCACCTTCTCCTCAGACCCAGGCTCCCCAGCGAGGGTGGTGGGGCCACAGGACAGGATCCGGTGAGGCAGGCCCCCCCTGCCTCAGCCTCCGCCTGGGGGGGGGGGCAGGTCAAAGCAGCCCCTCCCCCAGCCTCTGCCCTGTGGACCCCCAGGGCCCAGCCCATCTGGAACCCTCTGCAGCCTCTCACTTCCTGCAGGATTTCCTCTCTCCTTTCACCCCATTGTTCTCCCACATTGCCAGGTCCCTCAGCTCCCTTCCCGCCTGAGGTCCTGGGCCAGACCCAGCAGCTGAGGCCCGAATGGGGCACAGAGGCACCAGGCCAGAGCCCCAGGAAATCTGGCCCTCCCCCAGCATGTGGGGCATCGGGGAAGGGGTGCGGCACTTCTTCCTGGCCCCCTTGACTGGGGCTGGGGACGAGGGGCTCAGTGAGGGGGAGAGAGAGAGGGCCGGACTTGAATCCTGACTCAGCCACTTGTCAGCACATTTCCGTCTCTGAGCCTCAGTTTCCCCTAGGGGTAACAGAGATGATGGGGCCTCACGTGAGAAGTCCCTACCCATGCAAGTCCCAGGTAAAAGAGGCTCCATGTGAGAATGGGGTGCAGGAGGGATTCTGGGTGGCAAGAGAAGTTGTAGACAGAACGTGTGGGGCAGGACAGGTCAGTCAGAAGAGCCAAAGATGAAGCTACTGGTTCTAACACAACCTCTGCTTGTGCCTCTGACAGGTCAACAGTGGAACAGATGCCCGGGCACCACTGGAAATCCCAGTCAGCATTCCCACCCCAGGAATGGACGGTCACCAAGGAGACTGGTGACCAAGGGGCCAAGGCTGAGAGCAGAGCCTGACTCCAGGGCCAGCCGGCAGAAGTCAGGTCACACACAGCCCAGCTCTCAGCCCAGTAACCTCGCCCCAAGGCCCAGTCTCTCCTGCTGCTTCTCCGGGGCAGGGGACAGCAGCCTCTCCTCTCAGACTGACCCAGTTCTGTGATGCCCACCTCGGTCTCAGGCCCTCTGCCCTTGAGACCCCCTGAGGCTGTCGGGGGTCAGGGTTTCCAGACACAGAAGAGACTTGGGACCACCTGGTTCGAATCCCAGCTCTGCCACCCAGTAGCCGGGCAGACCTTAAGCCTCAAGTGCCCTTTCTGTGAAATGGGTCTATGAGAGCCCTCCCAGGGAAGCTGGAGTTAGTTAGCGGCACTTGGGCCCTCAGCACATGGTGCCGGGCCCGTAGCCAGTGCTCTGTAAATGCTCCTCCCCCTTGTTTCTCATTTCTGTCTCCGTCCTACATGTTGGATCATCAGATTGTCCGCGGGTGAGGATGTACAGGAGAGGGAGTGAGACCTTGGTTTCAATGCCTGCGACTCCAGGGGATCCAGGGGGTCCCGGCTAGAGGCCGCAGAAATGGCAGCAGCCCCCATAAGGCCAGACCCCAGGGCGCAACTGGTCGGGGTGCTCGCTGCACCTGCAGCCCTGGTCTCGGCCACCTGACCAGGTGAGGACCGAAACTATCCATTCCAGGCAGCCACAGGCTGCTGTCCCTTCTCAGTGTTCTGAGCACCGTTTATGCATTGCCCCCCCCACTCC
>NW_022103901.1:13369764-13379410 GCF_000313985.2 Echinops telfairi | reverse complement strand
CTGTTTTCTGAGTTGAGGATCTCAGGGCAGGACCCCATCCCCTTCCTGCCAAGCCTCGGGGAGAACCGGAATGGTTCTGGCAGTGACAGGGTGGCCACGGTGAGGGGGTCCCAGCGCGGTCCCTCTCCCAGCTGCGGCGCCCCCTCCCCAGGGGAGAGAGCAACGGGCCTTCCAGGGGCCCAGAGGCTCTCTCGAACGGTGCCAAGAGGCTGCTGATGGCATTGCAGCAGACTGGTGACTGTCACCACTTCTGGTCAGGGACTTGTGTCCAGGTGACGTCAGAACGAAGCTATTCCCCAGGCAGCCAAGGCGAAGCTGGGTGAGCAAGACATCAGGAGGGAGGTGAGGCCCTGCCTGGGGTGCTTGGGCAGCACCCACCCCCTCCGGCCCGCCGGACTCCGGCGGCTCCGATGGCCGACTCGGGATCCAGCCCTCCAGATGTGTGGCCTGCATTCCGCCGGCCGCCCGCCGCTGTGGAGACGGGGCGGAGCAGCGAGGGGTCCAGCTGGGCCGTGTTAACCTGGGAACAGGCTCTCCCTGGGCCCAGATGCTCCGAGTTTAGCTGGCGAGCCCGCTTTGGCCTCCAGATGTGGGCTTGGGCTGGGGTGGAACACACTCCAGATGTGTGAGGAGGGAGCTAAAGTGGCTGTTAGAACCAGCTGCAGTGGGGACCCAGGGAGCTGGGCCCAGAGTCTCCCTACCCCTGGCCCCCCTGAGCCCCCACCCTCCACCTGCTGGCCCCTGGGTAGACCCGGTAGAGCTGCCCCTGTGAATTTTGAAGCCAGGTGCAGTTCACAAAAGCCCAGACTCTAAGGCTGGCAGAGCCCAAAGGGGCCCTCCCTGCAGGGGCAGGGACAGAGCCCAGGGGCTCTGGGTGGGGTTGGGGGCTCTAGAGACCAAGGCCTCCCCTTCCCCGCCCCTTTACAACCTAACAGACACCCTCCTCGGACTAGCAGTATGAGGGCCACAGCCCAGCCCAGGGGGCTCTGAGGTGACCAGCCTTGAACAGACAGCACTCGTTCACTCGGGAAGGGGAGACACAGGATCCCTGAAACTGACCACAGACCCAGGGCTCAGCCACAGCTGAAGAGTCACACAGGGGGGGCAGGGGTTCAGAAGGAAAGGCTCCCCCATTTACTGAGTGATCACTATGGGCCCTGCCCCCTTCTGTGGCTTCCTGGAGCGCTCTGTCTGAGGGATAATTGTCCCTCCCCGATGGGTCCAAGAGTGGGGCTTGGCAAGGGGTGGGGGACACCAGGCGCCCTGCCCACGATCCTCCATGTAGGGCCTTTGGGATGCCTGGCAGCCCCCTTACCCCACCCCTGCAGCACCTTTGGCTCAGACCTCTACACCTAATCCAAATCGGAGGCCTAAAATACTCTCCGCCCCCCAGTAGCCTCTTCCCACCATGCAGCCTAGAGAACCAGATGCCCCCCCCTCCAGCCCCCTTGGCATCAGCAAGGGGTCCGGCAGGCCCTGGAGGAGCAAGGAAGAAGGCAGCAGGTGGTCTCTCCAGAAAGCAGACTCCAGGTCCAGCCCGTGGCTGCAGCTTTGGCCTCAAAGTCAGCCTGTAGAGCTTGGTGGTCGCAGCAAGCGGACCACGGGAGTCAAGCTCAGCTGGTCCCAGGCGCCCAGCTGGAGCAGAGGCCTCTGGGTAGACAGCACAGAGGGGAGAGGTGAACAGGCACAGCTCGTCCTGGGATGTCAGGGGTCCCGAAACTCCCTTCTACCCCTGCCCTGGCCCTGCCAGACAGAGAGGGCAGTAAGAGGTAGCATCGGGCCTGAGTGAGGAGGCCGGGGGATGGGGGGCGGGGGAAGGGGTGTACAGGCTGAGGAGAGAAGCACTAATAGGTTATGTCAGGCGAGTGCTCTGGGGAGGGGGCCGCGCCTCTCCACTCTGGCAGCCCCACCTGGGGTCTGGCCCAAACACCGCCGGCCTGGACACAGATTCTGGCTTGGGTCTGAGTGTAGCAGGGAGGCCCAGTGGAAGCCTTGTCCTGCCCTGGGGCCTGCATGGCAGGATAGGGATAAGCTCCCTGAGGCTGGGGCAGCAAGGGGGGTTTACCCAGAGACCCTCCCGAGGGAGAGGAAGTTTCTGGGTGGGGGAAACAAAAGAGAGGGTATTGCCTGGGACACCTATTGCCAAGAGGACCTGCACTCTACCCACATTTCTAAGAAGCTCAGGACACCCCCGCCCTCTGCTCCCTGCCCTCTGCCCTCACGCCAAGGATCCTCCCCCCACCCCTCCAGTCCATGCCCCTAGCTCCATTGTCTGTACTGGGGCAGAGATGAGGTCAGAGGTGGGACGCAGGAGGGGGGCTCTGAGATAATTCCCTGCTAGGACTGAGGGCTCAGAGTGGAGTCCAAAGCGCAAAGCAGCCGAGGTGGTCCTGGGGTACCTAGACCTCGGGCTTTAGCCTGGGAGCAGACTGAGGAGGGGGCCGTGGCGCGGGCTGGGGCAGCCAGGGCCCTGTGTGTCTTGGCCGAGTGGGACCCCTGGGCCGCCAGGTATGTAACAATTCCAGCCATTTCCTGCCCTATTAATGAGAAAGGGGCGGATATAAATACACGCTCAGCATAAATAAATACAGACCCCGGGACTGCATAGCAGACAGATTGCGTGGAGCGACTGCCCAGCCCCACAGCAGCTCCCCCACCCTGCCCGGGCCCTCCTCTCCCTGACCCCCACTTGTTCCCTCTGGCGGGCCAAGGTCCCAACACGCACTCAGGCCGGAGATGGCAGGCTGACCTTGCTCACTGGGGCCTCTGAGGCAGCCCTCTGGGGCCCCAGAGAAGGGGGAGAGGGAAGGGGCTTCCTGAGAACCTTCATGCTAAGCCCAGAGCTGGGACCTCACACGAAGGAATGACCCGGTAGTGTCCCTGTGAGGGTCTGGGGTGTTGTGGCTATGTCCTGGGAGAGTAGGGAAACTGAGGTTCGCGGCTTCAGTCACTTGCCCGGGGTCATACAGCCAGGATGCTCAAACCCAATGTCTACCCACCCTGTCAGCGAGGAGCAAAGGGCAGCTTCTGGCCCCTGCTCCTTCCTGCTCAGCTCCAGCCCAGGGTGCCGGCCTCTACAAAAGCTGGAGGGCCTGTTTTGCTGGCCAGCAATGCCCCAGGGCAGGGGATCTGAAAACCAGAGAGTTCATCTTGTGTAAGGAGCCCTGCCCATCCTTACCCAGCTGCATCCATTGGGAGCTAAGCTTGGCACTAGCCCAGGTCTACCTCCTACCTGAGGGGCCACGAGCAGAACCAGAGCACTGAGGACCCTCGGGTGCTGATCCTCCCACACGGTGCTGCACAGACATGGAAACTGAGGCACGGAGAAAGCAGCGTCTTCTCCAAGGTCCCTGAGAGACAGGGGCTGAGCCTGGAGTCCAAGCTTCTCCCAGGCCGGGTCTCACCCCCAGCCTGGGGTTCAGGCAGAGAAGGGCCGTCCCCTCACCTAAGCCTCCCCATGCCCAGGGCCGCCCCATCGCCCCAGCCTGGGGCCTTCCCAAGGCAGACTCCAGGCCTGCCACCCTAAGCACTGGTGCCCAGCCCGAACAGGTCAGCCCAATGGCTAAGGTCCAGAGAGGATAGGAATTTGACAAAGCTGGCACAGCAAGGGTCAGATCTGGGCAAAACCCGCATCTCCTCTGGGCTGTAGCCCAAGCTTATCTTCAGGCTCAGTTCAAACACCCTTCCCCCGGCCCCAGGAAAACTTCCCGGGCCCCAGCCCTAAGGAACGGCTCCCAGTGAGCCCCCAGCCCTGCGTAACCAAAAAGACAACACCACACTGTCTTCCAGCCACTGGGGTCCTCTCACCTGCCCCTGTGTCCTCATTTCTTCACTCACTACCACCAGGTAGATTCAGACTCACTGCGACCCTACAGGACGGGCCTGTGGGTTTCCGAGGCTGTCATTCTTTACGGGAGTAGAAAGCCTCGCCTTTCTCCCTAGGAGAGGCTAGTGGTTTCGAACAGCTGACCTTGCCGTTAGCAGTTCAACATGTCACCACTGTGGCCCCAGGGCTCCACCATGGTGTCCTGGTGCCACTGCCACCTCACTGCCATCGAGCATGACGACCCTACAGGACAGGGTAGAACTGCCCCTGTGGGTTTCTGAGACGGTCACTCTTTACCGCAAGGTCAGCAGTTCAAAGTCACCAGCCACTCTGCTCCTATAAAGAGTTACTGTACCAGAAACCCTCAGAGGCAGTTCTACCATCCTATAAGGTCCTTTGAGTCTTGATGGCAGTTGAGTTTAACTCCTTACAGGAGTGGAAAACCTCATCTTTCTCCCTCTGAGCAACTGGTAGTTTCGAACTGCTCACCTTGTGAAGAGCAGGCCCATGGGTAACCACTACCACCAAGACTCCTTTGATGACCCTCTAGGACAGCGTGACAATGTCCCTGTGGGTTTCCTCGACAGTAAACTGTTACAGAAGCAGACGCCTCCTCCTTCCCCCGGAAGTGTGTGTCCTTGACCCAAAACTGCCGAGACAGGTGAGAGGGGTGGGGCTAGGTCTTTGCACAGCCACCTGTCTCGGGGGACAACACCTGTGCTGGGCACTCTCAGGATAGCAGGGGATGATCCCCCCAGGACCGTCCCCTCATCCCAGGTCTAGGGCCCAGGTTAACCCCTCTCCCTCAGACTGGCTGGGCCAAGGAGGTTTCCTCCATCCACGGTCAGGCCAGCAGCCGCGTGTGGTCTCAGGTGCAGGAGTGTGGGGATGTGGTGGGAGGAGTGGAGCACAGTTGTGGACCACACAGCGGAAGGTCCACCTCCACCTGCAGGGCAGGGACCACCTCCCACCCAGTGCCCCAGGCAATTCCTCCAGAGCCCACCCCGATCCCTGCTTCAGAACTGGGGTGTTCTTTGCCATCTAGCCGGCACCAACTCAGGGCGACCTGATGTCCAACAGAACGTGGCCCAGTCTTGCGCCAGCCTCCTGCTCACTGGTGTGCCTGGCTCTCCCCTGTGGCTACTGGGCGGCCGGCACCTCATGCCCCTGACCTCTGTCTTGGACAATAATGTGCTGGTCGCCACGGGCTTCCATTGATGGGTCTTTGGAAGCAGACCTGTCACTAAGCTTTTCTTCCTTGTCTTAGCCCGCAAACACCACCGAAGCCTGCCAGCACAGGGTGACCACTGGTCTTGGCAATCCGGGTGGCATCGGGTAGAGCCGTGGCCACATGCAAGCCACACACTGAGCGGTGGTCTTCAGCAACATAAGCTAGCCCGGATGCTCCCCAGCCACCGATAGAAAAGATCCAGACCATCTATCCATATGGACTTGGGAATGGAAGGGGCGGGTACCAGCGTGGTTGGATCCCTGCTGTGTGGGCTTCATCAGCCAACATGTGTACCATGCATTTACCTGTGGGTCTGCTGGTGCGCCAAGAATCCTTCCCACAAACTCCCGGCTCATCGCGTGCAAAACCAGGGAAGTGGGAGGGTTTTGTACGTGTGTGTGTTTAATGTAGTTCTTTTCACTCCCATCAAATCAATCCCTACTCATAGAACTCTATAGGACAGGGTAGAACTGCCCCGGTGGGTTTACAAGGCTGCAACTCTTTACAGGAGTAGAAAGCCTCCTCTTTCTCCCATGGAGCAGCTGGTGGTTTCAAACTGCTCACCTTGAGGTTATTCCTGGAAGAGGTGGATGGAAGAAAGGACAGATGTATTGGATGGATGGATGGATGGATGGATGGATGGATGGATGGATGGATGGATGGATGGATGGATGGATAGGTAGATAGATGGATGGATAGATGGATGGATGGATAGGTAGATGGATAGAGGAACTGGTGGGTAGGCTGGTCCAGGGGAGGGTGAACAGGCCAGAGGTGGGTGAGTGGAAGGACAGATTGGTAGATGAATTGGTGGATGGGAGGGTAGGTGGGTGAACAGGCTGAACGGTGGGTGTGTGGAGGGATGGATGGATTTGTAGATGAATTGGTGGATTGGAGAATAGATGGGTGGGTGGATGAGTGAACAGGCTGAACAGTGGATGAGTGGAGGAGCTGATGGATTGGATACTGATGGATAGGAGGATGGGTGAGTGGGTGAGCAAACAGGCTAAAGGTAGATGGGTAGATGGATAAATGGACAGGTGGGTGGATGGATGGACAGACGGGTGGATGGGCAGATGTACAGGTGAATGGATGGGTAGATGGACAGGTGGATGGATGGATGGATGGATGGACAGACGGGTGGATGGGCAGATGTACAGGTGAATGGATGGGTAGTTGGACAGGTGGATGGATGGATGGATGGATGGATGGATGGATGGATGGATGGATGGATGGATGGAAAAATGGACAGGCAGATGGACAGATGGACAGGTGGACTTGTGGGTAGATGAGTGTGTGGGAAGAGTGGAAAGCGAAGTTGCTAAGTATGAAAAAGGAAACAATAGACTAGTTGCCCCCGGCTTCAAGGATGACTTCTCAAAGAAAGTGCCGAGTCTCTGAAATGTGAGGTTTTGGCACCCCCCAGAGGCCAGAGTTTGCCTGGCACTCCCCACCCCCACCTCCCCAAAGCCCTGAGTACTGAAACTCCTAAGAAGCCTGGAGATAGGAATTTAGATGTAGTTATGCATTTCAGAAATAAAATCTTGAGGGGGTGGGTCTACCCCTACAAAGGTGTCTCTGCCCCTACTTCCTCGGACCTACTTCTGACCCTGTTTTCTTGTCGGGAAACTGGAGCCAATGACTGTGATGCCGGGTCCCGTGTCTGAACTGGGTGGAGTCCAGCGTGAAGTAGGTGCTCATGTGCCCCTGGCTCCTAAGAGGGGACACGCGGACACACACACACAACATGCCTCCTGCTGATGGGGACACATTTATTCTCCAGGGATTTCCAGCTCGGGCAGGGTTGGCCCAGCCTCAAGGGTCAGGGGCTTAGGGCATCGGGCCTCCAGCAGGGGCCCCGAGGCCTCCTGGAGTTCAGCCTCCTGGGCCAACTGGACTGTGTGTTCAAAGGCAGCCTGCAGCAAGTGGGAAGCGAGGCAGGTGGCCCAGGTGACGAGGTAGGCCAGGCGCCAGGACGTAAGGAGGGCCACGCTCTGTACCCTCCAAGACAGACGCTTGAACAGTGCCCCCAGGCTCAGCGCCACGCGGTTCTCCAGCAGGGCCTGGGGCAGCCAGGGACACCAGAGGCCACCTGGTACGCACTCCTGGCTGCTACGCCCCCAGCCCATCCCTGTCCAGCACCTCCCACACGGTCCTGCCCTCTGCAGCCCCAGCCCATTCCCCAGCTCACCCACCTGGCTGGACAGCTGGCCCAGGCTGAAGCGGTGGAGCACCCGGCCCAGCCTCCAGGCCAGCAGCAGCAGCAGCAAGGCCACCAGCATCAGGCTGTGCAGACACGACACAAGCAGGTTTGTCCAGGTGGCTGTGGGCAGGCCCAGCCACTTCCTTGGGTGCAGGCCCATGACGCGGACACAGCCCAGCACACTGCCCCACACCAGCCTGGGCACCCACAGCGCCAACCACACTGGGGTGGCTATCAGCGCCAGCCCGGCACGCAGAGCCTGCCCCACCCGGCAGGCTGTGACCGGGGGCAGGCAGCTCTGCCTGCAGCCTGAGCCCTTGGCCTCCTGTGACAACCCGGTCACCCAGTGGTTGAAGAGGACAATCTTGAAGAGCAGAAAGTTGTAGAGGTGGCTCCGGTTCTGGACCAGCTGCAGGAGGAGGAAGAGACAATCGTCACCCACCTGGGGCCGGATCTTCGGCTGCTCCAGGCCCCACGCAGTTCCCCCAGCCCCGTGCCCCTGTGCCCCAAGGACTTCATGCTCACCGGTTGGGGCCTTAGAAAAATCCTGGAATAGGATTTGGCTTTATTCATGTTAGATTTAAATGCTCAACTTGATCTCCAACGGGTCCTGGTGGTGCAGTATGTTAGTGGCAGGTTGCTCACTTCATGGTTGGCAGTTCAAACCTACCAGCCCATCCATAGGAGAAAGATGAGGCTGCCTGCTCCCAGAATGAATTCCAGTCTCAAACCCCCTACGGAGCATTTTTACTTGGCCCTCTAAGCAAGGTGACCAGATGTTAACCTTGGTAAAGCGGGACACCATTGATAAAACTCACATCCTGGTGAAATAGCCACATGGCAGCCAAAAACCGTATACCCTAGCTTGTCATGCATTGTTTCCAAAAATTGTTAAAAATCGGGACTGTCCCGCCAAAAGCAGGACGTCTGGTCACTTTACTCTAGGGTCCCAGGGAATCTTAGAGTCGGCTTAAACTCACTGCCATTGAGTCAATGCTGACTCAGAGCGTCACCTCCACACACACGGCCGCCCCCCCCCCCTCGTGGTTTTCAGGACTGTAACTGTTTATGGAAGTAGAGAACCCCATCTCTCTCCTGCAGAATCCACTCAAGACCAGTGAATTGGAGTCATTGATTTTGGCTGATGTCCCCCACCTGCACCCGGGCAGAAGGAGGTGGCTTTATTGTTAGCATCGCTCTCTCCTGGCGGGATTTGAACCAGGTCAGTTGCTTCTCTTCAGCCACCTGTCCTCATAGGGTCAGGAGGGTGACTGAGGAGAGAAACTGGGTGGGGGTGGGGGTGGGGAGGGTAGAGAATTCACGATTGACCTGCTGAGAGAAGGGGCCCAGAAGACTTCCAGGCCTGGGTGACCAGGGCACCTCCGTCACTCAGAGCATGTTCACGAGGGGTCTTGGGAGAGGGGAGGAACAATAGGGGGTGAGTTGGGCTTGGGTCCTGGCGCTGACAGGCCCTTCTCAGAGCCCTCTAGGACCCCCTCCACCTGCTCCCGGTCCTCAGGGAAAGGGCGTGTCAGATGCAGCTCCTGCAGGGCCTAGGGCCCAGGGCCTCTCAGAGAGGCAGTCATCTGAGGCAGAGGTCCTCAGAAGACAGTGGCACTGTACCCGGAAAGGAAGTGGACCAAAGGGTCCCGCTGGCAGAGGAAGTCGAGGCCCCGCTCCCAGACTGGAGTCAGGAGCCCCCCATGTGAGGAGTCAGTGGCCGGGAGAGGCAGGATGATTTGATCGAAGTCACGCAGCTCAGGAAGGGAAGAGTTGAGACTCCAAGCCCTTTGTGCCTGGGACACCGTATCACCTCCCCTCTCTATGGTACGGTGGCCCGCCCAGGGACCCTTTTCTGATAACTCAACCCTGGGCATTTGGGTAATTTAGAAAGATGGAAGAGACGGGCATGGCTGAAGGGCATGGAGTGACCTTGGACTAGAGAGTGGAAGGGATGGGGTGGGGGTGGGGCCTCTGGGAATAGTCAGATCACCCCAGAGGGCAGGCAGTCCCTTGGCCCCACTGATGGAGACAGGTAGGGCTTGGGTGCTTCATCTCTAGAGAGCTGCCCTCTGGGACCCGCCCGGGCCCTGCCCCTGCCCTGAGAGACACACACACACACACACTCACTCACCAGCACCGAAAGCCTTACAACTTGCAACACAATCCCGGATAGACTAGGCCTGACCAGCGGAGTGACCTCCATGTCTGGCCCTTCCTCCACCCTCCAGCCAGCAGAGCGGCAGGGTGACCTCACAGGTGGTGCAGGGTGGGGCCAAGTTACCAAGTTACCATGGGGACTCTGCTGCCACAGGAGACCCCTGACTTCTTCCTGCCCCCTCACTGCTCCGTGTGTGTGTGTGTGTGTGTGTGTGTGTGTGTGTGT
>NW_022103901.1:13353822-13369664 GCF_000313985.2 Echinops telfairi | reverse complement strand
GTGTGTGTGTGTGTGTGTGTGTGTGTGTGTGTGTGTGTTTTGCGGGGGTGAAGGAGGGGTAGGGCAGACATCCTTATAACAAATACCACAAGGAG
Organism: Echinops telfairi; assembly: GCF_000313985.2. Lineage (NCBI taxonomy): Eukaryota > Metazoa > Chordata > Mammalia > Afrosoricida > Tenrecidae > Echinops > Echinops telfairi. The sequence continues at coordinate 13,369,569 of NW_022103901.1, read as the reverse complement.
GTGGCTTTCATGAACAGAATCCTATTTTCTCACAGTTTAGGCTACTAACAGTCCAAATTCAGGGTGCCAGCAATCAGGGAAGGTTCTGTCCTTCCATTCCGAGGGGCCGTCCTTGGCTCAGCTTCTCACGTGTCCTCGGCGGTCCTAAGCGACCCTGGAGGACATGGTAGAACTGCCCCTGTGGGTTTCCAAGATCGTAGCTCATCTTTCCCCCACAGAGCAGTGGGCTGCTGGTTTCAAACTGCAGAACCGCTACGCCCTATCTGCATAGTCTATACTCTATTGACCAATCCCTGCTGGGTGTATGAAATAGACCAATCACAGCACAGACGGCAGATTAAAAAGTATCAAACCGCCCAGCCTTCTACCGCCACCCCAGGAAACGTCTATCCACTGGACCAGGGGTGTCAACCTGGCGGCCCGCAGGCCCGCAGGCCACATACGGCTCCTGAGGTAATTTTTTGTGACCCACGATGCTCTGAAATAAAATGTAACAAGGCAATGGTGTGTACGGTATTGCCTCGCTCTCCCCTAAGCATATTTTGTTCATAACAATTTTTTCTATTTTCATTTTCTTTCAGAGCATCGTGGGCCACAAAAAATTACCTCGGGGGCCGCCAGGTTGACACCCCTGCACTGGACAAAAGTCACACACCCTCCAGTAAAAACCAGAGCGTTTCCTGGGGGCTTGGTGGGGAGGGTCTCTCCAGCTCTTTTCTCAAAGAACCGAGGCAAACAGACCACTTAACAGAACTCATTTCACCACAGCTGTGAAACCAGGTGCTTGGAGGGTTTTCACCCACCCCCTAGGCACCTCATAAGAAAGGCCTGGCGAACTATTGTCTGTCTCCCTCAATAACAACAACAAGAATCATCATCAGCCGCCAACCATCCCCCGTTGCTCCATTCCAGCTGTTGGGGTCAAGTCAGCGGCAACTGGCTCCTAGCGTTCCCAGGACGCTGGCGAGGTCCGCAAAAGCCACGAGTCCTAGCTAAACCAACAACCAAACTCGCTACTGTCTAGGTGATGTGGACTGATCGCCACTCTATAGGACAGGGTAGAACAGCCCCTGTGAGTTTCTGAGACTGTAACTCTCTGAGAGAGTAGAAAGCCCCGTCTTTCTCCTGCGCAGCGGCTGGGGGATTTGAACTGCTGGCCTGGCGGTTAGCAGCCCAAGGCGTAACCACTACATCTCCAGGGTTCCTTTCATGGGTCCTGGCAGGTTCCAGGAAATGCCAGGACACACTAGCGCCTAAGCAGTGTGGCAGGCGGGAGCCATGGTGGGCTGTAGAACAGGCCCTCCCCCTGCACCAGGAGGTTAGATGGGGAGGGAGACGGTGACCCCTCCAAAATCCCCCTGAGCACAAGCTAGTGGGAGCCCAGACCAAGGACTGTGGTACTGGAATCGCCGGGAGACGTGGAGAGATGCTATAGGATACAGAGAGTGAGCGCTGGTAGGGTCGGGTGTCGGGGGGCGTCCAGGGCTGGGAAAGGTCTGGTGGATGCTGATTCTTGGGTGACATGGGATTCTCGGGAGTCTGAGACCAGGGACGGTGTATTGCTCCCAGGTTGGCAGTCCCTGCAAGTACGCACAGCGTGTCACGGGTCCCTGAACCCCAAGCCCCACAGGCTGGTGTGAAGAGCAGTGACATCTGCACATGGGGTAAGCCGTCCACGAGAAGAACCCCTGAGCTGGAGAACTGGCAGTAGGCGCGGCTGCCCTTTCTCCTGAGAGAAACTCTCTCCCTGTAAGACTGTAGCCTGCCCGCCCTTTGCCGCCCCAGGAATACGCTCCCTTCCTGGGGCCTCGTGGGGTGTGCGACGCCTCCCCAGGGAGACGTGCGGGCACTTGTTTCCCAACAGAGGCAGCCTGGGTGAAGGGTGGACAATGGTGCTGGCCTCTGTGGCAGAGGTCAGGGAGGAGGAAAGACAGGTTTGGGGAGAGGAATTAGGGAGAGCTCAGGTCAGGCGGATTGGCACAGAGGGGAGGGACTGAGAGTCATCAGAAGGTGGTGCTGGACCTAAGAGGGGCAACTGATGTTCTTTCTCCTGCCCCCTGTGGCTCTCCCACATCACGCCGGGCATGGTCCACACCCAGAAGGCCGCTGTTCCTGATGCGGAGCTGAGGCTCCTTGACCTCGTATGGATCAAACTCCTGGCCCATGTCCCGGGGGGGTGGGGGGGGTGGGGGTGGGGGCAGGACGAGAATCATTGCAGGGACCTCATTCTTCACCACCGCCCCTCAGGACACACCTGACCCCAGGCAGCTCCCTCCCCCTACAGGGCCCTCAGCTCCGTCCCCAAGCTGTGTGACAGCAAGAGCTCTGTGGTGGCCCAGGGGTCACGGAGAGGCCCAAAGAGTCTGGGCGTCCATCGGGTGACCGAAGTCAGGGATTTTCCCCTGGAGGGTGAAACCAACTCCTGGCCTAGCTCAGTGACCCTTCGGGCAGCCCCCACCCCAGGCCTGTGACCCCAGCGTCACCCCCTTTCTCTCCTCGCCTCCCTGACACACTGTAAGGTCCAGCCGTACAACGAAATGGGCTCTGAGGAGCAACTGTGCAGTGAAAGGGCAAACGCCAAGGAGGTCCGCAAAGCGTGCAAGGGCTCACCTCTTCCACAAAGTCAGGCCTGGGAGAGAGAGAGAGAGAGAGAGAGAGAGAGAGAGAGAGAGAGAGATCAGAAGTAGCTCCGAAACACAGACGTGGAGATGTCTCCCCACTGCTTAGCACCTTCGATGACGCCCCACAGACTAAGAGAGAGAGAGAGAGAGAGAGAGAGAGAGAGAGAGAGCTCAAATGTATTCTCCAAGAGACTTTGTCTCGGGACATGCTGGCCCTGCCAATCACCCACGTAACAAGGTGGGCAGTGTCTTAACCCAGATGCCCCTGAGCTCATTGGGGGAGGAACCCAATACCAGTACTGGGGACAAGCAGAGGGGAGCTACCACCTCTTGAGCAGGGAGAACAATAGGAACATGCCTGCTCCTGTAGATAAGGGTCTCTGGCGGCAGAGTGACCAGCCATGTGCTTGTAAGAGGTGTCTTTAAAGTAGCACGATTCTGGGGGGCCTTTGTGGGGAATGCTTTTCAGTCTGGAGATTGTGACTGGGATTCCTCTCTGACTCACACAGGTAAAGGACTTCCTCCACCAGTCTTGGCCTTCCAGACTCTTCTCTCTGAACATAGAGAGTTCATACGCAAACATCCTCTTCCCGGTCCTCCGCTGCCCACAGCACACCACCTCTGAGGGCACAGTCCCAGTGTGCCGCAGTAGGCATTGTTGGCAGATAATGGCTCAGAGATCCCTCCCCACAGACTGGGTAGGAGGGCAGCTGGGGGAGCTGGGTAAAAGGAGCCCCACATTCACCCACCCAGACCCTTTACCCTCAGCACAAAACAGCACACAGCCTTCTATTTTGGGGGGGGGGGGCGCGCAGGGGCTCTCTAACCCTAAACCCTCCTCTTTCTCTTTCCTATTCAACACCTGGGTTCAAGACCACCCAAGTTCAAGGTTCAAGGCTATGTGGCCTGGGCAATGCCTTCCCTCCTAGGAGGTGGCTGCTGCCCCACACAGTGATGCCCACAACTCCAATCCTAAACTCACTGCCCTGCAGCCGATGCTGACTCACAGCGACCCTCTTGGACGGGGTAGAAGTGCCCCTGTGGGTTTCTGAGACGGTCGATCTTTAAGGAAGCAGAAAGCCTCCTCTTTCTTTCAAGGAGCAGCCGGTGGGTTTGAACTGCCGACCTTGAGAAGATCAGCACGTGGTGTAACCCCCTACGCCACCAAAGGTCTGCCTTGAGCATTATGCTCCTCTTAAATACATAAATAAGCTCACTGCCATCGAGTCATGGCAACCCATAGCGGCCCTACAGGACAGGGTAGCACTGTCCCCGTGGGTTTCCGAGACTGTCACTCTTTACAGGACTGGAAAGCCTCTTCTGTCTCCCAAGGGGCAGCTGGTGGTTTCGAACAGCTGACCTTGCAGCTAGTAGCCCAAGGGTAACCACTACGCCACGTAACGCCAGCAGGCCCCCTTTCCCTTCCCCTGCAGCAGCCAGGACCCAGGGCGGAGGAGAAACCGGAAGCTGGCTGGGCCAGCGGTCTTCCCAGCGGGCAGCAGCGGGCAGCGGGCAGGGACGCGGCCCCCGAGGGTGCAGGACATCGGTGCGGCCGCGAGGAGGCAGCAGACACCGGAGCGGCGCACACCTGGGCGTCTGCTGTGCGGGTCCCTGGTTCCTTCGGTCCTGAGCTCGCGCAGGGTCCGGCCGGTCACGCCCCGAGGACGACCGGATTATTCTCATCTCTTCTGCGTGTTCGCCTTCACACTTCATTCGAGTTCGTCTCTTACATTTACTCGGTTTTGTTTGCTTTCTTTTTTCAGTAGCACAAACCTAGATTATGATTTTAGGCTTAAACGCTAAATTGATGATGTAAGCTGGAAGATCACATCCTGGTTAAAGAAAACGGTTTGGGGTCAGAGAGGCTTGGGTTTGAACTGACCTCTTATAAGCCCATGCCCTTGGACTAGCCCAGGCCCAGGTTTCCTGACCTGTACAATAGGAATGTAGCCAGGGGGGACAATAATGCCGGTGGGGAAAGTGAGTGAAGTGGGGGAAAACTCCCTGCCATCAAGTCTGATTCTGACTCACAGCCGCCCTACAACGCAGAGAACTGCCCCTGTGGGGTTCCAGGACTGGCACAGTGGTTATTTGTTAACTGGTGGTTAACTGCCGAAGGTCAGTTAACCTGCTCCATGGAAGAAAAATGAGGCTTTCTACTCCTGAAAAGTTACAGTCCCAGTAACCCACGGGGGCTATACTGCCCTACAGGGTTGCTTTGAGGCGGCATGACTCACGGGCGGTGAATTAGTTAGAGTTAATTCTTCATCGCAGCAGAAAGCCTCCTCTTTCTCCTGCAGAGCAGCTGGTAGCTTCAAACTGCTAACCTTGCAGTTCAGTAGCCCAATTTGGAACCCAACGAAATAGGGTCTCCACAGCTCATGCTGGAGGCTGGGGCGGGCCGGTGAGTGAGTGGAACCACACCTGTGGATCAAAAAGAATTCCAGTGCTGGGTTTTGTGTGTCATAACAACCACACGTTCGTAATTGGGCAAAATTGCTTTAACAACATGGGCACGTGTGTGAAAAGAACCACCTGGGTGCGCGGGTTTGATTCATTCACCAGCCAAGGTGTGGCCACAGTGGCTCTCTTAACCAACCTGCTGTCGGGCAATGCAGCTCCCTTGGCACCCAAGAGGCAATTTTGAAATGCCCGAAACACGGCCAAGTATAGAGAAGGGTCATGCTACCTGAGGAATCATTCAAAATGGGTTTGGAGCATCAAACTATGCATGCACATGCTTTTTACAGGCTCTTGTTTCTGTTTTAAGGTTAGAAAGTTGTTCCACCGTCCGTGGTTCAAAAGTATCCTTCACCCGCAAAAGAAACATTCTGGCAGCACGCAGAAACACAAGCCGCAAATTCCGAGCGATGACAGCTGATATTCCTGAAGCCGTCTCTTCACCAGGTTCTTTCTTCGTCCCTTTGTTCAGATCCAGTGTTTCGCACTCACTGCTGTTGGGTAAGCGTTGGGCTGCCTACCACAATGCCGGCAGTTCAAACCCACCAGCCACTTGGCAGGAGAAGGATGAGGCTGTTTGCTCCTGTCTCCGGAGCCCTAAAGAGCCGTCGTACGCAGCCGGAGCCCTAAAGAGCCGTCGTACGCAGCCCTGCAGGTTCACTCTGTGTTGGAGTTGATCGATGGCTGTGTTTTGTGTTGCCAACTCACCTGGACCTCTTTGAGATTTTCTCCAGCCCCATCCCACCTGCAACTTCCCCCTCTCTCTCTTCTCCACTAGACCTCCCATGTCCCGAAGAAAATGTTCCTCCGTCACCCCTGCTCACTTTTCAGATGAGGCAGTCACCTTCTCCCCATCAGCCACTGGGGCCACCAAGCTTTCCCGCGAGCTCCCCACCGACACTTGGCCCTCGCCCAAGTCACTGAGAACCGTGGTGTTGCTGAGACTAGTGTAGAGCCGGGAGCTGTGCCAAGAAGTAAGTGGTAGCCTGGGAGAAGATGTTCGTTCCCCATGAAACAGTCCAAGAATCAATATCTAAAGAATATTGACTGGCTAACATAAAGAAATTTTATATATATGTGGGATATACAAGTACAGTGAACCCTCGCCACTTCACGCTTCAACTTCCGCGGCTTCACTCTATCGCGGTTTTTGCGTAACAGCGCATGCTCTGTCATTACTGCCTCTGATTGGCTCATACTGTACACACTTCTGTCTGCATTGCTACGTATCAGAGCTATGTATCAGATGCATTTTTGCTTTTGTACAGTGTACTGTAATTGTTTGCGATTTTTAAGAAATTTTATCTAAGCCCTATGATGGCTCCTAAACGAGCTGCTTCTTCTAAGCCTTCTGACAATAAAAATAAGCGCCAGAGGAAGATGCTCACCATCCAGGAAAAGGTAAAACTTTTGGATATGATCAAAGATGGCAAGAAAATCGTGGAGGTTGCACGCCATTTCGACTTGAATAAGGAATCCTACTTCGCAGAATTTCATTTATCACGGTAGGGTCTAGAACCGATTAACCGTGATAAACGAGGGTTCACTGTATTGCTATGAGGGTCCCACTTTAGACGTGTACAGATCTACCGCAAGTAAAGCGGCGTTAACCAAGTCTTTGCGATCAGAGGCTGGCTGCGGACAAGTTCTCTCGGTGATGCACTTAGTCTTGTTAGGGGGCCTCCAAAAATAAAACGGTCCGAAGCAGCAGCTTGCAAGAGGATCTACTAATAACAAAATAAAATTCACAGCCATCAAGCGGATGCCGACTCACAGTGACCCTACAGGGCAGGGGTAGAACTGCCCTGTGAGTTTCTGAGACTAACTCTTTACAGGAGTAGAAAGCCCTGTCCTTCTCCCACAGACTGGCTCGTGGTTTCGAACTTTCGACCCTGCAGTCAGCAGCCCAACACATAAACTACACCACCGGGGCTCCCTGGAGTCCCTCGGGGATCTGGTACCCTTCTGCTGTGGTATAAATCAAAGCACCCAGAATTCTCTGGTATAGGGTTAGGCAGCAGATGGACACACCGCCTTTTGATGCAGACAGACGGAGCAGGGCCTCACCTGATGATGCTTATGTTCAATAAAGATTTCTAGGATCGGCAGGCAAGGATGACGAGACTCCATCTCATGGTCTTGGGCATGTTATCAGGAGAGACTGGTCCTTGGAGAAGGGCATCGTGTTTGGGAAAGTAGAGGGGCAACGCAAAACAAGATCATCAGCAAGACGGACTGGCACGGTGGCTGTAACCTGGGCTCAGACACAAGAGCCACTGTGGGGACGGCCGTCGCAGGGCCAGCGGGCGTTTCCCTCTGCTGTCCATGAGCCTCGACTCGGCAGCACCGAACAATAGCATGGATTTTGTCCCCAAACCTTGCTAACGTGCCTTGTACAAGAAGCCCTTCCAGATCCAGAAGGGAAAGATGGAATCACCCAACAGATCAAAGGGGCCGAGTGGCGTGCAGAGAAGAGGAAGCCCAAAGAGCCAGGGAACCTCTGAAAAGAGGTTCAACCTCCTTCGCAGTCTGCGAATTAAAACCACAGTGCGATCCTATCTCGCGCACGTTGGCTGAGATACCAGAGCCTGAAAGCAGCGCCCAGCTGGGCCCACTCCCTGAGCCAGCAGTTCCGGGCTGGCCTTCCAATTGGGATGGCCCCACCCACAGTTAGAAATGGAATCCACCAAGCTGTCCATGACACTCCCATGTGAAACTGAACCACGGGCTTAACCAAACAATAATTAACCTCGCTGCTCTGCACTGGGCTCTTGCATCTCACAGCCCAGGATGGCTGGCATTCCCCTCCCCATCCGTGCTAAACTCCAGTTGGCCAAGTACTTCCTTGGAGAAACAGACCCGGAGGAGGCTGTTTACAGCGGCATCCCCCCACCCCCGCCTCTCTGCCAGTAGGGGGATGGCTGCATATTGGGTGGATCCATCTGAAAGAGGACTCTAGATGCGTCAACGTGGAAAGACTTCAAGACTCCAAGAGGAAGTGCAGTGTGCAGCAAGAATGTTGAATCAAGACCTAGAGGGTCCCCCACCCATTCGTGGTGCCCCCCGGGGAACCACAGCTCTGGGGCAGGCGCTGGGGGAGGGAGGGTACCGAAGACAAGGATGCAAACTGTCCGGGGCAGGGCGATCAAAGGTGGAAGCGTGTGTTCGTTCCGGTTGGTAGATCCCTAAAGGCTGAGAACGAGCCAGTCTAGCAGAGATCTGCTGGTAGGCCCAGCCCGGGCCATAGAACAGTCGTTGCCGAGGACCTGGGGGTAGCCTTGGCATGGTCCAGGTTGTCGGATCAAGCAACAGAGAGGCAAGGGACGAGGTTAGGCAGGAACTTGGGTTGTACGTGCTAAGCAGGTGGGTAAGCTCAGGTTTAGACTGTCAGAACATCAATCAGTCGGGGATGTTTTGTTGGCTACTGGGGTGGGCAGGCGGTGAGCAAATGATGGGAGGAGGTGCTGTTATGCTAATCTCTTTTTATGGTGGTGTTTTTATTTATTTATTTATTTTAACTTTTTTCCATGACTTTATGGGCATCAAAGTAAAAACTTAGGTTAGACATTGCTTTACCAGGCCTGCATTGTATGTCTTAAATTCCAGTTCTTTGCTAGTATTCTTCTTTTTTTCTTACCACGTGGACATAATGTGACGAGGGTGCCACCTTCCAGACGTGGTAGGGGAGGTTCGTTGGGGCCGCAGCGTTGTTTGGGTCAGAGCTTTCTTTATTAGACCACATCGTCTTCCAGCGCCGTCGCATCGAAGACCTTCTGCAGGTGGACTGGCCAGCTTGGAAGCCTGTTCTTTCCTCTCCCAATTGAAGCAGTAGCGCTCCTATTGGCTGGCAAGTCAATGATTCAGAAGGAAAGGATTTCAGGAGGCTTGTTTCTGGATTTTACAGCAGTTATAGACTGGTAAGAGGAAACTAATATATTCCTACCATAAGGCTTCCATCAGGCTGTTGTTTCCATGGTTCGGTTCCGTTTGCCTTTCTGTGGGTAACCTGCAGCGGTGGGTCTCTGCGGCCAAATCCTTCCTGCTACTGGACTTATGTATTTTTTGTAAATCACGTCATTTTGGAGTAGAGCCAGGCTCCCTCGTTTATATCTTGTCTTTCATGTTACAGAGGCCAAGCTGAGTCACGGCAGAGGCCTTCTGGGCTGCAGAGTCTAAAATGCTTTCTGTGTGATCCTTCGCGAATAGGGCCTGTCAACCCTTGACCTACTAGCCTGACTATCCAGAGAGTATCGGAAACTCTTGCAAAGTGTGGAAGCGCGTTAGGTACTGCTGAGTGTTAACCTCCAAGAAGCAACAAATACGTGTAGACACCTTTCAGCACCAGATTGTGTGACCAGCTGCAGATAGATATCAGCACCCTGACACAGACACCATCGATTAGCTGGGGCGGTGATTTTAGGTGCTCTCTACTTGGTTACACTCGCAGCACCCCTGTGTGCCACAGCGGGAACCACTAGCCGCCCCCGCTCCGTGGTCATAAGTGAGCCCAGGGTCGCAGCCACTGCGCATCAGTCCATCTTGGGGAGGGGCTTCCTCTTCTTCGCTGCCCCGCCTCTCTACCCTGTGGTGGCTTTTGAGCGAACCCTCCACTTTACCAAGCCCGATGTCCTTCTCCAAGGACGGAACAGGTCCAAAGTAGATGAGACACAATCTCACCATCCTTGCTCCTAAGGAGCATTCTAGCTCTACTTCTTCCGAGACAGAGCTGTATGTTCTCCTGATAGTCTGAGGCACACCGAATATTCTTCACGAACACCGTCATTCAAGCGTTCTTTTATGAAAGTGCGTGAGACTGGTGCCTGCTCCTCTGGCTACTATGCCGGGGCAAAAGAGGTGGGCCTGTGAGGTGGCAGCTGCAGGGCTCTGGGCAAGAAGAGACGTGGGGGCAGAGACCAGAGTGGCCCCTATGGGAGGGAGATTTGCTGATGGACAGGAGGTGGGACGATGGAGCAGTGACTTGGGCTGATTTCCTGGGTCCATGGCTGTGGAGGTGCTTGGGGAAATGGACTTCCCAGGAGGAGCGGGTCTGGGGACAAGGTGAGCAAGAGGTGGTGTGGCATGGGGCCAACAGTAGGCCTGTGGCCCCCAGGGGAGGTGTCCACATGTGACTGAGTGGACAAACCCAGAGTTCAGGGGAGAGTCAGGGCTGGGCATCTTCAATTAGGGAGCCCTTTGCTGCACATCAAAAGTATTTAGAGCCTCTGGACTAGATGAGATCGCCCAGGAAGTGGGGGTGGATGAAGAAGGAGGGAGGGCCCAGGACCCAGCCCGGGGGCTGTCTTGTCTTTAGACATGGGTGGAAGACAGGAAGGGGCTCTGGTGGCTCCGTGGTTAAAGCATTCGGCTATTAACCCAAAGACTGGCCACTGGCACTCCCACAGCCTTGGAAAACCCAATGGGGCTTCGGCACACCCCGTCCGTCTGCCCTCCAGGGTTACCGAGTCTGAATAGGGTCAACCTCAGTGGGCAGAGAAAAAGAGACAACAGCAGCAAAGGGCCTTGGTGAGAGAGAAGGCTACAGAATGAGCTGCCAACCCCAAGGTCAGCAGTTCGAACCCACCAGCCACTCCATAGGAGAGAAATGAGGCTGTCTCCAGGCTCAGAAACCCACCGGGGCAGGTCTACCCTGTCCTAGGAGTCATTATGAGTCAGCATTAACTGGAAGGCATGGAGGTCAGCAAAGGACACTGAGAAGGACTAGGACAGTCAGCAGAACAGGAAGTTGCTCTCTCACACACGCTCCCCACCTCCCACCTCACCCCCAACCCCTGCAGCCCATCAGCACCAGCTCTGATTGGTCGCTGGATAGATACCAGGACACCAGCTCTGAGCTGCTTGACAGCCTCCTAATGGAAGTCCACTTGAAAGGTAGAGAGATTAGAGATAAAGGGGGTTGTCTCGGCTGACTGCCTATGCTAAATGAAACTTAGCTGGCCCTGCCATTAATAAAGGAGGAGACAGAAATCAGACACTTGTTAGACACCTATGGAGATTATCAAGTCACCTAGGCCCAGGTGAAGGGCACCCTGGGCCTACACACTCACACCAGAGACATCACGATCACAGGTACTCCTGAACCAGCCACGAAGATGAGCCAAGCATGCCCGGCCCCAAAGTAGGGATATAGGAGGGGATACATGGCAGACTGAGAGCAGGCCGCACTCTCCCTTGCAGGTGTTGCTCTTGCAGGTGGGAGTGTGGGATCTCTCCTGTGTGCGCACGCTCTCCACCCCAGCTTGTCTTCCGCTCTCAGTCGGGGCGCTCTGCTTCTGGGGGTTCCCCTTAACGGCCATTTTCCGTGTGGGTTTGCACCCTCCTCCAAAGAGGCCATTTTCAGTCGCAAACTCTCCCGTGGCCCCGGCCATGGGGCCTGGCACGCTTTCCAGAGGGAGTTTGTACCATTGGAGACTGAACTACCTGAAACTCCGCTTTCCCTCCAAAACGGCGTTTGCATGCCAAAAGTGCTCTTGCCACGTGCCTTCTTTCAGCGTTGCGAAGCAGAACGGGGAAACCCATTCCAGAAACCGAACACACTCCGTCCACCGTCCACACTGCCTGCTGCCACAGTGTGGGAAACACCCATCTGGCCAGAACTTTGCGCACGCACACAGCTCCGCTGGGATTAGCCCTCCGTCCACAGTCTGGCCCTGCTGGCCAGCAGCAACATCGGCCACACAAACACACACACAGTGCCCACAAGCACACACGAGCAGGCACTGTAGCCTTCCCCAACAGCCACCCCTTCTCCCTGAAAGCAGGGCTCACCTCCCACACCAAACCTTTCCCAGGCTCCCTTGTAGTGCTGGCTTGGGCATGGGAGCCAACCCTGGGAGTGTAGTGTGCTGGAGGCTTCTGGGAAAGACGGGGCGGTGGGGGGGTTGGGGGGGGATGCAGAAGGCTCCATGCTCCATTGTTGGGTGCAAGACTGACGATTCAAACCCACCCAGGGGTGTCTGGCCACGTGCTTCTGAAAGGTCACAGCCCTGAGCCCCGGTGGAGCCCTTGGACTCAGGGACTTTCCATGGCTGGCCATCAACTCAGCTGCTGCTGGTTTGGTTCTGGGTTTGAGAAGAAACTCCCGCCCCTTCCTTGCCTGCCTCAGGGCTTTGTGTATGAGGCCGGAGCTCCCACCAGCCTCTGGTGGCCCCAAGACACAAGAGGGGCAGACACACCCAAGCCACAAACCCTTTGTCCTTCAGTCCGTCCCAGCTCCCAGCAGCCCATGGGACCGAAACTCTGCAGGGCTTCCGAGACGGTATCTCTTTAGGGGAGCAGACAGCTCCATCTTTCTCTCCCCGGTGGATTGGAACCACCAGCCTTATCCCACAGGCCACCAGGGCTCGTCTACAGACAGACAGGCCGGGGCATGAGTAGAAGGGATGAGGCCAGTCTGGTGACCGTACGACCATGCAAAAAGGCAAATCAAGGCCGGCCACACAAGCCACTCGGAGCTGGCTTTCCTGACGTGACTCTCGAGCAACCCACCAGGTCCCCACTGCTCAAGTACACGCCCCCTGCCCGTCCACCCCAGCCACGGAGAGACACGTCTTTTCCCCCAAGCCCATGCCCTGCGCGTGCTCCTGTCTGACCTCACCTCTCCCCTACGAGGGCCTCCTGTAAGCCTTGGCTGTTGGCGGAAACCTGCAAGGCCAGGTGGCAGTTTGGAAATGTGAATAGAGGCTTTCATGACCCTCCCCCACCTTCCTGTTTCCCCAACCTCAAACCTTTGCCCCCATCCTGGGGGAGCAGCTGGGCATTTCCAGTCAAAGACACAGAAAAGGACTTTGAGTTCCAAACCCTGAGGGCTGGAGGGGACTACAAACAAAAAAAACTCACAGCCACCGAGTGGCGGCCCAAGAAGACAGGGTGGAACTGCCCCTGTGGGTTTCGGAGAGAGTGAAGATGGAACGGCGGGTGGTCTTAAACAGCTGACCTTGCATCACCAGGACACTCCCAGGGCTCCGGGGAGGGGCCGGCAAGGTGATGGAGTAAACCAACCGGATGAGGCACACAGGAAGACATCAGCTGGGCCGGCAGGGAGAGAAGGGAGGGAAAGGGCAAAGGCTGTCAGGAGGGAAATTAGTGGGATCTGGAGATGACCACCCTCCCCCAAGGTCCCCTGCAGCAGCTCCTGCCCTCCGACAGAACCCAGGAGCCATCCCAGTAGGAGTCCCAAACCATGCGGTCACTGAATCCACACACCACTAAGTGAAGGCCATGGGGGCTCCCTGGGCAGACCTGGGAGGGGCTTCCCTGGGGCAGCAGGTGCCACCCCTGGCTGCTCCAGCAGGACAGGCAGGGGCCCACTCACCTCCTTCCATCTTTCTCCCAACCTCCCTCAACAGCACACCCACCCCCTGCTTCCCCACAACAAAGGAGAGTCGTGCAGACCCCAGGGGTGGAGGCACTGGCTTAGAAGGAAAAGCTTGCACAACTGCATTTAGGAGATCAAGAGATAGCGAATAGAACTTGGGCAGGAGTAAACACCTCCAGCTATCTCCACTCCCACAAGAGAATGGGCAGGGGTGGGGCTGGGGGTGACTCATCCCCCTGGCCCCAGGGCCCTGCCCTGGGCCTTGTAAGCAGGTGAGGTGCACGAGAAATATTTATTGGCCTCAACCCAGGACAAGGTGTCCGAGATGGCACCGACCCGGATGGTGGACTGGCCCAGTCATAGCCTCCGCCTCTACCTGCCCACTCCCTGCTCAGTGTGATGGGGGCCAGGCGGCCAAGACAACCAAGCGGGGGTTACAGGGTAGGGCCTCCATCCAAACTGAGATTGGCCTCATAAATCTATTTAAGCCACTGCCAGAGGGCTAGGAGCCCTGGTGGCGCAATCCCATAGATGCATTGGGCTGCTAATCTCAAGGTCAGGGGTTCAAACCCAGTAGCTGCTCCTCAGGAGAAAAGATGAGGCTGTCTGCGCCATACAGATTTACAGCCTTGGAAACCCTCTGTAGGGTGGCTATGAGTCTGCATTACCTTGAGGGTAGTGGGGACAGGATCCCCTCGGGTTTTCATTGTGATTCATGGGGGGTTGGATTCCACTCACTTACTTTGGACACCCGGAAAGACTGATGGCCAGGAAGGGATTTATTCTGTTTGGTAAAACCAAGAGTCCGTGGAAATGAGGAAGCCCTCGATGGGGTGGATTGACACACTAGCCACTACCATGGCCTCAAGCCTATCAACAGTGACCAAGATAGCGCAGGCCAGGGGTCGCCTGATTCATCACAGTGGCAAGATGACAGTGATGAAATAGCAAAGAAAATAATGTCATGGTTGGGGGTCCCCACAAGAAGAGGAACTGTCAAAGGGTCACAGAATAAGGAACGTTGAGAAGACTCTGTCTAGCGGCAACAGCACACAGGGGTTCTGTTGCTTTGCTCTCGTGAGCAAGAAGGGAAAAGTCCGATTTCGGTGTAAGCTGATGTCTTGGACTGGGTTTCCTAAGAAGCAAAACATACATATGTTTGTCTCGAATGGCTCACATGGTTGTAGGGGCTAGCAAGTCCCAAGTCCATGCAGCAGATATCAGGTGGGAGACACGTCTTGACTCGCAGAGCTGCAGGGATGACACCCAACATCAGTAAGGTGAGACGACAGGTGCCTGGCTCACAGGATTCAGCGGCCAGCAACATGGCTCAGTCTAGTGAAGCCAAGGTTAGGTGATGGTAAGGGGCCAGATGCAGGAGGCAAACAAAAAGCCGGAGGGCTTGACCCGAACATCCCTCTATTTTGGAAGCAGGCTGCACTCCAGAAAGAAAGAGAAAAATTGCTTCCAACTGATTGGCTGCTCATAGCAGAGTGCTTCCAACTGATTGGCTGCTCGTAGCAGAGCTCCACATGGAAGTGATTACATTAGTCCAGGTCCCATCCTGAGGGATGCTGCCATTGTTGGTTCATCCTTAGGTGCCTTCGACTCTATTCCAACTCATAGTGACTGTATGCACAACAGCACAAAACACTGCCCGGTCCTGCCCCATCCTCACAATTGTTCTTTTTTTTTAACACTTTATTTTATAAATCACTTTCTTGGGCGCTCGCACAACTCTCATCACAATCCATCTGTCCATCCATTGGGTCAAGCACATGTGCTCGTTCGTTGCCATCATCATTCTCAAAACACGTTCTTTCTACTTGAACCCTTGGTATCAGCTCCTCATGTACCCCTTCCCTCCCAACCCCCCCATAATAATAAATTATTATTATCCTCACGGTTATTCTTATATGTGAGCCTATGAGGGATGGGTGGCTACATTGCGACTGTCGAATCACGGAGCGGTTGATGTGCAACCTTCACCATCACAGTTGGGGACCACTGACACCTGGGCTTCCTTCACTACCTCCGTTCCCCAGAACCTGCTTTTTAAAAAATACTTTTATCGGGGGCTCTTACATCTCTTATCACAATCCATGCATTCATCCAGTGTGTCAAGCACATTTGCACATATGCCGCCATCATCATTTTCAAAGCATTCTCTTCCCACTTGAATCCTTGATATCAGCTCCCCATTTCTTCCCCTTCTCTCCCTCCCCTGCCCGCCCTCACGAACCCTGGATAAGTTATAGATTATTTTTTCCATATCTTACATCGTCCTCTGTCACCCCTCACCCACTTTTCCATTATTCATCCCCTAGGTTA
>NW_022103901.1:13350856-13353532 GCF_000313985.2 Echinops telfairi | reverse complement strand
CTATACTACACCCTGACTGGCTCATCTCTTCCCTGTGACCCCTCTGTGAGGGGATGTCCAATTGTCTCTCCACTCCATGCCTCCCCCCATTTACCTAAGGTATGGTTTTATTCTGCGTCTTAGATGCCTAATACCTGATCCCATCAACACCTCGTGATCACACAGGCTCCTGTGTGTTTGGGCCGGGTCCCAACTAGGCAGCCCCCATCTCCTCTGCGGCTCCTCAGGAGGATAGAACGTCAAGGCCCCCGTTTCCAGCCTCTCGGGAAGATGAATGACCTATTGACGTCTGCATCTTCTGCCCCAGCATTCCAAGGAGCTTATCTCTCCAGACCAAGGTTGTGCAGCCCCTGCCCCAGTACCCAGGAAGCAACTTATCTTCCCAGGCCCCTTTGTATAGCCCCTGTCCCAGCGCTCCAGGGAGTAGGCTGACAAACAACAAAGGCACTTCCCACGGATCCATCCTGACTCAAGGTCCTGCAGCTGCAAGCAAAAAACCTCCCTTCTTGTTGTCAACGTACACCTCCCTAGCTCGAGCTCTATATCTCCCACCACCTCACCGACAAGCTGCGATTTCCCTGACCCAGCTCGTTGGGTCTCGGAACCCGCCCTGGAGCTCAAGATGCCCCTGTCCCTCTGTCTGCTCTCCCTTCCCTCCCGGGAGCTCTTTCGCTGCCCTAATAAAGCCGCTCTTAACCTCACGTTCTTCGTCTCAATCCTATCTCCGTCTGTGTCTCAGTGTTGGCCTCTCAGTGTGCTTCTTCCATGCAGGCTTTGTTGCTTCTGAGCTAGATGGCCGCTTGTTTGGAACTCACTTTTATCTAGGTCCAGGTCTTGGCCACGAGCCGTGGCAATGCTGCTGTGGAGGGGAGGTGCTGTGGAGGGGGTTCCGACTCATAGGGACCCGATGCACAACAGAACGAGACACTGCTTGGTCCCACGCCATCCTCAGACTTGTCCTTAAGCGGGAGCCTGTTGTGGCAGCCACACCACTGGGTCCAGCCAGCATCTCTTTGGGGGCTTTCTTCGTTTTTGCTGCCCCTCTACCTTACCAAGCATCACGGCCTTCTCCAAGGACTGGTCTCTCCTGACATGTCCAAAGTCTGTGACAACAGGAATTCTAATGGAATCTCAGTGGCTTACCACAAGGAAAGTGGACTTGTTCCTGCAGGTTGGTGGAGAGGGCACTGCCCCATGGAATCCTATAGGGGCCCCTGCCTCCTTCATCTCGTAGGCCCACTTCTCTGGACACTTGGAGGCCTCTCCACAGAGGATCACGGAGGACGTTCTCATGGTCCCTGTCTGGCAATGGAGCCCCGGAGAAACCAGACGGTCACTGGCTGTTTCAAGATCCTGGGGACAGACAACAGTGGCAATCGATGAGCTTTGCAACTAGAATTCGATCATAGGTTTGCAGCTTTAAATGTGACGTGGGGATGTTGAGACTCCAACAGGTGACGTCTGTGTCATTTGGGATCTCTTTAAGTCTTGTCTGGGATGGTGTCACCTACGCTGCTTCAACAGACCGAATAAGAGAAGGTTGAGAGTCCATTCCGTAGCCAATCAGCTTACTAGAAATTGGCCATTGACTTAAGACTGGAACTGGCTTGCTCCTCCTGTTGCTGTTAGGTGCTGTTGACTCAGCCCAATTCATAACGACCCCCATGCACAACAGAACGAAACACCAGCCAGTCCTGAACCAGCCTCACAATTGTTCCTGTGTTTGAGCCCATCGATGCAACCTTTGTTGTCCATCTACCTTGTTGCGGGCCTTCCTCTTTCTCACGGCCCCGCCACTTTATTTAGCAGGATGTCTTGCATCTTGCTGACAGTATGTGCAAACTACGTGAGACCAAGTCTCGCCATCCTGGCCTCTAAGAAGCAATCCCACTTCTTCTGAGACAGTTTCTGTGTTCTTTTGGCAGTCTGTGGTACTTTTAATATTTGTCACCAGCAACACAATTCAAACGCGTTGATTCTTCTTGGGGCTTCCTTATTCAATGCCCAACTTCCCTAAGCATAGGAGCGGATGGAACACACTTTAGCTCGGCTCAGGCGCACCTCCATCCTCACAGTAACCTCCTTGCTTTTCAACACGCTAGGCAGCTGATAAAGGGTTGCCGAGGAGGCTGTACATCTATATGGGGGCAGACAGCTTCCTCTTTCTCCTGTCAAGGGGCTGGTGGGTTTGATCCGCCGAGCTTGTGGCTAGCAGTCCCCACGTCTGGCCCACAGCGCTAAAGGGGCTCCTTGGTGAGTCTCTTAAAATGAAAATTGCAATTAAAAAAAAAGAAAATTGCTCCTCTCGCGCCCCTAAGAATTCCGGGGCTCCCCCCTGCCTCAAAGCTCATGCTTTCGGGAAACTTTGGGAAACGTTGGCAGCTTGGGGAGGGCGGCGGAGAGGCGGGGCAGGAGGCGCAGAGATGCAGGACTAGTCCAGCGGGCGTCTTCCCAGGCTGCGGGCGGGCAAGGGGGCGTGGCGCGCGGGCTGCCGGGCTTTCCTTTGATTGGCCAGCGTCTGTGAGCCGAGAGCCAATCCTCGAGGGCGGTGAAGGGGCAGGTCTGCGTGCAAACCCCACTCCTAGCTCTTGCGGTTCTGGCGGGCTGGAGGGGCGGTGAGTCCTGATCCCCACCCTCTTAGAAACCCTCCCGCCCCCTAGGGCACCCCTCTCCCCA
>NW_022103901.1:13340513-13350747 GCF_000313985.2 Echinops telfairi | reverse complement strand
AGATGTCCCTCCCTCTCCGTTTCGTGTCCCCGACTGTGAAATGAGGCCTGGCGTTGGTGGCCAGGCCAGGAGGTTCTGACAGCTGGCCCTGGGGGTCGGGCAGAAGGTGCAGGGACCCAGGGAGACGTGTCCCCACAGGAGGATGGCGCAGAAGGTTGGTCTGCCCGAGGTGCGGGAGCGAGTGGGAGCCTCGCACGGCATCACCGACCTGGCCCGAAAACTCCACTTCTATAACGGCTGGGCCCCCGACTATGATCAGGTAACCCCTAGGGGCCTGGCCTCGGCCTGCTGGCCATCTGTAAACTGGAAATGGTTAGCTCGCCTCTGGTCCTGGGACAGCTGTGAGAAGGGAGGGTGACTGGGCCAGCTCCTAGAAGTCCTGCTCTCTTGGGAGCTGGTGACCCCTTCCCTGCCCATCCTCAGACTTGCCCTCAGACCTGCCCCGCACCCAGACTGCAGGGACTAAGACCCTCCTACCTTAGATCTGCAGTCCCACCAGGGGACACCCTGGAGTAGGGGCCATTGAGAGTGACCCCACTCTAAACAGAGAACCACCTTTGCCAGCAGAGAAACACCCGAGAGCAGAGTGGGTGCTCCCCCCTCTAGGCAGGTCTCCCCTAACGGTACCCCTGAAGGGGCTACACACACACACCACTGGACCTGGCTGACTCCCATGGGAAGTCCCCCAGGCCCTAGGACACAGGATGGCGGTCAGCACTCTGTCCCCAGGACGTGGCGGCCCTGCAGTACCGTGCCCCGAGCCTGGCCGTGGACTGCCTCATCCGAGCTAGTTCAGCTCTGCCCCAGCCAGCCCTGATCCTGGATGTGGCTTGTGGCACCGGCCTGGTGGCTGTGGAGGTGAGACCTTCCCAGGTTCCCTGTCCCTGCCAGGCCCCCCACTTCTCAAGCATGCTACCCTGCCCACCCTTGGCTCACAGGCCTTGCCTCCAGTGTGGCCCCCTGCCCTCCCAGATAGGGGGACCCAGCTGGGACATGACCGGAGGCCCGGCCCCTACCCCAGCTACAGGCTCGGGGCTTCCACCAGGTGCACGGAGTTGATGGGAGCCCAGGGATGCTGGAACAGGCTCGGGCCAGAGGCCTGTACCAGAACCTCAGCCTCTGCACCCTGGGCCAGGAGCCCCTGCCCAGTCCTGAAGGTACTGCCCCCCCAAGCCCCTACCCCCTGCCTGGCTCCCACTCCCCTGCTGAGGGCCTTCTGAGTCCTTGTCCTTAGTCCCCTTGTTGAGAATGACTGCCCTCACCAAGCCCCCCTTCACCTCCCAAGTCCCATCCTCCTCCCCCGGTTACACTCCCATTCACCGTACTGAACCCCCACCCACCCCCTCATGGAGCTCCTCTCAGAGGCCCGAGGAGTCCCCTCACTGAGCCCGCTACCCTGTGTATGATCTGACCACAGCCCAGGCTAGGGCCACACCTGCCACGGCCTCTCCACAAGACCCGGTGGCAGGCCTTGCCCCTCCCCAGGCCCCCAGCACAGGACATTGTCCCCTCCTGGGTAACCTGAGGATGAACCCCCCATCCCGTCCCCACGTCCCCCTCTCCCGCAGGGACCTACGATGCAGTGCTGATGGTGGGCGCTCTCAGTGAAGGCCAGGTGCCCTGCAGTGCGGTGACTGAGCTGCTTCGAGTCACCAAGCCAGGTGAGGGGCAATTCCAAGGACACACGTCGTCTCCCTTCACACAGGCCGAGGGAAGGCCAAGGCTCTGCCCGTAGTCCCGCAGGGCATGGCCGCAGCAGCCCCCGTCCCGGACAGCAGGCCATCCTAGTAGCCAGCTCACCACTCAGGGCGCTGGGAACAGCCTACTCTCGTCATCAGCCTGGCTCCTCCCCAGACACCAGGGTGGCCCCGACCCCTCCCCGCAGTAAGGAGCAGGTGAGACACTGCCTCTAGGATCTTCGCAGGTTCACAGTAGGTGCTCAGATTAGTTCCCTCATCCTCCAGCCTCCTCACAGACTGGTCAAACTCTCACCTCCCTGGAATCATTTCGGACTCTTGTGGTGAAGCGCTAGTCAGTCAGTTCTGGCCCATCTCGACCCTGTACACAACAGAAGGAAACACTGCCCGGCCCTGCGCCGCCTCCCAATGGTTCCCATGCTCGACAACATGTCCAAAATACGTAAGACCAAGTCTCACCATCCTTGCCTCTAAGGAGCGCTCTGGCCGTACTTCCAAGACAGATCCGCCTGACACTTTCAGTATTTTTCTCCAGTGCCACCCACCATTCAAGCGTATTGATTCTCCTCCGGTCGTCCTTAGTCAGTGTCCCGCTTTCACGTGCATATACGGTAATGGAAAGCACTATGGCTTGAGTTAGTGCGTGCACCTGAGACCTCAAAGTAACACCCTTGCTCTTCAAGACCCTAAAGAGCTCTTGAGCAGAGTTACCCAGTGCAACTCGTCTTTTGGTCTCTTGACGGCTGCTGCCGTGAGCATTGATTGTGGATCCCAGCAAGACCAGACCTTCGACAGCTTCAACCCTTTCTCCGTGTTTCATGATGTGACCTGCTGGTCCAGCGGTGAGGGTTTGGGGCTTCTGTACATTGAGTTGTGATCCACACTGCAGGCTGCAGTCCTGGATCGTCATCAGCATGTGCCTCAAGTTCTCCTCGCTGTCAGGGAGCCAGGTCCTGGTCATGGGCAGACTGCAGGTTCCTCCCAACCCTGATGCCCCGTGCTTCTTCGTGTAAGCCAGCTCCTCCGGTTCGTTCATTCACCCGTTCTCTGAGTCATTCATTCTGACTTACAGCAACTCTACAGGGCAGCAGAGAACTGTCGCTGTGGTTTCTAGGGTTAACTCTCTGCGCGAGCAGAAAGCCCCATCAGCTGCCAGTTCCGGCTCGCTTCCATGGGCGTGTCTGGTACACTAGAGGTGGGCCGAGGTGCAGGGGCAATGACATTTCCTGCACACCTACTGTGTGCCCTGCCCTGTGCTCTGGGGAGATGGCTGTGCGCTCTCTGGGCCCTCCCTCACCGATGCAGCGGGGTCCAGGAGGGCAGCAGGAGGCCCATGGCCACCAGAGCAGGGCAAGGGCTAGGACAGGCCTGCAGGCCATCCGTGTCCAGGGTCAGGGAAGCCCGGCAGGTCGAAAGGAGACGGCAGTTTGAGGGCCTGGAGGTTCTGCTGGCCACAGCACGCTGTCAGGAAGTCAGCCGGTGTCCTTATCCCCGGAAGATCACCCAGATCCCCCTCCCTGCTGCCTTCAGTTCCCGGCTAAGCCCAGGCAGGTCCGGGCAGGTTGGGGTGCAGCGAGAGGACACTGGCGAGGTCAGCCAGAGGGCTAGAGATTAAACCTGAAAACCCAACATGGCAGCATTCAGATCTTCCCTGCCCATCCCAACCCCACCGCCAGGGCCCCTTCTGCCCACCTCTCACATGTCCCTGTCACCAGGTGTTCCCTGCAGTCACGGGTCTCCCCTGCCCTTCTTCAGTGACAGTGCCACCTCACTGCAGGGGCCTGGATGAGACCTCAGGGACAGGGTTATCCCACCTGGAATTTGGGAGTGAGCCAGGCATTCTATACACACCAGACTTCTGGTGGGGGGAGGGGGGGGGAGCAGGGCCCCTTGGCCACCTGAGAGCCTGAGGCTCAGAGCAGTCAAGGAACCTGCCCTAGGCTTAAAGCCCTAGCGCTTCTCTCTGCCCTCCCTGCACCCACACAAGCTGGAGATGGGAGGCTGGCGGGGTGGGGCGGGAGGGGGGACGGAAGCGAGGCAGGCAGGAAGGAGCCTCTTTCTGGCGCTTTGGTTCAGAACTGCCATGAGTAAGCCGCTGGGCTGGGTCTTGGGGCGCCCGGGAGGCTGCGTCTGGAGGAGGGGAGCCCCAGGGCTGAACCGGAAGATGCGAGCTGGGAGGGCCAGCCTCTCCTGACTCACCCCTCGCCTGCCGCCCCCTTCCCTAGGTGGGCTGGTGTGCCTGACCACCCGGACCAACCCGTCCAACCTCCTGTTTAAGGAGGCGCTGGAGACCACCCTGCAGGGGCTCGAGGAAGCCGGAGCGTGGGAACGCCTGGCGGCCTGGCCTGTGGACCGGTGGGAGCTGGCCACTGCCGAGCAAGAGGTGGTGACCAGCAATGATGCCAACGACATCGGCTTCATCTCGGGCATCATCTACCTGTACCGAAAGCAGGAGGCGGCCCAGGCCCCAGGGACAAGGCCCAGCCCCCAGCCCCTTGCCAGTGACCCCACCTGTATCGACCCCAGCTGCTAGGGCCTCTTGGCTTCATCTGTAAAAGGGTACTGGGTGAATGCTCCCCAAGAATGTGCTGCCTATTAAATGAGCTCCGCAGAACGAGAGAACAGCCCTGGACAAAGTAGCCCTCGCGGCAAGAAAGGGTGACGGGGGGCCTCCAGCCCAGGCCGATGCTCGGGGTGACTGTCCCTGTCCCCGGTGTGGTGGGCACCCTCAGTTCACCAATGAGAGTGGGGCTCTGAATATGTGCGCTCTGACACGGGCAGGGTGAAGGTCAAGACCAGGTGACACGGCGGAGACCCAAGCCACTCCCAGACACCCCCGAGTGGGAGCCACAGGGCCCAGCTATGGCCAGACCTCGGTCACACATCCTGTCATGGCCAGGCCTGGGTGTCTCTGGCGTGAGAGGAACCTGGCGGGCCTTCTGGAGCAGGTGCACGGGTGCACTGTCGGGGAAGTGGCTAGGCCAGGATCGGGGCTGAGTCCTGCTTCTGGCTGGACCTTCAGGAAAAGCAGAATCCAGGAGGGTGGAGAGAGAAAATGGGACATTCCAGGCCTAGGGCCGGGACAGCCTGAGGGGAGAGCCTGCAGGACAGCCCAGAGCTGGAGGGCACCCCACCCTGGCTGCTTCAACAAAGCTGAGTGAGGAAGTGGGAGAGTCACCACCTGGGCGTGCCTCCTGGGGTCCCCCAGCCCCTGGCTGGAGTCCTGGGCACAGACGGGGTTCACCTTCCAAAAAAGAGGAATCGGGGATAGTTCTGATTTTTTCTAATCCCTCGTTTAAACCCTCAAGTCTGGGCCACAGACAAAGCTATTCCCCCCTCCTCCCCATTGACTCCCACCCCTCACCAGTCCCCAGCCCCTGCCCCAGAGACAAGACATGCCTCAGGCGTCCTGTGCACAGGTCCCATTTTATTGTAGAAAATAATAATAATTACAGTGATGAATAGATCTTCTTAAATTACAAAACAGAAACTGCGTAGGAGACAGGGAGCCCAGGGCCTCCTGCGGTGCCATCAGAGAGCAGCAGCTTCCAGAGCCCACCCACCCCCACCCCCCAGGAAGGCCAGTGTCCCCGGCAGGGCCAGAGGACTCAGAGGTGGCCAGGCCAGGGTC
Source organism: Echinops telfairi (assembly GCF_000313985.2). Taxonomy (NCBI): domain Eukaryota; kingdom Metazoa; phylum Chordata; class Mammalia; order Afrosoricida; family Tenrecidae; genus Echinops; species Echinops telfairi. The sequence continues at coordinate 13,345,419 of NW_022103901.1, read as the reverse complement.
CGGTACAGGGGAATGCAGAGAGAGTCCTGAGGTGGCAGCAGGGTGGGGGCGGGAAGTGTGGGGAAAGCACCCACCACCCCTCCCCTGCCACCACCCAAACCAGTCGTAGCACCGTCACCCTCCCCTCCTGAACCCGTCTGTCCACTCCGCTCCTCCCTGGGCAGGTGGGTGGGCGAGGCCCCAGCCAGTTCTCAGGGCCTCCTCCGAGTTTCGATGGCGAGGCCCAGCCCTTGGCGCCCCCCACGCCCCAGGGCCCACTCCACCACCGGCCAGCAGTGGATTGGGAGCCAGCGGGTGGCAGCAAGAAGAGGCACCGGAGGGGTTCCCAGCAGCGGCAGCCGAGGTCATGGAAGGATCAGAGGGGGCGAGGTTCCTGGCACAGGCGGACAGAGCATCCTTGAGGCAAAGCCATCCTGGCCAGCAGGCATTCTTTAGCTCCGTCAGAGGAGGGCAGCCCAGGGGTCCTCGGACAGTATCGAGGAGGCCTCTGGGGTGGTCCCGAAGAGCCAGAGGCCAGGCTCAGTCCCTCCGAGCCCAGCCCCCGGGGCAGGCCCATCTCAGGTCACAGGCCCAGTCCAGGAACAAACAGATGGACAGCGGCGGCGGCCCCTTACACGTAGTTGCTGGTCGGGCCGGAGCGGGCCGCCGAGTACTTGGCCGAGTAGGCCTTGTCGTTGCGCGGGGGGCAGTTACAGCACAGCATGGCCCCGCCCAGCAGCAGCAGGCCTGCCGAAGCCCAGCCGATGTAGAGCGCAGCGCCCATCTCCCGCTTCTGGGAGGAGGCCAGCACGGGGTTGTAAAAGTCTCTGATGATGTTGTGGGCCGTCCAGGACACGGGCACCATGACCAGCAGGCAGGCCAGCAGGAAGACCACGCCGGCACCGATCATGGTCTTGGCCTTGGCGGTCTCGTCCTCCACGCAGTTAGTGCACTTGCCGCCCATCACGGACAGCAGCACGCCCACCGCGGCCATGATGATGCAGACCACCATGAGCGCGCGCGCGGCCTGCAGGTCCTGCGGCAGCGCCAGCAGCGAGTCGTACATCTTGCACTGCAGCTGCCCGGTGCTCTGGACCACGCAGTTCATCCACAGGCCCTCCCAGGTGACCTGCGCAGTCAGGATGCTGCTGCCGATGAAGGCCGTCACGCGCCACATGGGCAGCGCGCAGCTCACGATGACGCCCAGCCAGCCCAGCACGGCCAGCGCGACGCCCATCACCTGCAGCCCCATAGAGGCCATGGCTCCAGCGGACCAGCTAGGGGTCTGGGCGTGAGGCGACACGGGGCGGCTTCGGGGGTCCGGGGTGCTGAGGTCGGCGCTCACAGGAACAGCCTGTCACAGGAAGCAAGCCAGTCCACTCCGCCACTCACCGCTGCGTGCTGAGCGTACAGGTGCCCAACCCAGACCAGTTCCTTTTCGGTGGCCACAGCTGCTCCAACTGCTCTTGGAGCTGCCAGTTGGGGTAGTTATAGGGCTCTTGGGAGGGAGGGAGGGCCTTCAGTCCCCGGGGCCGCCCCCTGACTAGTTTCTCTAGATTCCTGAACCGAGATCAACAAAAGCAGCCTGGGCCTCTGGTGGCTGTCCTGGAGAGCCGGTATCAGAGGAAACTGCCCTCTCCCCTGCCTCCAGGCTTGGGCTGAGGTCATCAGGGAGACAAACACTGAGTCACAGGCCATGGCCACGGGGGCCTGCAGGGTGGGGCCGAGAGGCAGGAGCAGGGCAGCAGACCAGGGTCCCCTTCCTAGTGGGCCCTCACTCCAGGCTTGGGCAGGTGGAGCCTCTCAGGGTGAGGGGCTGAGGACGGAGCCCCGGGAACGTGGAAGGCAGGCCAACATTGATGAATGCCAACCGTGCCCTTATCATCCACACTAGGCGCTAATGGTGATGAGGGGGAGGGTGGTGACGAGGGGAAGGGTAGTAATGATGGTGATGGTTACCGCCGGGACCTTCGGCCTCCCCGGCAAGCTTCCTGGCATGAGCCAGATGAGTCTCACCACCCCACCAAAGTCCAAACTCACCCCGTTCTGGCTCCCAGAGGACAGAAGACGGACGCCCGGGGGGGTTTCTGAGTGTGTCTGTCCTTTAAGGAAGTAGCAAGCCTCATCTTACTCTCTGGGAGTGGCGGATGGATTTGAACTGCCGGGGCTGCAACCTGTAATCCACTGCGTCTAGTTCTAGGGAACAAGGTGCTGGGGCCCAGGACTGATACATCCATCACCTGCTCACCCCCTTCCTCCTCTCCCTCCATTGGAGGTGACCCATTTGGGAGCAAAGTGGAGGAAACTCACCCCCTCCCCTCCATGAGAGTATCACTCTGTGGGCTCTGCCCTGCCTGGGCTGAGCCAGCCTCCAGGGAAGTTGAGGGGTGGGGAGGAATACCACAAAGAATGAGCCGGGAGCCAGACCCTGGAGACAGCAGGCCAGCAAGCAGGTGCTTACTCTGGGAAGGAAAACACACACAATTGCCTGATACAATTGCCCCAGAGAGGGGCAAAGTCCCTTTGAGAGGGTCAGACGCGGGTGGAAGTAGAAACCTAACACCAGAGGGGGCCCTGGCATTCTCGGGCTGTGTTATAGGGCACCCTCATCAACATGAATCAGCCCCCTGGATCTGCACGGGGCCGGGCGAGAGAGCCGGCAGTGCTGGGAAACTGCGGAATCCAGCTTGACCAGAGGCAGGGGAAGGGTCCAAAGTCTCTGCTGCCCACATTCAGACTCCAGCCCACCCCGGCCAGCCGTGCCTGGCCCCACCCAGGCTGTGCCCAGCCACCCACAGGGCCAGGGACTGAGTGCCCACCCACTGTGCAGGAAGGAATCTGGATGGAGGGACAGAGGGACAGGGGTCCAGGATCAGGAAGGACCTGGTCCAGGTTGAGGGTGTTGAGGGCCAGGGAAAAAGTAGCCCTTGGGGTAAGAGAATGACTGGGTTCCTCACAGCTGGGTAAGGGGGTCCCTCACCCCTACATGGCCATTTTGGGGTCTTTTCTCCACATACTAAGGAGCCCTGGTGGCACCTAGTGGGTTACACATTAGGCTACTAACCGCAAGGTCAGCAGTTCTAAACCACCAGCCGCTCCTTGGGAGAAAGAAGAGGCTTTCTACTCTGGTAAAGATGTACAGCCTCAGAAACCCACAGGGGCAGCTCAGCCCTGTCCTATAGGGTCACTATGAGTCCAGATGGGTAGACTCAGTGGCAGTGAGTTTGGTTTTGCCCCCCCCCATCTCCCCGCTGATGCTGGGGAAGCACCTTAGGGACCAGTGCTCTGCACTGCCCAGTTCCACAGCACCTGGGACCCCATGGTGGCTGTGTGTGCCGTTCTGACCCAGAAGAGCTACCCCTGAACTTCCTGGGGCAGAATCATCACGGGTGCTCGGGGAGGGAAGCTGTGAGCCACAGGACGCGGGCAGCCCCCGAACACCGGGGCAGGATGGGGCAATGTCCCCATGCCCACTCATGAGGAGGCCTGATGACCTGTGGGTTGGGTGTCACCGGGCTGTTAACGGCAAGGTCAGCGGTTAAAACCCACCAGCCTCCAAGGGAGAAAGATAAAAGGTATCAGGAGCCCAGACAGAGGTCACGATGAGATGAGTCAGAGTCGCCCCGACAGCTGTGGGGCGAAGCTGCTTGATGACTGGGCTGGGGGCTCCTTGGAACCAAGGCAATGCCTTCCTCTGCTTCTGCACCCACACAGAGACCCAGATTGGGTGCGGGGGCCCATGGATAGCGGCCGGGCTCTGCGGGCTCTCAGCTGCCCTCTCCCCACACCTTCACCCCGCCCCATGCACACCCCAAAAAACACCAACGGGGGTGGTTTCTCCCTGGACCACACCCCCCTGAGGCCCTCCCTGCCAGTCTGCAAGCTGGCACACACAGCCCCAGGGCCAGACAGCGGCCAGACCCGCCCTGTAATTGAGGAGAGTGCTTGCCTGCGGATGACCTCATTGCAGCCTCCTGGGCTCAGACGAGTAAACTGAGTCCCTGAGAGGCCCAGGGACCAGCCAGCCCAGGGCTGGGCATGCCCTCCCTCCATGTGGACCCGTCTCAGTCTCTGTGACTCCGTCTCCTCCTGCCCTGCCCAAGCCGTCTGAGTACAGCAATGAATGAGGCCGAACTCACGCCCATCTCTGGCCTTTGTTCTTCCGGGACGCGATCCACCGGGCTAGGGGAGTCAGCGGGGCAGCACGGCAGGCTCTAGAACGTTCCGCCTGCAGTCCAAGGAAATGACTAAGAAACTGACCCTACCCCGCTTAGCCGAGCATAGCAGAGGCAGAGAACAGGTTGTAGGAACAGGAATGAGGTGCGGGCCAGGGCAGTGGGGGGAGGGAACAGGTTGTAGGAACAGGAATGAGGTGTGGGCCAGGGCAGTGGGGGGAGGAAACAGGTTGTAGGAACAGGAAGGAGGTTCCGGCCAGGGCAAAACCAAATCCAAATGCCCGCACAGTCAAGACCTTGGTCTGCCCCCGCCCTCCCAGTCTGGCTCTGGGACACAAGGAAAGTCCCCTCTAGCCCAGAGCCTGGCCAGCCTTCCACTCCAATCCTCGAGCCTCGACCCTGCAGAGGTACCTGACCTGACGCTCTCACCTTTGCCTGGGGGCAGAGAGGGGCAGGCCTGGCATGGATTTCCTTCTTCTTTGTCCTAGCAGGTGCCGGATCATTTAATTCATGGCAACAGAATTGTATCAGACCCGCTGATAATTATCGGGACAGCATCCCCTCTTCCTCCCCAATGGGCTCACCCAGCCCTGTCCACCCCGTTAAGCCTCCCAAGGCAGCCCAGGGTGTCAGGGAAACCATCTCCCAGCCTCAGCTTCCTCCTTTGTAAGAAGAGACCACTGAAGCCCCTTCCCCTTCTCTAGAAGAGAGGTGGGGGGTATGCCGGCAAGTTTGGTGACCGCTCACCCTCC
>NW_022103901.1:13333988-13340014 GCF_000313985.2 Echinops telfairi | reverse complement strand
ACACACACACACACACACACACACACACACACACACACACACACACACATACACTGTAGCCCCAGAGTCTGAATTTAGACCCGCCCATCCTACTGCGGCTAAGACAAGAGTCTGGTAACTGGAAGACTGCCGCCCAGCCCCACCCCTGCCCCAAACATCATGTTAGAGCCCGCTAACATCATGTGGCTTTTGTGACCAAATGTTAAAAAGGGTGGAGGCTCAACAAGTAGTGTAGCTAGAAGTAGGTTCCGGATAATTTGCTTTTGCAGAAGTTGCCTCTCTTCCCGTTGCGTGAACCCTCGGCCACAGACGGAAATTAAAATTCTGTTCTCACTAGAGAGGCCGGTTTAAACTCCCAGCCCACAGTCTGGGTGACACGCTACAACACCTGCAAGATTGTCCATCAAGGCTGCTCTGCCTGCAGGGTTGTGGAAGGAGGGCCCCCTGGAGAGCTATAATCAACAGGGCACTGCTTCCAGATCCGGCCAGTGTGGGCTGACCACTCTCCCTGCGGCCAGAGGTGGAGATGTGTCCGGGTGGATCCAAGGTGCCGGCTGGAGGGGCTGAGCCCCAAGCTGGGGGTCTGTGCTGGCAGCTGGCCACTGCTCAGTGGTGCTCCTCCCAAATGACCAGCCCTCGTGGTGCAGTGGGTAATGCTTGGGGCCACTAACTGCCAGGTCGGCAGTTAGAATCCATCAGTCCCTCCTCGGAAGAAAGACGAGGCCTTCTGCTCCCATACAGAGTTGCAGCCCTGGAAGCCCACCGGGCAGTCTTACCCTGTCCCAGAGAGTCACTGTGAGTTGGCGTCCACTCAGTGGCAGGGACTGGGTGTGTGTTTTTCTCAGGGGGAGCGGCTTGGGCTCCCTGGGTCAAGACCACGTTTTGTCAGCCGACTGAGAGTCTCCTTGATGCCCAACAGGCTGGGCACAGACGTTCAGGGCCACAGGGGTAATGGCCAGACCAGGGTCATGATCAATATGATCAACGCGATCAACATGAACGTGACCATTAGTGCGCCCAGCCTGGTCTGCTTCTGGGTCCTGCTTCTTTCTCGCTCTTTATGACCTTGTGCAGTTGTTTTTCCTTCTGTTCTCGCACAAAGGATAGACTGGGCGCTGAGCACAGCAAGCGGCCCCATCCTCCAGGACCCCGGTCCACACGCACAGTCCCAGCCCTGCACCAGAGGAACGGGCCCTGTGTGCAGATTCTGGGGAGCAAGCCATCCCCTTCACTTGGAGCTCAGGGTGGCCTTCCTGGAGGTGGTGGCAGGTAAGGAGGCGAGCTGCTCAGAGACCTGGGAGGAATCCCCGTCAAGCAGACTGTTGTTGTTGTTTACAGCCATCGAGTCGGTTCCGACCCATAGCCACCCTGTGCATAACGGGACGGAGCAGGCTCTGATCCATAGCAACCTCACAGTCGAGCCTCTGCCTGAGCCCATTGCCGCGGCCACTGGTCAATCCATCTTGTCCAGGGCCTTCTCTTAGTGGCTTCCTCTCCACTTGACCGAGCTGATGTCCTTTCCTGGGACATGAGAGTAGCAGGTGTTACCCGGTTACCCGGTTACCTTGGAGCTGAGGCTGAGCCAGTTGGAAGCATCCGGTGGTAGGGCCTCCGCTCCCCCAGCTCAAGAGATACAATTCTGCTGAGGGCCCAGGGGGGTCCCAGTGGGGCTTTGAGCAAGGCCCTGCCCCTGGCCAGCCCTGGTGTGTGAGGTGATACCTGAGAAGGTGAACTGATGGGAGAGAAACAGGAGAGGTGACCCTGCCCGGGGATGGGTCTTGGAGCCCCAGACCAGGGTGGACAGGGGTCCCTCCAGGAAGCCTGGGCAGGGCTCCCAGCTGCTGCCTCTGCCTCTGTGGCACACGGGGACCTGACCGAGAGGGAGGGAGAGAGAGCCCAGGAGGCCCACTTGGGGACTCCCAGGCAGTCAGTGAGTCAGCGGTGACAGGGTCAGACCCATCATAGACATTTCCCTTCTGCTCCAGGTGACTCAGCCTTGTTCTGAGCCTCTCGCCCCAGGTCCCCAGGTCTCCCTTCCCTGGATGCTGCAGCCTCTCCCCTGCCCCCCTGCCCCCAGCCCACCCTCCCCACCTCTCCCAGGCCCCCAAAGTGGAGAGCTGAATGCCACACACACACAGGTCCCACTCCTGGCCACTTGTCTCCTCCCAGCCCAGGTGCACTTACTGACTGGCCCAGCCCCTACCTCCACCCCCACCTCCAGCTTTCATTTCCTGTTGGCTCTGGCTCCACTGAGCTCCAAGGAAGCGCACATCCTCACCCACTTGGGGGGGGGGGGGGGCTCCTTGGGGTGAGGCCTCAGGGCTTTTGTTTCTAAGGCTCTTTGCATGAAGGCTGGGTTTGCACCTTGCAAAGTGCTGAGGTCCTCTGCCCTCCCCCTCCCAGCTGGGCCTGTGGAGACTGGCCTCTGGAGCCAGCACCTCTCCCACCTGCAGGTCCACTCAGGCCTGGTAAGGCCCCCACCCGCCACCCCCATGGGTCAGAAGGTGCCCCCTGACCCTTTATCTTCCCTCAGTCCCATGAATTCCCATGGGTGCTGCCTGGGCAGATGGGCGGGGAGCTCCAGACCCCTCCTTCCTGCAGCACCCTCTCTGACTGGATGTGGGGAAATCTCCAGGCCCTCATGGGAGAACGGTAGGGTGTCTACTCCCCTAAACAGCGACAGTCTCCGAAACCCACAGGGGCCTTTCAACCCTGCGGGGAGCGTCACTAGGAGTCAGACTCCACTCGCTGGCACAGTTTTGTCTGGGTTTTGTTTGTTTGTTTTACGGTTCTTGTGAGCGTGGACTGGTCTCACCTGGCCTCCCTGAATTCCCGGGCCCACCAAGGCTGGCCGTATGGAGGCTGGGCCATCGCAGCCTGGAGAGTCTCGGGAATCCCCGCTGGCTCGGCAATGAACTTCGGCTTGGATGGACTGCCTTCCAGAATATTCCCCCAGAGTCTCGTGCCTCCCGACTTCCTGGGTGCTCTCACTCAGAAAGGCGCCGGAGTGTGTTGGCAGGACCACAGAGCTGCGTCAGAGGAAGGCCCTGGAGGAGATGGCCTGGCACAGCGGCTCAGGCATGAGAGTGAGAGTGGGGACAGCGCAGATTGGACACACCATGGCCCTGGCACCCAATAACAGCATCAAAGGATGTTGGCCAAGGACCTCGGGTGGGGGTGGGGTCTTCAGCGAGGGTGTTTGTTTGCTCTGGTTGAGCTCTGCCTACTCCCTCTTCCCCCTTCCCCGTGGTCCTCTGAGGGCCCTGTCTTCTCTGCCAGGGTGGGTGCTGGGCTGAGTCCCAGCCCCGTGAGACTTGGGGCAGCAGCCTCTTCCAGGCTGGAGCTGTTGCCACATCTTCTTCCTGCAGACACATCGCCTGGGCCTCTCTCCTGCGCCCACACCGCTGTGAGGCGAGGCGGGCAGGACCCAGGGCACTGCTCCCGGTGCAGTTCATTCTCCTGTCCCCAGCCCGGTCTCCCCGCCAGGCCCCGCTGCTGCCCCAGCTCTGCCCGTCCTGGAGTGGAGTCAGCAATATCTGGTGGACCGCCTGGGTGATCACGAGGTGTCGGCGGGACGAGGGATCAGAAGTTCAAACACAAGCAACCAAATCGATGTGAAGGGCGTGGACAGAGTGGAGACCTCCAACCCACCTGTAGGACAATCAGACAGTCCCTCTCAGAAGGGCCACACAGAAGGGATGCTAAACTCAACGTGGCACTGAGGAAGCACATAACTATCTTCTAGTTCTTCAGTATTTCCTTCCCTTACTCTTATGATTTCTAGTTGTTTTACCTGTTTAATTGTGTTAGATTTTGTATGTTCATTTATATATTTAAGACTGTTTGGTACCTGAAAGTCTAGATAAATAACCCTTCAAAATCAGTAACAGAAGTAATGGTTCCCTGAGGGTACGGGGAGGGCGGATAAGGAACCGATAGCGTTGACGACTGTATAACCCCATTCAATGGCACTGAACAACAGACATGTATGTGAATGGATATGTCAGACTGTGTAAGACATGGGGGACCAGCTTCCCCACAACTGAATGGGTCCAAGGACGCGTGTGCAATTGAGGGGTAAATTAAAGAGGCATCAGACAAGATGAAGCATGCAAGGGCTCACCTCTGCAATTGCTTCAGGAGCCTGGTGCGAGCAGACAGAGCGTAATGTAATCCCACGAGTGTGTATAATCTCGGGCACACAGGCACAGTGAGCACACACACATCACAGGAGGGGGACGAGCTAGAGGTGTGCACGTAACAGGAAGGGGAGGCACTAGAGGCACCCAGGTGACAGGACGGTACACGCGTAACAAGATGGGCGGGCCCTAGAATCAAGATGGCAGCTTAACCTTGGTCGTCTCTGAGTTGGCTTGACCTTGGGTGCCCCTGAGCTCTTCTCCAGGGGAAAAGTCTATGATCCTGAGCAGAAGGGAGTGGGCCCTACTTAGGGTGGGACAGACAGTAGGGTCGGATTGTTTTCGATGGCAGACAACCTTCAAGCAGTTGACCTTCAAGCAGTTGACCTTCAAGCTTATAGCAAGCCACCATGTGCTTGCAAACAGCACCTTAAATTTGGCATTATTATGGGGCAACACTGTGGGGAACAACCTTTCCTTAGGAGAATGTGAGGGGGAAGCAGCTCCACCCCACAAACGTGTAGGTTTCCTCCACAGGAGCCCTGGCCTTCCAGACTCCTTAAGGAATGAATGCTGAGAGTTTGTCTGCTCACACGCTCTTTCCGGTTCAGTTTCTCACAGTAGGATATGGTAAAAAAGAAGAAGGGTTCCGGGAGGGTAGGTGGAGGAGGGAGGGGACAAAGGAGCTGATATCAAGGAGCTCAAGAAGAAAGAAAATGTCTTGAAACTGATTGTGGTAGCAATTGTACACACTGCTTAATAGCATTGAACTATGAAACATGGTATCAGTAAGAGCTCCCAATAAAATGACGAAATAATAAAAATAAAATTTTAAAACAATGTCTGGTGGGTTGGGGGGTTTCGATGCTTTGTCCTGGGGCGAGGGACATGCTCTGCCTCGTGTGCATGTTCTCCTGGAAGGGCCACCGGTTGGCTCCTGCATTTCCTCCCCTCCAGGGATTGCCCCACAGCCACAGCCCCTCCAGGACCAGTTTCCTGAGGGGGGAGCCCAGTGTGGTCAGCTGGAGGCTGTACGTGTGTCTACAACAGCAGCCGCACCTGGTTGCCCAGAGGGGTCTTCTCCATCCTCCCACCGCCTGCCCACCACTCAGCGACCCCCTGGGGCTGTCTCCCCTTAGAGAGCCCAGCCCAGGACCTGTTCTGATTGCCTGTCTCCGTTCTGATTCCAATAGGCCCAAGCAGGAGCTCCGTGATTGTGGACGTCCGCTCACTGGCGATTCCCTGGCCGTCACACTATAAGGAGCAGGCAGCCCTGACAGGGAGGCCAAATGCTTCTGCCTCGGCATGGTCTCCGGTGCCCGAATGGCTCCCTGGGACAGGGACCTGGAGTGTTCAGGGTGTTTCATGATGACCGCACCTCTTGGGGGTCTGTTGCTGCTGGTCAATGGTGGTTGACACCCAGGATATAACGTTGGGGTGCAGGTCACGATCCTGAGGTGTCTGTGTTAGATATACCTCGGTCCTTGGCTCTACGCAAGAAAGCCTGGTTCGTGATCCAAGTGAGTTTTATGAGAGTTAGAAGTTTCAGGTTTACACGGCACCCGAGGGGCTCCTCCCGAGCGTACAGCTTGTCTGGAAAACTGCTCGCAGAATCATGCAAAATCTCTCAGGGTTCTCCTAAAGTTCTGCCGCTCGACTCTGGGCTCCTGCCTTTTCAATGATTTCACAGGGAGGCGTGGTGGACGACCCCATTGGCTGAATTGAATTCACCTGGCCTAGGTGGGCCAATCCAGGTGCCGCGCCCTCCCTGGCCTACCTGGCAGGAAACCTGAACCTCTGGGCATGTGCAGTGTGCCGCTCCTTTGTTTCCGTAGCTTGCATGTGTTAACGGACATCCCAGCCCTACGCTAGCCTACCTCACATCTG
>NW_022103901.1:13310690-13333104 GCF_000313985.2 Echinops telfairi | reverse complement strand
TCTGGGGGGCTATAGCCTGGGGGACACTCACATGGACCAAGGCTTTGCCGCTCCATGCAGGGGCTGCTGGCCAGCAGGGTCCTGGGCACCTGGATGGACTGCGTCACACCCCGAGGGGCAGCCCCTGGAGACGGGGCATCCTCGGGAGGTGGAGCTGCAGCAGCCTCTGGGCATGGACGAGACGTTCCCTGGTCAGAATGGAGATGAGTGTTGCTCACTAGGGAACGTCCACTATCCCAGGACACTGGGCTCTGTCGCAGGGCTCACAGTGCATGGGGCTCTGCGCACGCAGAGGATGCTGGGAAGGACTTGGCAAGTCCCACCTCAGCTGCCGGCAGAGCAGCGGCTACTCCCAGGCTTCACACTGGGCTGGAGCCTAACGTGGCACCCGGATCTCAATGTGCTGATCTGATGGAGGGCCCCCGGTTGGGACAGAGGAGATCTGGCTGAGAGCAAAGGAGCCTTCAAGGAGAGATGGGCTGCACTCCTGACCCTGGAGAGCCCTCCTATCAGGCCAACACAACCGACCGGCAGGAACACGCTGGTCTGACCAGCAAAGCCACAGAGCAGTGCGGCCTGTGTTTCAGCTGCAGATGGCCCCCCGAGTCTGCAGCCTGTCCCCCAGGTCCTCGGCCTTGCAGGCCTTGCAGGCCTTCAAGGGCCAGTGTGGACAGAGCCAGAGTCAGAGGGTTCGGGGGCTCTTGGGCAGTGGGGGCTTTGTGCTTTTGTTGTTGAGATGAATCTGTCACTGAAGACTCCACGACTTCCATTTTACTTTTCCTCTTTCTTTTTCTTTCTTCTCTAAAAAAAAAAACTACTCAAACCACTATTGAGATTAGAAGGATAAGGTATTTGGGGGGATGTTTTTGTGTGTGGGGGGGGAAGGGGGGGGATCTTAAAGAAATATACCATATATATTAATTACAGAGACCATCTCAAAAAAAGAAATCAACAATAATACCCTGGTTAAATCTTCCATTTTTCATGTCTTTTGTGTCCCCTCCACCGCCACCCCATTCCCTTCCCTCTCCCTGTTCCCGGCCCTGTCCCTGGTGGAGGCTTTGTTCATGGTCTCTACTCCCCCACTCCACAACTGAGCAGGCCTGAGGAGGCTGTCTGGCTGGCCACCCAGGAAGCCCACGAAACTCCATGTCTTCAGGTCAATGGCCCCACCTGTCTCCACAGAGGCGTTTAAGGGATCATCCATGAGGAATGGAGCCCGTAGGCCACGTCCAGGCTGCTCAGACAATACTAGCTGGGACATACGCTGCCCCAGGGGCCACTCTGGGCATCTGGGGACTCCTCCCATCTGGCAGCAGATTCATTTGTCAATGAAGTCCTCAAGGGGCCCAAGCACCTCAGGACTGAGGATGACCAGGTGGACCCGGAGCATGGGGCCGAGCGCAAAGCCCTAACATGGATCAGATCCGTTACTTCTGTGTCCCGGGGCAGCAGATGGGACTGGGATTTCGAGGACTCCTGATGTTTGTCCCAGGGGTCTTGCATGCTGACCATGCTGACAGACAGGGCAGCCACCTGGGTTATGGGTTCCCATTGAAGTAATTTTACTTCCCATGGAGTCTAAGAGCCTTCCTATCAGCCTTTCCGTACGGCTGCCATAAATCCCACAATGCAATGCTGACTTCTAGAACCAGGCGTTCCTTTTGAGATAATTCAACTATTGAGAGAAAAATCGTTCTTTTTCCCCCCACCCCGGACACTTAACATTTCTGGTTCTCTTCATTCCCAGAAATGTCTGATTTCTTTCCACCTGGTTTGAGGATGATTTTACCTTCCTGTTGGGGCTCCAACCCCAAAGAGGGAGAGATGCCCTGTCCGTGGAGGCCGAGAGACCAAGAAATTGACCAAGAACCAATCTGAGAGACATCCAATCATTTCTACTGGGAAGCTCCCGCACCGGGACTGAGCGGTACTGCTTCCAACTGAGCGGTGCTGCTTCCAGCGAGGCTGGGTGGACCCAAGAGGACCTGCTATAAGGGGTGGGGGGGGGGATATTCTCTTTTTCATACCGGTCACAATTTTCAGGGAGATGGGATGCTGAAACTGCTGACATATCAGGCAGTCCTGCCTGGAGCTCCTTGATGCTATTCTGACAGGAGGAAGAAGGAAGTATGCACCGTGTCCCTGCCCGGCCCTCCATGCCCTGGCTGCCTCTGAGGGGAGGGGTACTCCGGGGGGACCCAAGGACACGGAATGAATGCCTGCTTAGCTGAACTGTGTTACCTAGTATCTCTGTTCCACCCCAATGCCCCAGAAAGGGCTCTTACAGTCTTGCCACTCGTCTTCCACATGATCCCTCAGGCCTGGGCATTGGGGAGTTGCCGCCAGGGACCCAACAGTAACAAACCCCACAGCAAAAGACCACCCCAAGGCAAAGAATTCCAGCTGGACAAGAATGCAGTGTGCCATGGGAAGGGGAAACGCGTAAGCCAGTTAGAGAATGGGTCAATGGTTAGAACAATTCCCTTGGAAAGGGGGGCGGCAGTGGGGGGACCTCCCCCAGCCCAGACTGGTTCTGCCAGTCTGGTAGGCGTGCCCAGGCGCTGGTGTTGGACGAGGTGGCTTTCTGCGGCACGCTGGCGCCGGAGACGCTGGCATGCTATGTGACAAATGGGGAGGGGTATTTAATGTGCTTTGTTGCCAACCTCAACAGGATGGTTTAATTGCAGAAGGCACCTCTGGGATTGAGCTGTGAGCTGGCCTACCCACTTGCTTCACAGACCATTTTGGTTGGAAGAATGAGCAGCAGACAGGTGATAAATAGTTCAACATAGCCAATGGGCAGCCATGTCCTCAAATTGCCTGTCACTTCCAATAAACAGCCAGCAGTGTTCATTGCCATGACGAAACGTAGGTCGCTGTGCGGAAATTAGGATGAGGGAGACCCTTTTCCTGGCACCAGCCCCTCTGCACTGGAGGTAGGAGGTGACATGTACACCTTAGATCATGTCACAGGCCAACATTTAGAAGTCCCGTGTATAGCATTACTCGGTGAAACGATGTCTTCCAAAAGTTACTAAAAACCCATTCTACGTGAAAGGGTCCAATGGATTTGAATGTAATCAGATATTAAAAATAAAGTATTGGTGAAACTACCATCTGTCAAGTTTGGGTGCTATATCAAAGAGGTGTACTCGGTTACCTGGAAGGATATTAAACTATTTCTTCATTATTCAAAAATATCTCCTGAAGTCTCAAAGTTCGCCCGCCCGCCTGAGCACAATGCTGTTTTAACACCAGTCTGCGTGGGACCAATTTGTAATACATACTTGAAAGATCAGATAGGCTGTATAGGCTAATGAATTTGTTAGAGGGTAATGACAGAGGTGGCAGATGCTTGTACAGCTGCAGGAATGTTAGCAGTGTCACAGAATTGCAAATGTAGAAACTGGTTTACTAGGTAGGCGTGCAACAAAATAAAATGAGTATAATCTCCCCTTTGCGGAAAAAAAGAAAAGGATGCTGGCGTGTATCCACATACCCAGGATTCTGGTGCATTTCTTACATCAGCAACCACGGTGGCCCCGCTAAGAAAACCATTACTGGGAACCCTGGGGCTGAAGAGACAGAATGGTGAGAGGCACTAGCTCAGAGAATTGAATCCTCTGGGTCAGGTGAAGGCCATGCCGTTGTGGGAACCAAACTGAGCTCAAAGCTAGGGGCTCGGAGGCTCCAGGCTCACAATGCCCTGTGGACTGTGAGTCCCTGCAGACCCTCCTGGGAAGGGAGGCCCGTGTCATTCAGCTCAGGAACTACAGGGCTCCACTGGCTTAGGACAGGGGTCTCCTTAGAAATCTTCTCACCACTGGGGGTAGTTACCGGCAAGCATGAGGAAGTATTGAGTGTAACCACAGTGCAATCTTAACTCTAGCCCTTTTCCCCCAAGGGGTAGAAATAGTGAGTCACTGGGGACTGGTTTGGCATGTCCACAGAGAGGGACAGCAGTCCTCCCAGGGGCTAGGTCCCGGGGCAACAGCACCAGGGGATGGTTGGGATTTCTGGGTAGACACAGAGGACTTTCTTGTTTCTTGTCCGATACTTGAATTCCTTTGTTTGTAACTAACTTGTTATCACAAAAGAATCCAAGTCTTTTCCACTTTAACGTTTCCTCCTTTTATAGCTCCTGCTATCAGAGCTTAAATTCTGAGCACCCTGGTTTGCAAAAGGCTATGAATGGATGGCAGTGACAGCCCAAAATCTATCTGCAGAGGCCCCCCAGAGATTAAGCCTCCATTGACTGCTTTCTGATCGTCAACCAAGGATGGAGATAATCTCGTCCTCGGGCAGTGTCTTGTCGAATGGACTGCCTCCATACCTCCATTTATCCATTTGTCACGAGGTTATCGATTGGTCCGGTCATAGGGAATTTTTGGTCTTCTTGGCATTGAGTTGTAACGCACACTGAAAGCCTGCAATCTTTGATCTTTATCAGCAAGGTGCTTCAAGCCTTCCTCACTTTCAGCAACCAAGGTTGTGTCATCTGCCTACCACAGGTGGATAAGAAGCCTTCCTCCGAAAGGGGATGTAGTAAGGGGGAATGGATCACAGGGAGCTACATATAACCTCCTCTCTGGGGGATGGGCAGCAGAAGGGTGGGTGAAGGGAGACGCCGAACAGTGTAATATAAGATACAATAATAATTTATAAATTATTAAGGGTGCATGGGGGAGAGGGGAGGAGGAAGGGAAGGGGAGGGGGGAAAAAGGAAAATGAGCGGATTCCGGGAACCCAAGAGGCAAGTGAATTTTGGGAATAATGAGGGCAACAAATGTATAGATGTGCTTTACACAATTGATCTATGTATTGTGATGAATTGTATTTAATCAATAAATTGATTTAAAAAAAGAAAAGAAAAGAAGCCTTCCTCCGATCCTGATGCCTCATTCTTCTTCATAGAATCCTGCTTCTCTGATGATTTGCTCAGCATGCAGATTGAGTAAGCATGGTAAGAGGCTACAACCTGACGCACACCTTTCCTGACTTAAGCCACGCGGTATTCCTTTGCTCTGTTCTCACCGCTCTCTTGATCCGGGTACAGGTTCCACGGGAACACAACAAAGTGCTCTGGAATGCCCATTCTTCCCAAGGCTGTTCAGAGTGTGTCGGGACCCACACAGTCGAATGCCTTGACCTAGTCCACAAAGCACAAGCAAACATCTTTCTGGGATTCTCTGCTCTGAGTCAAGATCCGAGGAAGAATCCGTGCCTTTGAATTGCGGTGCTGGCAAAGAAGGTGGAAAGTCCCATGGACTGCCCAAGGACAAACACATCTGCCTTGCAAGAAGTTACAGCCTTGGCAAGTCTTAGGGGCAATTCTACCTTGTCCTGCAGGGTCGCCATGAAGCCACACCAACTTGATGTCAGTGATCCCCCCACCCCCACCCCCAGTTCTTGTTTACCCCAGTAGAAGGTCGGGCATGCTCTTTGCAGATTGTGTTATGACAATTGACTGTGTGGTCCTTGAATCGATGGTCCTGAGCCTCTGGTCCAGGGACGCCTTCTCCCAAGGTATTTCATAGCTACGAATTTTCATAACTTTGCTCCCTTATGCTATACTAGGTACAGGTTATATTTCCATATATTTAAAAAAAAAAAAAACAAAAACGCTACTGAGTGGTCCTGAGACATAGAGACCACAGAGCATGTTTCTGAGCCTAAATCTTTAGGAAGAGATAGTATGGTCTTTCTTCTCTAGGGTGGCCTGCGGGTTTGAACCACTGACCTGGCTTAGTAGCCCAAGGTTTAACCTACCGGGGCACCGGGGCTCCACAAAGAAATACATCTGCAGAAAAACCCTCTCCCAAGCTTGGATGCCAAGGAGCCTCACAGTGTGAAGACAAATGAGATGGAGCGATCAGGGTGTTTCTCCCCAAACTCCTCAATGCCCCATCATCTATCATCCCACCATAGGGGGAGTGGTGCCTAGGGGTGGTGTTCCTAAATCATAGGGTACTTTTATTTCCACCTTTTTAAGGAAGGCCATTCCCTTTTCCACCGTGGCTGCGCAGTTCACAACCCCCAAATCCGCATGCTCTCACCAGTATTTGTTGTTCCATTGCTGCGGGGGCTGTGGGGACATGAGAGGTTCAGGCCAGGTGAGGGGCATCTCGTTTGTGCTTTGATGGGCATCTCTCTAGTGGCCAATGGGCATATGGGCGCTGGACGGGGAACCAGGCAGATGGGAAAGAACGGATGCACTTGAATGATGGCATGGTCCAGGGGACTGAAAGCACCATGGACAGCCAGACGTACACACAGGTCTGTCTCGGAAGGAGGACAACTAGGATCCTCCTTAAAAGTGAGGATGGGGAGGAGATGCCAAGATCTTTATTTCACTTTGTTTTTCTTGGATTGGGCTGATCGGTTTCTGGGATCTTAAGGCTTGTCTCCTTCACTTCAGCCCTTAAATGCTTTTCTGTCTGGAGACCTTCATCTCATCCGTTCAGAGAGCCTTTCTTTAAGTTGGCCTTGCTTTCTACACAATCTAGGGCTTTGGTTTTGTGGTTGGTTGGTTGGTTTGTGTTCTCTCTCTCTCTTTCTCTCTCTCTCTCTCTCTCTCTCTTCTACTCAGAAACATGAGTGTGAATGTAGCTTCTCCCCAAAGCCTTCCTGAAGGTTCTGATTCTAGAGACTCTGGCCAATAACTATGATTTGGGGGCTGAGGAAATCGTACATCCTTGCAAGAGTCATCTGCTGAGGCGCCCAACTCAGAGACTACCGTCTCTCTCTCCCTTCCTCCGTGGGGCTGCTTCTTCAGCACAACTTCCAGATTCTGAAGAGAGGAGGCCGTGAAAAAGGAAAGTCAGAGTCAGGGCAAGAAACAGAAGGTCCGAACGGCGTTCTCTCTGACCCAGCCGTGCGTGCTCAACTCAAAGACTGATGGGCGTCAGGGACAAAAAGACCTCAGCCTTCAGCAGATGCAGGAACTTTCCGAAGTCCTGAATGTGTGCTACAGACAGGTGAGGCTCTGGCTCCAGAACCAGAGAAGGAAATGGCAGAGGTGGCCAAAAACCACCAGCTAGTTCAAGAATGACCGTGGAGTGACTCAGAAGGTCTCTGCACCTACAGAACACCTGCCCCGCTGTGCTTCCTGCTACCAACGAGGCCTGCCTCCTGGTTGCTCCATCGTGGATCAACCAGACCCAGAGCAGCAGCCAGGTGTGGGAGAGCCAGGCGCGGTGCACCCAAGCCTGGAATAACCAATCCCGGAACAGCCAGGCCAGGAACTGCCCATTCCAGCACTGTGGCAAGGAACTCCTGCTGCCCCAGTTCCAGAAAGCCTCTATCTGTGATCTGGAGGCCGGACACACATTAGATTTCTTTTGAAGTGCGTCCACAAACATACAATCTGAAGTGTGTGAAGATAGACATCAGAGGATGGCTCCCTGACTGCATGACTGGCTTCTTTGTGAGACTTCTTGGTTTAGAACTCTCTGCCTTGGCAGCCTGAGTTTCCTTGTTCCTATTGCGTGGAGGACAGGCATGGTAGAGATTGTGGTTGCTATTTAGCCAAAGAGTCAGCAATAGCCTCTCGACAGTTTACCTTTCTTGCTCCCACCAGATTCTTGCTCAAAAGATTCCCTGCCTGTAAATAAGTATATATAATACTGCCTTGCATAGATTTAGGATCTAGCCTCAAGAATAGGAACTAAGAGTACAAGGGAGGGTGGTGAAAAATCATTTGTAATTTATAGGCTTGGGAGTCTTCTTAAAGAACAATTTAGGGGTAAGGGAAGGTTAAGCCATGAGGAGCTGCATTGATGACCCCTATCCTACTGCTCTGTTTTAACCATAAACCCTCGCTTGTTTCTTATTGGTACTTTGCTATTGTATTTTGCTGCATTATGATAATAGCAGTACTAATACGACTGGCTAACTTCCATATATTAGTACAAACAACTAAAAGAATATCCATTTTGAAGATGGTGACTGAGTAGCACATACCAGAGGGACTCAAATCAGCACAGGAGAGTGAATAGGAGGGAAATTCCACACTGCTGAGTCACAGGAGGAGCATCCTAAAGATAAGTAGGCACAGATCCACTCGGTTTTAAGGAGCTGGGGCTTTTGGCTGACCACAGTGGAGGCCAGCTAGGGCTTGACCTTAGCCCCGCCATGGTCGTGGCCGGAGCTGGCATCATTTGGGGCCGACAGAGGGGCTTTATCTCAACACAGCCACAGCTTGCCACCGCCTTGCGCAGGGATTAAACACCTCTAGCCCCATGTCAGGAATCAGGGCTCAGCTATATTGTTACTTTTGTTTCCCTCACTTCTCTCTATTCCCCGCCGCCCCCACCCTCCACAATCTCAGCAGACTTAGTTTTTCTTTTCCTTTTTCTCTTCCCTTTTCTCTCACACACCACTGCCGACCTCCAGATCACTCGCCTTAGCCTAGGGCGTTTACACCTGACCTTCACCCAGCTGGGAGAGCTCGCCCTCTGCAGCATAACCTGAGGCTGGGGAAAGCCCATCCATGGTCACCAACGGATATCCCACCCAACTTCTTCCTGGGGAAATTCCACCCACCTGCCCTCTGCAATGCTTAACACTTGGCTGGGGAAATTCCTCCCACCTTCTTTGGGGGAAATCCTGCCTGCATGGCAGGGGGAGCTTCTGTCCTTCCTCTGTGGGCCCACGTGACTGAGGAAACTTCCTGCCTCCTGCTATAATGCCTCACACGGCCTAACACAGCTGAGCCAACACTCACCTACGTTCCACACTGCTGCGGGAACCTCGGCCCAACCTCCGCAGTGATCTACCTGACCAGGGCAATTCCGCCCACCATTCACAGTGCTCTACACCAAAGCGGGAAACCCACCAGCCTTCTGTGGCACTCCCATTGCAGCAGGCATCCCCGCATGCCCTCTGTGATGCCCCAAGCTCCCGTGGCCACACCATCTCAGCTTCTTGTGAGATCACCCAGTGCAGCACCATCCACGTGGGTCCACAACAACCCAACCAGCATCCCCTGAGAGGACCATCCAGATTTCACTCCAAATAATGGAATACTGGTTGAGTAGGAGAGAGTGGAATAACATATTCCAAAATTTGAAGAAAAATAACATAAACCCCAAAATACTCTACCCAGCCAAATTATCTATCAAGATAGATAGAGAAGTAAGAATCTTCCCAGACAAGGAAAAACTCAAAGAATACATTAGAAGAAACCCAACCCTACAAAAGATCCTTGCCCACCCAGTATGGGCTGAAGAACAACACGCACCAAGAATAAATAAGAGACCGCCACATAGAACAACCTCACCCAGAGGGAAACAAAGAGAAGACAGCCCCCAAGGTAGCATAGGTTTAAGTGTGGAAAGAGGTCAAGAATGAAACACACACACACGTACAACACCCTGATAAGAAAGGGAGGTAGAAGAAAAACTAAGTAAATAAATAAATAAGAAAGGGAAGTAGAAAAACACCTGACACAAAAGGTATAAGATGACATCACAGAGTCCACAGATGGAGATACTAACCCTGAATATCAATGGACTGAACTCAGGCATTTAAAGACTGAGGCTAGCAGACTGGCTTCGAAAACGCAACCCATCAACCTGAGGCCTACAGGAGACACATCTCAAGACTACAGACAAAAATAGGCTGAGAATCAAAGACTGGAGAAAGGCATGCCAAGCAAACAGCAACTCAAAACAAGCAGGGGTTGCAATCCTAATCTCAGATAAATTTGACCTCAAAGTGCAAGCCATAAAAAGAGATAAGGAGGGCCATTATATAATGTTAAAGGGGATGGTAGACAAAGAACCACTAAGCATTTTAAACATATCTTCCCCAAACGAGAGACCCACTGAATATGTCAACCAAACACTCCAAAAGATGAAAAAAGAAACCACAGCCTCAACAATTATAATAGGTGACTTCAATATACCACTCTCTGAGAAAGATAGATCACAGGAAAAGAAACTCAACAAGGAAGCTAGAGCTCTAAACACTACAATTAGACAATTTGACCTGATAGATATTTACAGAGCTTTTCATCCACATACAAAAAATTCATATTCTTTTCAAGCCCGCATGGCACATATTCGAAGATAGACCATATGCTGGGGCATAAGGCGAATCTACATAAATTCAAGCACATTGATATCATACAGACCTCTCTCTCTGACCACTGTGCCATAAGGCTGGAAATCAACAAAAGGAAGACGAAGAAAACAAGAGCAAACAATTGGAGGATAAATAACTCTCTACTGCAAAAGGAGTGTGTCCTGGTGCAGATCAGAGATGAAATTAGGAAATTTCTAGAAACCAACGAGAATGAACACACGACGTACCAAAACTTATGGGACACAGCAAAGGCAGTTATCAGAGGAAGTTTCATAGCAATACATGCACACCTAAAAAAGGAAGAGAGACTTTTGATTGATATGCTGGCACAAAATTTACAACAACTAGGGAAGAGTCAACAGGACAATCCTACTAATAGCAAAAGAAAAGAAATAATAAAAATCAGGGCTGAGATTCAAGAGAGGGAAAATAAGAAAATTATGGAAAAAAGTAATGCTGCTAATGGTTCTTTGAAAAGATAAACAGACTTGATAGACCGCTGGCAAACCTAACCAAAGAAAGGTGGGAACAAATTTCAATAGCAAGGATGAGGGATGAAAGAGCGGACATTACAACAGACCCTAATGAAATCAAAAGAATAATTACATAGCACTACAATAATTACACAGGACTGTACTCCAATGAATTCAACAAGAGTTCATGAGGGAGGGGGTGAGGGTGAGGGGGAAAATGAGGAGCTGATACCAAGGGCTCAAGTAGAAAGCAAATGTTTTGAGAATGATGATGGCAACAAATGTACAAATGTGCTTGACACAATGGATGGAGGTATGGATTGTGATAAGAGTTGTACAAGCCCCCAATAAAATGATTTTAAAATATATATCTTTGAAGAAAAAGAGGATGGGGAGACTTCATTTCTCATACTTTGGACATGTTATCAGAAGAGATCAGTTCCTGGCAAAGCACATCCTGCTTCATAAAGGAGAAGGGTCAGTAACAAAGACGAACACCTGCACTGAGATGGGTGGACACAGTGGTTACAGCCCTGGGCTCAGACAGAAGAACAATGGTGAGGACCGGGCAGTGTTACCCTCTGTTGTCCTTGGGGTCACTGTGAATTGGAGCTGACATGATAGCTCCTGACCATTGCAACAGCAATGACCTATACATTTCTTTTCTGATGTGCCTTTGCCGGGTGTGGGCACCAGTGCTATACTCACTTCTGAAAATGGAATTGGGAGTATTCCATCTTTTTTCTTCATTCTGAGTAGTTTGAGTAGAATTGATGTCTCCACTTCCCTGAATGGTTGGATTAATTCACCAGTGAAGCAGTCTGGAGTAGAGTTTGTTGTGGTGGTGGTTGTCATTGGGGTTCTTCAAAAATCGGATCGATTTCTCTCTCTTTTTTGTAATAAATTCTCTATCTCGCTCTGTGTTAATTTGGGTAAACAGCGTGTTTCTGGGTTTCCAAGTTTGTTGGCGTACAGTTCTTCACAGTATTGTTTCGATCCTTTGTATGTCAGGGGGATTCTTGTGCCATCACCCAGGTATTTTCTCACCGTGTTATTTGAATCTTCTCTCTGTCATTGGATTGACCAGTAGTTTGCCCTTTTAAAAAAAAAAAAATCATTTTATTGAGGGGCTCTTACAAATCTTATAAAGATACATCATTCAATTATATGAAGCACCCATGTACCATAGGTTGCCATCAACATTTCCAAAATCTTTTCTTTCGGCCTGTGCCCTTCATATCAGCTCCTCTTCTTTCCCCTCCCACCCTCATGGATCCTTGATTATTGTGATTGTTTTGTGTCTTATATTGTTTGTTGTCTCCCTTCACCCACATTTCTGTTATTCATACCCCTGGGGAGTTGGGCTATATATCCAACCTTGGGATGGGGTCTCCTTTTCTCTCCCTTCCCTCCCCCACCGCCACCATCCCCCAACCCTCATGATATCCCACTCCCACTACTGTTCCTGAGGGTTTTGTCTGTCCTGGATTCCATGAGCTGAGAGCTCTCATCTGTACCAATGTGTGTACTCTGGTCTAGCCAGGTTTGTAAGGTAGAACTGGGTCATGGTAGGAGTGGGGAGGAAGCATTCAGAACTAGAGGAATGATATGTCTTTCATCGGTGCTGTATTACACCCTGGTTGAACCATCCCTTCCTTGTAACCCTTCGGTGGGGGATGTCCAATTGTCTACAGATGGGCTTTGGGTCTCCACTCCAACCCCCCTCATTCATATTGATATGATTGTTTGTTTTGGATCTTCTGATACCTGATCCTGTCGACACCTCATGATCACACAGGCTGCTGTGCTTCTTCCATGTGGGCTTATTTGCTTCCCTTTCAGATGGCTGCTTGTTTAACTTCAAACTTTAAGACCCCAGACGCCATACCATCTGCTTTCTTCATCACATTTGTTTAGGCACCCATTTTGCCTTCTGCTATCGTGTCGGGAAGGTGATTATCAAAGAGTGCCAGGTTATGAGAACAAAGTGTTCTTGTGCTTAGGCAGGCCTTGAGTAGAGGCCCAAAGTCCATCTGCTATGTTAATACTTAACATATAAATATATGTACATTGACCTCTATCCTTATCATTATAAATTAATATATTTACATATATTTGTGCCTATAGCTATACCTCTATAAATAACTTTTGCTTCCTACTTCTTTCCTCTATTTCCTTTCACCATCTTCCTGTCCCACTATCATGCTCACCCTCCACTCAGCTTTCAGTAATTCCTCTTAGATACATTGCACTTGATCAAACCCCACCAGGCCTCCTCGCTATCATTTTTAGATCTCTCGTCCCCTCATGCCTGTGTTTGTTGGCTGCCCGCTCCCCCGCCCCACCCCATCCTCTCCCATGACCCCAGACCACTGGTCCCATTGTTTTCTCCTCAGGATTGTTTGCCCTGCCTATCTTAAATAGATAGACATAGTGGTTTACCCATTTTAAAACTCCTGTTATGGCGAGAGTGGTGATCCCGGGAGGGTGGATGGAGGGTGGGATAGAAAGGGGGAACCGATTATAAGGATCTACATATGACCTCCTCCCTGGGGGATGGACAACAGAAAAGTAGGTGAAGGGAGACCCAGACAGTGTGAGATATGACAAACGCAATCTCACTGCCGTCCAGTCCATTCGACTCACAGTGACCATCCTGTACGACAGGGCAGAACTGCCCCTGTGGGTTCTGAGACTGTCGCTCTTTACGGGAGTAGAAAGCCCTCTGTCTGGCAGAGCAGCTGGTCATTTCAAACTGCTGACCTTGCAGTTGGCAGCCCAGTGCATAACCACTAGGCCAGCGGGGCTCCAGTGTCCACGGCAGGATCCAGC
Organism: Echinops telfairi; assembly: GCF_000313985.2. Lineage (NCBI taxonomy): Eukaryota > Metazoa > Chordata > Mammalia > Afrosoricida > Tenrecidae > Echinops > Echinops telfairi. Next base: position 13,319,710 of record NW_022103901.1, on the reverse strand, counting down.
CAACCATCATGGGAAGAAGCCAGGATGGGTCCCTGCTCCGGTGATGGCTGTGTGCCTGCCGGATGGGGACTCACCCCTAGTGTGGTCTCAGAGGAGACAAGCACAAGCCCCAGACACGCCGTCTACATTCTCTGGTCCTTCCTAATGCAATCCCAAAGAGGATCCGAGTGGACTTGTGGCAAACACATCTGTGTTAGTCCAGGTTGACTAAAGAAATGAACCCAGAAAGAAAAAGGCACCCCCTGAAAATAAGACCTAGCACATCTTTGGGAGCAAAAATTAATATAAGACACTGTCTTATTTGGGGGGAAACAGGGTAGTTCTTAAATACTTCCTCCCCCCACTATCATGACCCCAATTCTACCTTACAAATCCGGCTAGACTGGTACAGATAAGAGCTGGAAACCCAGGGAATCCAGGAGAGATAAACCCCTCAGGCCCAATAATGAGAGTATGGATACCGGGAGGGGAAGGGGAAGGTGGGAGGAGAAAGGGGGAACTGATCACAATGATCGACTTATAACCCCCTCCCAGGGGACAGACAACAGAAAAGTAGGTGAAAGAAGGCAGCGGTTGGTGTAAGACATGAAATAAATACTAATTTATAGATTATTAAGGGATCATGAGGGAGGGTGAGTGGAGGGGGGAAATGAGCTGATACCAAGGGCTCAAGTAGAAAGAAAATGTTTTGAAAATGATGGCAACATATGTACAAATGTGCTTGACACAATTAATGGATGGATGAACTGTGATAAGAGGTATTAAGAGCCCCCAATAAAATGATTTTAAAATAGATAATTTTTTTAAAAGAAAAAAAATCCAGAAACAGTCAGGCGTGTGTATATAAGAGAGAGTATTATATCTAAGAGCAATTGTATATTAAGAAAACATACCAAAAAAAAAAAGAAAACATACCAGCCCAGCCCAGATCAAGTTCTTAAGTCCGATATTAGCCCAGATGTCTGATATCAATCCATAAATTCTTCTACAGACTCAGGCAGCGCATGCAGTGATGCTGAAAGCAGGAAGATGGCAGGTCAGTGGTGAAAAGTCTCGTGGAAGCATCTCCACGCCGGCCCAGCTCTCCATGTGGCTCCTCCAGCTCCAGGGCTCTGGCTCCATCAATGTGGCTCCATGTGGCTTGTCAGCAGGAAGACAAAGCAGAGAGAGAGTGTGTCCCACCTCCAGGGAGGAAGAACGGAGTTCCCAGAATCCTCAGGAGTAGGCTACGCCCACGCAGAGGCCTGATTGGCTATGACCTGATTGACAGGCTAGACTCCACCCCTTTGCTCCAGTTGACAGGAGATGATGTCACTGCCACAGCATCTGTCCTGCCTGCTGGGAGCCGGGAAAGAGCTGAGGAAGATCAGGCCCAGGGGGTGTCACCAAAGTTCAAGACAGCCTATAGTCAGGAAGCCAGGGTTGGTGGTGGTGCTCACACATCCCAAATAGGTGGAGCAGGTCCTTCCCAGGGTCCCCACAGGCTCCTGCCTGCCCTGACCCAGCATGCGGTCCTACTGCTGACCATCATGCCCCGATGAAGGCGTGGGGGGAGCAAGACCAGCTGCATAGAGCCTGGAGGATTCTGAGGTCTCAGAGGAGGCAAGATGAGAGCCCCTCACTCAGGCAGGGCGTGGTTGAGGGGATGCAGCCCGTAAGCCTAGCACAACCCCACCTTCCTTCTCCCCCAAGATTTAAAAAAGGTTCAAGTCGGAACAAAATAGAACTGGCGATAGATGCCAAGAACACAGCAGTGCTTGCTGGGGCCTGTGGAGTTCTCCTCCGGGTCCTAAGGTGACCATGGTGCATTGTCCTCATCTTCTAGAACCTTCCTCTGGGATCGCTGTGTGGGCAACTCAGAATTCTATCAACAGGGCTTGGAGGACTGTGATAGTTAGGTTTTACGTCAACTCGTGTAAGCCAGGATTCTTCCCTGATATGACCGAGGGTAGCGTGTGGACAACTCCACAATGGGATCTTCTGTGAAGCAGCCAAGCAGTTGTGGGGAGCATGACGCCCTGAATCTAGACACAGGCTTGTTATGATTGAGGGAGGTTTCATTCAGGGCATGGCCCACTCTTAAACTGGCAGCGTGTGGAAGCTGGTGGACTTCTACTACTGGACTTGGATCTTGCATCTATCTGGGTCATGGAACCTCCCGTTATAGCACCTGCCAGTCCCAGGACCATTCAGCAGACTTGCACCCTTGGATCCATTTGATCTCGGATTCATTCAGCTCAGCATCCACCAGCCTGTGCTCTGCTTGCTTCATCGTCCTGTTTCCTGTTCATCAGTCCCCGCGCGGCTACAAGAGTCAGGAGCTGCCCTCAGCTGACATCTCCCTGAGCCATGGCTTTGAACTGAGCTGGACTTAATTCGACAACAGTGTGAGCCATTTGGGGGTATATAAATCTTTCCCTGCATGCATACACAGACAAGGATCACTGGATTTCTTTCTCTTGAGAACCCTGCCCATCACAGAGACCGGTGGTCAGCGAAGACTGTCTTCTTCAAGGGTCACTTTCCCGTGCACTGCAGTTCTTGAAGACGGGATCATGCCGGCCTCGTTTTGAGCCTGCTCATTTCGTGAGCAGATACCGCCATACATTATTTTGTGTGACTTGTCTCTTGGTCCCTTTTACAGGCTTATTTCATCCTCTATGCTTATCAGGATTAGTTTTCTTTCTTATCTCTTCTTCAGTCACGTGAAGAATTCAGAAGACCAGATCCTGGAGCTGCTGGTGGATGCACAGTCTGTGAGCCAGGTAGACTATTCACAGAGAACTCGCTCGCCCTGCCTCAAAGGTAGGGAGCCCTGGTGGCATAGTGGTCACACGTTGGGCTGCGATCTGCAGGGTCAGCAGTTCAAAACCACAGCTGCTCTGCGGGGGGAACGACGGAGCTTCAGCTCCCGTGAAGCGTTACAGTCTCAGAAACTCACAGGGCGGTCCCACCCAGTCCTATAGGGTCGCAGTGAGTGGGGTCAACTCGATGATGGTGAGTTTGTTTTTGAGGGGGGGGGGCCTTAGGGGTGGAGTCACTGGGTGGTGCAAAGTGTTAACAAGCTCAGCTGTTAACTCAGCGGTTCTCAACCTGTGGGTGGCGACCCCTTTGGGTCGAAGGACCCTTTCACAGGGGTCGCCTAAGACCATCGGAAAACACAAATATTTCACAATATATAATGTCATATCGTTTTGTGATGAATCACTATGATTTAATTATGTTCAATGTGTAACAACGAAAATACATCCTGCCTCTCAGATATTGACATGACGAGTCATCACAGTAGCAAAATGACAGTGATGACGTAGCAATGAAAATAATGTTATGGTTGGGGTCACCCCAACGTGAGCAACCGTATGAAAGGGCCGAGGCATTAGGAAGGTTGAGAACGGCTGGGTTGACTGAAAGGCGGGCAGTTCACGGTCACCCAGAGGGGTTGCAGCAGCGGGGGGCTGGCCATCGGCCTCTGAAAATTCAGCTGTTGAAAGCCTTACGGGGCTCTCCTTTGACACCCGTTTGGTCTGGTGTGGTGTTTGGTTTGGTGTGGTTTGGGGTTTGCTCTTCAGGAACTCCCAGTCTGGTGAAGGCACCTACCACATCCACATTCCAAACACCGTGAGGTCTTCCTCCGAAGCTCACAACCCCAGGGTAAGGCTGAGAGACCCTGCCGCCTCTGAGGGAGGTGCCAGGAGGCATGACAACTCAATGTAATACGGAATTCCGGAGCAGAAAATAAAGGACCGCCTTCCAAGCAACGAAACGCACTGCCCTTGAGTCGCTGCCACCTCACAGCGACCCTATAGGACGGGGTAGAACTGTCCCTGTGGGTTTCTGAGACTGTCACTCTTCACAGGAGTAGAGAGCCCCCTCTTTCTCCTGAGGAGCGCCTGGTGGTTTCAAACTGCCGACCTTGTAGTTCGCAGTCCAACGCGTAAGCTAGTAACTGTGGGAACCCAGATCGAGTATGGACTTACATGAAGTGTAATGTTTCCCTCTCGGTTCATTCATTCTCAATGTGCCCCACACCGGTGGAGGTGTGAGTGACACAGGAAACTGCCTACAGGTAGGTGGGAACGCGATAGTCCCTTCTCGATTTCTCTGTAAATCTAACATTGTTCTTTCAAAACTGTCTCTGAGTATGAAAGAGGGGAGCAAAACGCGGAAAGCAGAGCCCATGCACCGCTCCGCCTCCCCATTTCTGTCCCCAGGGCAGTGAGAGGACTTTGGGAGCGTGACAGGAGCCAGTGGCCAGGACTTGGGTCAGGCCTGCGCAAGCTCCAGACCGCCCAATGGAAATGCCCTTGTTCTGACAGGACGCGTGCTGGCGTATGAAGCAGCCAGCTGTCCTGATGCCCTTGTCTAATTCTCAAAGGATTCCGAAACAAAGGAAAACACGTGTGTGTGTTTTAGGGAGAGGGGTCGGTATTGTAGGACACGGTAGAACTGCCCCTGGGGGTTTCTGAGAACTGTCACTGTCAATGGGAGTAGAAACCCCTGTCTTTCTCCCTTGGAGCTGCTGGTAGTTCGAACTACCAACCTTGAGGATTGCAACCCCATGTTTAGCCGCATGCCACCTGGGTTCCCTCCATGCGCCTCTGTGAAGCCTCAGGAAAAGCCATGGTCTACCATGTTGCCCCCATTCTAATGAGGCTCAGAGCAGCTAAGTGACTTACCCAGGGTCACACCGCTAGCGGAGCTGGGATTCGAACCCGGAACTTTTCCAAACCAAAGCCAAGGTAGGCAGTCACAATAGTCAGCTGTTTCCAAGACATTACTGAGCCTGCTCGTGCTGGGGAGGCACTCGGGCGTCCACAGGCGCTGCCCAAAGGCTCCTGGTGGGGCTGTGGACACGCTGGAGCCGGTCAGACCTGCCTGAGACGTGGCAAGAGCAGGGGAAGGGTGTGGGGACCTAGAAGGAGGGGTACAGGGTCTCTATGAGTCGGTATCAACTTGAAGGCAGTGAGTTTGGTCTTCTGGTTTGACCAGCTTGCGCTGCCACACACATCACCCACCCACCCAAAATAATCTTTCAGATGGTAAAGAGTCCCTCTCCAAGTAACCCTCCTTTCCCCTAACTGCCACTCCCTATCCAGAATGACTGGGCCACCCAGCAAGGTGACTACACCCCTGGCAGGGACGCCGGCATTCCAGCAGGTCACCGCTGCCAACGCTGGGCCTGGTCCACTGCTCCCTGCAAGGCTGGGTCAGCGGCGGTTCCCGGCCAGGGGTTTCCCTCTGGTGTCTGGCCTTGGGAACGACAGGCCTGGGCCCAGCACACGTGAAGGTGTGGCCCCCTTTGGCTCTTAATAGCGCACAGCAGGGCCAGGATGGAGAAGCTGAGGAGGCAGTGGTCCCAGACCAGGAGCGAGCCCGAGGCCCTTAGAAGGTTAGAGAAGAAAGACCACCCGGTGAGGCGGCTGTGGCCCCAGGGGTGAAAGGGAGCCCCAGTGAAGGTGAGACATCCCCCCAGTGCCAACCACCTAGAGTGGGCTGGGAAGGGAGGGAGCCCAGACCCAGGGTGGCTTTGAGGACTGCAGGGGCAGGGGATGAGGAGGAGAGAGGGCTTCTCCTGCCCTGGGAACAGGTGGAGGCCGGAGCGGATGGACATGGACGATCCAGTGCTTAGAGGGTGAGTGGGCTACTCTGTTAGGGGAGAGTACCTGGGGTGATGGGGATTAGGGGAGATGGAGGCAGGAGCTGTTCAGGAGCCCCTACTCTTCCTCCACCTGGGTCGCAGCTGTCCCCCTGGGCCTGGGGAGATCGCAGAAGCCCAGGTCCACAGGTTCATGAGCACCCGGAGAGCCAGCCAGGCCCTGGACGAGCGCCGCCCTGCCCGCAGCCCCTTCCCCTCTCCCTGCAGTGTTCCGGTAGCTAAGGAGGAGAAGGGACCCCAGGAGAAGAGGGGTCCTAGGGCACTGGGAAGGGATTGGTGGGAGCAAAGGGAAGGCGGGGCCTTGTTGAGTGCCGGGCTTCAGCAGGGGAAGAGGGCTCAGGAGCGGGAGGCTAGGGTAAGGAAGATCAAGGGATGGACTGAGGGTTCCCTGCTCGTCTCAGGGAGGGCAGGGGCTTCTCTAGGAGGACGGGGCTCTCAGGTGGGCCGAAGGGATGCTGAACATTGGGCGCAGAGGCGAGGTGACCTGGGCAGGCCCTGAGATGTCGCCCTGGGCGCCCGTTATCCTGAGCACAGCCCCCAGGCCCTGCCTCTTGGGGCCCTGCAGAAGACGGAAGAAACTGAGCCCCGAGCTTGGGCAGGGCCTCTCTCTGGCTCCCGGTGAAACCTGGCCCTGAGGACGGGGAAGCAGTTTCTCCAGGGGGAGGGGGAGTTTCTCCAGGTGTGGGGAGGGAGGCGTGACTCACGCCTCCCTGCCTGCTAGCGGGGTGACACCTCGGGAGCCTGGGAATTACCCCAAAGCTGTGCCGCCCGGCCCGCTCGGCTGCGCGCTCCACTCGCCTTGCCAGATCACCAGGCACCGCGCCCAGAACGGAGGACAGCCGCGGACAGACACCGGGACAGACGTCAGCACAAACCTGCCCAGATCCACCTGGAAATGGCAGGTGCAAGCCCGCTTCCATCTGACACACACAGGGGGGCCACTCGTGCGCACTGACAACGACGCGACAGGACAGCATGGGGTCAGGTGGGGAGGAAGAAAGTCTACACCCGTGACTCACTCTCGAGAGAGAGAAAAGCACAGAATTGGGTTTTAGCTGACCCCTCCCCACCCCCGGGGTCAGACTCTATCACTACACATACCTGAGATGCCACAGGCTAGTCGCTCTCAGGTGAAATTTCCTGTCCAAGTTTGCCAAGCAGCCCCCATCCAGCCATCACTGTCTCCTGGTCCCAACTCACGTCCCTCCCCCTGTATGGCTTGGGGAGCTCGCAGAAAGGCCATCTGCCCGGAAGTCTTGTGTCCTCGAAAAACCACCTCCCCGAGAAGTCTCCGGGCCCCACAGCCCGCAAGGTCAGCAGTTTGGAACTACCAGCCGCTCTGAGGGAGAAAGGGGAGGCTTTCCACACCCGTACAACTTTCCTCTAGGCCTTTAATGCTTCCTCCCCCCTTCCCCCCCCCCCAATCATGACCCCAATTCTACCTTAGAAATCCAGCTAGACCAGAGCACGTCACTGGTACAGATAAAAAATGGAAACACAGGGAATCCAGGACAGATAAACCCCTCAGGACCAGTCATGAGAGTAGTGATACCAGGAGGGGAAGGGGAAGGTGGGGGGAGAAAGGGAGAACCGATCACAATGATCTACATAAAACCCCCTCCCAGCGAGATGGACAACAGAAAAGTGGGTGAAGGGAGACATAAGTTAGTGTAAGACATGAAAAAACAAATTTATATTATCAAGGTTTCAGTCGGGAGGGGGGCAGTGATCTGATATCAAGGGCTCAAGTAGAAAGAAAATGTTTTTTAAAGGATGATGGCCCCATAGGTACAAATGTGCTTGACACAGTGGATGGATGGATTGTGATAAGAGCTGTATGAGCCCCCAATAAAATGATTTTTTTAATTAAAAAAAAAGAGCTACCGTTTCAAAAAGTCACAAACGCAGTTCTGCTCTCCCCCCAGGGAGTGTTTTCAGTTGTGCTCTTTTTTTTTAGCCAGTGTCCCACTTTCCTGAGTGGCTTCCCAGGGTAGCGCCTAGCCCCCTCAGAAGGGTCGCCCCGAGGCAGGGCCAGGCCTCCCCAGTGAAGACTGAGCCCTTGTGGTAAAGAGACCAGCCCCCGTTAGAGGGTTTTCTTCACAGAAAGCAACAAAATAGACAATGTACTTAAGCAAAAAGGAGGGGGGAGTTGGGGGTGGGGCTGTTTATAGTATAAATGCCGGGGTTCCTAATGGGAGCTGAGTAAGAATGAATCACTCCGATTCCAGAAAACTCATCGAATGGGGCAGCCTGTGAACCAGCGGGTGTGTGCTTGTGTGCCTGTGTGTGTGTTCCCACGCGCACATGTGTGACGTGGTAAAAGTTAAGGTAAGAGAAGAACAGAAAAATAGTGAGATTGATAACAATAAGGGTTGGACAACACGAAAAGTATCATCAATGGCACTGAGTTATACATGTAGAAGCTATTGAATTGGAGATTTTTTTATCATTTTATTGGGAGCTCTTACAGAGACCCTAACATTTCATATTCAATCACATGAAGCAGTGCTGTGCAATGGCTACCACAATCCGTTTCCAAACATTTTCTTTCTTCTTGAACTCCTTGATAGCAGCTCCTCTTTATCCCCTCTCTCCCCCCACCCTGCCCCCAGGAACTCTTATTCCTTTTTGGTTTTTTCTATAGTAGGTTTTTTGGTTTTTGTGGGTTTCTTGCCATATCGTACACAACCCAACATATCCAGTCACATACAAGTCTGTTGTTCGAGCCCGTTGAGTGGGGGTATGCAGTCAGCAATGCTGTCAGCTCCCTATCCCCTTCCTCCCCTTCCCGCACCCTCAGGGACCCAGTACTCCTGTTACTGTTTCTGATGGGTTATCTATCTTGACTTTCATGGACCAAAGGATCTTAAATGCGTAAATGAACACATGAGAATCTAACACGACGAGTGAGGCAAAACAATCAAAAAACATATTAGTGAGGGGAAGAAGGATTAGAGAACTAGAGGATTGTTATGTGGTCCGTCAGTGCCATACTGCACCCTGGATTTACCATCCTTTCCGTGTGGCCCTTCTGAGAGGGACTGGATTTGGAGCATGTTTTATTGTGTATATTATTGCCAAAATTGAGGGGGAATACTACACGAATAACACTGAGTACGGGGAAAAGGACAATGTTCTAAAACTGATTGTGGTGAAGATTGCGCAACTCGTCTTGATGTGGCTGAACTATTGAATTGTATGATATGTGGCTGATGTGCCAATAAAAGGGTTGTGAAATGTATATGTTCAGTGATAATGCTCCTAGTTTTGTGTGAGCGTAAAGAGAATATAATAGGTGAATGAGAGCATTCATAACAGCAGCCCACACCACAGGCATCGACAACGACTTGAAATACATAAAAAA
>NW_022103901.1:13307712-13309079 GCF_000313985.2 Echinops telfairi | reverse complement strand
ACCAATAATGAGAGTAGAGAGACCAGGAGGGGGAGGGGGTGGTGGGGGAGAGAGGGGGAAACCAATCACAAGGATCTACATATAGCCCTTTCCCTGGGGGACGGACAACAGGAGTTCCTAGAATACTCAGGAGAAGGCCACGCCCACACAGAGGCCTCCTTGACTATGATCCGATTGACAGACTAGACTCCACCCCTTCCCTCTTAATCCTCTCAGGTCCCAAATTGACACCAGATGACGTGACTACCACATCTTCTGACCCAGCAGTCCCCCAGGTCTAGAGACTCTCACGTGCACCAGGAGCTGGAAGCATTTGCAAGGATGAGCCCAGTCCCCACGTTCTTTGCCAGAGCTAATCGATGCGAAGAGATCCAAATACTCACCCACAGGAGAGCAGACCCAATTGGTGGCCGACTCATTCCCCTGCTGGACTACTGCCCAACCGCCATGACGTAAGGAGCACACTCGTGACACCTGGGATAGTGTGAGCAACTCGCACGCACGTCAGCTTGAGCGTGCGCCCAGAGGCACGTCAGCAGCTCAAGCACGGGAGCCCTTGTGAGGATGGCGCCGGACTGGGCAGTGGTTCGCTTGGTCCTGAGTAGGGTCGCTATGGGTCGTCATGGGCTTGGCACTGAGCAAAAACCAGCACCCAAGTCTCGGGAGCCCTCAGGTGGCAGAGTGGTGACAAGTCGGGCTGCCACCAGCCTGTCCTTGGGCGCTCTGCACCGTACAGTGAGTCTCGGGCACCCACGGGAGCAGTTCTACCCTGTCCTCGAGGGTGGCTGTGAGTGAGTCCCCAAGTCTCTGTAACTGCCGCTAAATGATCCGGTGGGACTAGGCTAGCGGGCCGTGTCAACTTTGGTTACCACCCGTTCCCCCAGCCCCCTGGCTGTCAGGCTGAGCCATCTTTGAAGCAGCAGAGAGAAGAAACCCCAAGGACCTTGGCAGGGCACACTGGAGATCTCTGTCTCAAGTGGCGGAGGCCACCAAGACCAGAGGAAACAGAGACTGACTCGGAGATGCAGCAGAGACTTCTGGGCTACCGTCTCCTTATCCGGCCTGCGACGGCTGAACCGTGGGACAGAGGGGCAGACAGGCAGGCTGGCCTTCTGGCCTGTGGAGCCAATGGCCAACGGAGCACGTGGCTGAGAAACGACCAACCAGAGAGAGACGTGGCTACCTCACGGCTAACAGGGCCTGAGAGGTTTGGCGGCCAGCCAGAAAACCAATGGCTGCATCCTAACTGTTTACTGATCCGTATCCGTGGTAACCTATTAACTTCCCTAATACTCAAAATTCCGCACTCACTACCGAGGCGATGCCGGCTCGTGGCAATCCTATAGGACAGGGTGGACCGGCCCCTG
>NW_022103901.1:13301946-13306994 GCF_000313985.2 Echinops telfairi | reverse complement strand
CAGTGAGGGAGGCCCATGCTGTCAATCCCCAGAGTGGCTCCTCCCCATCCCTATGGCCACGGTGCTCAAGAGCGCAAAGCGCAGGCACTGGCCTGGCTGGGGAAGGTGGCAGCCTGGCAGCCCGCAAAGGTATTTGGTGTGCCGTCAGTCATAGGCACGAACTCCGAGTCAGGGCCACCATGTCACACAGCGGTGCCCTTTACAGGGGTGCATGGCCTGTGTGGCTGATAAGGCCACTAGCGGTTGAGTGGCCTCTGAAAGCCCTCTATCTTAAATCAACTTCTCTCTCCCGGGGCCTGGAAAGCGGCTTTGTTTACTTTCGTGCTGTTGGTGTGAGGCTATGATAAGGCGCTCGAGGTTTAAATAAACTAGGAAGTCAGTAGAGTACGTTACTCTCCACTCCTTGGACTGGGGGGACACGGCCCTGCAGGTGCAGGGGATAGAGGTGTCACACACACACACACACACACACACACACACACACACAGCCATCCTTGGCCTCTCCCTCAATCTCAGCCAGAGTCCTCTGGAAAGCCCGTCTTTTCATTGTCCATTTTTCTCGGGTTGGTTGTCAGGAGGGGGACCCACGCCCAGCATCTGCACTGCGCGGGCTCACCGAAGGTCTTTCACTGGGAGGGGCAGGGGGATAAGGCGGCCTCCAAAAGCAGGCCACAGAGACAGGTGACGGGCTTCCTTCCACTCCTGGGAAGATGTCGACCTCAGAAAGCTGTTCCCTGCCCCTCCCCCTAAAACCAGTGGCCATCCAGTCAACCCCAACTCCGGTGACCCCGTGTGAGGCAGCGCGGAAGGAAGTGTGTCCTACCGGGTTTCCCGGGGCTGCAATCTTTCAGACGCAGACTGCGTTAGCCTGGGTACATTAGAGAAACAAATCCACAGAAACTCATGCATAAGAGACAGTTTTATATAAAGGGTAAGTGCACATCAAGAAAACATCCCAACCCAGTGCTGCCCAAGCCCACAAGTCCTACATTAGCCCATATGTCTGACACCAATCCACAAAGTCCTCCTCCATCTCACAAAATACACGCAATGATGCCGACTTCAGGAGGAAAGCCGAGTCAGTGAGCGTGTAAGCATCTCAGCACTGACAGGGGTCTCCACATGGGTGCTCCAGCACCTAGGGCTGCATCGGAGTAGGTCCATGCGGCTTCTCCTTGGGGATGTCCTGCAGGAAGTGAGCCTTGCCAGCTGAAGCAGGGAACTGGCTAAGGCACCTGCACCCTGGTCCGACCATCAAGAGCAAGAGACCCGAGAACCAGAGCCATTTATCTCTCCGTGCTACAATTAACCCGCATGTGTTCATCGGCCACGTCGGCACAATAAATGTTAACTATCTCACGGACCACCAGGCCTTTCTTCAGAGTTACCTCTGGTTGGGTTCGCACCACTGCCCTCTCCGTAAGTGGCCTAGTGCTGAGACCTCTGCGCCACTCAGGGACTTCTATTCCTCCCTCTAAAACCAAAAAGCCAAGACCCAATGCCACTGAGTCGAAGCTGACTCCCAGCGACCCTGTAGGACAGGGTAGAGCTGCCCCTGTGGGTGCCTGAGACTGTCACTCTTTCCTGGACTAGAAAGCTTCATCTGTAAGCCACAGAGCGGCTGACCTTGCCGTTCGCAGCCCAACACATAACCACTAGGGCACCTCTTCCTCCCCCACTTACTCTCACTGTCATTGTGTCAACTCCATTCAAAGTAATGCTGTAGCACAGAGCAGAACTGCCCCCGTGGGCGTTCCAAACTGTCGCTCATCACAAGAGAGTAGAGCTTCACCTTTCTCCTCCCCCGTAAGTACAACTAAAATCGGTAAGAAAGGACCCTGGGAGGGGCAAACAGTTGCACACGGCTCATCCCCAAAAGGTTGAGGGTTCAAACCCACCCAGTAGCACAGTGGAAGAAAGACCTGGCGATCGACTACCGAGAGACTCCAGCCAAGAGAACCCTACGGAGCAATTGTACACCTGGGGCCTTCAAAGCCACAAAACCAAAACAAACCCAACAAGGAAAAGGCTAAAAAGAGCAGAAGGCAGGCGAGAGACTTCTCGGTTGGGGAACAGGTTGGTGGCCAGTCCCGTGGGTTTTCTTTATGCCTGATACCCGCCAGGCCGGGAGCTGAAGGAGGAAACGCCACGGAAGTGCCACGGGCACTACCGGCTCACGCTCCCCTCCAGTGGCTCTGACGTGATTTCCTCTCTGTGGCCAGGGTTGGTCACCTCAGCTGCCGCAGCCCTCCCCTTTAGCCTGCACTGCAGGAGCCCTGGTGGCGCAGTGGCTTATGGGTTGAGCTGCTAATCCCAAGATCAGCAGTTCTAATCCACCAGCCACTCTCGGTAGAGAGAGGCAGCGTTCTACTCCCGTAAAGAGCTATAGAATCAGAGACTCCAAGGGGCAGTTCTACCCTGTCCTGGGGGGTCGCTGTGAGTCGGAATAGACAGGATCCAGGGAGGGAGCCAGGGCAAAAAGAAAAGAAAAACCAACCAGCAAACAAAACACCTTACTGCCGCCGAGGACTTCCAACTCATAACAGCCCTACAGGACAGGGCAGAGCTGCCCCTGTGGCTTTCCGAGACTGGTACTCTCTAGGGAGTAGAAAGCCTCCTCTTTTTCCTACAGAGCAGCTGGAGGTTTTGAACTGCTGACCTTGTGGTTAGCAGCCCAATATGTAACCACTATGGCACCAGGGCATCTACGACAGGATAGTAAAGGATTCAAAATAACCAGAGGCGCCCTCTTTCCCAACTGACCCCAGGCGTTGTCTGAGTGGGACTGAGCTCCACTGGGTTTGCAATGGCTGGTTTCTCGGAAGCAGCTGAATTCAGTGCCTGTTGGCATCTCCCAGTACGCCCTAGCCCCTTCAGTGTAGTGGCTTCCTTATCATCCCATCCCCAAGAAAGCATCCCTCCCTGGGGGCAAACCTCGCCCAGACAGGAAACCAAGCTCTTGAGAGTGGGTCACTCACCAGGTGCTCCACCTCCACCTTGGCGCTCAGACCCACAGCTAACACAGCCCTGGGGAGGTCCGCCCAGGAAGAACTCCTTAATAGAATACAAGCAAATAAAATGCAACCGTATATCAAAGAATTAGATCAAAATAGCTCAGAGGGGTGTGTTACAAGGATGCAAGGTGGAATGAATATTCGAAAACCAATCAATGCAATAGATCACATTAAAACATCCTGTAATCATATCAATTGATGCAGAAAAAGGTATTTGACAAGAGCCAATACTTATTCATGATAAAAATTCCTAGAAAAGTACACTTACCCTTTATATAAAACTCTCTCTCATTAAAAAAATCCTAGAAAAAAAAATAAGGACTAAAGGGAGCTTCCTGGATTTTATAAAAAGCATCTTTCTAAACCAACAATAAACGAAAGGTTCATGCACACAGACTGGGTACCAAAGCGAGGATGTCCACTCTCACCGTTCATTTTCATATTCAATTCATATTCAAGTAGTGACACAAGTTCTAGGCCATCGCCAAGGAAATAAAACAAAAGTCATGTATATCAGGAATGGAAAAAAAAAACCCTCTTCCTATTTACAGATAACATCATTGTCTACAATGAAAATCCCAAGACGTCTACAAAAATCATTCCAAGGCAAACAATTGTGGTTCGCAAGGTGAAAGGAGGACAAAATGACGTAAGAAACTATGTAGGTGCATAGAAGTAGATGCACAAGTATGAAAACGCAAATTTAAGTATGATTTGCGATCTCTCGAAAGAATTGAGACACTGAGGTATAAATCTAACAAAGCATGTGTGAAACTTGTCGACCAATCACTACCCATGCTGATGAAAGGAATCGGAGCTCTAAACAAATGGAGACCGAGGCCATGTTCACGGACTGGAAGACTCCCCATAGTAAAGATGCCAGCTCTCCCCACCTGACCAGATAGGTCTACTGCATTCCCTTTCAAAACCACAGGGAGAGTTTTCACAGATGCAAACAAGATTATCCTAAAATGTCTATAAATAATTGGGGAAGAAACAAATCAGTCTGACTTCAAGGCTTACCGTCTGGTTAGCTGTAGTAACCAAGACTGCGTGGAACAGCCCTTGCTACCTTAGCAGAACAAACAGGTGCATTGTTGTGATGGGAAAAATGATTCCAGGAAGATGTCTAGAAATTTCCCATCGAAACTGTTGCAAAACTGCCCTTGTTTGATGCGAGGATTGAAGAGGAGCATTGTGGGAAAGGACTCGGGAAAACACGCCAATAATGTATAAATAAATAAAGCAGTGTCCTACTTTGGCCCTCCAGACAGTCCACCAGCAAGGTGCCTTGAGCATGACAACAAAAACGATCGCCATGACCTTTGCCCTTGACTGGACCACTTCCACACTGACTGGACCACTTCCACCTCTAGGAGCCACTGCTTTGGTCCTGTTTTGTCTTTAGAAGTATACTGGAAAAGCCAGGTTCCTTCTGCGGTTCCCATTCTTCCAAGACATGCTTCAGGATCTTGGTCCACTTAGTTAATGTCTAAGTAAAGTTCTACTCTTGTCTGTCACTGCTCTGGGTGTAACAGTCAGGCCGAGAGTTGAAGTAATGTTAATTTTTCAGTGAGAATTGTGTAAATGGAACTGATTGAGATCTCTGTGATGCGATAGCTGCTGTTGTTAATAGTCAGTCCTCTTCAAATGAGGGCACAAACAGGATGAATGGTGTGGGTTTTTTCCTTCAAAAACTGATACGGACTTTCTGCCCCCTTTCATTTTCCTGCTTACTGGGGCTCTGTCTGTCTCCAGGGGCGGTCCACGCCGGCCGCCCAATCCTGAGAGCTGTCTGTCCTACCAAGTTCCCACTGACCTCAGATCCCCGGTACTCTGCACCCACCAGCCCGTGATCTTCCTGCACCCCCTCATCTTTCTGCACCATCGGCTGCCGGCAGCGACATGAGTCTGAAGAAGACCCCTGCTAGCCGTCTGAGTTAGTTAATTGTGCCAGCCTGGCCGGTAATCACATGTGGGGCTAATTGAAAGGCAGAGGGATAAACTGGTGGTGAGCCTCGCCTTTCTAGTTCT
>NW_022103901.1:13284442-13301574 GCF_000313985.2 Echinops telfairi | reverse complement strand
GCTGTGGATTTGTTTCTCCAAAGGACCTAGACTAATACACCATCAGACCCAAGTTACATTGGGCAAGGCTGCTTTCTTGATATAAAGTTCCTTCTTATACATTAAAAAAAAAAACCAACCCGAAAAACCAATTCTCCTGATTTGGGCAGATCTGCATCTCTCATTTCAGAGCAAGTTATCCATTTAGAAGCTGTGCATTTTTTTTTAATTTTAATTTTTTTAAATCATTTTATTGGAGGCTTGTACAACTCTTATTACAATCCATACATCCATCTGTGGTGCCCAGCACATTTGTACATTTACTACCATCATCATGTTTAAAACATTTTCTTTCTACTTGAGCCTTGGTATCAGCTCCTCATTTTTTTCCCTCCCTCCCCCACCCTCTCTCTCCCATGAACCCTTGAGAATTTATAAATTATTATTGTTTTTTTCATGTCTTACACTGACCAATGTCTCCCTTCATCCTCTTTTCTGTTGTCCATCCCCCTGGGAGGGGGTGATATGTAGATCATTGTGATCGGCTCCCCCTTTCCCCCCCTACCTTCCCCATACCCTCCTGGTATCGATACTCTCAATATTGGTCCTGAGGAGTTTATCTGTCCTGGATTCCCTGTGTTTCCAGCTCTGATCTGCATCAGTGTACATGCTCTGGTCTAGCCGGATTTGTAAGGTAGAATTGGGGGTCATGATAGTGGGTGGGTGGGAAGCATTAAAGAACTGGAGGAAAGTTGTATGTTTCATCACTGCTGCACTGCACCCTGACTAGCCCATCTCCTCCCCACGACCCTTCTGTCCAATTATCTACAGATGGGCTTTGGGTCTCTACTCCGCAACCCCCCTCATTCACATTGATATGATTTTTGAAAGCTGCTGATTTTGGCGGGGTATTTTCCCAAAGCAGCCATGACCTCACCATTCTTGCTCCCAGCTTCCCCATACGTTTGAATTTTGTTCTTGCTTTGATTTTAGCAGAATCCATGTTGGTCTGACGGGGGCTCTTTCAAGCAGGGGGCGGTCTTCTCCTTAGTGCCTCAAATGAGTCTCTGTTCAGACAGGTTAAAACGAGTATGAATTCATTTTAGTACAAAAAGGGTTTTTTAAACCTGCGCAGTTATTTTCATAATATGCATTTTCCACGAACTTTTCCAAGGCCTTTTGTATAGATAACATATAAAGAACTTTTCAAACTCAACCGTTAAAAAGATAATGCAAACAAAAAAAAAAAGAAAACGCAAACGAAGCCCACAATGAGGGTCCACCACACACCGTTCAGAGCGGCTTAGGTACGTGGGTACAACCAGTGTCACCTGCAAATGCTGGTGAGGATGCAGAGAACGCAGACCAGGACGTGGTAGGGTCATGCTGGAGAACCGCTGGGCATTTTCCAATAAATGAAACCAATGCTACCACACTACACGACCACCCAGCGGTCGCCTGCCTGGATCTGTAGCCTGGAGACGTGGAAACTTATTTTCACCCCAGAAACCAACGTACAAATCTTCACAGCATCCTTACTGGCAATCGCCCCCAACTGGAAACAACCTGGATGTCCTTGGACCTTTAAATCTGTACGACCACACCACAGAAATACCACGCGTGGATTCAGGCTAAGGGAACAAAGCCATCCCCCAAAATTTCACTTCTACACGATCCTATTTATATGACGTTCTCGAAAGGACAAAAATCTAGCGATGGGAAAACAGATTCGTGGTGGCCTGAGGCGAGGATGGGGTTGGGGCGGGGAGCAACGTGGGTGTGGCTACAGAAAGGTAACATCTAGAAAGATGAAGGAAATAGAGGCCTTTGGCAGCATCATCAATCAATTAGACCTGACAAATAGACACCAAGGCTCCACCCACTCTTCTCTGAGTACCTGGGTCACTCTCCAGGACAAAGCATATGTCAGGTCCACTGTACCCAGAGATTCTGAGTCACACTCTGTTCCCACACTCCATGTAGGGCCACCGCCATCCCCTCCTGGTTCCCACCCTCTCAGGGGCGCACACGCCCCATGACACATTTACACACACACACACACACTCTGCAGGCCTCGGGCACCATGGTGAATTTTTTGAAAACAAGTTTATTGAGCTGTAATTCACATACCATACAGTTGACCGGTTGAAACTGCACCATTGATCGCTTCTTAGCACAGTCATAGAGTTGAATAACCATCATGTAACTCGTCTGAGAATGTTTTCACAGCTCTGGAAGAATCCCCAGACGCCTTAGCAGTCCCTGCCCATTTCTCTTTCCCTCTTCTCTATGGAGGTGCCTGGTCTCACAGGTCATAACTACGGAATCATATATGTGTCCTTTTGTGTCTAACTTCTTATTCTTAGCATAATATTTTCCAGGTTCACCCACGTCATAGTCCATGTCAACACTTCATCCCTTTTTATCCAGAGTCCTGTGACATTGGATGGATGCACCACATTTTGTTTCTCTCTGCCGTCGAGTCCATGCTGACTCAGAGTGACCCCACTGTAGGTTCCCAAGACTGTAACTGTTTGCGGGAGCAGAAAGCCCAGCCTTGGTCCCTCGGAGCTGCTGGTGGTTCTGAACTGCTGACCATGCAGATCACAGCCTAGAGAGTAACCACTACGCCACCAGGGCTCCTCCATTTAATTTAGAACAGATTTTATATACAGAACCCTAATGACTGGAGGCGAGATGAGCTGTGTAGAGTAATACAGCAAAGAGAAGACGAATGTAGAAAAGCTGAACAGAAGGGTTGTCATGGAATATGTAAATACCTGGAGTGAGAACACACCCAGCACTTCTCAAGCAGAAAGAACTGAAGGGGAGAAAAAGCCAAGCCTCAATATGCAATACTGAAGGATTCTATTGGCAAAACATTAAAGGTGCAGGAAGCAGGCAAGCTGAAAGCAGGGAATTCCGGGAAGATGTTTGCCTCGTTCCTGGGAGTTTGCAAAGGCATTTGACAGTGTCGATGATCATAGGTTATAGACAACATTGTGGAGAATGGGAACTCCACACCCTTGATTGTGCTCACGCAGAACCTATACATAGACCAAGAGACGGTTGTTAGTGCAGAACAAGGGGATGCTGAGCGGTTTAAAACCAGGAAAGATCCAATCATGAGAGTAGAGATACCAGGAGGGGAAGGGGAAGGTGGGGGAGAAAGGGGGAACTGATTACCAGGATCTACATATAACCCCCTCTCTGTGGGTTGGACAACAGAAAAGTGGGTAAAGGGAGACATCAGACAGTGTAAGACATGAAAAAATAATAATAATTTATAAGTTATCAAGGGTTCTTGTGGGGGCAGTGTGGGGAAGGGGGTAGAAATGAGGAGCTGATACCAAGGACTCAAGTGGAAGGCAAATGTTTTGAGAATGATGATGGCAACAAATGTGCAAATGTGCTCAACACAATGGATGTGTGCATGGATTATGATAAGAGTTGCACGAGTCCCCCATAAAATGATTAAAAACAAAAAACAAAAAAACAGGAAAGGTGTGCTGTCTGGGAGTCCCGACACTGCATCCTTTCACTGCACTTACTCGGATACAGCCTGTATGGCGAGCACATATAATCTGGTTAGCTGGGTTATATGAAGAAGAATGGGGCGGCAAGATCAGAGGAAGACTTGCCAACTCTTTGCAGTATGTAGATGGCACAGCCTTGCTTGCTGAGGGCAAAGAGGGCTCGTAACACTTATTGAAGAAACTCCAGACTTCAGTAAGGATTACGCTGCAACGTGAAGAAGCCCTCACAGCTGGACCGATCAGCAACAAGTGATACACGAAGAAAACGTTGAAATTGTCAAGGATTGCGTTTCACTTGGATCCACCATCGGTGCGATGCCCATGGAAACAGCAGCCCAGGAAGGGAATGATGGGCCTCATTGGACAAATCTGCTGCAAAAGACCTCTTTACAGTGGTCGGTGTTAAAGAACAAAGATGTCGCTCTGAAGGCTAAGGTGTGCCTGACCCAACCCAGGGTATTTTCAATGGCCTCCTATGCGTGTTCTCAGGAGAGACCAGTCCCTGGAAAAGGACGCCGGCCTTGGTAAAGTCGAAGGTCAGCAAAAAGGGGGGAGGCCCTCAATGAGAAGGACTGACACGGTGGCTGTGACAGTGGACCGAGCCACAGCAGCGATGGGCAGGATGCCATACAACCAAGCAGTGCTCGATTTTGCGTGTGGGCTCGCTGTGAGTTGGGGCTCACCTGACGACCCTGAACAACAGCTCGGTAATTGTGTGCAGCGTTTTGAGGACCTGTCACACGCGTTTCCCAAGCACCTGCACTCCGTTACACCCCGACCAACTACTTGGGGGGTTCTAACTTACCCACAACCTCACCGACACGTGCTGTTTCCACGTTCCTGGTAAGAGTCATTCCCAGGGGTGAGGAGCCCTGGTGATGCAGTGAGTAGGGATTCGGTGACTAACCAGAAGGGGAGTGGTTCGAGCCCACCAGCCCCTCCATGAGAGAAGGATGTCTGCTCTTGGGAACGCCCAGGGAGCAGTTCTGTTCCATCCCGTAGGGTCGCTGTGAGTGGCTAGGGGCAAAGTGGCACTTCATGGGCGTGTTGAGTTGCCTTCTCCCAGGGACCGATGGCGGTTGACATCTTGTCCTGTGTTGACTGGCCAATTGGATGGAAGAAATATCAATTCCGATCTTCTACCTATTCAAACTTCCAGCATTCTGAGAGCTCCCCGGGGCCCATGGCAAACAGTTCTCTCTAGTTGGCCTTGAGCTCACGATCTGCCACAGGTCTGTCAGCTCCATCGGGAAAAGGCACGCTTGTTGTTCAGCACAAAATACCAGACTCCCTGCTACTGAGGCCATTCGGACTTTCAGCAACCCTAAAGGGCAGGGAATTTAATTTAAAATCCGAGAATTTAATACTTTTATTTTTTTGAGAACTTAATTCTTTATGGGAATAGAAAGCATGGTCATGCGGAGCAGATGGTGGTTTCGAACTATCGACGTCGAGGTTAGCAGCCCAATGAGGAACCGCATCCATTGCCATCAACTCGATTCTGACTCATGGATCACCCTGATGTGCAGAGTAGAACCAACCGCACTGTAGGTCTTTTAAGGCTGTGATTTTTTTTTGGAAGTCGTGTGCTAGACCTGTCTGAGGTGCCTCCCAGTGGGTGTGAACTGCCAACCTTCTGTTAGTAGTCCAAGACTTAATCATTTGTGCTACCTAGTGGTCCCAGGGCACAAAGCTCTCAGTCCAGTTTGCCACTTTTGCACTGGTCTCCCAGCAAGTCTCCAGGCTCTGGAGCAAGCCAGCTTGCTTCAAAACCCAAGCTCCCCACTCCCACCCGCCTTTCATGGATGATGAAGCTGAGAGTGGAGCTCTGTCTGTCTATTTATCGAACCCCCTATCCAACCTCATTCTTTCGCTCTACACAATCTCTCTGCAGGTTGTACGGCCTGCCCTGCTGTCTTCTGGTTACTGTCACCTCCATTCTGACCACAGTGCTGGAGGTGGCTCTCACACACACTGTGTTTCTCGTTGTACAGTGGTGGAAAGGACGGTGTAGAGAGGTGACTTTCCCCGGGGTTGAAGCTAGGCAGAGACACAGACAGAACTTACAGCACCCAAGCCAGGCATAACCCAGTGGGGCCCCTTCTCTGACTTCAGCCTCTAGACCTGAGTCTAGGCACACCTTGTGGGAATGTCCCTCTTTGTTAACCCAAAGCCACCCCTCTTGACCAGGTAACAAGTAGCCAGCAGACCTGGGTTACCGAAACTTCTGGGGTAACCCCCACCCAGTGCCAGCTGGGGCCCTCTGGCCGGGCACTCCCCATCCTCCCCAGCCCGGCCCAGCCCCATCAGGCCCTACACAAAACCTTTGTCCCTGAGAGAAGGAAGATCCTGGTTTCCATGGCCTCTGGCCTGTGGACCTTATACTTGGTTCAGGCACTTGTGAAAACAGGTTTCATATCTGTGGTTTGAGAGGTGGGGTGCAGCCCAGAGAAAACTCTGGGTACACACACACACACACACACACCATTCAGTGCAGGAAGGCAGGGTGGCCCAAATGTGAGAATTGACTGCCTTTTTGTCAGTCAAGTCTCTAAATCACATACTTCTTGAGTTCTCAGCCTGCAAGAGGCATTGGGGGCATGGCAGTGAATAAAACCAACAAAGTCCCTGCCCTTGAGGGGCTGACATTCCAGAACAAGGAGAGTGACAATAAAAAGTAAATAAGGAACGAAAAACAGAGTATATTAAAAAGTGATAAATGTTAAAGGAACATCAAGTACCAAACAGGAAAAAGAAGGCCTTTGGGGTTGATCTTAAACAGGATGGGCAGGAAAGGCCTACCTGAGAGAAAACGCTGCAGGGGAGGGAGGAGGAATTGGCCTCATGGGTGTCCTGGGGGGAGAAAGGGGCCCTGAGGTGGGGGTTGGACATTGGAGGCCCCAGCATTGGAGTGAGGGGGAAGACAAGAGAGGCAAAGGGAGAAAATTTCAGGGTGGGAGGGGTGAAGGGAGAGGGTCAGCCCCTACCAGAAACCCCAAGGCCTTGGGGACTGGAGAGCCAGGGGGCTGAGCACAGGGGGAGGGCCAATCCAGGGCTGGGAACAATGGCCTTGAAGGTATGGTGAGGGTGACTTCGCCCGCTTACCAGGAGGGAAACTCTTTCGTCAACCCTTCCTTGGGGTGGGCGCTGGCACGGACTGGGGGTCAGAGGGAGGGCGGACGCAGGCTATAAGGAGAGGGTCTCTGGGGGTGGGGTGGGAGAGGGGACCTGGGGGCGGAGCTGAAGGGTTTCGTCCAGCTCAGGACAAAGATTGAGTGAACAGCGAGGCTGGAGCGAGCTGGAGGGGGAGATCCCCTGGCCTCTGGCGTTCTCGGGGCGTCTTTGCAGGCGGCCCCTGACTTGGGCGCCCAGAACCTCCAGGGCCGGGCCTGCATCAGGCTGCTTTGCTGACGCTGCGAGCGAGGCCCTGGGACCCTGGAGCAGGTGCGCAGCTCCCGGCGGGCGCCAACTCAGAAAAACAGCGCAGCCACGCCCACTTGGGGCCCTGTCCGTGCCGAGTCCCCGGGAAACTGGCAGCACCCCCAACCGCCCGTGCCAACGGGGCCACACATGGGGGAGGGTCAGCCATTTGTGGAATGCACCCTCAAATCCCTGAAGCTTCCCGGGCAGCGGGGATGCGGACAAGGGGCGGAGAGTTAAGGCCCCACCCTCCAGCGAACACCCCCCACCCCCACCCCCGCGCCGTGCGCCACTCCCGGGCAGGTGAAGAGGGTGGGAGCCACGTCACTGTCCCCAGCTCGGCAGCGCGGCCCCGCCCCTCCCCTCCCGCCCCCGGCGAGCGCTGGGCACCGAGCTAAGACGCCCCGGCCCCAGTGCGCGGCCAGCCCAGTCGCCGCCGCCCGCCCACAGAGCCAGAGCCACCGACAGGTGCCCGCCCGGCCGCGGCGCCCGCGTGCAGAGCCGAGCCGTTAGCGCGCGCCCTCCGGGAGCCCGTCCGCCCGTCTGTCCGCTCGTCCGCCCGCCGGCCCGCCGCCGCCGCCGTCCCGGCCGCGGCCCCTGGTTGTCCGGCCCCGCGGAGCCGCCCGGAGGACCCGGCTTTGGCGCCGCAGCCATGTCCATGGGCCTGGAGATCACCGGCACGGCGCTGGCCGTGCTGGGCTGGCTGGGCACCATCGTGTGCTGCGCGCTGCCCATGTGGCGCGTGTCGGCCTTCATCGGCAACAGCATCATCACGGCGCAGATCACCTGGGAGGGCCTGTGGATGAACTGCGTGGTCCAGAGCACCGGGCAGATGCAGTGCAAGATGTACGACTCGCTGCTGGCGCTGCCGCAGGACCTGCAGGCCGCGCGCGCGCTCCTCGTCGTCGCCATCCTGCTCGCCGCCTTCGGGCTCCTGGTCGCGCTCGTGGGCGCCCAGTGCACCAACTGCGTGCAGGACGACACGGCCAAGGCCAAGATCACCATCGTGGCCGGCGTGCTCTTCCTGCTGGCCGCCCTGCTCACCCTCGTGCCCGTGTCCTGGTCGGCCAACACCATCATCCGGGACTTTTACAACCCCTTGGTGCCCGAGGCGCAGAAGCGCGAGATGGGCGCCGGCCTGTACGTGGGTTGGGCGGCAGCGGCGCTGCAGCTGCTGGGGGGCGCGCTTCTCTGCTGCACCTGTCCCCCGCGCGACAAGAAGTACGCGCCCACCAAGATCCTCTACTCGGCGCCGCGCTCCACCGGGCCCGCCACCACGACCGGCACCCTCTACGACCGCAAGGACTACGTCTGACGGGGAGGCGCCCACCCAGTCCGGGCTGCGGCCAGACCCCGACCACCGCCCCGCCCCCGGAGGCTAGGCAGCCCCCTGCGGACTGGAAGGGCCCGGCCGGACATCCCGCGTCCCTAGCCGACACCCGCCCGCCGCCCGAGGAGTGGAATTTGGGGGCCAAGGAACCAACCCACACGGACATGGAATCCTCGCCCCCGTAGGACACGGTGCTGGGGAGAGGACCGCAGCTGCTTGCGCAACCCCTGGAGCCGAGCCCCTGAAGTCTGTGACCACCCAGACTGTCTGGGATCGGCAACCTTGAGCCGGGCTACTTGATATTTTTCAATAAAAGCCTTTTGTTTTGCACTTGGCCAGCGCCTCCTTGTCCTGAGAATCGAAGAGTCCAACCTCCCTGTGGAGCGGGCGTCCCCGGCGTGTCCCCCAGGGCCGCACATTCCAACGACTCTCCAGCCGTAGGCGGGGGACAGGCATCGAAACCGTGCGGTTGTAAACGGACCTCGGAGAAGCCTCTTGGCGACTCGCCGAGGCCCCGGGCCCTGACAGCCAAAGTGGGCAGTAGATAGACAGACCCACAGACAGACTGGGGTCGCTTCAAGCAGGCTGTCTCATAGGGAGGTGGGGGGAGGCAGGGTCAGGAACCCACTGCTTAAGGAGGTAGCACTTGGGGTGGCAGCGATGGGAACACAGATCAATCAAAACGATCTCTCTCCCAGAATGCAGCTGCATACCCAGGAGCACATCCAATACTGTAATTTCAGGCTCCGTAAACACACACACACACAGAAAGAGCCATTGTGTTGTGGAACTCACCGCCCAAGATGGCGCTGGGCAGACTCGGATCACCTTGGGGAGAGGGGAGAGGGACGCTCAGGAAGCAAAGAGAAGAGGTGGGGGCTGGGGGCGCAAAGTAGGGTGTGATGCTCTGTGCAGGAGGTGACCAGTGGGAGTCCTTGGGTGTTGGAGAAGACTCCAGAAGGGTGGCTGTGCAGAAAGGGGCCTGAGCCACGGCTCAGCTGTGCTCAGGGGGTAAGAGTTCCGGGTGGCTGGATCCCAGAGGGAGAGCGAAAGTGGCAGGGAGACCCAAGGAACTCTAGCTCAGGCTGTGGTGGGACTCACCGGAGAGAAGTACCTGGTCATGTTTACACAGCCTCTCCTGGAGCTGGGGTACACCGAGGGTCACCAACCAGCCAGCGGGGCCTAGCAATGGACATGTGGCCAGAAACCAGGCAGGAGAGGGCCTGCTGGGGGCTGCTGAGGAACTGAGCCAGGCAGGGTGGGGAGCCAGCTGCGGAAGAATCCAGGGTCAAACTGAGTTTTCTGCCTCAGGTCACTGTCAGGGTAAGGATGCCCCTGACCGAATCAGGGAACGCAGGGGACCCCGGGTGGGTGGAGAAGACGATGGGTTCCTTTGGGACAGACAGAGCTGGACAAGCCCTTTGGGGCACCCGGGGCCGGGAATGACTCAGAGCTCTCACTCCCATGGGGTCCGTTCTGATTCATAACAGCACAGCACATGACCCACGATGCCACCATGGCTCTTGACCCGGAAATGGGAGGGCTTATGTAAGAGATCTGAGAGTCAGGGGCGATGATAACCCTGGGGAACAGACAGCAGGCGACCGAGCAACGGAAACCAGGGGAGTGGAGGAGGGCACTAGAAGCCAAAACAGAGAGGGCAAGGCAAAGAGGGGTGTGCAGGAGGGGGTGGGTGGGCAGCAGTGTCCAGGGCTACAGGAGAGGTGAAGGAAGAGGAGGCCTGAAGAGTGGCCGTGGGATTAAGAGGCTTGAGGTGGTCATTGATGGCCTTAGCCTGAGAAGCGGACAGGAAGTGAGTGGGGATTAGGTCAATAAGAGCACATAACCTGTGCACCCAAGATGTTTTCGGGAAATGGATATCGATGGCATGGATAAGGGCAGGCCATTATTACCATTGGTGTCAATACATTAACAGGAGCCCTGGTGGGGTTATGGTTACACGTTGGGCTCCCATCCACAAGGTCAGCAGTTCACAACCACCAGCCGCTCTGAGGGAGAAAGACGGGCCTTTCGACTCCCGTGACAGCTATAATCTTGGAAACCCACAGGGGCAGTTCTACCCCTGTCCTATCAGGTCACTATTGGCAGTGAGTTGGTTTTATTTTGGGGGGGTTTTCAGTGAGTCAATAAATTGTACACCAAAAAAATGCCATTAGAAATAAATTGTACACCTGTAAAAAGTTGAATTGGTGAAAGTTGTGCGGTACATATATTGACAACAATGACCCTCCCAAAACAAAGTTTCTGGGGGATTTGGTCCCTTGGCTTGGAGGTTTGGGGTCATACTTCCACGGGACACCCCAGTTAATTGGCCCAGTAATGTGTTCGGCCTTAGTTTATTTCGTAGTGCTTGGGATCTTTAAAACTTGCAAGTAGCCATCCAAGGCACAACAATTGGGTCCTTTTTCTTTTTCTTTCTTTTTTTTTTAAACAATTGGTTTCTATTCTCACCTGGGACAACAGTGGAAGGAGAGCCCAGGCGGGGAGGAGACTATGGAAAGTGTGGCTAACTGCCTTCAGCAACAAAGGCCTCCTTTGCCACAAGACCAGAAGAACTGGATGGAGCTTTCTTCTCACTTGGAGGCGAGATAAGAGGGAATCTCATGGGAGGGAAATGGGGGGCTTGGTGGGGTGGGGGAGCTTTGACTGAACATTTTGATGAAGGCTTCCTTAGCAGAATCCTGATCAAAAGGAAGAAAATGCAGAACAGAATTTCAAATTTGCGTGAACTCTAGACTTTCCAGAGGCATGGAAGGTAGATGAAACCCCCTGAAACTATAGTCCTGATTATATATGTGTGTGTGTATATATATTATATATAATATTATAATATACTATATATATTCCAGAAATATATATATATATCCAGAAGTCTTCTTAAAACCAAACAATAATTTAGCTTGACTGATAAATTTTTTAATGTCTGCTTTAAACATTATGCACTCTTCAAAGCCATCTACAAGGGATCAAATAGTTCACAGCAACTTGTAAGATTAGACAGGATTCTGGGGCACCGAGTGGCTGGGACTGAGTCAGGGACAACGTGGAAAAGCAGGGTGAGAAAGGGGGGCACAGGTCAAAGACTGCCAGCATGTCACTAACTGGTCGGGTTGAAACTGCAGGTCTGGTGTGTGTTTTGCCGTGGGCAGTGTCAACCACGACCAAATTAATCAAACGTCAACAGAAAACGAGTAGGCCCAGGTAAGGGTCACGGCAAGAATCAAAACTAAACAAAGGCACTGCGGGGACAAGGCCGGCCTCCTGAGCGCAGGCGCGGGTCACAGGGCAGGCGTTTGTGGGTTGGCAAGACTCGGAATTGTTTCTAAGTCCCGGCCATGCTTGCCACCTCACCCTCTCCTCCCAAGCTCAAGAAAGGTCCTGGTGGTGGCCAGATGTCCCCGTAGGACGTCACCCAGGGTCACCCTAGCAGGAGCCTCTTTCTCTTTCTCCATAAGGCACACTGGCTGGCATGGAGTCACCCAACGGTCCCCAGGAAGAGGAAATAGGTGACTCTGAATGGCCACTGCACCCAATTTAGGTCATTCCAGGGAAGGTTCCAGGAAAAGTCCTGCTTCTTGGGTTACGCTCCCACGCCACGCCCTCTCCCCGCCCTGGCCTCTCTATCATGGTTTCCTTCGAGAACCCCCCTGCTGGGAAATGGGACAGGAGGTGCAAAGTTGAACTTGCAGTTGGGGAGATGGGTTCCCAAGAGCAGGAGGAGGTGGGAGGGGCGGCCACAGTGAGGGGGTTATTGGGGGGAGGGGCAGAGAAAGGAGTACCCTATCCAGGCCTCCTTTGTGTACAGGGCCAGTGACCCATGGAGGGAAGGGAAGGGGTGTGAGGGAGGGGTCGAAGAGGAGTGAGAGCCCTCAGAGCTGGGCTGTTCTGGGAGGGGAGGGGGACTGAGAGGACAGGGGCCAAGGAGTTGCCGCTGCCCGGTGCTTCCTGGTCTCTGTCTGGCCCAGCAGAGCCTGGGCGTCAGGCTGGGCCCTGCCAGAGCTGAGGGGCGCAGTGTGGCCTCTCTGTCCCATAAAGCCCCAGCGAAGGTCGGAGCAGGCTACTCATTTACCACCAGCCTGGACACCATTCCTCATCCACCCTCTACAGAGCTGCCCACTGACTCGTGTCCACTGTCTCTCGCCCAGCTTTTCCAAGCCAGAGGGATGCAGCAGAGGCAGGCAGGCCCACTCCTGCGGGTGGGGGTGGGGGTGAGGGTGGCGAGCAGGGCTGGGGGCTGCTGACTCTCCCATTTCTGGCGTCTCTCCAAGCCTGACTTCCCTGGGGCCTCTGGAATAAAGGAGGGGGTGGGTGGGTATCTTACTGCACCCTACACCCCCATCCCCGCCCCAGACACCTTCTTGCCTGGCTTCAGGATCTGTCCGGGGTCTAGGGCCTGAGCAGAGGTGGTAGAACCCACAGTTGCAGCCCCCAAGTGGCGGGACTCTGGGGGAGGGGGCCCGGGAAGGTATTCTACCACCTGCAGAAGTGAACTGTGTTGAGGTAGAGGGGGTTCTGGGTTGTGGGGAGGAGACCTGGCCTTGACAATCTGCTTACTCAGCCACTCCCTGCTGGTCCCCTTGGCGCCTTATCCCCATCTCTCGGACAAGATGATCCCTCGGGGCCTCTCTAACGTGGTTTTTGTTTGGGGGGTTGTTGTTTTTTCCACCCTCATTTTTCTTCTTGACCACGCACCCACCCACCCACTCCGCCCTGCACTAGGCTGAACTCAGGCACCCTTCCCTGGGCGCCCACCTGGCCTGTTCTCACCCCACTATAGCACACACTAAGACACTGTACCACTGTTGCTTCATTTCTTGACACATCTCCTAAGATCATGGCCCCCTGTCCTAAGCGTCTCTCGGTCTGTAACACCTGGCCCCGGGCCAGCCCGGCCCAGGCAGGAGGGCCAGGAAAACGTTTGTGGGCTGACAGCCTAAGAAACCCCAGACACGGATGTCGGTCCCTGGAGGAGCTCAAGAAATGCGAGCGAGCATATCATTAATGCATACTCAACCCACCAGGGCCTGGCAGGAGCCTGGGGACCTGCGGAAGTTGGCAGGGGTCATGAGAAGCTCCCCGGACTTCTTCAAACTCCACAGCCCTAGAGGCCCCGGGGGGCTGGGTGCCGCAGGGCACCCTGGTCTGGCCACACCTGTTCTTCCTCTTCTTCCCGCTAGGGACCACAAGCCAAGTGCTTTATCAAACCAGCACAGCGTTTATTGTGGCTCCCTCAAGGTCTGGGCCGCCCTGGAAGAACAGACAGTACCTTCCTCCTCCCTCCCCACCAGGGTCCACAGAGGTCATTCATGCCAAGACCAGCGTGCTCTGCTGGTGTCGGTGATGAGAGACCGAGAAGCCTGGCTGTGGGTGCTCACTGAGCTGGCCACTTGCCCCCTCTGGTAAGAGGTGTGACATTCTCCCAGGGAACTGGACCCCCATGTGAACCCCCCTCAAGGCAGGCCAGAGCACATCGCAGGTTCACAGAGGCTACGACACTGGGCCTCGGTCCCTCCTGGGCCCTGCCAGGAACCAGCTGGAGTCCCTGGGTGGCTCGATGCACCCAGAAACATCTCGGAAAAAAGACCTGGCAGTCCGCAGCCCAAAGCCGCAGGCTGGAAAGCCCTACAGAGTTTTGTCCACTCTGCACTTGGAGTTGGGATGGACTGGGTGGCCACCATAGGTTTTTTTTTGGGGGGGGACACACTAGCAGAGTGCCCCATGCTGAGCGAATGCTGGCCACGTTCCAGACCTGGTGCGGGGAGAAGAAATGGGTGTGCCGTGTGCGCGCGCGTGTGTGTGTGTGTGTGTGTGTGTGTGTGTGTGTGTGTGTGATATCAAGGAATCCCAGGTTGGCTGCTAGAGAGTTCAGAGGTCATATGGGGCGGGGCAGTCTGGGAAGGCTTCACAGGGAGGTGGCTGAAGTCAAAAGTAAGTAGAACTTAATTTTACCCAGAGAGATTGGTCTTTGTCCTGGACTCCTGCGAGATAAACCTCCCAAACCTTAGAACCTCCCCTGTGAGGGAGGCGGCTTACGATGGAGCCAGACCTGAGGGGTTATGCTAATGAGATGACTTAGGTCGGAGGCTGGCCATACTCCAAAAAGGCCCGGCTCCCGGGAGGGGGGAGGGACTGTGATTTAGTCATTTGAGGGACTGTGATTTAGTCATTTGCGGCTATGTGATGAGCCCTCCGGACAGGCTCTGGATGTGGAAGGGCCACAGGCTTCCTGGTTGGTAATGGACATCGATGCTCAAGGGTGTGACTTTTGGGGGGACATGGAAACGCCGCCGCGAGCTGCCTGTTTGTTACGAGGCATCCATGCTCATGGACTTGTAGAACGTCCCTCTTTGGGGACATGGAAGCTCCCTGGCGGAGACGCTCCCAGACCTGGCTCGACGCACCTCTTCAATTGTATGCCCTTTGCTACTGCAGTAGAAAAAATAAACAAAAGACAAGCAATAAACCAGGAGAAAAACTGTGCATCTGATGCGACAGACAAAGGGCGCTGCACCTACTAGCTATAAAGAGTCCGTATAGACCAATGCGAGAGAGCCTAACAGCCCACAGGCCAAGGAGAAGTAACCGGACTAAACAACCGCTCTATAAAACAGGAACGATGCGTCACTCCATGAGCTTTCTCTTGTCAGTCATCGCTGTCGGGCCGTGCCATTCTGAGTTTGACAGAACGCTGCCTGCTGCCCATTTGGACCAGGAACCTGGGAATCCCTTGTCTCAGCCACTGTGTCGATCCGCCTTCCTGAGGGCCAGCCTCCTTGCCTCCCACCAAGCGTCCCACGGGCCCGCCTTTGATCTTTCCTGGCAGCATGTCCAAAGCCCAGGACCCTTCTGGTTCCATCTCATTTTTAGACGGGTTAATTCCTTCTTCGGTCAGCCCACAAGGGAGTCGCCATTCTTTGGCCAACACAACCCACATGCACCCGTTCTTCTCCGGCTTTCCTCTTTGTGGTCCAACGTCCGCACACATGAGCTTTCCCAGATTTCTCGACATTAAATAAGGTTTGTTTTTCTTTAAGGGTGACAAAAAACGGGAAGCCCAGTTGTATCACCAAGGGCCCAGCGGGAGGCCGAGTGCAAGAGACTCATTGCAGGGAAGGAGCTGACTGTATGACGGGCTGAGCGGCTACCCACAAGGTTGGCAATTTGAATCCACCAGCCCACCTACGGGAGAAAGAGGAGGCTGTCTGCACCCCTAAAGAGCCACAGTCTCGGAAATCCCAAGGAGCCATTCTACTCTTGTCTTAGAGCAGCGGTTCTCAACCTATGGGTTGCGACCCCTTTGGGGGGGTGTCAAATGACCCTTTCCCAGGGGTCACCCGATTCATAACAGCAGCAAAATGGCAGTGATGACGTAGCAACGAACATAATGTTATGGTTGGGGGGGGTCATTGTACTTTGTTTTCTATTTATTTTGGGTGCGTGTGTGAAACCCAGGATAGGCAGACCTATAGAGACAGTCACTGGGGGGGGGCGTGGCAGGAGAGAATGGGGGTAAGAATGGGAAGCTAACAATGAGGACAAGCAGAAAATGCTCTGAAATCGATGGTGGTGGTGACTACACGAAGCTTCTTGATAGAATTGAACAATTAAAGTCTATGATATATGAAATACAATACAACTATTTTTAAACACTCACCACACCTTGATTTCATCACTACCCACAGTGCTTTCGCTCGCGTGAAACACTCCACGAGTGTCGAAGAAGTACAGCAGTTCATGGACGCCTCTTTCCTTTCTCCCCGCACCCGACACCTTGGCCCACAGCCATGGAGACCACTCCGACTCCCAGCGGCCCTATAGGACAGAACAGAACTTCCCCTGGGGGTTTCCCACCCTGCAACTCTACCTGGAAACAGCCAGCCTCATCTTTCTCCCATGCGGCAGCTGGTGTTTTTGAACTGCTGGCCTTGCGGTGAGCAGCCCAACGTGAACATTGTTCTGTGCCAGCGGTTGTGATTATTGTCATTGTCGGAAGCTGCAGCTGTGTTGGTCCCCGGCTCACAGCGACCCTGTGTACAACAGAACCCAGCACCACCGGGTCCTCGCCGTCCTTACAGGTGTTACATCAGAGCCCATGGTGGCAGCCCCTGTGTCCACCCATCTCATCCAGGGCCTTCCTCATTTTTGCTGCCCCTCAGCTTTACCAAGCATGCTGTCCTTCCCCAGGGACTGGGCCCTCCTGACAGCATGTGCAACGTACACCACTCTCCCCTCAAAGGAGCACGGGCACAAGTTTGAATCATAGCGTGGGGGGAGAGTGTTGACATTTCCTTGGGCTGCCAGAAGACCAAACCAAACCAACGCCCATGCCATCAAGTCAATCCCGACTCCCTGGCGCCCTACAGAACTGCCCTCTTCTCCCAGCTTTTCAAGAGTGTAGCTCTTTATGGGAGGTGAAAGCCTTGTCTTTCTCCCTAGGAGCAGCTGGTGGTCTCCAAATGCTGACCTTGAGGTGAGTGGCCCAACGTATAACCATTATGTCACCAGGGCTCCCTGGCTGCCAGGGGAACAAGCAAATCTGTCTCGGCAGCAGGGCAGCCAGGAGGCAAGCCTAGCTACTTCTCGTTATGTCCATGACCCTGACATCATCCCTTCCATCAGGTCTCCCCTGGACAGCTGCAACAGAGCCTAACTGGTTATCCCTCCTCACCTCTTCTTCTTGCCCAGTTGGACCCGCTTCCCTCCGCCCCCTACTCTTTCCTCACGCGATGGGCTTGCATGTTGACCTGTTGAGTTGCTTATGGTCTGCCTCCCCCACTGGAGTCTTACGTTTCTGGAAGAACCAAAACACAAACCAAGTCCCTCCCAGATAAGTCCATCCCAACCCA
>NW_022103901.1:13280213-13283652 GCF_000313985.2 Echinops telfairi | reverse complement strand
CCAGCCCCGCCACAGGAGAAAGATGAGGCTATCTACTGCCAGAAAGACTTACAGAGCCCCAGGAACCTTACCGAGGGTCGTTATGGGCCGAAATTGACTCAATGGCAGGGATGGATACTGAGCATCCGCAAGGATTCAATAAAAAATGTTTGTTGAATGAATTAGTAACTCATCGATTTAAAGAGAAAAGCCAGTTTCGGCAATGATGCATGTGTTGGTCTGGGTACACTAAAGAAACAAATTCAAAGACACTTGTATGTGTATAAAAGGGAGCTTTATATTCAAGAGCAATTGAATATTGAGAAAACATCCAAGCCCAGTCCAGATCAAGTCTATAGGTCTAATATTAGCCCATATATCCACTACTAGTCCATAAATTCCTCTTTAGACTCACGCAGCCATGCAGTAATGCCAAATGCAGGAAGATCACAGGCCAGTGGGTGGAAAGCCTTGTGGATCCAGCGGCAGCAGAAGCATCTCAATGCTGGGATGGGTCTCCACGTGGCTTCTCCAGCTAAAGGGCTCTGGCTCCATCAGTGTGTCTCCATGTGGCTTGTCAACAGGAATGTCTTGCAGGGAGATGAAGCAGAGAGTGTGGGTCTGGCCTCCATGGAGCTATTTATCTCCTTGGCGCCTCCAAGTGAAGTCGTCCAGCTGTGACCTGATTGACAGGTTAAACTCCAACCTTCACTCTTAATAGTCTCAAGTTGACATCAGATTATGTAACGACCACAATGAGTGACTATCCAAACACGGACACGTGCAATTACATTGCTTTCTATAATCCATCTTCATCTCCACCGCTAAGACAGAGGTTCTCAACCAGTGGGTCACGACCCCTTTGGGGGTCGATCAACCCTTTCACAGGGGTCACCCGATTCATCACAGTAGCAAAATGACAGTGATGAAGTAGCAATGAAAATAATGTTATGGGGGGGAGGGTGTGTCACCACAACAGGAGGAACTGTATGAAAGGGTCACGGCAGGAGGAAGGTGGAGAGCCACTTCTCCAAGCCACGTCCTTCCAAAGCAGCTGCTAGAAACAAGTTTAACTTCAGCCCTCCTGAGTCTGAGCCCTCATTCCAGAATACGCCCCACCCCCTCATCAGCACGTGGAAGCTGGACATGGCATAAGAAAGATGGAAGGAGAATCGGTGCATTTGAGTGGTGATGCCGGGACAGTGGCGGCATCCTGGACTGACGAAAGGAACACCAAATCTCTCTTGGAGGAAGGAGAGCCAGAACGCTCCTTCGAGGCCCTTGGCTCACAGTGACCAGACCTTGGAGAAGGACATCATGCTCGGTACAGTCCAGGGGCAGCAAAAATGCGAAAGACCCTCAAGAGGATGGATGGCCACAGTGACTACAGCCGTGAGCTCAGACGCAGGAACCGTGGTGAGGACGGCGCGGGACCGGGCAGTGTTTCGTTCTGCTGTGCACAGGGGTCGCTGTGAGGTGGAACCAACTGGACGCAATGGTACCTGAACAACAAACACCCACCGCCGTCAAGGCAACTGCAGCTCATAGCGACCTTCCAGGACAGAGCAGAACTCTCCCCTGTGGGTTCCTGAGACCCGAACTCTTTACGGGGAGAGAGAGCCTCCTCTTTCTCCCTCAAAGCAGATGCGTGTGGAGCTACCGGCCTGGCGGTTAGCAAGTGCAAACAGGACACCAGCCTTCAGCAGGGCCAAATTTGCTCTAGGGGTGGGGGGTGCGAGAAGAAGGCTGGGGACAGGGCTCCCGGCAGGAGTGCTCACTGCAAAAATGTCGATGAGGCTGTCACTGTGGGCCCTTGGTGACTCTGCACTGTGTCTGCTCCAGGCTTGGGGCTGGGGGATATTTGGCAAGACTGCCTATGGTCCTGTCCACCTAGGTAGGTGCCCTCTGGGGGCCCTCCCCCATGGACCCTTCCTGGCCATGATCGCTGTCTCGGCAGAGGCTGTCTCTTCTCTTTGGGACCCCAGCAAATGCCAACCTCGGTTCTTCCCCTGCTGCGCGGGCCTCGCCCCTCCCCAGGGCCAAGAACACAAGAGTCCAGGGCACTGGAGAGTAAGGCCCTTTGGAGGGAAATCACAGGGACTCGTGCAGAAGGAACAGTATGCGTGCTTCAAAAGACAACACTGATTGCCACGTGGGAGATAAACTGGAATGGCCCAAATGGGCAAGGATCCCATTGAGAAGACACTGTGCAGGCAAAAGGTGTAAAAGGTGGCAATGGCTGGGGTGGGGGTGGGCAGTGGGGCTGGGGTTCGGATGGGACCCAACGAAGCTACTTGGGAGATACCAATCGACAGGACACAGTGAGTCTTCATGGCACAATGGTTAGGCACTCGGAGGTGAGACACTACAGGATGGACAGAAAGAGCTGGAGCTCTGCTTCCAGAAGGATTTGAACCTAAATCCTATGGGGGGTGGGAGGGCTGTTACCCTACAGAGTTTTCTATAGGGTCAAACAAACTCGATGCCGACTCATCTCACAGCGACCCTATAGGACAGGGCAGGACTGTCCCTGTGGGTTTCTGAGACTGTAATGCTTCGCGGGAGTAGAGAGCCTCCTTTTTCTCTAGTGGAGTGGCTGGTGGTTTCGAACTGCTGACCTTGCAGCCCCATGTGCCACTGCCCCACCAGGGCTCCCTTCCAAAGGGTTGCTATGAGTCAAAAGGGCACACCAACACAGGTGAGGAATTGGATGGGGGAGGGAGGCGAAGGGTGTGCCCCAAAGGGCTCTTAGGATTCTGCCTTGGGAAGTGGGCAGGGGTGGCCCGCAGTGTTCCCACCTCTGAAACACCCGCCTCACCTCTAGCATCCCTGCCCCTGGCGGGAGTCCTTCTCAGAGCCTCAGAGGGAGTCCTTCTCAGAGCCTCAGACCTCCATCCCAGCGCAGGCTCCTTCAGAGCCGCTCCTCCTGACCGACCCGGGGGCCGGGTCAGAGTCTTGGTTTTCAGATCTCTGGAAACCAGCTTCCTCTGTCTGTCAGTCTAACTCAGCGCCCACCCCACCAGGCTGCAGGTCCCTTGAGCTGACCTGGGCTTGCCCTTGCACCTCCAAGACCCAAACCCAACCCAGTGTAGCATTGCTCAGACGTCGTGAATCTTTACCAAAGCAGACTGTCAGAGAGTAGGTGGTTGGTTCGAACCACTGACTCTTTTGTTTAGTGGCCAATGTTTAACCTGTGGTGCCACCGGCTCTTAGCGCGAATCCCTCTCCCTGCCGTCTAGTCAATTCCAACTCACAGCGGCCCTAGAGGGCAAAGTAGAACTGCCCCTGTGGGTTTCCAAGACGATCAATCTTTCTGGGAGTAGAAAGCCTCCTCTTTCTCCATCCGAGTGTCTGGTGATTTTTGAACTACTGATCTTTTTTTAATCATTTTATTAGGGGCTCATACAACTCTTATCACAATCCATACACACATCAATTGTGTAAAGCGCATTTGTACATC
>NW_022103901.1:13278823-13280113 GCF_000313985.2 Echinops telfairi | reverse complement strand
CCTCTGCCGAGTCATCTCATAGCGACCCTATAGGACGGGGCAGAACTGCCCCTGTGGGTTTCGGAGACTGTCGCTCTGTTGTTTTTATTGCTGGGTGCCATCGAGTGGGTGCTGACCCATGATGACCCTGTGCACAACAAAAGGAAACACTGCTTGGTCCGGCACCATGTTCACACATGTCCCTGTGCCTGACCCCCTTGCTGCAGCCATGGTGTCAACCCATCTCCTGGAGGGCCTGCCTGTTTTTCGTTGCCGCTTCACTTTGCCGGGCATGACGTCCTTCTCCAGGGACTGGCCTCTGCTGACAACATGACTGAAGTATGTAAGACAAAGTGTCGCCATCCTTGCCTGTGAGGAGCACTCTGGCTGTACTTCTTCCAAGACAGATCCGTTTGTCCTTTTAGCCATCTTCCCCAGCACCACCGTGCAGATGCATCACCCGTCGTCCTTACTCAGTGCCCGGCTTTCACAAGCACAGGAGGCAATGGGAAACACTCTAAAGAGGTCTTGGGCAGCAGATTTCCCCTCATGCAATACAGCTTGTGAGCATCGATTGTGGACCCAAGTCAGAATCCTTGACACCTTCAATCGTTTCTCCTTGTCTCATGATGTGACTCATGGGTCCCGTTATGAGGATTTTGTTCACTTGCATTTTATGGCCTACGCCAAGGCATTCGATGACTGTGTGGATCACAGCAAACTATGGACAACCTCGAGAAGACGGAAATCCCAGAACAGGACACCTTGATGCAGAACTTACAGCTGGATCCAGAGGCAACTGTGAGAACCGAACAAGGGAATACCGCATGGTTTGAAACAGGCAAGGTGTGAACCAGGCTTATGTTCGCTCGCCATACTTGTTCAGCCCGGAGGCTGAGCAAATCCTCGGAGAAGCTGCCTTTTAAGAAGAGAATGGCATGGGGGCTGGAGGAAGGCTTCTGAACCAGCTGCAATAAGCAGGAAGACGTGGAGCTCTTGCTGGTGAACATTTAGGACTGCAGCCTTCAGTGTGGACTGCAATGCAACTCTTCACAGGAGTAGAAAACCCGGTCTCTCTCCCTCAGAGCAGTTGGTGGTTTTGAACTGCCGACCTTGAGGTTAGCAGCCCAAAGCACAACCACCGAGCTACCAGGGCTCAATAAAGGGAGCCACCCGGCTTTTTCAATAGAGAGCTGTTTGCTGGGTTTCAACCTACACGGATTTCCTCCACCCCACTCCCCACCCCAGCCCTCTCTGTGCCTGGCAAGCCCAGTGGTAAGGGTAAGCAGGGGCTAGGTGGAGTCTGAGGAG
>NW_022103901.1:13269954-13278581 GCF_000313985.2 Echinops telfairi | reverse complement strand
TCCCCCAAAGAAGCTGCGGGGGACTGAGCAAATGAAAGAAAAGCTCTTCTTGGGAGCTGTGGCACAGGGGGTAGGGGTGGGGGAGGGGCCGGGCCAGTAACAGGATAGGGGGTTACCATTCCCACGGGTGAAAGGGGAGTGTGAACATTTAAGGAGGTAGAACTGCTTCTTAAACTCCCACTAGCACTAGAGGAGCAGGGCTGGATGGGAGGAAGCCAGATGGGGAGTCGCAGGAGCCTCCTGGGGACGGCCCGGGGAAACCTTGAGGGCCCTTCCGGGAGTGCCCCCCCCCCACACACACACACACACACGCTCTCTCCCCCACCTGCACAGCTGACACCCGGGCCCACCCTCCCAGTCAGCAGGAATTTGCCCCATGACCTTCCCTGGTACACTCCCGTCACCATGGCGACTGGCCTTGGAACAAGCGGCCTGATTGTCCCTGCTCAGCGGGGCAGGTGAAACCCGGCCACGTGACCGATACTGGGCTAGGTGCAGCTGCCTCCTTACCTTAACCCATTCTGTGCCGCCTGTCTCACAGAGCTGCCAGTGGCAGCCACAGGGGTACAGTGTCCGGGATGCCACCGGCCTCTGGACACCCCTCCCCCGAGGCCCATCCCATCCCATCTCCCGGAAGGGCTGTGATGAAGACCTGGAGCCCTGCAAGAGCAGCCTCAGCATGAAGCCAGGCTGGCCGGCCGGGCAGGGGGCTGGGTGACTGAGCTAGTTTACAAGGCTGGTTCCGCACCAGGAAAACCACCCCACCTCCCAGGAAGGAGGCGGCTTCTGCGAAAATGACACCAGAGTGGAGGGGACCTCTTCCAGAAGGTGGGGCATCCCACACACCCACACTAGAATATCAGGGGCTGCACTGGCACCCCTCAGTGGCTTGACCCCCTCCACAGCTAAATGCCAGTCCACCGGCCCCACTTCTAGTGAGCTGGCCCAGGACATCAACAAGCCTTCCCAGGTAACAGCAGCCCCTCCTCACACCTGGATGTTGAAGTAGTAACCTCAGGCAGACTGGTTTTTCTGCTTACCAGGCCCTCCCCTCCCAGGATGAGGCTGGTGTCCAAATGTCTCCAGGGCAGGTAGCTTCTACCCCCACAGCCCAGGCTCTCTGGCTCCTTGGCAGATGGTCAAGGATCGTGGGCCCAATTTGAATTGCCTAGCTAAACACTAGGCTGGCAGGGAGAGGGGACATGTTTGGCGCCATCTCTGAAGTCACTCATCTGTGTCAATTAAGTCACCAAGCCACCGAGGGTGCCCCCATGCCAGGTAGAAAAACACCCTGCTTGATCCTCCCTTCTAGGGACTTCTCCCACGTCAGGGGACTGAGATGGTCTCTTCACTCCCTAGAGCCCCTGCTGCCAACCAGTGCCCACACCACCTGCTGTGCTCCAAATCCCCGGGGACCTCAAGGCAAAAACCAAAAAACACCTGGGCCCAGCCCAGGGAGTGGGGGTGGGTGCGGGCCGGTGGATTCAGGATACAGGCCATTTTCCTGGGCAATGAGCTGGAACCTAGCTGGTCCTCAGTTCCATCAGGCCAGCCGGAAGGAACTGGGAGGGGGCAGGTGTCACCTCCAAGCCCAGGCTTCAAGGAACACCCCAGCTGCTCCGTGCTGCGCGCTGACAAGGCCAGATCTCTAACTCCACATAGCAGGTCCTGACAAAAGCTTTGGGAACATGGAGTGGACGAGACTGGTTTCGACTGGGGAGATCCAGGAAGGCTGGGGGAGAAGGTGGCAGTTAGACTGGACCTTAAAGTGTAGGAAGGAGACAGGCGGCGGCTGGCAGGCAGCGCAACTCCCCCTGCAGGAAGAAAGGCGTAGGGAAGGTCTGCCTTGGGTGTCATAGCTGGGTGCCCTGCTGGGCAGGCACAGGGAAAGCTATTGGAAGGGGAGATCAAACGGGACAAAGGGAGGGAGGAAAAAAGCTATGGAGAAACTTCAACTATCCAATGGGGAGTGCCTAGCAAGTTTTGACCACATGATTATATAGGCTTAAAAGTCATGGGCTGCATGGGGAGCCAGCTCAGACCCTAGACAATGCCACCTGTACCAGAGACTGGGGAGAGAAGGCAGCAGACTCCAGAAGGTGGCATCCTGGCACCATGTCCTAAGTTTAGGGGTAGTTCATTTGGGGTTCGTTTCTTTGCCGATAAAGAATGTGGGGGCAAAGTGGGGGGCGTTGACCTAAGCTATATTCAGGTCAACTGAGCAAATATTCCCAACAGCACCTGGGGGTGGGGGTTCACCCTGAAATCCATACCAGACCAGCATTGTGGCTCTAGCTCTGCCTCGGGCACCCCGGTTTCGCCATCTGTCGAGGGGAATTTGGAATCCGGAATCTCCCTAGCTCTTGCGCCAGCCAGCAGCTTTCAGGATGGGCATGAAGAGCCCCGCGCTGCTGAGCTCGGCGCCTCGGAGCTTGCGCCCGGACTAGAGCCACTCCGGCGCCTCGCGCCCATGCCCGCGCCCGCGGCACAGAAAGTATGGCAACCACCCAAGGTGGCACGTGGGGGCAAAGGGGCAGGACAGGTGCAGGTCGCCGTTTCGGCTTGCCAAGGCTCTGCCCGACAGCGCCCAGAGCCAAAGTGCGACGAGCGAGCGGGGGTTACCCGTAGCTCAGACGGCTGGCCCCGCCTCCCGCCTGGATTCAGCGCGGAAGAGAGGGGCGGGGCGTATCGAGGGGGCGGGGCAGCGCTTAGAGTAGACTCCGCCCAGGGCAGGGCCAGGGGCGGAGCTCCCGGCTGCGGGCGGGCTAGTGAGAGGGCATTACGTAATGGTGCAAGGGGAAGAGCTGGGGAAAGGTGGCGCTCTCGGGTTACGTAAGAAAACGTGACCCAAGGCGAGAATTACGCGGGAGCCTGGGGGCGAGGGCGGAGCTCCGGCCGGCCTCTGACGGCGGGGGAGGCGGGGCGTCGGACCGGACGTCTACCACGAGGTAGCATCTAGCCATGCTCCGCTGGGCCCACGTCGGGAGGCTCCCCCAGGGGGGACGCGGCCCCGCGCGGCCCAGCTCCTCCAGGGTGCCCGTCGCAAGCGGCAGCGGCCGAGGCGGAGCCGATCCGAGGTCAGTCAAGGGCGCCAGCTGGGAGGCCGCTTTCTGCCCCGCCCTCTTCGCTCTGGCCCCGCCCCCGGATGGGCCCGCCCCTTCAGCAGGGCTCCCTTCAGGCTCCTCCCATTGCTGGCTCAGACCCTCCTCCCGCCAGGCCGCTGCCCCTCTCGTACTCGCTCGTGGACGGGGAGGGGTCCCGCCCGGCCCTCGTCTTTCTGCACGGGCTCTTCGGCTGCAGAAACAACTTCAACTCCATCGCCAAGACGCTGGCCCAACGGACAGGCCGGAAGGTGCGCTTCCGGGCGGGGCTCCACGGGGCGGGGCCTGCCCCTCAGCTCTCACTGCTGGGGGGCGGTGATTGGCAGGGATCCCAGAGGGGAGCGTGACTCCGCCGCCCCCGCAGCAGAAACGACAGGAGCTGGCCTTCCAAGGATGACCGTGTCACCACATCCCTTCCCGCAGCCTTCCTTCCATCCATTCAGACCTGGGAAAAGACACCCTGAACCCGGCGCGCCGCTGCCCCAGCACCGCCTCCGCAGGGCAGCCGTTCTCGCTGCTGTTTCCAGCCTTTTGTGTAGTTTGTGTAGTTGCTGCTCCTCCCCCCCAGCCAGGCCAGTCCTGCTGAGCCGCTGTCACACCCTTTGGGCCTCGCTGTTCGAATAAGCCCAGGTTGTCCCCCTTTCAGGTCAGGCCCGCCCACGGGCTACACACACATACACACACCATACACGCCCTCCCCACCCCTTGTGCCAGCCTGCCAGGCCTTTGACATCTGGAGCCCAGAAGTGCCAACTGTGTCCCCGCTCGCACCACCACTACCATGCCTCCTGCTCTCCAGGTGCTGACAGTGGATGCCCGGAACCATGGTGACAGCCCCCACAGCCCAGACATGAGCTACGAGGCCATGAGCCGCGACCTGCAGGGCCTCTTGCCCAAGCTGGGCCTGGCGCCCTGCGTCCTCATCGGCCACAGCATGGGAGGCAAGACAGCCATGTTGCTGGCCCTCCAGAGGGTGAGCCACCCCGCCCAGCAGGCTCCAGTGATTGCCCCAGCCCCTGTGGGCCCAGCCAGTGGCCCGTCCCCAGCCTGTGTCTCGCCCGCAGCCGGACCTGGTGGAACGCTTGATCGCCGTGGACATCAGCCCCACGGAGACCGCCTCGGTCTCCAACTTCCCATCCTACATGGCTGCTATGCGGGCCGTAGCCATCCCAGATGGTGTGCCCCGCTCCCACGCCCGCAAACTGGCCGATGAGCAGCTCAGCCCTGTGGTCCAGGTGATGCCCCACACCCAACCGCGGTGCGGGGGACTGGGGCCCACTAAGGACGGAGTAGACACCTCAGGTCTCGCTGGACGCCCTCTCAATCCTTCCCCGCACAGGACTTAGCTGTCCGGCAGTTCCTGCTCACCAACCTGGTGGAGGTGGACGGGCGCTTCCTCTGGAGGGTAAACCTAGACGCCATGGCCCAGAGCCTGCAGGAGATCATGGCCTTCCCACCTCGCCAAGAGTCCTACCTCGGACCAGTCCTCTTCCTGCTAGGTGGCAACTCCCAGTTTGTGCAGTAAGCCACAGGGGGTGGGGAGGGATGCTCCCTTCTCACCCACCCCCTAACCTGTCTCCTCCCTGGGAGAGGTCGTGGTCACCCACGGGGATCTCCTGAGGCCCCAGAAACAGCCCTGGTCACTCACGGGCTTCCCATCTCTCCCTTTGCTTCTCTTTCCCACCCTGTCCCCCCACTGCCATGCCTCCTCGATGGCCACCTCTGCGGCGACAGCCCCAGCCACCACCCTGAGATCAGGCGTCTCTTCCCTCACGCCCAGCTGCAGACTGTGCCTCACGCGGGCCACTGGGTGCACGCAGACCGCCCGCAGGACTTCATGGCGGCCATCCGAGGCTTCCTGGCCTGAGAGCCCCTCCTTGCTGGCAAGAGGGGGCACGGAGTCCCGGCATCCAGGGCCCCCAGCCTCTCCACACAGCTGCACTGAGTGACTCGGGCAGGCACTGGGCAGGTTTCAGGGCACAGAGGGGCCAGACCTCAAGCTTTAATGAATAAAGATGCTGCTCCTGAGACCCAGAGTTAGGCAGTGTGCTCACCGATGTTTCCACCAGCCCAGGAGGGGCTGGGCCCTGGGGACCCTGGCAGCTCCCGAGGCACGCAGAGCGCCCGCAGGCTCTCTCTGCAGCTGACGCCGAACCTGCTGTTGCACGAGCTCCCGCATGTCCTCCTGAAAAAAGAAGGGCAGGTCCATGGCTGGCCCTGGGCCCTCTACCCCGCATCTCCCAGGCCGGCCGGCCTGCCCGCTCTACCTCCCAGGCGTCCACCTCCTGCTTCAGCCTCAGTTTCTCCTCCAGGGCCTCCAGCAGTTGGGCCTCCACAGTGCGCAGCGTGGCTCGGCACACCTCCAGCTCCGCCTCCACGGCCT
The DNA here is from genome assembly GCF_000313985.2 of Echinops telfairi. Classification (NCBI taxonomy): domain Eukaryota; kingdom Metazoa; phylum Chordata; class Mammalia; order Afrosoricida; family Tenrecidae; genus Echinops; species Echinops telfairi. Next base: position 13,273,097 of record NW_022103901.1, on the reverse strand, counting down.
GCTTCCTGCCATGGCAGGCGAGGCAGCTAGAGAACCAGGTCGCTTGCCAGGAGGGCCCACCTGCCCCCCACCCCCCACCTGGGGCAGGACGGGACCCTTGGGGTGATGCTGCCCCGGCCCGGCTGCCTCTCACTTGGCAATGGCATCATCACGCTCCTGGAGGACCCGGTCCAGCGAGAGCTCTGTCCGGGAGCCCCCCAGGGCGCCAGCCTCTTGGGATTCTGGGCTCACTGGCCTCAGGGTGGCAGAAGGAACCTGGATGAAGGAGCCCTCTCACAGAGTGCTGAAGGTTGCCTGTGCCCGTTCCCTGGCACCCCAGGCTCAGTGACTCTGGAATGTCGAGCAGGGTCCTTGGGTCATGCTGAGGTGACAGGTGTCACCTGGCTGACCTAAGGACAAGCACAGTGAGCAGATGTTTGGAGCCACCGAGGAGAAAAGGCATGGACGCCCAAGCCCCAGAAGGGGCCAGGTGGGTGGCTTCTGAAGGACACTTACCTCTCAGCCCTGGACGGAGAGGACCTGGTGACCAGGACTCTTGTGAGCCGGGTGGGGCTGGAGGCCTTTGCCCTCCCTCCCTTCAGGCGGCACTCCCTGCCAGGCCCCGCCCCTGTGCCTGCTGGCCCCGGGCAAGGAGGCTGTCCTGTCCCCCTGGCTCCCGGGCTGAACCCTGGAGCCTGTCTCTTGCAGTCCCTTACCCCGAGGGGGCACTCTGCCCACGTCTGGAAGTGAGAAAGGGGCGGGGCCAGGACTTGGCCCCAGAACTGCTTCAAGGCTGAGCTACCAGAAGTGCCCATGACATCATCGCCATATACAGGGGGCTGTAGGAAGTTGCCTGGAAAATTTATTTCCCCTTGCCTTTCGACTCCCCGTTTTGCTACGAACTTTTTGAAACCCCCTGATATCCCCAACTCCAATTCCACTCCTTCCCCAACTGAAAACAAAAGGGCAAAAGATCAAATTCTCTCTGGAAAACTCTAAATCGGCACCCTCTGGTTCCCTTCAGCCTTCCAGGCTGCGAATACTGAGCCAGGGTTGGGTCGGCTGTGTCCGCAGGGGTCTCAGCCTCCAGGCTTCTCAACCGGCCTGTAAAACTGTAGGGGGGATTTTCCCTTCAGAGGCCTGTCCAGCAAGGGAACATCTTGGAGACACCGACTCTGCTCCGAACACGGGATACTTCCCTCGGGAGCCGCCAGGGGGCGCTCCCCTGCAGCGTGGGCTCGCGGGGCCTGGAGACGCTCTGGTCCCAACTCTGCTCTGAACACGGAATACTTGCCTCGGGAGCCGCCAGGGGGCGCTCCCCTGCAGCGTGGGCTCCCGGGGCCTGGAGACGCTCTGGTCCCAACTCTGCTCTGAACACGGAATACTTGCCTCGGGAGCCGCCAGGGGGCGCTCCCTGCAACGCGGGCTCCGGGCTCCGGCGGGAGCGTCTCAGCCCGGGTGCGAGGGGGAGGCTGGTGCTGAACCCCAAATTCTCACAGAGCTCCTGGTTCTCACAGAGTCGCTGGCAGGACAGTAAACCAGAGCCTAACTGCCGTCCAGTCCATTCTGACTCCTAGTCGACGGGGCAGGGCTGCCTAGGGGGGTTTCCGAGACCCCCAGAGCGAGAGCGGCTGGCGGGTTTTGAACCGCCGAGCTTGTCGTTAGCAGCCCACCTCGTAATCACTACGCCTCCAGGACCTTTGGCAGGGCTGTAAGCATCAAACCCATCAGGAGAGCTCTGGGACACTGGGGGCACAAAGCCACCCCTCTCGTACCCAGGCTCGTCGGCCTAGGAAGCCATGTTCGACCACCAACAGTGCTGTATGTCCAGATACTGACTCTGGTACAGATGTGAACTCTATTCAACATGCTTCATTTCTCAAGAGATTGAACAAAATCCAAACTCCTTTCAGAATGTTCTAAAGTCCTAAGACAGTAATGGCGATGTGCATCCGTGCCAGAGATGTCCTGGTCACCAGGCAGAAAGAGCAGTTCCTACAGCAGTCACCCGGTCAAAACTCCCTGCTAAGCAGCCCGCCCCCCACCACTGAGTCCCCAAACCAGGCCATACCGACCCTGCTTGGCGCTGGAACACACAGTGAGGCTGCAAAAGCAGACACCTCCACTTTATCCTGGAAGATGGGTTAAAAAGCAAACGTTTTTCATTGCCAAAGGGGACAGCTGAGCAAGAAAAATTTCCCAACAAGAGGTCGGAAGGCCAAATAAGTCCCGAAACCCTATGCTCTTGAGCAAACATTAAGGGGAGCGGTCCCAGCTTCCAAGCCGAAGGCACACAATCCCTTGGATGATGACTGTCTCGTTTCTCTGATGGCCCCACGGAGATGTTCTCAGGTACCTCGCTCGGCGCTGTCTGTGCTTCACAGACAGCAAAGTTCCACAGGATTTTTAAGAACAAAATCTGAGTAAGTAGTGCTTCTCTCTCTTTTTTTTAAAAGCCAAAGGTCTTAGTGGAAATAAGATAATTATGTGATTGTTTTAAATTCTTTTTTTTCCAAACACGAGCAGCTTTAAGTGGAATGAGTGTTTGCAACAACAACACAAGTGGAATGAGTGTTTATTTTCTTTGAATAAAAATGAATTTTCACACACGCATAAGGAAGTGCTGTGTTTCCAGGCAAAAATAAAGATGACGTGTTCAAGCAAACTGCGATCAGGAATGAGGAAGTGACACACGATGGCAGTGATACGCGTTGGTGACATTGAGAGGCAGCTAGGTGAGAGGGGTTTGAATAAACTTTCACAAAGTGGGGGAGGTAGGGTGTGCAAAAACAATGTTCTACATTGGTGATTTTCCCAGAGTATTTTTCAATGTGTCTGTGGAACCAGCTACATCAGCGGTTCTCAACCTGTGGGTTGCGACCCTTTTAGAGATTGAATGACCCTTTCACAGGGGTTGCCTAAGACCATCGGAAAATACATATTTCCGATGGTCTTAGGAACTGAGACCCCACTCCTCTATAGTCTCCAGGTGGGTCCGCCCACAGATACGCCCACATATGAGTACCCAGCGTGAAGACTTATCCATGCTACACCAAGGTTCAAGACAAAATTTCACTTATTTGTAATTAGAAATAAATATCTCACAAAATATAATCACATATTGTTTTTGTCATTAATCACTATGCTTTAATTATTTACAATTT